>NC_138655.1:44775117-45505117 GCF_964273445.1 Streptopelia decaocto
AATTAAATGGCAAAGAACATATAATGTTGTATTTTCAGCTGTTCCCCACAATTTGTCATTGTATTTACTAGTTAGCAAAGATCATTTTTCTAATAAAATTCTTCCTCTTGCCAGTTCATTTCCCCTTTTCACCCATGAATCCAGAAATGAAGATGATTTTGTGTCAAACATATGATACTATACCCATTTCCAGCAGTACAATGAGTCGGTGTGCTGAATTCAGCATTTACTGTTACAGGGAGAAAGTGTTTGCGAATCATTATGTTCTTATGTGAACACAAGTAGCCAAAACAAATACCATGGGAATGCTACAAATGACAGTCTGTGCATACACATTCTAATTACATAAAAACTTCTTTTTAAAAGCTATCTAAAACCTCTGGACTAGATTGCAACACAAATTAAAGTAACCATAAGTTGTCTGCAGTGGCAACCCAGCTAGCCGAGCTTTTAGCTTTGATTATGTTCAGCTAGAAATTTTACCCTGAGTATGTACAATTTTTATTATAATATGAATCATGGAGCATTTAATATAAAATCAGCACAACTGCAAACACAGCTGTCAAAGTCTGTTTCTCTGATGTATGAGGGGATGAGCTTCCACTAATGAGGCCAGATTTTCCCAGGGCAATAATAATAGTAAAACCTAAAAGAATGAATGAAGATACTGTTATTAGTCTAATGCAGACCGAAGGACTCGGCATTTAGCTGAAAAATACCTTGGGTCTCAGTACTTTCTTCCTGAATTATAACTAATGGTCATGGACTAATCAAAAAAGAAAAAAATGAAAGGTCATTACACTCCACAGTAAAAAAACTGAGGAAACTGTTCTTATCTAACTGCATATTTCTTTTATGCAGAATGAAATAGGCTCTTCCTTTAGGCCACTAACATGAGAGAGAATGCTAGAAAACAGGTGCAGCAACCAGAGGCATCCATCCAAATCCAGTGCTTGCTACATAAATGGGAAATCTTCATTAGCTTCAGTAGGATTTAGATTGGCATTTTCTGTGGTCGTTTTGAAAAGCAAAGCAAAGGGCTCTGGGCAGGTTATTGGCAGGACAGTAACCCCCAGCAGGGACAGCCACAGCGGAAGAAGAGGAGGCTGGATGTGAGACCTGGAGTCGTTTCCAGGCTCTCATGCAAGCCTCTTCCATTCTTTGGTCAAGAACACAACAGGCAAGCCATACACTGACGATGAAACCATAAAGGTGCAGTTTTTTCAGTCTTCAAAACCAATGTTTCAGATTTCCCTTAGATACATTAATATTAATCCCGCGTGAAAGGGTAAAATGGAAGATTTGTGCTGTGCAGAAGCGAGAGAAGTTGGCAAAGCCCAGAGCCAGCAGGAAGTCTGTTCAAAAGACTAATTAGAGCCACAGAAACCCTCTAGCCCATCAAAGCCTTCCTTAAAGAATATCTTTAGTAGTTTAGCAGAATCGCTAATGATTTAGTGCATGAGCTACAGAACTATGGCAATTAGTGGGTTAGTGCTCTCATACTGACCGTGAGTTGTTGTGAAGCTGATTTACATACAGCTTTATAAGAGAATGCTCATCAGCCACAGGACTGGCTGCATTTATACCCCCAAGTAACCTGAATGATTCAAACAATGAAACTTTGTTAATACCCCCCAAAATATATACAGAAAGCAGCATGTTCAGAGTGGGTTCATTACAATGAATGCAATTTGCAACCATTTAGAAATAATATTGACTTGACAGTTTGCAGGGTGCTGTGTCTTTTGAATAAAAAGACACAAGTTAAATTTATAAGATATGAAAATAAAAATAATAAGTTATCAAGCACTCAAAATCCTGCCAGGTCAACGAAACAAAAGTAACAAAACTTTTAATATACAAGCAATAGAATTGCTTTATATATCATGGTACTGTTAACCCTAAAAAAGCCAGAACTGACTGCTGCATCATGGAAACTTTTTGCTGCATAAGGATGTCATACTATCCATTTATAAGGAAGTACCTATGGTAGGGTGGGTTTTATTGTCTCCTGCTTTTGGGGGATTCTCCATCAAGGAGTTCTTCTGCTGGGAGACAAGGAATTCTAATGGCTCAGGAATCATGTATGTTTAATCCTGACAGTTAAAGACAGACAGTTGAATAAGTAAAGAACATGGAAGTAAAATAATCAGGAGTTTTTCATACATAAAGAAAAACAAGCAGCACAGTGATAGTGCTGTGATTATTACTGCAGGTCCCTGGTCTAAATGGCAAAGCATACTTCTGTTGAATGAACACAGGGACTTCTTGGGGATAAACAAAAGCAACAGCTACATTCTTAAACACATTGCTCTTAATGACCTGTCCTATAGAGGCCAAAATGGATTATCCTGCCTTGCCTTGGCACATAAAATCCCATATACCCTAACAACAGAAATCAATTTGCATTTGCAGGCTCACTGTCTGTACAGGCAGCAGATCTGGTCATGGGGGCTGCTTTGGGACTGGCTTTCAAAAAGCATTTCAGTCGCATCCAGCAGCTACTTGCACTAAGATAACAATAAATTGAAGTAATAGTAATACCTCCTGACTCTGACATTGCAGTGTGGTACACTGCAGGTTTGAATCTGGTGTTAAAAAATGCAGCCATGCATACCCCAAGATTGTGTTTGGTTATTTGGGAAGGTTGAAGCACTGATATGTGCAGCAGGAACCAAGCAATAAAATGCACTCAAGGAAAACTTATCGCTCGTCTTCCCCAACACAGCAGGATGTTATTTTTCTGCCACCTTCTCATCTATGTGCATTAGTAGGCTTACATAGATGGGGTGAAACAGCTAGTAAATGTTACACAAATATTTTGGCCGTATGACCCAAAATACTGAGCCAAAATGGAGACACTCAGCTGCAAGCACCTTTTATTTGGGATTAATGTTTTTGACCACTCCTCTTTGGTTTGTTTGTCACCAAATGGCAAAATCAGCTCCTTCTCTCTTGTAACCTTTAATGAAAATCTGAGTGATTTAACAGGAGTAAGGATGTCTTGCTCTATCTTGAAAGGATGAAGACATTTTCTCTGTGTTCCTATCATATCTTGCAGTACGATGCAGGCATTCCCAGTAGGCAACGGCGCGTCCCAGTTTCTGTTCCCACAGTGCTGCTACAAAACGGCTTCTCATCAACAGCCCATTTTCAGCCCGTAGGGGGGGCTGCCTGGGTTGCATGTGAACACATTTAGTGGGATGTAATGGATCAAATGAGAACTGAAATTCAGTTCTCTGTCGTGAGGAGTCTGGGGTGCCCTAATGCCAGCTCTCCTTCTATATATCATCAGTCCAAACTAACCAAGGCATTTTCTGCTCATGTCATTCAATTTTATTTTGGTTGTGTGCTGTTTGATTTTTTTTTTCCTGGGGGGTTGGAATTGAAAACTGAAAC
This sequence comes from Streptopelia decaocto, assembly GCF_964273445.1. Lineage (NCBI taxonomy): Eukaryota > Metazoa > Chordata > Aves > Columbiformes > Columbidae > Streptopelia > Streptopelia decaocto. Next base: position 44,778,517 of record NC_138655.1, read on the forward strand.
CTCCATCACCCTCATATAATGGTTTAGCTTAAATTACAGTAAGAACTCACCTTCTGTTTGCAAAAGGGCTTCCTGAGGGAACGGAGTGGGAGAAGAGTGTGTCGTTCATGCTGGTTACAGGTCGGGGGGGCCTAGAAGAAGGCAAAATATCCAGCTGCATTCATGTTGGACAAAAGAAAACTCATCAGCAACAACATTTACAGAGAATGAAATCAGCTTCTTGCTTAAAGTAGAATTACTACTGGCATCTTCTGCTTTAAGTAGCAATAGCTCTGAATTAAAGATGCTGTGTTTCTAAGCAGAAGTTAATAAAAACACGCTGAAAGGAAAAAACACTTTTGTGTGTTTTGAGGGGAGTTTTAAGCATTTTGATTAATTTTTTCCCCTGCTTTAGCAAAACAACCACGATGCCGTTTTTCCTTTCCAGTGCCTGTAGTCCAGGGTGTAGCTGCTGCTTCCAGCCAGCGAGGCTGAGTGCTGCGGCAGCAAGGAGTTCTGCAGGGGGTCACCGCCAATAAGTTACACAGCTTTTCATGAGGTTATCCCCAGTGGGAGCTCCAGGCTACCACATCCACATAGTGACCAAAGTGTCCCATAAAATACACGTACTACTAAACTGGTTTAACTGCAAAGCTTTTCAACTCCCAAATCAAAATTTAAAGTAAGTATCTAGTTTAAGAGGACCCATTAATAATGATGGTTTTATTATTACATCCTTTATTTCCTGCTCTTAGTAAAAATGAAACGAGATGGAATATTTCCTCTGTTTTTTTCTATTGTCTACTCTTAAAAAATATTTCGTGCATAATTTTTTCTTCTGTATTCATTAAGTAGACATTTCCCCTTCTTAATGGACGCCTTATGCAACACTGGGCAAAAGATATAGACACTCTGGAAAAACTAAAAAATATGTTATTAAAAATCACAGGGTTTTCAATCAGATAAGAGCAGAACCTGAAGCCATATATAATTCACATTTCAAATTGCCTAGATTTCAAGTTGGCTAATATCCCTTTTAAGCTCTGTGAAAGATCTGTGTTGCTTTCTGAATTCTGCAAATGTGCAAATGAAAATACAGTAGTCATCTGCAAAATATTCAGTGGGCTCTAATTGTGCAAGACAACCGGTCATTCAAACCATTTGTAACAAATGAAGAAAGCCGGTTCTGCACAGAAGTGAACAATTAAGATAAGTTTTCTTTATTTTGTAACTGTTAGAAAACAGCATAAATGTGGTCTTTGACAAGTCCAAACAGATTCCTCAGCATGAAAATACACCAATTATAAGAAGTTTAAAACTTGGAATAGAAAGATCTAGGATTTGGCATGTTATTTCTTTATATGAAAATATGGTTTTAACCTAACAATGTGCCTGTAGACCCACATGAAAAACTTCAGTTCTGGTCAGCCACAAATCTGAGAAGCAGCACCTTGTGCTCTATGTACTTATGGAGAAGCGTTTAATATTATTTTTCATGGACTCCTTCATCAGAGGCAGGAAGAGCTTGGATGAGGCCTTGATCAGAGCCAATCCTCTGGAAAGGTCAGTGTGGCATGAGTCTTGAAATGTAAAGATTTGAAAATAAACTTCGAGAGAATACTTAGAAACTAGTTTTATTTCATGGGTAAGCAACTGGTATTTTGTTGCCTGGGAACTGTAAGCTGGTAACTGATGCAAGAGAAACAGTTCATACCAACTACACCTGACTACTGTATTTTTCCTTTTCTCAATGCAATCACTGGCCCGTGAACACATTCAAAAACAAACCGGGCACATGCCGTGGTTTCTGAAAGATGGGTCCAACTCTGGGCTGTGGAGTCCTAAACAAAAGAGGTGAAGGGAGGAGTGGTTGGTTCTCAACGCTGTCCCAGGGAAAGAGGCAGCAGGAGCGATCCCATGGCAGAGCTCGGGCTCTGCTGTGCCTTGCAGCCATCCCACCTCTGCTGAGGGAGAAGGAAGTGGGTATGTGGCACCCACGGATCCCAGCGGATCACCACAGACACACTGCAGGTTAATGTCTTCTCTAGGCTTTATCTCACAATAAGGGTGCGAGGGAAAGTCTGTAACCCCCAAAAGAGGTCTTCCCTTTCACCATCTCTGTACACAAAGACAATTATTTATTTGGTTCTGGACTCTGATAAAAAGTCGAGGATTGGTAATATTAAGATTAACACATTTTTTTTCCAAGCTGTTTTCCTCCAATAAGTGTACTAAAGAAGAAAAATACTCACCAAGTATCTCTTATGCAGCCAAAATGAAATGGAAAAGAGATCATTAATTAAATTGTCAGTTTAATATGTATATGGTCTAAGTAGTGCATTGGCCATACTCCATTCTTATGACCCTGATTCTGCAAAAAGCATGAGAGCCTGTATGTATAAAAGGTGATTGATGCTGTTTAAATATGCAAAGTTACTCTTGTGTACAAATGTCTACAAACTCCAAGGCTTTGCAAAGGTTTGTGATTAGCATTAGTTTGCCAATTCTTCTTATATGAAGAAAACTACTATTAAACTAATCTGAGCTTTCCCAAGGTAAGTTCCTTAAAGGCTGATGCCCATGGTCATATTTCTCAGGTTCAGCTTCAATATCAAAGAGATGTCCAAACATACATATACAGTTGTGTGATACGAAAAGAACAGCAGATTTGATGGTAAAGCAAAGGAAAACTTAGCTATTGACTATAAATGTGTATTTTCTGAGGTTATTTCTAAACTTCAGAGCTGATGATACTCAAATCAACTTTTGTCAAGGAGGCAGAAAACATTCAATACTATTGAAATATGCTACATAATAAATGCACGTTATGGCATAACACATACCCACAGTAATAAACCAAATTACACAAGAGGAATTTTCCAAAGTGCTCCATGCTGGTCTAACCTCTTCACACTTCAAAAATAATGGTCCCATACGCTTAGAAGGAAATTAAATCAGACCAGTGCAGAACGCCTCTAAAAATCCCTCCATGATGTACTGGCCATGCCATTTGTCATCTCTGCAGTCTGGTGTTTCTTTTTTGTTGATAATCTTAAGTATAGAAAGGAAAAATGACTTCTCCATTGGGGGAGGGGAGGAGTTCCTCCATCAGGTTAATGACACCTTGATAACTACTTCACTAGATGAGCCTTGTATGTGTTTCTCACTTAGCTGAAAATTTTGTGTGGTACCAGTAAAGAAGAAAAACCAGGCAGTATTTCTGTCTGGTACTACTCAAAGGTGGAAGAATGATGAAAAGGAAAGGCTGTATAGTAATGCAGAGAATACTTGTTCCCACTTAAGCTGGAAGCTAATAAAAGGATATTGTTTTGTTGCCAAAATTCTTCCCTTAAATGCACATATAAACCCCCTTTTGCCTGGATTCCTGCCCAGAGCAGTTTCCCTCAACTTCTATTATGTTTAAAAATAAAAATCAGATCAGTGAGAAGACATTCCCCAGGAGGTACTGTAGCATACCTCTCCCCTCAGTTAATTTATGTGAATTATGCTGTAGATCATGCTACCTCCGCAACTTCCAGGTTTTTCACTCACGTATCATTATAGCCAATATACATTGCCAAGTTATATTGCCTTTAATCTATTAATAAAGAGAAACTGTATCATAAAACAAAATAGATGGTCGGTCATTCTCACATCCAATCACTCTAAATTCTGCCTGTATAGTTAGGAAGAAGGGAAGGTGTTAATTTCACAGCAAAGCTTTGGAACAGATCCTACTCAATTACAATACCTTCCCCTTGCCTTGCCTAAATGCATTTAATCCATACACAGTAGCCCAGTTTTTAACTACCCGTTATCCTCTGCCATACCCCCAGGCCTTCGAGGGCCTCCAGCCAACAGGGAACAGAGGCTTCTCTTTCAGTTTCACGCTCTCTGTCTCTTCCCATTTCTCTTAAGGATGGCCAAACTCTGCCCTGGGAAATGATGGCTGCCTCACCAGCAGAGCCAGGCTTTTACCCCACACACTGCAGCAGGGCAGCTCAGCAGATCCAACTCTGGATGATTCATTCCAAAGAACATCATCCTTCCCATGACACCTCCACAAGAGGTTTTAACTGACAGTCAAGCGTAACAGGGATTTGGCTCTATATATCTGTCAGAGACACCTCGTGTCTGAAGAGCAAAGCGCTCTTTTACGCCTTGAAAAAGTTTTCTGCTGTATTTGTACTTGTGATGCATCGAGCTTGATATGCCACAGCTGCCTCTCGTTTTGTTCAGAGATATAGCATCTACACTCGGTGTAAGCAACTCCTACAATGAAGCTTACTTTTGCTACAGCACACAGATACTTACACAATATGAGCCAGGTTTAGAGGTTTTTCAGGCTGGTCAGGGAACATTGGGTGCAAAGGTTCACGGCTGGAAGCACAGCTTAAAGACTTGCTAAGTGCATTAGTTAGCTTCTTAGCAGGTGATTTCTGGGAGGAACAAGGAAGGTAGAGGTCATCTGGACAAAGTAAGGTGCATACTGTTTCTGCTATAGGAAGCACAAAACAACAGGAAGCTCTACAGCTTACATACATATTGACTGACACTCCCCTTACCCCCCTCCCACCCTGAGAATCTGGTAAGGCAAAGACAGCTCAGTTTGGAGGAAAGATTACCCTCATCCTTGGAGGCCTTTAGACTGGGCTCGGGGGAGTACACGTACATGGACAGATGCAGTTGGCAGCGTATATCTATATGGACAGGTGCAGTTGTCAGCGCATATCTATATGGACAGGTGCAGTTGTCATGGCTAGGATCCTGGCAACGCTGCACTTGGGCAGTATGGAATGAAGGACAGCACAAAATCAGCGTGGCCTCGACTGGAGCTGGCTTGTACCTCTCCAGCTGGGAGTACAAGCAGAACAAATCTGTGTATGCCTGTCCGTATAGATATACCATATGGGACACCATCTCCTTCCTAAGTTGTGGGCAAGACAGAAGATTGCTGTATTCTTGCTAGAATTTCTTTCCTCAGCATCAGCACCCTGCACTGCTTAGCTGCTGTTATAAAGCTTCTCTTCCACCTCCCATGGCCGCTGCAGCCCCTGACGCACCAGGGAGCGGGAAATTTCAGAAACATGCATGGTGGGAATTGCCCCATCATGGTGACAGTGCACCAGAAGAGGTTGACACCAAAAGATGTCACTGTCACCAAAAGATGGAGAGGCTCTGTGCAAGAAGCACGCTTTTCACTCTGAGATCCCATCAGTAAGTCTAAAAAAAAAATGATCAGTATTTTCTGCTTCTGTTTGGACACTTTTTGTAGTTGAACACTTTCCTAAGGAGGGGCTCAGAGATCTTGGGTGTCTTTTAGGCGGTGTGAGAGATTCTAAGGGAATCCAACCCACTGCTCTGTGATTCAGCTTCTCTGCCAGTAAACAGGGGTACTGATCCTTACACTTGTCTCCTCCTCTGAAACACAGCTGAACATGCTGAAATTTAAAAATCTTTTTGGAACTTAACAGGAGTAGTAGTATATATGTGCACAAACATCGAATTATGACTGTAATCAAGATAATAATGAAATATTTATATTACAGAATTGCAGCCTAAATATGTAAAGTTCAGGCTTTTTCTCTTTCATTATGAATGCGATTTCACTCTGAATTCAGATGAGTTGAGTTCCACTGTGCCCATGAACAACTTTAATCTGCATGTGGAGCTCGATACAGATGCATAATAGAGAGTGCTAACCTGGTTTGAACAAATGCTAATGAATGCTACTGAAAGGCAATTGCAAACTTGAAAGAAAACATTTGTTTCTGACAAGGAAACATTTAAAACCACCAGGCATGTAGTCACGTTTTGTCTTCTGCTAAGCAGAATTCTTAAATTTTCAAATTACTTCCTACCTACAATTACAGCTCACCGGCTACAGCAAAAAAATGATTTTATAGCACAAATTGCTCTTAGGAATGGAGTCAGAGCTACATAGTGGGCACTCTCCTATTCAAAGACTAAACTCAAGCCGTTTCTGTCTAAGCAACAAGCAGCAATTAGGACCCACAAAAACAATTACAGATCCAGATCTGCTGGGAGGCATGGCAGGGGCCTGTGACTGGCATACAGAGCAAACTACATCAAATTTAACCCTTGCCTGCTTCATCCATAGAAAACCAGATATTTTAAAAGTGTTAAGCTTCAGAACTTTGTTAAAAATACAGACAAAGTGCTGTACAAACACTAGCCATTGCTATAAGAATAATTCTGTTTTCTTTTCTTTTTATAATAATATGCTTTTGCAATATTTGAGAGCAGTTAGCATTTTTCTGCTGATGTCTGGATTTGACCCCTGGAAGATGGGGATGCTCTGTGACCAAGCACTTCTGTTGGGGCTTCGCTCCAGTTCATGGAGAGCCTAGTCCCCAGGTCTGATGCCCTTTAGAGAAGGTTCATGTAGCTGTTGATACTTCTCTTCCAGCTTAGAAAAGGCATTGAATCATTTCGCTTAACAATGAAAAGGGTGAAGTGTGTTTTTCTCTACAGTAAACGCTACTGTCGATCTAAGCCTGTGACCACGCTCAAACCTACAGTGCCAGGACCATCCCAAATGCTATGCATATGCTGCAGCCACTCGACTGAATATATTGATGAACGAGCATTAAGTATTCTCCATTTCATTTACACGTAGCCAACAGCGTGTCAAACAGAGCAAGCCCATGACGATTTTACCGTGAGTCCTGTGGGGATGGGAGAAGCTGCCCTGCACCTGGCGCCCTGCTGCCAGCCTCCTGCACTGCCCCCCACCCCGGCACGCACTGCCACAGGCACCCCAGAACCTCACCCAGAAAAGACCATTCCCACCTCTGCGCTGTCCTGATGGCTCCCAGGGCCTGAGACCCCCTGACAGAGTCGCTGATCCGAACCAGCAGCCCGGCTTCCCGGCCTCCCCACGCCAGACGGCTGCACAGAGCCGCGGCCGGGGGCTTCTCCCTCGGCTGGAGGGTGAAGCAGTCTGCAGAGAGGCACAAGCCTTCCCTTACCCATGACGTGTACTCTTTCATTTGGTGCTGGTTGCTGTGGGAACCGCTGGCATGGCCCCTCCAGAAGCAGTCCTGACAGAGCTGGTAATTGTGACACTGCTGGCAGCGGTAGCGAAACCCCATCATGCTCTCGCTGTGGCAGTAGGAACACTCGACGGGGTGGAAGACTGTGCAGGAGAGAGAAACACCAAACCGTAAACCAAAGCAGAGAAACCCCCAGCAGAAGTTTAAGGACAAAGACTCAAACTGAAGGGCAAGTCCCTTCCTTGTTTCTGGCGATCTGCAGCATTGGATGCTGCCCACAGCTTTGGCCCATGAAAAGTTGAGTTTCAACCTGTGCTGAGTCACGGGCAACGCTTCCTATGCTGGGCCCCAAAGCCTTCATCATCGCTGAGCTGACACCTGCACCTCCTGCTCGCAGCAGCCAAAAATGTGTTCAGTGTCTAACAGAATACCTGGCAGAGGAAATTCACATGTGGGCAAATCCACAGTGCCCTTCAGCTGCGTTACTGGGGGAAGCTGGATGTTCTGCTGTGCTGTGAGGAGCTAAAGCTGTGTGCCTCAGAGGAAAAGTCAAACTCGGCTGTCTGATTACTGGAAGCACAAAAATGTCCTTAGGCATGTCGTTGTCGCTTAATTACTGCTGTCACATCTGTACAACCAGCATCATTTAAGCATCTATATATGGAGTTGAACACTTAGCTTTGGATGCCTGGATTTGGAAAGCTGGCCATTGAAGGCCTCTGTGTGGTCCTGTTCTCTGTTCCATGCAGAAGCAGGTAGTAACGAGGACTGAAGTCACCGAGCACACATTTTGAAGCCCCTTCCTGGCAATAACGTTATTTCTGGGTTTTTTTCCTCTCTGCAGCATGTACTCAGTTTACCACGGGGTACTGAACATCTCCTTGTTCCCAGACACCTTCTGCTTTTCTGTCACAAGGTTCAGTCTGGGAGGATTTGGATCAGTGCTAAATGCATCAAGGCTTTAATCCTTGCCAGAACTTCACAGCAGGAAGGCTTAGTGCTCTAGGCTGGGAAACGATGTGAAGCTCATAAGGAATGGGGATGGATGACAAGAGCTTGAGAAAGGTGGGGCAGATACGTGGTTCTGTAGCCAAGAAGGACTTGGGAACGTCACCTTACACACCTTGGTGCCTTTCAGTGGAAGAGGGATTTATTAGTTACAAGAACACATACAACATCCTTCTCCTTTTATCACCAAAATGGCTACATACCTCCCCTTCCGCCAGCCCCATTTTCTTGTTGGAAATATGGTATAAATACATTTATTGCCCAACAGGGTGAGTATATATGATCTTTTCTTCCTGTTCCCCTCAATTCTTTTTCTGTGCAGTGTCCCAAAGCTTCAGTTATGATAAAGGCAAACCTTCACAGGAATATTCAACAAGCCTCTTACACAATAATCTCTGAGGCAAAATACTGGGCTGGAAAACTGTTTACAAAAATCTATTTATCTCGCTAAATTAATTTTTTTTTTTTTTTGTATAAACTTCCTCCCTTTTTAAATCTTCCTTTTTTCTAGATTTAAAGTGTTGGAATAACGACTGTCAGCATCATTGCCTCCTGATGATCATGAACAAGAAATGCCCCATTAGGAACAAGTACATGCAGATAAACAAGGCAGTAAAAAGCCATTTCTTGTCTCATGTGTTTGTTTTTTTTTTCTGTTTAGTACTGGCAGTGCTGAATCTTCTGGACAGCAGAAGCCATCTGCATTGGAGCTGAAGAACTCCTCCAGAACTACATGAGAAACTGTACAGAGTTTGTGGGCTACAATTTGGTGGTGCTCACAGTGAGATGATGATGCACAAACCGCTGCACTTTCAGTGTGGCAGCACCTTCTACAAAAAGAGAACATGAAGAGTTTGGCTGGAGGACTACATCTGTGAGTCTGTGAACTCTCCCCCAGGTGCTCAAGAAGTTGGAAAGCTGAGGAAGATGTTACTGTCCAGGGACAGGCAACATGCACTGTGCGACAATCAAATGAGTTGATCTTCATGATTCCTTCCTGTCTTAAAATATGTGATCTGATAATTTTGGGGAAAGGCAACCTTGAAGAGAAAGAAGCATCTCACAGTTAAATCCTCATCTTCCACACAAGCAAAGGATAAGGATGAACCTGGAACTTCGTTTTCAGAGTATATTGTCTGGCAGTGTAGGCTTAGGAGGACATCCTTCATAAGGACCTTTTGGCTGGTATTTTGCACTGCACAGGACATCTTCTGCCAAGAATATTGCATGAACAGAAACTGCCAAGCTGTTCCCTCTCTGATGCCGTATGTCATACCTAATAAAAGTTGTGGCCTCAATAGTTTACCAAATATAAGTGTGTGAATGGATCAAGTCCTGTCACTCTTTGCTTACTCGAAGCACAGGAGGAGAGGACATGATCAGGATAATTTCCTGAGCATAGCAAAAATTAAGCTACATTCCTGGCCGAATCACCAACAGTATTCTTTAAATATTCTACCAGCAACTGTAAAAATAGCACATGTAGTCAATGAACCCAGAACAATAGCTCCTACAAAACCATCCAGAGAGTGAGAAAATCACCATGCAAAAGTTTACTCTTGTAACTCTCTTTGTAACATCTCTTACTTACCGTTTTCAACATTCGCCAGTCGATGCAGAAGTGGCAACCACACTAGACACTGTGGTGGTGGATCAGACATAAGAGTATCCAAGAAAGTGTTTAATGTGACTTTCTTCTGCTCAAACAAGCAAACAAACATGCACAAAGAATCAGTAATTAGACACATCAAAATCATTTTTATCTTGCCCTTATAGAAACACTTGGAAACAAGTTTCAGACACTGTCCACCTGTAGCCCTAGTTTACTAAAAAGAACAAGCAATACTAGCAAAGATTCTTCCGGACTATTTTTAGTGTTACAGTGTAAACTATGGATGACTAGCAGTCCTTTTCACAAGGCTGGGTTGGAGACACCCATCTCCTGTTCACTTCAAGACTCTCTTCTAAAGTCTCTGCCTGAAGATGCCTTGTGAATAAGACTGGCATTCAACTCTTCACGTTCTCATGTGTTTTGAGTAGCCCGTAACGAGGATGAACGTATGCAGGGTATCGCTATGTTTTACGAATTTTCACATGAAAAGTCACTGAAAGTACCCCAACAAAGAAACTGAAAGAAAATAATGACAAGGGAGTATAATTTCAAAACAAATACAGGGTAAGAAGAGACCATCACAGGCAACTGCGTTACTATAATCTAAGAAAATATGCTTGTCTGTTGTTGAGTGATGGCAACTAGTTATGGGTGAGCTCTAATTGTGGGATGTTGTGTCTGCACGCACTCAGGGACTGTTACTGTTCCTAAACTCTCCACAAATGTAAGAACTTAAAGATCTACGCTCCTTTATCTTTCAAAGAGATTTAAACTCTAAAATATCCCTGTTGATTTTAAAACAGTAATACAGGGCCTTAAGTTTCTTAGGTGTTTGGAAAAAGTCATCACAAATCTTAGTTCATTTATTTTTTTCAGACCTATAGGTGGCATGTCAGTTTGAGATATCTCCACCATAAATACTTGTTCTTTCCTATGTCATATACTGGCTACACAGCGTGTATCAAAGCACGCACCTACTGGGTAGTCAAGGACAGAATCAGAGAATGTTTAGGGTTGGAAACGACCTGTGGAGATCATCTAGTCCAACCCACGAGACAGACAGTACTTAAGAAATCAGCAAATTAAGATGCAAAAATATTGAGCCCTGTTGAGAATGTATGCAGACTTAATTCATAGACATACATATTTAAGTAGCATCCCCATATCCAAAGGGATTGCTAAATTTTCATATCTGATTGCATAAGCTACTGCTTTAACTTGCTAAAGAACTGTGGTTACCCCATGAGGAGGCAGAACAGCAGCTATGCAGTGACGTGAATCATCTCTGCATGTTGTGGAGTGCTTTTAACAGTTGAGGTTTCCAAATGGAGTGTTTGCACTGCATGTACATACAATTGCCACCAGATGTAAAGAAAACCATTATTTCTCTTCTACATTGAGTGATCAGTGGAAAATAGCTCAGTCTTTAACAGTCTCAAGGGTGAAATATTGCCAGATATTGGGAAATATATAAAAGCATTTGTCCCTAGGAGAAAAGACTTTAAGCTAGTTGTGAAAATGGTCTTGATTCTTTAACAAATGGAAACAGACGGAATATGAGCTCTAAATCTCACTGAAATACCACCTTTTCCCACAATATCTACAGTATGAAGGTCCAATCAAACAGCTGCCACCTGCTAGTTGTACGAATGATCTTCCCAGCCACGGAGAGTGGATAACTGCTTCCCAAACAGGCATCCTATGCTACAAGCATCAGCTCATAGAACAGCATCTTTCTTTTGGAGACCTGCTGTGGATGTTTGGTGTGGCTTTGCTGACCAGCACTGCCAGCAAATGTCTGTGCTGTCTGCAGCAGAACCAAGGGGAAAAAGCAAAACTCAGTCTAGGAAAAGAAAGGTCCTCCAGTGCCCTGTACTGCAAAGCTGAGCAGCCTTAAGTCTTCCCTCTGATCTCAAAGCAGATAAGTTGGCAGCAAACACACAACCCCTCTAAGGCAGCAAACAGATGGGGAGACAAGAACAGCTCTTCCACAAAGTAACAGGCTCTTGAATGCAGCTATAATTTAAAACCTGAGTTGCACCAACTAAAGCAACTTAGCTTCACTGACAGCTTTATGGCTGAACTCCGCTGGGGGTCACTGATTTTATGGATTAGAGAGAGCGGTGTCCCTTAAAAGGACACCTGCAGAACAATTTCCATACATTTTAAAATGCACATTTTCCTCCTGCAGGGTTTTTTTTTTTTTCAGCTGCTGGGAAAGTTGAAACTGAAATCTGCTTTCTAAATATATGCTACATGCATATGGAGTCTACGTTTGTGGAGTAACACTTAGCAAAGTGCTAAGAAAACGAAGTTACTGTCTGTCTTTTTAGTTTGGGATAAAAAAAAGAGAAATAAAAGTGGTGATAAAACTCCTTTTTGATCCACAGATTTGTATTCTGAAACAGTAAGTCATTTGTTCTGGCATTTCTGTCCATAAATTTGCTGATGAGGAAGCACTGTTGTTTCTATTTTGAATAGCTATTCAATCTACCACTGGTTCACAGATGGAGGAAAATACATGGTTTGATCAAGTAAACCAATACAATGGGGAATAATATAACATTTCTGCAATAGGAGAAATCCTTTCAGATGCAAACTGAAACAGATTTGACACTGTGAGCAGAAGATCATTCCCAGAAATTTTTCTTTGCATGAACTTGAAGAATCCATGTATCAGGGGAATGAATGGCTTCTGGTAAGCAAAAGTGATCCACAGTGAGAACAACCGAGAGAGTGCCAAACTTACCCCAAAGCAGCAACTTTTGATAACACTAAGAGTAATATGAGAGAGTGAAAGAATGACCAACGGTGTAACTAAGACTGTAAACACCATTTATCATAGTGTCATAGGGATATGTTGTTTTGAGTCTCATTACAAAACTTTGGTTCATCCCTAGTGAGGACGTAATGGGAACGACATAAAGTAAATTTAAGTGAAATATCAGACTAGATTTACAAGAGCACTTGGCTGCCTACAGATGCAAAACAGCAGCTTTGTACATCTGCTGTGCACCTACACCAGCCAGACACCAAACTCTTACCAGTTTTAAATGGCTGTGAACTAAACGATCCAATGCCTGTTTGGAGACTTTGTTTCTTAAAGCACCTTGGTCCACTGATTTGGACGCAAAGTCAATGGAAGTGCCATTTTTGATGGCCGCTTACATAGAAAATGAGGCCTGAATGACATTTTTTCAAGAGGGTTTTTTTTTTTAATCTTTAATATAGCACGTCCAACATGCAAAGCTTGAATGCTCTGTTGCCATACAAGAGCACTCTTTTATTATTTTAACACCATACTACTAAAAGTCACTTTACTATGTAAATTCTTCAATAGAAGATGAAGTGCTGTCTTATGTCTCCCTGTGTGAAACAAGACTAGTTTCACATACTGCACACATTACGATTTAAAATTATTTGGGAGATGACTCCATAAATGAATTTTAATAATGCCTTTCAGCTGACTGGAGTGACCATTGATTAGTGATCAAAGTGAGGGAAAACAAAAAATAAGACTCTGTTTTGCATGCAAATAACACTATTCCTGCTCCATTCAGCGTTATTTGTTGAACGATATTCAGTTAGTGAATGGAAGGATAAAGAGATGGAAAATACTATTTTATTTCTAACATTTTCCCAGTTTCAGCATCTTCCCTTACTTTGTATTTATGGAATTATGCAGTGTGATGTGCAGCAAGAGTTAGAGGGATTCTCTCATTCCCCACTGGAGATGTGGACAACCAGCCCTGATTACAAGATCTTTGGAAGTGCAGGTATTATCTGCAGGCAAAATAACTGAACTCAGTGCACCATCAGAGCCTAGTGAGTTGAGAAAAAATCTCATATTTTCTTCAGGATAAATTCATTGCCTTCCTGACCCTATCTCACTGATGTTATCTGTAAGAGACTAGGGACTTTCTAATATGTACTGACTCCCATTTTCAATAAAGGTGTAAGGCAATTTTCTCCTCACTCGTAATCTTCTTGGGTGTGTACGTCAACACTCGGAAAACATGTAGTTTGATGTTTTCAGTGGGACTTGAGCTTTGTATAGAAAAGCTGAAGTCTCACATACACTTATAGTAACAACTAACTGGAGTGGAGAATTGCATGTCTTGGATATTTATATTACCTAAATGTAAGAATCTAACTTAGACGTTTAAATTAGGATGTTGGTCTCCTCAGGATCCCTAGTTTAGGAACATGTAGGCTAAGATCCTGCTCTGAATTACTTTTTGAGTAATTACTCTTCTCCGTGGCTAGATGGGGAAGCTATAGAGACTCGCTTCCTATTGAAGTCACTTAACCTACATGCCCGAAATCAGCAAAGTGGACCTTCCTTCCGTCCAGCCAGGTGTTTTCTCGGCAAATATGCACAGATGCGTAAGAATGGAATAATGTCTTGGCCTGCTCTGAAGGGTGATTGAGATCCTGTGTCTAGGATGCTCACTCTTCAGTTACCTGTTGCGAGAAGCAGGATTTTGCTGACTGTTCAGTATAACCAAATGAAGGCCCTTCGAAAACAGCCGTGGGCAGCTTGAGAACCTCCCGCAGAAACATGTCATATCTGCCATAAACCATCACGCCACTGGAGTCGGAAATCATTGAGAAAATATCTGAAGGGGGAAAAGACAAGGACACAGCAACTTCAGAGAGAGCTACAGATGTGCTCTGAATTCAGTATCATCTGACTTCAATGAGAAGTGCTAAACAAGATGTTCTGTTTATGGAATCCCCCACTACTACTGCATCTTTAATTATAATCCCTCTCAATAGAAAACAAAGAGAATGATTTACATATGTAAAAAGTAGCTGATTTTGACATTAAAATATTCCTGCTCTTTTTTTTCATTGCGTGTGGTCGTTTTTTATGCAAAGTCTGATGCATGGCATGAGGCAATAATTTAATCAGATAAGAAGGATCTAATTTGACAAGATGCACAACATCAGCTTTTTGCTTACTGCCAGCCTACCATGTCAAATTGAAATCTTGACAATGAGTTCATTAAGTCAGTTATTATTATTTTGGACACACAAAGAACTGAAAGTCTTTCAAATGCATTGCTTTTCACTCTCCTACATTTTTTTCTTTTTCTGTTCATGTATAAAAATATCACAGTTTTATTATTCCAGAGATGCATTTTTCTCAGCCTTTACATTTCCCCTTGTTTAAAATTATCCAAAGCTTATCAGGGGATCACAGACTAAGGAACATTTATCAATTTTCAGGCTGTCATGTCAGCTGCTTCATTTCCATGAACCTCGAGGGGAAATTCTGACAACAGGACTCTGGGACTGCTGATCCAAAAAAACAGCATCGTTCTCCAGCCTTCCGCTGGATGGACCCTGCTTCTATTCTTAAAGCAGACTAAGGAACAGTGTTCAATTTATTATTTATGATTTATAATCTAATTCAGTCTGTATGTGAGTTTCTAGGTAGAAAAAATATATTAAAAATGGCACTAAATTTAGAAGACTGAATTAGCACCTGGGATTTCTACATATCTACTCTAATCAACAACAATTTGTAAACTCAGTTATCTTTGGCTGTGGTAGAAGGCTCAGAGGAAACGGAAGGTTGACATTAATCCTTTGGTCAAAAAGTCTGAAAAGTTGTGCTCTGGACCTGAGCTGCAGACAACATAGCACTGAACAGAAAGTTTTTGACTACAGCTACAAGTAAACTATGCCTTGGCTATTGGGGAACTGGGAATAAATCCTGTGAAATGGGAATCAGTTCTCTAAAGCAGATGGAATTAGTATGTGGCCTATGGGAAGAAATATAAATAGTGTATAAATATATTGTACTTGTAAGTGTGAAATGAGAGAGATGTTATTAAAAACAGTCTAAAGAAATTGCTAAATGATACCTCATGATGTTGAACATTTGAGGTACTTACCTATACTCTGAATTCAACCATCCCATCCCTCCAAGAAAATAAAATCCATCAATCAGAACCTCAATATATGCAATTTGGCTTAAAAAATATGAAGTCAGCTGTGAAGTTCAGCTAAGCATTTAGTGGGATTTACTTGGAGATATAGATAGTGCAAATCCCAAACCCAGCCACGAAACTATAACTTATCCTACTTCTGTCTTTTCCTACCTTTACTGTTATCTCTCCAAGTACAAAAATTATTAACAGGTAAGAAATGTCACACAAGAGACTTACATCTTAATTTGTCCATGATCTTTCCTCCACAAAGAGTTGCCAAGGCCATTTTGACAGCAAAAACGGAAATTTTACCATGTCCTTCCCTGTTCAGAAGTAGAAAGTAGACATATTATATAATATGAACCTCTTTCCATTTAAAATTTGTATCATTGACACGACATATTATAATGTACACTGTAAGTGGATTCCCATACAAAGAAATAAGACTTTTAAAATCAAAGTTTATTTTGTGGGAAGACACACCAGTACATTGTTCTGTAAAGATCTTGGAAGAGATTTATTATGTATAAGAAGCTCAGTATTAAACTGTTTATCTCATAATACACTAAGGTGATGATTATTACTGCTATTAGTGCTACAGTAGCACTGGAAGGCATCTATCACATGCAGGGTCTCCTTGTCCTAAGTGCACTATGTATCTTCTGTCTCGCGAAGAGTGCAAATAAATGCAAAAATCAACACTGGGAATTAAAGTGAAAAAACATAAAAGGCTCACACAATTGCACAGGCTGTGTATTGTACCTGTTAATAAGTTCCAACAATTGCCTTTTAAGTGATACACCCGACCGCCATGAACCTTTAAGAAGGACTTTGCTGAAAAATGGGGAATATACCTTCATCCAGAATGAACAAAGGACATTTGCTGTGATATACAGAAAAGTCTTGTCCCCTGGTTTGTTCAAGCTGAGGCTATGCCTGGCTCTCTATTTCCAACTTAACACGCATAATACTATTAAATCTGAAATGCACACAGGAATATGCCTTGGGGCAAAAAGACATAGTTTTTTCTGTAAATTCAGCCACTTTCAGGTAAAAAGAAAATACTTTTTTTTTTTTTTTTTTTTCCTCCCTGGAAGGATCAGACCACACACTGCACTCTCAGGATGCTGTGTTCACCTTTGGTATGTTGCCAACCCTTCCTTCGACTGCCTTGAAGCACGGGATGCCTTAACTGTAATGCTCCTCGTGCTGTCCCTTTTATCCCTCTGCAGTCTTGATGGTCCCTACTGATTACCCACCACTATGGAAACCTTGCTGTATTCGAGCTGCATGAGTACCACACAGCTTCACACACTGCAACACACTCTGAGCTCCTAAAATACTAATCTAAGTCCAGTGTTGACAGGAATGGCAGCACAAATATGCTGTGATGTTCGGTCCCTTTCCTACGATGAGAATGACCACGCTCTCCTAAGTTCATTTGCTTTTTAATGGGGTTTTTTGGATTCCAAACAGTGACATGTGGTTTTTCTTGGAATTCTCAGAGTCTTACTGTAAAGCATTAAGAGTCCACAATTGTACTGAAGCAACTTTTATCTGTCATCCAAAATCCTTAGCATTACTTAACAGTAATAGCTGTTTAATGACATCAGTGAGAACATGCTGCCATTATGCTTCAAAAAAGAGACAGTCAGCCAATAATTATGAGATTAGCAAAGTGGTACCCACATCTCCTGCTAAATTCTACTGATAGGACTAATGATGAAACAAGATAATAAAGTTTTGAGTCATTTTTTGGAGGTGGAGTTTCTGTGACCTTCAGTCTTTATCAGGGAACATTGCGTTTATAAGATATTTCCTGTTAAAATATATAAAATCATGTCTTGCATAAGATAGTCTAACCGCATTGGCAAAAGCAATATATAGAAATTCAGGTCTTCATGAATATTTCTGAAATTGCTGATTGTCACTCATAATTCTACTGAAGAAGATTGTGTCTGATCAGAACTAGAAGATAAACTGATTCTGGAAAGACACAGAGTCTGTGACTGTGTCTGTCTCTCTGCTAACTCCAAACCAGACTAATAACATATTTGTAACATATACAAATGTAGTAGACATGAACGGTATACTCACGTCAGTACATTAACACATGCTACGTGCTTCACCGCTACATTCATTAAGTCAGTCAGGTTTTAGAAAATGAGTCAGTTCCCTAAGCTTGGTTGGCTAATAATCTTTCAAGTTTTACGAACTGGATTTAGTTCTACGCCAGTGTAACCCATGATTCTAAATATTAATTCTAAATATTCTTTAGACTCATTTAAAATTATGCTTTTTGTCATAAAATCAACTAGATATTCAAACAAAAAGAAATAAATTCATTACTTCAATAATTAAGAAATAAATCTTTACTATATTCTTTAATGCTGACTTTCATGCACATTTTCATTACATTGTGTTCTCTTTCACTGGCTTCATAAGATTAAAATAATAGTATAGGAATTTCCAGACTTTTGTATTTCCATCCTTTGTTGACTGGATTCCAATTTGTGTAAACCAGGACCTAGCACTGTTATGGCTGAGAAACTGGTAATTTCATATTCTTTTTGTGTTTTGTCTTTAGACCTTTCAAACTTTTTCTACACTGTTTCATCATGAGGTTTTCACCTGCCTTTAAAAGACTTGTTATACTTAAGAAAAAAAATGTTAAGTGGAAGCAGTAGTGTTATTAAGAAGCAATGGAAGAATTGGAGGAAAAAATAAAGCCCATGTGGAAGTGCTTCAGATTTAGATTATTTTTCCCAGTAGGTTTAGTTACATTTACTAATAGGATTATATTCTTGAATGGCAGACACATATCAACTTGCCTTCAGTTTTCCATCCCAGAGCCATCGGCTTTTCCCCTACTCAAGTGGTTATGAAACAGAGGAACAGAAAAAGAAAACATTTATCTCTTAAATCTCTCATTTGAGTCAATTAGTTTTGACACTGTATTTTGCATCAGTCATTTTTATTCATAAAAGCAGCACTAGAGCTAGTATAAATTCAATTTACCCTCCAAATATATATGTGTGTGTGCATAAATATACGCACATGCACGTATAAATAAATATGACTGAATAATGGACAGGATAATCGGCCTAAGACTCGCCAATATCATTTGGATCCAGAAGTGCCCTAAGCTATGTCTAAGCACTACAGACACCCTTGACTGGCAGCACTGGGGCCTCAGTGTTCACTGTGTAAAAGCAAATGCTGAAGCAGTGTCTTGCAGGAGCACAGACATCTCTACTGAAATCGGGGCTCCCTGAAAGAAGCTTTAGGCTGGCTAATGCAAAGAGATATAAATTTTACTAGCAGAAATAGGAGAGGATAGAGAATATTTTCATTTTATATAGCATCTCTCTTACTGAAGTTATTCTTCAGGTCCCTACAGAAAAGCACTAGAAGCATAAATGATGGCAAAGGCAAACCTTAAAGCTGATGTGGACTTGGTAACAACACAGGATGGAGTATTTAGGAAAGGAAATGATGGCACGGGCAAACCTTGAAGCTGATGTGGACTTGGTAACAACACAGGATGGAGTATTTAGGAAAGGGAATGATGGCAAGGGCTTAAGGTTGTCTCCTGCTGCTTGGGGAAAAAAAGGCAAAAAATCATAGAATCATAGAATGATTTGGGTTGGAAGGGATGTTCAAACGTCATTTAGTCCAACCCCCTGCAATGAGCAGTGCCATCTTCAATTAGATCACGTTGCTCAGAGCCCCGTCCTGGAATGTCTCCAGGAATGGGGCATTTACCACCTCACTGGGCAACTTGTGCCAGTGTTTCACCACCCTCAGTGTAAAAAATTTCTTCCTTGAATCTAGTCTGAATCTTCCCTCCTTTAGTTTAAAAACATTACCTCTTGTCCTATTTCAACAGGACCTGCTAAAAATTCTGCCCCCATCTTTCCTATAAGGCCCTTTTAAGTACTGAAAGGCTGCAATAAGGTATCCCTGGAGACTCCTCTTCTCCAGGTTGAACAACCATAACTTTCTCAGCCTGTCCTCACAGGAGAGGTGTTCCAGCCCTCTGATCATCTTGGTGGCCTCCTCTGGATCTTCTCCAACAGGTCCATGTCTTTCCTGTGCTGACAACTCCAGAGCTGGGCATAGGGGTGGGGTCTCACCAGAGCAGAACAGACGGGCAGAATCACCTCACTTGCAGGTGACATGCTTTTAGACACCAGAGCAGAAGGTTTCTTCTTCAAACATGTGGCTGCATAGAGAGAGAGCCTCTCCCCAGTGCAAGAGCCGCCTGACAACACCCACAGACCATACAAGGCCAAGTCCAGCTCCAGGGCCTGAATTTGCCTTTCACGTCAGCAAGGAGCGTGGTACCAAATGGATGACAGTGACATTTGTCAGGATGTCTCTAGCAATATTCCTACTGAGATAGCCATATGCTGGTGAAAGCTGTGAAGAAGTAACACCACATCTTTAGAAACAGCGAATGTGTCCCGTGAAATGGACATTGTGAAAATACCATTCTTTTCATTAACTAGGCATGAAGTAGTGCCTCCCCAAAGCTTTAAGATTTCTTTTTCAAATGTAACAAAATTTCTTTTTTTTTTTTTTTTTTTTTTTACTTGTAACCACTTTAATCAGGGCAGCCAATGTCAGAGATTACAATAATGAATTCCCATTTTCACAAACAGGTTTCAGAGAAGAAATTTTCTTGGAATCAAGCTACATTATTTCATTTAAGAGGGCAAAATTCATAATGACCAAATCTATGAAATGCATTTTTTGCTGAGCTTCCCTCATACATGCTAGCTGGCCTGTATGGCTTTCAGTGATTAGCAAAGGGCGAAAAGAGAAGGAATTAAACACTTCACAGCTCTGAATAGATGGATGAGCAAGAATTTATACTTTCAAAAAAGATACTGAACATCTTTATGTATTGAACTCAGTATGATTCAAATGTACATTTGATTAAGCAAGGGCATGAATATTTCAAGCTCCTCTGGGTAGACTGGGTCTGTTCCAATAGCCCAGAGCTCACAGCTCCATTCGTAGGACAGGTACATCAAGGGACAGAGGAAAATCATCTATGATCTTGTCAGTTAAGTTCTGCAGCCGGAATATCTGCATTGCAATCTTGAATCAGTGCTGAAGATGATCTAGCACAGAATATTTTACAGTCTGTTTAAAAGGAGTCTTTTTGGGAACAGCTCGACTGAATGAGGCTGATGTTCCACCTGGCTGCCTGCGCAGGCTTTGGCGCTGGCCCGGGATGAATTTTTCAGAGAGGTTTGAACTTGTCATCTTTTTATAAAGTACTGTGTGCCAGTGTAGGAAGTATGCTTTTATTTCATAAAGCCAGTTAATCACTGTAGACCTTGAAGTAAAAGCTATTGCCCAATTTTTATGTGCGCTTAAAAACACAAATTAGGCATGTTTTTGTCCTAGTTCTTTAAAGTCCAACTGCCTCATTCTGCTCACTGGTTTTGGTCTGCTGGGGTACACTACCACATGATGCTGACTTGCACACACTAACACCCAATTAATCTGAATTCTATTTCTACTCATGAATTCTGAATTTGTTAACTTGTAGTTTTGTAAGTTTGCACTTTGGTTTTGGCTTAGCATGAAGAAGCACTGGAGTCAGTGTCACATGAAATCTTACACATGATAATTTTTCCCCACTTTTTTTTCATTCAGGGTTGAGCAGCAGGAAAATATAGTTATCTGTAGGCCTAACAAATCCCCAAGGAAGTGAAAAAATAATCAAAAAATTGGGATGAATGTTCAGCACAGGCAGTGGGCAAGCTGGCCCACATGCCACAGCATTGCACCATGGTTCCTCTTAAGTTTCTAGCTCCCAAGAAGACATCTGTATTGCAGGTCTAGAGAAATACTCCCTGCCAGAAGGCAGAGAAACATGCCAGGTTTCCAGCAGCTATAAACGAAAGAAGAAGCTCCGTTTAAAGCTTGCAGGATCTTCAGGCAGCACAGCAGACACAGGGCAGAATATATTAACTAGAACTAAATAAATGAGACAGTGGTAGGCCTACTAGATTTTAAATCACACATTAACTTGTCCCTTGTGGTCCCTGCATATATGTTGAATTGCAGACTCCACTTCTGCACTCTCTTTCTTTGCATTTCAAATGGGGCATGAGAAACTGCACAACCTTTTCTGCACCCACAATACAGGAGGAGTAGCCATTGCCTTCTGTAGCCACAAATACCAAAATTATCTACGATCAATTAAAACAGCCTACTCGTTTATACCGAAGAGCTATTTGGTCTTGGTCTACTGTTGTGGTCTTAGAAAGCTATTGTGGGGTTTTTAGGGTTTGGGGGGGGGGTTTGGTTGTTGTCTGTGTTCATAGAATCAAATGTGATCACATTAACATTAATCAATAAACATAAAAAACCAATTTATCACTAGCCATCTACAAGTCTGGACAGCATTTCTGCAGGTCAACTGTTTCCTTAAAACAAGGCTAAGAAACAGAGGAGTAAACCCAGCTCAAAGATAACAGGATTATTTTATGGGTGACTGTTGTGAGTTCAGTATGATTCATGCACCTAGTGAGACTCATTTTTTTCATTGGAGAAGACTGCAGGCAATTCAGTTCAATAGTCCAGTTTCTACAAATGCGGAGAGAGTGAGATAAATACCTCCTCTTGCCTCACGGTTCCCCTCCTGTTCCCCCTACATGCAGTGTATTGCATCTCTGTGACCATGAGCAAAGACTTTGCTCCTCCTTCTACGAACCTGTGGCCTTCAGCAGAGAATGACCTTTCCACTGCCCAAAACTTCAATAATCTGAACCACACTAAAGGGCAGGGCACATTTTGAGAATCAAACGCTTAACTTGTATGTCTGTATCTGTGACAGGTGTCCAAACTTCCACCACAGTAAAGAGAGATCTAGTTGACACACACCCCCATGAAGCCTGAACTTCAATAACGCAGCCTGCACCTGAACATCATCCCTGATATTTGATGCATTTAAAACAGGGTTATAGGCAGCCAGTCCCTATCTCAGACCCCAGAGCTGGAAGCCTCATCCTGGGGGCCCTTTGGGTGTCTCTGTCCTTCTGGGAAGCACATCCTGAGCAACCTGCTTGGAGGCAGCATGAAAGACTGAGCTGCTGCTTGGCAAAGGGAATGTGGGTCACAGCCTCCTCACCCCTGGGAGGTCCTCACAGGAGCCCAGAAACAGGTTGTGATTCACAGCCTGTGGGATGTTTTCAGGGAAAGCGAAACCTTGCCCCTTTAAGCACATTCTCTGTTTCCCTAGTGGGGAGTAAAATCCTCTCCTCGTGTATTCCTGAAGGCTACGGTTTCACAATGGATTGGCTTCTGTTTTTTCCTCTCGGAGGGACCAGAGAAGAGGTTGGGTGCAGCCTTGTCATGTGGAACATCTACTTTTTCCTCCCTGTCGCCATGGTGACTGAGCCGCTGGCTGGTCTGGCTCCAGAAGGTGCACGGTACCCAACACCAGGACCTTCAAGCAGGAGGATGAGAAAGAGGGAGGGAGATGGAAGCAGCATCCTTATTTTAATGTGTCATGGCCAGTGTTTTCAACTGGTGAATTTTCAAAATATAATGCATAAAGAGGCAATAGATTATCTGCATCTGACAGACTTAACCACTGTTCTTGAATAATCCAGGTTTGAGTATTGCAAATATTGTGGTATAGGCTGACGACTATGTATTCAGAAACCGTAATATGTATACACAGTATACTCATTAAGGTAAGTGGCTCGCTCTGTCTCCAACTTGTCCTTTTTGTAAATCAGGCTCCATGCAGCAATAAGCAACATGAATTTCAGCATCACTTCCAGGTCTTTATCCTATTTCTGTCATGGTCGCAAAATCATCCTGCGCTGGCATAAGCCAGAAAAAAAAAATTGCTTACAGCTGCAAGAACTTGCAGGAAAATGAGCTCTTTCAAAATAATGAGCTATTAACCCATGTCACTGCTGCAGAGGCATTGCAGTGGTGACAGCCACTGGCGTGTCAATAAATAACGAGGCAAATTAAAAGTGGATGTAAATTTGTTTCAGTAGATAATTCTTCTTTGATATAAACTGGAACGAGTCTGAGTACTGGATGAAAACATAGCTCTGCTGATTTTGGCTCGACAGAAACAAAAGCAGAAGTGCTTAATTTAGGTTCTTTCCCTAGTTAGCACTATTCAAATGCTCATTATTTGGGTCAGAATTTAGCTTGTTTGATTGTTTTCCGAAGATATTTCCGGACCAAGCAAAGCCCTTTCACCAGTCGGGATGAGCGGAAGAAAGGCAGACTTACGGATCAAAGGCTGCTAGCAAGAAGTTGAGCAGCAAGCTGATGGATTGCTCCACGTTGATCTGGTGGGTCGTCGGCATCCGTTTGTTGAGCTGGTAGAAGATGGTGGAGATCACAGCTTCCAGGCGAGCCACGTTCAGTTCGATGTTGGGGTCCAGGTTGTTCAGTGCGTTTTCCCGCAAGGCTTCTATCACGTTCCAGATGTCCACCAGGTGCACTAGGGCACAGGACAGAAAGAGTCAATGGGGACAGGCGCTCCTGAAAGCAACTGAGAATAAAACGTCACCTCATCCCACGGGGTGGGGATACCACAATCACACGGGACACGCGTCACGAATAATTAAACAAATGTATTTTCCATCACTGAGAAACGAAATTGGTAGCGGAAAGTGCAAATAAAATTCAAATCTGTTAATAAGCAAGCAGTATATTGATATTATTAGTTGTAATGAGTACAACCTCAGCTCTGGAAATCATTCCTCATTGTATAAAGTATTCGAGTCAAAATCTGTATTTTATGGAAATCACTGGAAGGTAAACATATGCTAAGTGTTTTTCTGAACCGTTCCTCTATGAATCCCCATTCAGAAATTACTCTTAGATATTAATTTGCATAGCAGATGGGCTTTTCAGAAGATCCTGCGAGTACTAAGTGCTTAACACATACTGACATTTTGAAAATTCTTTTCAGCAATTTGTAGGGAAAGCAAAATATTTTACAAAAACAGAATTGCAATTGAGTCAGGGTAGACAAGCTACATTTAAACACAGAACACGTAATGAAGTGATCCCAAAGTTGTATTTTGCGTCTTTTAAATATATTTGCCTAATGATGTGATAAATCTCTCTCTTTGCTAAAGTCCCAGTCTAAGCTGAATTTCATGGGGGCTGTTTTTACCTACAAGGACAGCTTAACGGACAATCTCTGCTCACCCTCCGTATTATACCCAGACAGAAATTTTGTTTGCATAGCACTGTTACTGTGGCAGTATGATCAGCTTGCAGCACATTGGCATTTCCAGAAGTGGTGGACCATGCCAAAAATTTAAAACCCCCCTACATTCCTTCAAAATTTGGATTTAGTTCAAACCCGAACTCAAAGAATCATCCTTTTTTTAATCTTAGGCATTACCTACTGTCTTACTAAACCATCAGTAAGGTATAAATAATGAGGTTCACAGTACAAATTATCTTTTTTTTTTTTTTTTAACCAGAGAAACTACTGTATAGTTCTCATTACTTAGCATGGTGATATCTCTTACGACATATCAAGAGCCATCTGTATATGGAAGGAGATGTATTTTTTTTTTTTGTGGATAGAGAAATGTAATTCTAAACCTCATCATTATATTTTTACTTGCTTGGTTTGCAGGTGCTGTCTCAGATTGCAATGTGACATGATGGTCTGATGGCAGGGAAATGTAAACTAATACTAGACAGATAAATGAAACCAGATATACTGTCATTTTACTTAGTCTAGAATTTTTCCCTAGGATTGGGTTTCTTTTCCTTCTGCCTCAGGAAAAAAATAATCTCTAATGCCCTGCTACTGCATCTGTAAACCCAAGCAGGTGAGCAGCCACAGCAGCGACTACTTCAGGCACCAGGTAAGACACTTTTCCACTTCTTGCTGTTCCATAGCAAATAATTGGGAAAAACTGAAAAATGCAGTTCCATCACGACACCTAAATATTTATTTGGCCCTTGTATTAAAAGGAAACACCTACAGGTGAACTTGTATGCTGGCAGGTTGTTCTCACGCTGTCATTCTAAACTAAGCCAGATGGGTGGAGCACACAACCTCTCTGAGCTCTTCCTTTTTGTCTTCTAGCTGAGCGAAGAGCATCTGGTTCAGAGGCCAGACCAGGCAGAGAAAGGAAGAAGTCACCACAAAGCAAGCCATGGTCTGGTTCAGGACAGAAGGGTTAATGAGCATTTCCCACTCTGGCTCATTACTGTCAGGCAGCCAAGGAAGAAATACAGAGCAATACACCAGAAGATGCAGCAACAGCCTGGACCACGTGCATGTATTTTGTGGCATTATTAAGAAGGGAAGGGCAGGCAGAAAGCAGAAGGTTAAGTGTGATGGCTGTCGCTGGCCATGAGGGCTGTCCCTGGTAATTCAAGCTGAGTAGATGAAGGAGAAGGTGCTTCCACCAGCAGTTTCACCAGGCTGGTTTCTAGGTGACAGGGCATGTGTGCACACAGATGAACCTGAACTGTAGCTACACTAACAAGGTAAAAACATGAGAAATCACGGTGATAACAAACAGCAGAAAGGGAGTTGTGCATATGCAGATTGCTAACCTTAACTTGAGGCTACACTAACAACTAGCAACCCAAGGAACAGCACAAAAAGGGGTACTGGCTTGACAGCACTGCTGGCCGAGGCAGAAGTTACTAGGGTGACCCTATGATAAGTACTGAATAAGGATGTAAAATCAGCCATATGGAAGCTAGTGGGAAAAGAATAAACAGGGGAAGGCTGATTATTTGGGAGTGCATGGGCATGGCGGGGGAAAAAGCATGGGGGTGGAAAAGGGAATATAAAGGGCAACAGATCCTGTCAGCTGTGTGTGGCTACCGCTGAAGCAGTTCTGTACCTGATCAGCACAGAGGAACGAACACAGCAATAAGCCCTTTGTTTTGACCATACATCTATCTAGTGTACTTCTGCAGTTGTGGGGAACCACAAAGGTTTCCCTAGCGTTGAGAAAAGGACGTCCAAAGAGGATGAACCAGACATCTGGACTCCCTAACAGTGCAAATTTCACACAGCAATTTAACTTCAATTGTTATAGCCTAGTAGTGGAAAACTCTTGAAAAAGAGAGCACGGAGGAAAACAGCTGGCACAAGGAATGAGGCTGAAATGGGGCCTGGTCTCTCTATTCACCACATGATCCAGTACTGATACTATAATATGTAGTTGTCAGATTTTCATGGTGGGTTCCCCCCCAAACCACACTATATTTTCCATAACATAGTCACATCCAGAGTTAGTTTTGATTATGGTCCTGGGAAGGGAAATATCCAGAGGCTAGCAGACTTAGGACTAATAATATCAGTACACTAAGACATGTGAGAGAAAACTATTTGTTTTAGTGTTAATTCTAACCTGAAGGCCTCATAAGCTATCCTGATATTTATTGGTATGCCAGAAACATAGGGCACAAGACTAAGAAAATGACTTACTAGAAATTACACAGCAGTAACAGTCTCCCACCCACCATAAAATATTAGTCTTAAGGAACTGCTGTGCATTTGTACTATAAATAATTCTACTTTTTTTTTTTTTTTTTTTTTTCCAGAGACGCTTTGGTTCTACTTGAAGCTGAATAAACAGCAATCCTACTGCACCATTTTATTTTGCATTTTATTCATGAATTTCAAAGCTCTCTACAGAGGCTGGAAAGTAATACTTCCTGGAGGAGGAAATGGAAGATGGACAAGAGCCAGACTTTTTAACAAGATCTGCTAATTTTGAAAATATTTGTCGAAATGCCTGGCTCAAAATCACAAGGAGAGTTTGCTAGACTGTTGTACAGAGGACTGAAGCCTCTGGCCTTTACTCAAGTCAGTTGTTATGGACAACAATTCACCCACCTAAATTTCGATGTCAAAAATTAGGTGTCTACTGTCAGCTGGTGATCGAAGCTCCCTCTAACGTCAGTGGAAGAAAAAGGCACCTCAAAGTAGCCGTCTGGAGGCAGGTGGGATGAACAGTGCTTTGAAGGTGCAGTCAGAAAAGTCACAGCGCAAACTGTCACCGTTCACAACAGGTCTCCCTCCAATACTGATGGCGTAGCAGTATTAAACACCAGCCAGGCAGGCTGGCAGCAGTGTCTTGTGGCTTTTTTCTTTTTTTTTTTAAATTAGTTGGAAACAAGTGCTGGGGTACTAACAGACTGAACTCCTGTTCTTACCTCCACCATCAGAGTGGTTACAAACAGTGTTTAGCGATATGGTGACAGGCGCTTTATAAACATAAACACAAACATAAACATAAATATATGTACCTATGTATATATATATATAGTCTTCACTGACTACAGACAAAGTCTAAAGCAGCAAGTTTACATGAGATATGTAACCTCAGAGTGGGTAATGTTAACTGAGATGAATCCCACACCTTGCTCTTTAAACATTAAGATATATTCTCTGTTCTGACTACTACATGGCCTAGATTAATTCAGGTTTTATATAAAATATGAATAATAAATATTTTAATCTGTATGAACAGCTACCAGACCCTGACATAGTCACAGCCTCTTACACTGCATTGCTTAACATTGCGCAATTAGATCTGTGTGTACTGCCCTCTGATCACTTTGAATCCTGTGTTTTTTTAAGCTTACTCACATAGTAAGCAGACTCTCACATATTATATCATGCTGCTAACTCAACCTATCAATATTGGGAAACAGCAGAGAAAAACACAAGCCTCTGCAAGCTCCATTCTATTCATTTGTACTATTAGAAATTACTTTTCAATGTAATAACAGAAGGTCAACCTTGCAAACTGCATAAACTTAGATTTCTCTCATTTTCATTTTAATTCTCTCTGCTACTCATTTTCTATAATACCTGCTATGCCCATTTATTTATTTATCCATCCATGAGATTGTTTTAATCTCACTGAAGAAAGCATGTCTCCTTACTTTGTACAACGTGTCAGTGACATAAAACCTGAATCTGATTTCTACATACTACAGTGATGCTAACAAGAAGAGTTCACAGTGTAACGAACCAGTTACAGATGCAGGACAGCTTTCTCTCTCCTAAAATCTGCCTTAAATTCGCTCAACAAAGTCAAACTCCACAAGCTTGTTTTTAACGTCTTATTGCCCTTGCTGCTTTTGTTGCCTTAGCCATGTTTCCCTCTGAAAACAGAATTATCCCTCAACATGAGAAAGATGCCCTTTCTGAAATGGACCTTTAAAGCTACAGAAATCTGCCGGTTGTTTCTTCAGTGTCACTAGGCAGGAGAAGTAAAAGCTGCTTGTATCTAGCACCTGTGTGGTATTAAGCAATCCAAACTTGTGCAGCCCAGCCAACCTTCACAGACCCTTCAAATGCCTCGCAGTTTGTAAACAGCACAGCTATCCAGGTGCAGAACCTCTCCCTCATTTGCCTGATGTCTGAAAAAAATGTAATGATGTCCAAGAGCAATTGTTAAACTATACATTTCCCCTCAGATTTCCTGTTAAGTGATTTCTGAAGTCACAGGTAAGCTAAACACCTGCATTATTAGATCTTCTACAGCAAACAATGTCTGCTAATTTAACTTTCATGACAATAAGTAATATTTACACACTGTCATAGAGGGTTTAATATTTGAGCATGTTCTCTAATGGATAGTAATTAGTCACTGTAAATAACGTTCAGTATTTGGACAGAAGAGGGACGACGCAGATGAGCAGCATTACAGATGGCTGCCATTCACTCCCCAGCAAATGCACACTTTGAGGAGACCCTGGCTGAACTGCAGAGACATAAGATTAATGCACAAAAACATACTCCAAATAACAGATGTTATTTCCTTCAGTGGACTCCTTTACCTGTTAAAACAACATTTGGAGACTGCCTGTTGCCAGCACACTGTAACTGAACTGATCAGTCCCTCTCCACAGAGTGTGAGGGTGAATGAAAGGTGGCTGCCTCAGTTTGAAAGGAGTTTTTCATTTTCCTCAAAGTAAAAAGTTTTCAGACACCCTTGAAGTTTTACATCCTGCCCTTCTGCCTTTATCTGTGTTCAGAACATCTTTTCCTACTTTGATGATCAAAAAGAGTAATTAGTAGTTACAGTGCAGAATTCCATCACCTACAATGTTGTCAACAGGTTAATTTGTGGAAGAGGTGTACTCTGGACACAATTGGAGAATACAGAATTTTGGATAAAATTATTTTGCTTTCTATAAATGCATGTGTCAATTTTATTGATCTTGATCCTCCTTCTTTTCTTCAATCATTTTCTAGTCTCTTCATTAGCAGGAAATCAGTGTATTTTTTATTTATTGTAATTAGTAACTTTAATTTACTTGCAAATAGTAATTTTCTGTTCAGTACATAAAGGTATTTTAACAGCCAAAATGGAAGAGAAGAGATGTACTACACTTATTTTTTTCAACTCAAAGCAAATAAATTAACATTTATTTATGCAGTGAAAAATGAAATCTTCTTTCTATCATGCAGTTTATTTAGAATTAGGGAAAGGCTGTGAGATACAGATAATCTTGGATATATCACTAATCTCAAAGGAGGCAGATTACTTCAAACATCAGTTGTCAAGAAATGATGTTGCCCTAAGCAAGTATAAAAAAACCAAAACTGTAGTGCAAGTTTATCTTCTAAGTAGTAAAAAAAAAAATTAAATGTCTGTGTCGTTAAGCTTTCTTACCATTAAACAGATCTACTTATGCAAAAATCCTTATCTGTTCTATTGCATTTTTTGTATTCCACCTGAACCATGAACTCTACAATGTTATCTTTCCATTTATTACTAAATGAACATGGAAGGGGAGATCAAAATTAATCAAACAAGGAAAGCGACTAAATTAGGGCTTTAATCATCGATGCAAATTTACTTAACATACAGTAGGTCTAACTAAATCTAGGTTAAATATGTCCAGTTGATAGCTAGGACAGACTTCCTCCTTGAAAGATTTTCCTTTGTTGGTGAATACAGGAAAAACTCTTAAAGAAGTATTAATTTAAATTATTTCCAAACTTTTAGTATACACTTGATCGGCCTGGACGCCTTCCTGTGTAACCTAGAGTGTTCCTGTTCTGGTGGGGGGATTGGACTAGAGGATCTTTCCAGGTCCCTTCCAAACCCGAATGTTCTGTGATTCTGTGAAGATTTTAGTCCAGCAAAGTTCTTACAGACACGCTTGAGTTTAAACATACTAGTACTGTCATTAGAAATCAATGGCACTTGAATGTATGTCAGGTATTTCAGGTGGATTTCATTAAAAGGGAAAGATTTATGCTTGTCTAACAAATCCTAAAAATATCATAAAATATGTTATACGATTCTTTTTTCATTGGAATGAACCCATCACATATCAGGGTATTGGAGCCATCTGTCATCATCCTTGCTAGGAAGCCCTGGGAAGTCACTCACTCACTCACTCACCCTCTCACCCACTGCCAGGAGGGTAAGGGAGGACTCAGGGAAGCGTTTTCCTGCTAAACTACACCAGTTTGGGGCCAAGCTGCCCCTCAAATCAGCCAGCTGTAGCACGATCACCAAAAGCTTTACCTGCGCGTCTGGTACTATGCAGAGCGACGTGTCACCTATGATTTGCAGTCTTTTACACTGTCTGATGCCAAATTACATGACAGAGAAAATGTACCAGGGTGTTGCTTCTGCTCACGGCTCAAATGAGGTATTTGGCAGAGGGGAGACCTTATCGCTGTCTACAACCACCTGATAGGAGGTTGTAGCATGGAGGGGGTTGGTCTCTTCTACCAAGTAGCAAGTTGAACAAGAGGAAATAGCCTCAAGTTGCGCCAGGGGAGGTTTAGATTGAATACTAGGAAAAAATTCTTCACAGAAAGAGTTCTCAAGCACTGGAACAGGCTGCCCAGGGAACTGGTGGAGTCACTATCCCTGGAAGGGTTTAGAAGGTATTTAGACGAGGTTCTTAGGGACATGGTTTAGTGCCAGAGCTAGGTTAGGTTATGGTTGGACTTGATGATCCTGAGGGTCTCTTTCAACTGAAATGATTCTATGGTTCTAATGACTCTTTGGCTGGGTACATCTGGTGACAGCTGTCACCCTACATGGCCTGGCACACCCAGGCTACGCATTGCCCAGATATCTGAACCTCCACTCAGACTGTACCTGGACATGTCCTGTATATTCCTATTCCTGCTCCCAGGTCTCTCAGGCTTCTTATCTACCTCCCCACCTAACTGCTGCTCATACAGCCCATTGATCTCCAGCACAGCTGGGCACCTGCTAGCCAGCCAATCCAATAAGCCTGGTGTGTGTTGGGCCACTCCCGAATGCTCTGCAGGCCATCAACAGCTCTTGGGCTGGTCATTGCTGTTTTCCAAAAGTGAGGGTCATGGACTTCTAGCTTGTCAGCACACATTTGAATGTGTTGATGTCAAAATGTATTTTGTTGCATCTTCTTGTTATTTCACTTGATTCCTAGGTTTTGTAGATGCAGTGGTTGGTGAGTAAATACTACTGGCTTCAAGAAAAAATTAATGAAGTATTCAGAATATTTACTGCCATGTTATTCTTACCCCCAAATGCTTTAATTTTCAGAGATGTGTGTATTAGACCCATACAATAGCATGAAAACTTGTAAGAGAACGATATATTGGTAACCAAGAGTAACCATAAACAACATTTACTTCTTTCTTCAGAAAAATTGGAATCTTGTCAAAGCCTGCCCACCTGGGATGGAATTTGATAAGGTTTACCGGTAAGCCCCTGAAACAAGTGGAACAGTCTGGAGCAAGGAAGACAGCATAGGTGGGGGAAGATCCAGTTAGGGGATGTGTAAACAGACTGCCATAATCAACTCCACAGGACCTGGTGGGGAAGCACCCACAAGTGCTGAGGGAGCTGGCTGGTGTCAATGTGAGGCCACTCGACCGTCTTCAAATGCTTGTGGTAATCAGGGGAGGTTCCTGAGGGCTGTGAGAAAGCCACTGTCACTGCTATTTCCAAGAAAAGCAAGAAGAAGGTTCCAATGAACTAAAACCTCACCTCAGTCCCTGGAAAGGGCAAGGAGTGAATCCTCCTGGAATTTCCAAGCACATTAAAGAAAAGGTGACTGGGAGCAGTCAGCATGGAATTAGGACAGGAAAATCATGCTTGATCAACCTCTTTGCCATCCACAATGAAATGACTAGCTCACGAGACAAGAAAGTGTGGTGGATATTCCTTATTCTGACTTTAGCAAGGCTTTCAACACTGTGACATATAATATCATCACTGGCAAACTAGTAAGTATGGGTTGGATAAGTGGCCACAGAGGTGGACTGAAAGAGATGAGCTGAAGAACTTGTGATCAGTGGCACTGAGTCCAGCTGGAGGCCAGTCACTAGTGGTGTACAACCAAGCCTGATACTGGGGCCAGCACTGTTAAACATATTGATTAATGGCCTGGATGACGGGACAGAGCGCACCCTCAGCAAGTTTTCAGCTGATACAAAATGAGAAACAGTGGCTGATACACCAGAGGGCTGTGCTGCCATTCAGAGGAACCTCAACAGACTGGAGAAACGGGCTGACAGGAACCTCATAAAGTGCAACAAAGGGAAACGCAAAGTCTTGAACATGAAAAGAAGTAACTACATGTACCAGCACAGGCTGGTTGCTGACCAGCAATGAGCTTTTTTGGCAAAAGTAGCTGGCATCCTGCTGGGCTGCATTGGGCAGTGTGTTGCCAGCAGGAGGAGGGAGGTGACCTTTCCCCTCTACGCAGCCCTGGTGACACATCTGGAGTGCTGGGTCCAAAGTCCAGCAAAAGGTCACAAAGATGACAAAGGGACTGGAGCAACTGTCATAAGTGTGGATA
The DNA here is from genome assembly GCF_964273445.1 of Streptopelia decaocto. Taxonomy (NCBI): domain Eukaryota; kingdom Metazoa; phylum Chordata; class Aves; order Columbiformes; family Columbidae; genus Streptopelia; species Streptopelia decaocto. The sequence continues at coordinate 44,811,885 of NC_138655.1, forward strand.
AACATCTGATTTGAGGGAGTAAAGAAGATGGAGCCAGACTCTTCGCAGGGAAAGGACACAGAAAGGACAGAAGGAAATGGGCACAAATTAAAATACAGAAAAGCATTTAAACATAAGAAAAATAATTTCCCTGTGAGGGTTGTCGAACACTGTGACAGGTTGCCCAGAGAGGCTGTGCAGTCTCAATCCTTGAAGGTATGCAGACCTGAACTGGACACAGCCCCGAGCAATCTGCTCTAGCTGACCCTATTCTCTCTAGAGGTCCCTGCCAACCTCAATGGTTCTGTGACTCTGTGGCGTCCTCGTCTAATCACAAATTTATACTGCAAGAACATATAATAACTCTTACTGGAGAGGAATCAGTGTTGCCCCACTGATTTTTCTCTAAAGCCATTGCTCAGGTAAGCTGTGCTCCAAGTCCCTTCTCTGACATATACAATAAACAAAAAGACACAGAGCCTGCCCTGAGGCCCCTTGAATGCTTGGGAGAGTCTTCCACATCCTCAAGAGGTTTTGTGTGAGGTGCACCCTGAGTGCTCCAACACTCCCTCAAGCTTTCCCTTGAATGCCCAGGTATCTCCAAGGGAGGTCATGGTTTCATTTAACCCCCTCTCAGCCACATGCACCCCTACTCCTCCTCCTCCTCACCTCTTTGCCTGTGCTGTGAGAGTGCACAGGTGTGCGGTACGCACTGGCTCAGCTGAAAGCTGGAGTGAGGTTGCATGCTTCTACCTGCCCACCCCAAGGATGGACACCCAGAGTGAGGAATGCCTGGATATGAAACTAAATGTTCAGACCAGCAAGCATCTTTGTTCTGAACTGCTGTGTGCATGGAGTCAGTCGGCTGCATTTGGACTCACTGAATTCATGCAGATCACCTGTCCCTGTGGTACCCCATGGGACAAGCGATGTCCCAGCCATCAGGAGCTGGGTTCTCTGGGCACATGCCGGCCAGCTGCACGTTGTGTGCACAGGAGACATTTCTGAGCAGCTGTCAAACCTGTCTGCTGGTTGTCTGGAAATCCTCAGGATGTGAAGTGTACGACTGAGGCACTGAAAATTTTGGGGAAAAGTTTTAAAGGTCCTCCTGTCTGTGTACCCAGGCATGCATCCTTGTATCCTCACCTACTGTTCTGCTCAGAAGGAAACATGAATTATTCTAAAACCTTCTGAGATTTGGATCACTACAGCACATTAAACAAATGTGGCCTGTTGGAACTGTCCATCAACTTGGTCAAGTGCTACTAATGAGGAATAAAAATAAGGATAATGATACATGGTCTTTTTATTTTTTATATGGTACCTGACAAATCCACCAAGGTGTAAGAGTATGTAAAGATCTCCAGTAAAATTCTTCTCTTTCATATTAATTTAATTTATAATAAAGGTTCCTTCTCCTCCTGTTGTCAGTTCCTGCCCATTTAGTCTCACCTATATTTAACTGAAGCCTGAAGGGCTCTCTGTGGGTGGCAGAAGAGGCCATCAGGCTCCCCAAGGAGCAGCACTAATGACAGTCAATCCTGCAACAGGGAACAGTGGGTGATGCACCCTGCAGTGCTGGGCTGGGAAACTGTTGTCATCTACTTGTCACTCAGATGCTGGGAAAGTGTTTCCTTTTCTTAAACATGCTTTGCAATCATTTACCTGAAATGTCAAATGAAGTATGACATGTATAAAATAAAATAATGAAAAAATCTAACTCTAAGCTTCTTAATATTTTGATGATAACCAGGAAAGACCACTCAATTAAACCTCTGCACTGTTGCTAACAAGTTACATAGCTTAAATCCACTGATTATACACATTATTCCTGTTTTAAGACCTAAATATATTTATGAATTAAAGATCCAGATTTAAATAGCAGACCCTTTGCTATATGTATTCTATAGCCAGAAACTTTACAAATCTCCCCCTCCCCCAAACAGGCAATGGTACTCCTAGATTACACATCTCTACTATTCTTGCTATCCCACCATAATAATATTTTAATGAGAAAGGCTTTATTGGAGGCATTATGTGATCAGGCCTCAGTCTCACTAAATAGTTCCTTCAAAGGGGTTTTGCAAGTGTTAGCTCTAAATTAGCCAAAGAATACATGGGGTAACAAAACTTGATGAGTGAATATGTATGACCCACAACAAATTTTCTTAAAATAAGGATAATTTACCATACATCTGAGTGCCTATTTCAATTGGTAAAAAATACAGCATTTCAAGATTTTAATCAAATATAACACTTCTGTACTATACTACAGCAAACAATATAGTAGGAAAAAGCTCCCAAAAGGTGGCAAAAAAGTCTCCAAGGTTGTATACGGAGTTGATTTTCAAAGTGCCATCTCTGCTGTAAATCTGGTGACCAAAACTGAATTATGGAGACTTACAAAAAAAAAAAAATTGCTGAGAAAAGAAAAAGCCACTTTCCAGCCCTCCCATGTAGGAGATTAAACCAGAAGTTCAGAAATGACTGAACATATGAGAAGAAAACCATAGTTTTAGAGCCTGGCACAACTCGGATTGTGTGTAGCAATCCAAGAGAAAACAGGTTTTAGGAAACAGGCGGGACACGGTGCACAAGCTTTCTGGTAGCTGTGATCCTGACCACAGGATGGCACTACTGGGTGTATTTTAGTCAAGGCAGCACGTTTGCTGTTGTATTTTAACTCTCTACTGGCACAATGTCAGGCGAGCTAACACAAATCAAAGGGTGTGCATCCTCACCACTGTCTCCAGAAAGGGGCCATGGTTAATGTATTTGGTGTAATAAAGATTATCTGCTGGGAGATCTGGTGTCCTATACAGATGATCACACATGATAGGCAAACGATAATAAAGCCATGAGTAGGAAACGGCAGAACATTTTCCTGTTGCATGTCCTTATTTCAGTGAGAAAATCTCCGCTAGAAGTGTGTTTCTTTGAATGCCAAGTCTAATACTACATACTTTTCTTAAATAACTTCATTTTTTTTTCCTTTGATGCAACCACTGACAGTTCCCCTAATCCCCCACTGAAAACCTGCTGTGCCACAAAAGGACTGTGGCTTGCTTTGGCACTGTTTCCAGCAAAAAGCAAGCGTAAACTGAATGTAAATGTTATTTATATTTTAAATTCATGTGAAGTAGTTAGTATATACCTATATACCAGCTAAAAAGATATAGGGTGTTATCCCCATTCTCTCGTTAACTGCTATTTTCTTTGAAATCCCTGATACTGGAGGCTTGTGACGATGCGAATATAGAATTTAACCGTTCTTTATAACAATTTCTTCCTTCATGGCTATAGAAAAAAGGTTAAGATTGCAACCTTAGGCTTTAAGGTTCAGTCATATCACAAAGGTCAATGAAAAAGAATGATCACCTATTTCAAACTGCTTGAAGACAAAAAAGCTCCTTGGCCCATCTCCTGTTTTTCACAGTCTGAGCCATGGTTATTTTTTCTACTGTAATTTTTTAAAATCATTTAGGGTTGGCAAGACTGTAATCACCAACACAAGGTACAGAATACTAATGAAATAGGAACTGTGTATTTCCTTTTACATAAAAATTAATATTTTACATATATGCATATTCTTAAGCCGATCTTCATTCTATTAACTTAAATAATTTCTTAAGCAATGTGGATTGAATTTGACCCATAACATTTTCATCTATTAAAAATAATTAGAGAAATACTTAAGCTTAACTTAACACTTGGGTAAACTGCCTGATACCAGTATTCCACTTCTCAGTCCCAGAACCCAAGAGAGACGCTAAAGATGATGGCATATGCTCCTCCCTTCTGAAGAGTTTGGGTCAATTCAGAGCATTTCTGGGACAAAATCTTAATAGCAACTTCAGCTGTTGAGAGAGTGACAGCATTACTATGAAGTAAGACATTCATGTGACACCTAGGACTTAGGTGAAAAAGCATCTTATGCCTGAAGTCGTAAGGACAGTTCAGACTCTAATATTATTTAACATTTTGCTGAGATTCCTAATGGAGGAGCTAATTACTGCCACAGATTCAAACTTTCACAGGTATTTAAACACCTATTACATTTGAAAACAACAGGATTTATTTGCCAAAAAATCTTTTGGGATCTGAACTACTATCAGCTTTGAGATAGGCAGAGATGGATCCTGGCACCTGGAAGATCCATTTTTTTTCATACTAAATTCATTCGAGTAGAGAATATCTCACCGTGGCAGGATGCAAACCCCCCTCTCTCCCCCTCCCGCCTTCGATATGGAAGGAGTAGACACATCTCCCTCTTTCTCTCTGCTACTTGAGGCCAACAGCTTCTTTTGTTTGGCCCCAGAACACCCTGGCCAGGGCCATTAGGAGAAGGGAGCGCCGAGGCCCAGGGAGTGCGTGGGATGTTTGGAAGCTTCAGGGGCACCCCACAGCCAGTGTGGGGGTGCAGAGAAGCTTCTAGAATGCCAACAGTCAGATCTGATCAGCCAATAAAAAAACGGGACTCTCGTCGAGACTCGGCCCATTGTCACGGGTCTCTTGGAGCACGAGCTTAGCCACTGCCGCCAGGAGCCACGGCGCCCCGCTCCCCGGGACTGAGACTCCGCTTGCCTTGCCACCACGTGTGTAAGTAAAATTAACCGTCGCAGGATTGCGAGTGCATCTACTTTCCGTGCACATTTTGCACGTGTATTTATACTTTCTGTGCACATTTGCACGTGTATTTTCCGCGCTCAATACCAGCACGTGTATAAATTAATCCTCGCAGAATCGTGAGTGTATTTTCCTCCCGTGCTTCCACATAAGCACGTGTAATATTCCGTGCTCATTTGCACGTGTATTTCTCCTTGCAGGACTGCGAGTGTATTATAAATCTACTCTCGCAGAATCGCGAGTGTACACTTCCCGTACTCGATACGAGTACGTGTATCCCTTTAAAAAATAGTCCCACACCGTGTTCAGGCAAGTGTGTACTCCTCCCAGACTCAGGGGTGGCTCCGGCATTGTTTTTGGTGAAGCCACGTGCATGCACACTGTGGACCTCCTGTTGTATTAGTTGCTGCCCCTTAATAATTTACTCAACTGATATCCGAACCTGTATTCAAGTCACTTTGGAGTGCTAAAACCCTGTTTCTCACCGGTTTACCTTCTTGTCCCTTAAACTAACCTCGGCGTGCCTCCATGACACTCACTCAGACAAAATGTAGAGAATATTTGACTAAACTCTGGCTTTGTGTTGACACAATCGTTCCACATTCGCCCTCCTGCCATGACTCACATTCAAAGCAATGTCCTGTGCAAGAGCTGCTCAGGGCTTCAGTTCCCGGCTGATTTGCCCAGTAACCAGAACACCAGTACCAGGAGGCAGCTGGAGTGGCTCCCATGGCAGCAACCTGCAATACCATGCACTAAAACATCACCTCTCTTGAGGAAACAGGTACGAGGAATAGGTCAAGAAAAGGAGAAAAGCTCCAGCTGACACAAACATAGCTCGACAATCAGCAACAATGAGAAAGGAAACAAGAGTGAAGAATGTGAAATGACAGATAAATGGGATTTAGGTGAAGTCCCACACATCTGTCCTTCCTCTGTGCGACAGAAGCTCTTTAATGATGTTGTCAGGGTCCCTAGATGGAGTAAGAGTCTCAATATACACGGCCACTTATCTGTCATCCTTTATTTTACACATACAATCCTTAGAGATATCCTGCAAATCCAAGACAAAATAAGAGTTTCAGGACAAAATATAGATGAATGAAAGGTGGAAAATTAAACTCGGGGAAGATCAGCACCTTTACAAGAGATGTGGCATGATACTAGTGTCGGCTTCATTTATCAGAAATTGAGTTCAACCTCCTCAAACAATATACACCGACACTGATTCATTCCTTCCTCCATGCCATAGTAATGTCACTGAGTTCAACAGAGTTACTTTCAATTTACTTTCTGTCAGGAAAGGAGACATCCATCTATCCATCCATGTGGACTGAAGAAAAGGCTGAGCATACACAGAACTTCTCCTGGAATTAGCCCACACTTTGTACAATAAAGGGCCAAAGACTGCTTGCAAATATCCTGCTAGAAATCCATTGCAGCCAACAACCATATCACAGATATAATTCAGCCTGAATTCAGCCTAGCAATTCCTTAATTCAGCACACAGAAAACTGCATCTGTAAAGCCACTGTATATCACAAACATTAACACCAAGAAGCTGAATGTTCCTTGTATAGAGTCCCAGAACTATATTAATAACAATGCACACTGAGGACATTATATTGTGCAGTCTCTTCACACTCATAAAACCAGGAAATTATTTTTATGTCCAATGTCTTCTGTTCTCACAATTTGTCCTAGCACACCAGATACACACCTTATGATATCTTCCACCAAGACTTACAGAAAATGACCCCAGGTGCCGCTGGTGGGTAAAAATATGACACAACAGTTAAGCTTCTCTTTCAATATTCTGGGTGTTATGAAGTTGATCTATACTGTTAGAGGTACACAGACTGACTTTTGATATAAAACTGAAAACAAATGAACATGGAAAAAAAACCCCACTCTTTGGAAATTACAGGAGGAGAGAATTATAGAAGGAGAGAATTACAGTAAAAATTATGTCTGACTGTCCTTCTGTGGACTACTTGCTGTCTTCAACCTGAAGAAGCCCACCCTTGCTGGGAACGTGGACAGCCAGCACCCTTGCAGTTTTATTTGTAAAAGTTACTGGAAATGGATACTGAAAGGGGACAAGGAAAGGCTGAGAGAGTTGGGACCATCTATCTCTGTGAGGCTCCAGCAGCGATCACTGTGTCAGCAGGAAGATGCTGCAGACTGGGCAGTTACGGTGGAGGAAATCTGCATCATGCCTGCTCGTTATCCAGAGCTGAGTGACGGCATCAAAACCAGGAAAAAGGAGAAAATCCTCAGCAAAAATTCCAACTCAGCAGATGCACTGGAGAAGGACGTTTTGAATGCATGCTGCAGCACACAGATAGGGCAAAATGCTGCAGCTTATCTTCTCAGGAAAACAATTTTCTGCAAGGACATCAAAACAGTCCTTTACTTTCTACAGAAATCATGTATGGACTGAACTTATGTATAACTCCTCAAGATTTATTGCATTGAGTCCAAGATAGAGGCCAGGCTGGTTCAAGACAACTGACTAAAGCTCCCTAGGAACAAAGGACCATGATCACCAAGCTCACTGACACCTGCTCCAAGGATGACTTCTTGATTTTTTTTTTTTCCCTCATTTTCACATAAATACGTTGTTATACGGCCAAAAACTAGAGAATGACCAACATGGGACAGGCATGCAAGTGCTGTCATTTATGTGAGTGCAACATGCTTAATGCTCTGGCGTATCATGGTGGTGCTTACGTGACACCCAGCAAAATACCTGAACGGGACAGACCAGAACAGCCCAGGGAAAGGGAAGAAAGACTCAAATGTGAGAGAGGGTTTGCCTGAAGAAAGGTGCTTGGAGCCAAGAGGATAACAGGAGACAGCAGCCAAGAGAATGAGGGTTGCAGAGAAGTCAACGATAATGCAAATGCCACAGATGATGACATGAAGCTGAAGAAGGGAGAGGGAAATTATGAAAGAGGCTTAAAAACACAGCTATAGTTTGTGGGGAAAAACGAGAGGGTAAAAGAAGAAAAAGCTCTCATGTGAAGCAGCAGCATCCCTCAGAAGATACGGTGATCCTGTTATCACCGAGGTATCAGTTTGTTTGTATGAGACTGCATATATTTTGCAATTTTTAGACAGTCTAGAAGCGTACTAAGCTAGTAATGATTTATTTTGTTTTGTCTGAAGTGTTCATTAGGAGGACCAACGTGAAATAAGATGCACAAATCATGACAGACCAAAGGTGACTGATGCCTGTTACCCGTAGCAGATGTTCAGAGACATCAGTGGGGAACTTAACAGACTGTCCAACCTTAAACCTGCAGCAGAAAAGCCATCAGAAATAGTGCAGTGAATGGCAGTTACAGCAGAGTTCAGAAGTCAGTAAGAAGAGATTTTCAGCGATGATCCAATTACAAAAGCTGTCTGCATCAAGGCAGGGCTGAGCCACCTGCGTAGCAGAGGGCAGCATGCTGGTGTACTTGGGATGTGGCCTAGTCTACATGGCTGTCAACTTCTGTCTCAAAGGAAGTCCATTGAGTTTCCTCTGTAAAAGTCAAAATAACACTAGCTAACAAATTTCTGCAACTCATTTTTTATCACGAGCCACTTGGAATCATGGGTGTGTTTGAAAAATCAATCTCTAAGTAAAATGAAAATTGAGAGTTTAAGATACATAGCCTTGTTTGGTTCACTCTTTTTGACAGTAAAAGGAATTCCAAATGCCCACTGATAGTTCTTGTATCAGTCTTGTAGGAGACAGACTTGCAGTGGTGGCCTTTACGAGCAAATACTCAGGGACTCTGAGAAACCACAACCCCTTTATGTAGTAACAATCCACCTCGTGCTAACATCGAAGAAAACTCCCTCAATGAATACGGCCAACATACAGGCTATATGTCAGCTCTCAAACAGCTGTGATGATCTGTCAAGCATATTAATAAACTTTCACAGTTAAAAGGAAAACAAAATCTGAACCCATTTCCAGCATATTGTGCTGTGAGTGAACACTTACAGACTAAAATCCTTAAGAAGGATTTGTCTGCAGGGAATATGCTAAATCAAGCCCTTTTGAACTTTTGATTAAATAATTGATGCATAATGCAGAATGTATAATATATGCATCCTTTCCCCATAGTTGCCTGGAAACCCATATGGAACAGTACTAGCAGTTCCAGGGGCATTTCGTCTCTAAGTCACTGGTAAAGACAAAGGAACCGAAAAGTTTTAAAAACCATTAACTCACCTGTCTTTCCATTATTCAAGTACTGCAGGATACCAAAATTAGCAACTTACACAATGGTATCACGACTCCTATAATATAGAGTGCTTTTGCTTTTTTTAAAGCTATGTCTCTTGAAGCCATGTGAATAATGTAATTCACTGTAAGTGAGCTATAAGACTCAGCTTCAGTTAAAATACTAAACAAAGAACACAACTAATATTTCCAGCCTCTATCTTTATGTAACAATATTAAGTAGATCATAGAGTATCCAAGACGGTCAACAGAGAATAAGTCAAAATGGTTTTTTTTTTCAAAATTAAAGGATTTTTAAGCAAATCTCAGAGGGTTTAGAAGAACACACGAATGTCATGATCACAAATTCAAGAGGCAGATTGTTTCAAATTGCAGCCAAGCAGACCTTTTGCACTTCTCGAGTAGGCAACATGGCTTGTCATTCAGTTTGATTGCTCTGCGACGCAGCCTGAATCTACCCTGCGCTTTCTTGCTTCCAAGATGGATCAAAAAGACATGATAAAAACCAACAATGAGAACAGAGCACCAACCATGGAGACCTACAGGGATGACGGATTCAGTTTTTTATTCTAAACAATTCTGTAATCACGATAATTTGGTGGTTCTGTTTCTGATGGTCATCCTGAGAACAAAAGAATGAGGCGCAAGCACAAAATTGCACAGGCTATACAGTCCTTGAGATGTAAAAGGCTGGATTGAGACCAAATACTTCCTCCCCTCCACCTTAATGGGACTCTTGCACACTGAGGATACCGCCATCAAGCATTTCTTGTGCACTCTGCCTCACTTTAGAGAAAATAAACACTCGCTGAGTCAAAGAAAGAATGGCTTTATACTGTGGTGGCAAGAGGTCTCACTGAAGTAAAGAGAAGCAGTTGTCAGTTCCTAAATCAATTAACTTATAAAGATGAAAGACTTGGTGCTCAAGCATCAACAAGACAGACTTCGACACTTTTGAATATCCTCTAGCTGTGTGTTTAGGAAACTGTTTTGGGTATTTAAGATCAGCACAGACTTTGTCATGGAGAAGAGAAAGCTGCACCTGTATCTGTTGACTTCCTCAGGCACTGCGTAACACAAAGGTCACAGCACCATTTCCCGTGTGGAATCAAGACTTTTATATCCTTTCCTTTTACTACAAGTGCCAGACACTGGGACTTTTCATTTTGTGGTGAATGGCATGTTGAACAGCATGGGATAAAACGATATTTTAAGTGTCAGCCCAGTATAGAAAAAAAACAAACCAAAACCCAAAAATCCAACAACTCAAATCCTACTAATTTTATTCAGGTCTAACAAAATAACTTTTAACACGTGCTTGACATGCCGACAGAGGTCAGTAGCCCACATGGGCTGACCTCATCATTTGATACTCAAATTTTCAGCTTCTAGGACAAGACCAGTTTCAGCAGCTTGCTATAGCGTTACAGGAGGTATAAGAGCACAGACAGGAAAAAGCTTTAAGAAAATAACCTAAAAATAGTGTGTTTACAATAACTGTCATTCATTCTCAGCGGGAAATTATTCTCTTTCAGGAGGGTGAGAAATTATTCTAACTTAAAACAAATGTAGAAAGGCAGATCAGATCAGGGAGGCACCCAAAAGCGTGTATGGAAATTAAGCTGACATGCCTACATGCCTCAGCTGCGACTACTGAAGCCCAGAGGAGGCAGCAGGAGGAGGAGGAAGAGGAGGAGGAGGAGGCTGCCTCGGACATTCACAAGGTCTTCATCACAGTCATGGCAGCTGTGCTCCCTATGTGGAAACACCTGTGCTACAACTCGGATAAGACAAAACAACACAAAAAAACCCCCAAACAACCAAATCACTCACACAGAAGAATATAGAAGGGAGAAACAAAGACACTGAAACCCTAAGGTGCTAGGATTAAACTGCCAGAGAAACAAGCTCCCTTTTTGCCTGTAGTAATTAAGCCCCATATTGCTATCACCAGCATGGCTTTAGATTCAAGCTGTCAACTGCCCATGATATATTCCGATCTAGGGAAATCAAGCAAATCTGCTTTTTGCAGCCAGAGTCATAGCATATAATCTCACAACACATTCAGGAAAAGTTCATCAAGGACAGCAGTAGTTTTCCAGCTGTACAGTTCTATATTAGTGAGTGATGTTTAATTGTATAATGGTTTTGATTACGATATGTTGTTATGTTCTACTCCTGCTGCCACCATAGCCCAGAGGGAATTTGCATGTGAACATGGTATTTCTTCTTGGTTTTCTGTATAAACAGTTTGGGTTTAATAAATTCACTGAAAACCAAATATGAAAATAAACCAACCACACACTGATCACTGGGGATAACTATAAATAGTGCTTTTTGGTAGTTTCTGAATACCGGTGAATGTTGAGAGACATGTGCAACTGCTGTCATCGGTCCTTCATGCCTTGTTTTACGAAAGCCTATTATGCTTCTGTGTTTGAATGCTACAGATAAACAGCTGTAAATCAACCTTGTCAAGATGACATTTTCCTGGCAGTAAGGGGAGCTGAGCAGGAGTCCGTATGGTGAGAATGTATATTCCAAAACCTGCTCCAATTGGCACTGGAGGTAAAGGACAATACGCTAATGTTTGACTTTGTCAGAGCAACACCGGTTCGTAGGGTTTTCAAGTTCTAGGACTGATGTGGACTTCACGGTGCTCACCTGTATTTTTACCATCTCCCTCCTTGATTCTTGCAGTGTGCACTATTTAGGGCCACATTTAGAGCACATTTAGAAAATTTAGATGATGAACAAGTCAGCTAGTTGCATTTTGCACAGTTTGTACAGTACAGACTGGAATAAACATGTCACGTGTTTGATCAGGTTTCTGCACCTGCTTCCTATCTGCTTTTATTATCCCAAATAATGAAATTTAACCTTGAATGATTAGGGTGCTGCTATTTCCGAAACTATATCCAACACCATGATACAGTAAAGCAGCCACAGTCAGCTCATACACTCCTGCTTTTCATTCTGAAGATGATGTAACCACCAGCAGTGTTTTCTCTTTGGTCTGTCTGTCTAGGACTCTTGGCATTCATTCAGAATTATTTGTGCCCAAATCACAACATCTTCTCAAGACTTCTTTAGGGTTTTTTGTTTGTTTGTTTTTACAGAAAAGGTATCTACATCTTGTATTAGCATTTATAACTAAGAGAAGACTGCTATTGCAGCAGGTCTATTGCTACAGTTCTGTAACACAAGAAAGCAGCCTGCAATCACCTCTTTCTAAAACCATCACATCCTCAAAGGTACCTACACTACCTACAGAGTTTCTCTTTTCATTACTTCCAATTTTAGAAATTGTCAGCAGAAACAGAGAAGCATAAAACGAGTTTATATTCATGGTATGCTAACAAAGCTTCCCAGCATTTAGGATTCTTGAATGTAGAATTTTGTGCATCTCTTGCTTTTGGGATTTTTGTCACATATTGCATCCCACATTTGGCCACTTAGCAGATTCACAGGTGTGTCAACAATAATTTGTAAATGTTATTTTTATTTATTTGTAGCATTAACAGAGGCAAAGGGAAATGCTTAAATTTGAAGGAATTTGTCTTTGAAAAATACCATGACAGCCTTTCCAAATTTATCTACTTATCATTTTCTGAGTTTTTAAGAAGAATTTCTTCCTTTTCTGAAGAATGAAGCTGGACTGGATTAAATTCTATCCTGTTTGACAAATAATTGATTCTTCTCCCTTTGCTGATTTTATTTAAATTGCCTGTTGGTTTAAAAGCCTAGAGAGATTTTTATATACAAAATACTTTCCACATGCATAGTAGCTTTCCTAAAGTTTTACAGAATTATCAGAAAGACATATATTTGCAATTTTGAAGCCTCCCTCTTCTGAAAATGAAATAATCCCATGGAGCAATTAATTTGACTGATTGCATTAGCACTTGAAGTGCAACACATACGTAATAGTATTCTGGCAAATGGTGGTAAACTGTCGCCTCCTCTATAATCTTTGGTCAGGTAGTTTAACCAGGTTAAGGAGAAATGCTGCAAGAGAGAATGGCTCTTAGAATAAGAAAGCACCTTTGCCCACTGCACACTGCTTGTCTTCACCAGTAAAACCCAGCCAGCTGCTGAAGGTTCCAGCAAAACACCCTTTTGTAGCAAGAGAAGAATTCACAAAGGGAGGCGAGGAGATGAACCTGTGTGTCTGCATTCACAACAGCAGAAACAAACAGTGCCCTGCTTGCGATAAGCACAGCGGCCTGTTAAATGATATCCCATGACCGTCTATGCTAACGGACACCTTTGGGTAAAAAAGATGGTGTTAATAAAACCCCTGCTCTGCTTTTCTTGGAACAGCCACTCTCTCTGCTTCCACCCTCATGCACCTTCAACCTGGAGCCAAGAGCAGCTCCCTGAAATTTATTAAATCAGCTCTTTAAAAGAAGACCTTAAACACACTCTTTGCAAGCAATTTTCTCCGAGTAAGTCTGGGCCGGTGTGCCAGGGCAGGGCAGGGGAGCACAGCTGAAAGAAGACAAGTATGGCCTGAGTGACAGCAGGTGCTATGCACTGGGAGTGGAGCAGAACTGCCTTTGAGCTTTTTCTTTTTATACTATCCCCTAAATGAAACAGCTCAGATGCAGCAGAAAGTTGTGGGTTTTTTTTTTCTCCATGTCTTTTTTTGTTTTTTTTTTCCTCCTGAACTTACTCTTGGGTGATGGATAATGGAAATTTCTGTAGGAAAAAAAAAAGTCATTGACATGAGCTGGACATCTGATATTAACCATTCTGGGGCAGGGTGCAGTTCAGTGGCTCTATGTTATAGAAGCTCTGCTTTGGACAGTCATTGCTTGAAAACACATCACATGAATGAATTACTTCTTTTCCCACTAATAAGAGAAAGCCACCTGGGAGAGCAGCAGTCTTCCAGAAAGAACCAAAAGAAAACTGTACTTCACAGTGGAAAGACTCGCAATTCAGCCCGCTCCAGATCAACACGTATTGTTTCTTACATTGTACAGAACCTAATTCTTTGGAGGACATTTTTGTTTAAGTACCCTCCATTTTTTCCTTCAGAAGAGACTGATATCGTGTAACTCTTGATCTAAGATCAGCAAATCACTTCTCCAAGCAGAAGGCAAGCACTGTTCTTGAGTGACTTGGCACAACCTGGCAAACTGAAAACTGAAGGGTACCTGTTTTGGTTCTCTGTGAAGAGAACCAATAGGTCCACAAAAGCAGATCACAGCTGATAAATCAGAGGAATAAAGTTAAGATTAAAAAGCAGTATTTTTAGCCAGCCAGTCTCTCCCAACAATGAGGCTCTTGCACCCTTAGGCTTTTTCATTTGCTTTGTAAACGGTTATCAAAGCAATTAGTGTTATGACTTTGCTATCACTGTCAGCTTAATTGGATACTTTTGTCACCTCGAACTATTGTATTCAGCTACCAGGAAAAAATGAAGCGAACATTTTAGCTTCTTAAACATAAAATTAAAAACAAACTAACAAACAGCTGAATGCAACATAATAGTGTCTTTCAACGCATTTTCTTCTGAATAGGAGAAGCCGGCTGCTGGGCAGGTACTAAACCCCTCTTGGGCTTTGTGTCTGGCAGCCTTCTTATAATGTGATACTAATCTCTCCATTCATACTTCATATTCAAAAACATGAGAAAAGTGCTGCAGAAGTGACTGAAAGGCTAGCTCCATAGCTAACAACCCAATAAATACTCTCCAAAGTCTTTTCCGCCACAGCTTGGCCTCTCCACTACGTTTGGAAAGCATAAGCTAAACATTTATGTAACGTAGATACATATAGCCGCAAAACTAGGAACTCTCTCCCCAGCAGTTAATCTGTATCTGCAGTGAGCATTTTGCAAAGTACTTATCACTGTGCATAGCAAAAGTGTAGCCACACTGTCATGCCAGTTTAGATGTGACGACTAAAAAACTTGTTTTCTCTGCATTAGTCCTCTCCTTACTGCTACTGCTGGCAAGGCTTCTCCTGGTTAGTTTGGGGTTTTTTCAACATAGTTTGGGAAGGTCTGGTAAAACACATAAATCAAACCCTGTCATTCTAAGTATTTTGGTTGGAGAAGAAAGGATACAATCCATTACAGATTTTATATGTATTTCCATTTTAAAGTTCACAGCTTTTTTCATGCATGTGCTAACAGATACTGCAGCTGTAAAGGAAGAAAGACTGAATCTCGAAAGAAATGTTAAGAAAGTCACTAATCAAGAGGGAAACATTTTAAGAATGAAGCGTAGACAGAGGAAGACAGCCATGCAGGGATTATGAGCAAGATCACCCTTGTAGAAGAGATGTCTCTAGCCAGCCTGGCACAAAGGGGGCTGACTGACATTGCACGCGCTTTGCTGCACCCCAAACAGACAAGGACTGGAACCACCAGTTCTTCTCCATGGAGTTGCAATGAAAGCATTTCATTTGCAGGATCCTGCTGGAACTCTAAAATGTCATTCTATAAGAAA
The DNA here is from genome assembly GCF_964273445.1 of Streptopelia decaocto. Lineage (NCBI taxonomy): Eukaryota > Metazoa > Chordata > Aves > Columbiformes > Columbidae > Streptopelia > Streptopelia decaocto. The sequence continues at coordinate 44,827,190 of NC_138655.1, forward strand.
ATCCAATAATGTAGTTAACATACATATTAAATAAAGCTGTGGCCTGCATCATGACTCACCTTTATATGACTGAATCACTGGCATGTTTGAGACAAGTTCCTTATATAAAGAGGTTAATATTTCAAATCTGCCCAAGCACTCTGATTAGTGCCCTTTGCAATGTCGAATCAAACAGTCCCCATTTGTGAAGGACAGACCAGGGAGTGCAGTGGAAAGGTAATAACAACAAGATGCGAAAGAATCACTGACATACTTACAGTTGCATTTCTTCTGAACAAATCTAAGCTTGCATGCTGTTCGGTAGGTGGACAAACGAATACGATCCAGATCCTGAGCCCCTAGTGGAAGAGAATAACAGCGATATTTGTATGGAATATGACCTGTGCGTGTCTTTGCTAGCGGGGGAGCCAGAGAACAAAGAGGACACATGAGCTGACTCTGTTTAATAATTTTCAAGGCTCTCTCCTTTGCAGGGAGAGTACAGAACGGTGAGGAGAAAAAAAGGGAATGGCAGGAGCTACAGTGTTAAAAGACTTTTATGAAGGAAGGCAAGGAATAGTCAGCCCACTGTGTCTGTCACTTTGAAGAGCAATCTGGTCAAGCTGCAGGCTAAAAGACACTCTGGCCAGGCTCCAACAGCAGGGAAAAGCCTCCATCTAATTTTAATGTTTAACAGCAAAGCTCATAACAAATAACTGTGGCTGACATGCCAGATCAGAACAAGGTATTGCCAGCAAACCAAATCAGAAACAATATCATGCCATAATGAAAAGACCGATAGCAGTCTGCAGGAGGGGACAAAAATACCGCAAAGTCTGTGAGGCCTTTCTCCATTTTGTGGAGGTACGTTCTCTGCAACGGAGACCTCAAAGGGTCAAGTCTCTGCTTCACGCATGGCTTGGCCCTGGCTACCCCAGCTTAGCGATCTGGCAACATTTCCAAAACAGCTGCCCAGGAGATGGGGATAAACCGACTGGTGGCGACTCCACATCAAGTGCAGGAGAGAGGGACTGGGATGGGGGCAGAACCTGGCACAGGGTCTTAGGCCTCCTGCTGCTGTGTGCTACTCATAACACCTCCCAAAACCTCTCAACATAGATGAGGAGGTTGTGATTTAAATCGTTCTCCTTGGCTGGTATGTCTTATATAAAGAAGTGTTGCCTCATAGCTACAATATGGCCTATGAAATACAAGACTGCTTATTAATTTCACCACACATTTCATGGAAATATACTCAATTAAGTTTTTGCGCATTTGCTTTTGCACTGTGGTTGGCCCTGTAACAGGAGTAAAATCTGTTCTATTCACTTGGGCAAGGTACCACGTTACAAAAAACAGGGTTTCTGAAGGAACTGTCTGCATGAAACATACCCAAAGAAGGTACAATCAGGCTGTAAGAGAAGCATAGTGGAATATGGCCCTTTTCTGCTTTTACACATGCTTGCCGAATGCTTTAAGATTCACCTTGACGTTATTAGATTGGCCACTCAGCTGCCCTGTTGTCCATATGGCCATGTCAGCACCATTCACCCTCACTTCCTTAAGTAATCTGCCATGCTTTGGACCCAAATTTTTCAAATGTGCTCTGACCTCCCCGCTTCCCACACTCTGCTCTTTTTCTGACCGGATTCTCCCACACCATCTTCCCAGGGCTTCCAGTTACTCCCTTTTGCCAGCTGGCTCTCTTAACAGAAAATGTTCCTGGGAGAAGCCACCCATAACTATGTAACACCATGTCTGGAAAGTTATTTTTTTATTTTTTTCATCATATGCTTTATTGTTAGATTACAGAGGTTTTTCTCTTGTCCATTAGTATCTCATTGACAGCTTCGGGAAAACTTCTTTACTGGTAAAAGGGAGGATAATGCTTGTAACACTAAGTCTTTTTTAATTGAATCAATGAGTAAAATGAATTTAGCTTTTTCCCCTCTTAACTTTAGTGCAAGCTACTAATAAAAGCTTTCAGTGCTCCTTAATAAAACTTCAGCATTTTAACAAGGTGTAAAGATCCAAAAAGCAAAGTGAGAGTCTGGCTCATTGAGCTTCCTAGGTTGCAGTATTAATCCTAAAGAAACAAATATGTAGGCAGTAATGTTGCTTTTTTTTTTTTCCCCTTTACTATTTACACACATAGTGGATGGTATTAATTTGGTAGCATTTTGGGAGAAGGTGTTTTTGCTGATAAATCCCAATTTACTTTTACCACGATTCACATTTTGCTGCAGTCAGAGATCTATTTGTTAAATAACTTCTGTAGAAAAGTGACTTCACGTACATAGAGAATCCTGATAAACAAGTGGAAAGATGTGCAGGAATGAGCACGGCAAACGAGACTGTGAATTTATAATCTGCCTACAGAATGGCCAGCGGCCTGTCCTTCCTTCTGCCCACTGGCAGCTTCACTGTTTCCTTTGCATATGCTCACCTCATGTAACACGCTGGCAGTTTGCAAAAATAACAAGATACATGGCACGCTTTGGCTGCTGTTTTCTTGCTGGATAATACATGCTGGCAGCACAACAGTGATGTACGTTTTGAACTCTCTTAATCAGTCTGGATTTACCTGAGCACGTCAGGTCAGACTAAGGGTAGTCTTGTGACTGGACATCCAGCGGTGCATTTTGAGGTATAAGACACAATTTAAGCTTTAAGTACGGGGGTCTATGGAAGATTATATTTATTAAAATACTAATTCACAAAGGTTTGTAATTTGGAACTAGAAAGATGCCTGTTCTGAAGGAAAGGAAATAAAAAGTCAAACTAAACTTCTTCAAATACAGGGAAAATCACATAGGGGCCCAAATCTAAAGTCAAGTCCATTTATGCTTCTTTTCAGAACAAGTTTCCTATTTAAAAAGGCAGGAAAACTTGGTTTTGTTTTGTTTTTTGTGCTGTCTTGTGTAGTCTGGAACGTGACCCACTTTCTAAAAGTATTCTGGAGTTTCAATCACAGACTCGCAGATGTGACTGCAAGAACCCAGAACACTGGCAAAGCCTCCATATTATGAATTTCTTTCCTCTAACATCAGCATATTGTGGAGTTTTTTTACAAGAAGCTTAACTTTGTTATAATGTTAAGAAGTTTCGCATGGCCCACAGTATGTAGGGTGTGTGGCGCAGGTTTTTTATTAAACATGGACTGTGTGGGCTTGCACACAGCTGAGGGCACCTGAATGCAAGGACAGAAGGACGAGCTTCTGTTTCAGTGAAGCATACCCTTTATACACACAGGAATCCAAAGGATTCTCCAAATGCAAAATTGAGCGCTCTATATCAATCTGGACATTTCTTTGCCTAAAACATATATAGTTCTTCACAAAAGTTTAGTATTTTTGTCTCTTTTTACCTTGGTGGAACTCAGTTCTCTGTGTGCATGTGTAGTAGGAAGAGAAAGGGAAGCAGGCAAATAGAAAAGGGAAGCAAATGTGAGATAAAGCAGTCACAAGTAAATATGGCAAAAATACTAAAATGTGAAAGAAAAAAAGAGTAGACAACAACTATTTGTGTACAATATGGGAAAATAATCCCTCCTCCACCTCAACTGATGATTGTAAACTTTCCCAACACCCACTTAGCTCCTCCAAAACAACCCAACAGCAAAACAGCCTTCAAAACTGTGGGAACAGACCATAAATCCTCACAGCAAAGTTTTAAGGAATTATGTTCCGTTTTTCAAATATTTCAAACTAACTGAAGTTATTGGAAATTGTGCTATTGACTTTATCTGATAGAAGCTCAATAATTCTAATAGTAATTATAAGAATTATATTATAAATATTATAATAGTAATTATTATTATAAGTATTATTATAATTGCAATAATTCTCTCAAGCCTTGTTTGATATTGAAATAGTTACAGGGCACAACAAAGCTACTGAACACAAGACCATTCTCCACAGGCCATGTGAACAAGAAGTCCTTAATTTGGAGAGCTCAGGAGTGCAGTCGTAGGGCGTCTGGTCAGCCATGGCCTCATCCCTGGATAACAATACCCAGCGCATTTAATTTACCAGCACAGGCCTGACCTTTCAGTGTGCACAGCTGCGCAAGTCCCAGCAATGCCCATCTTAGTCTCCTCCAGAAGACAGCGGAGATGTTCTGTCACTTTTTACTATGTTGCAGGGGACAAATAATAGGAAGCTGAGTAATTACAGACAGAACTTAGGTGAATCTATTAACAGGGTGACAGTCTCAAACTTCATACCTAATAGAACTTCCTTGAGAAATGGTGGTTTGCTTCTATGAGAAATAACAGATGACAGTCAAAAGAACTGCAGGAACACTGCTAGTATAGTACATCCCTGAGATACTATTCTGCAGGGAACATAAAGCTTCACAACAAAGTGGGGTATGTAGTATATGAGTCCCTGCGCTGTGTCTGGCTGGGATGGAGTTAATTTTCTTTATAGCAGCCTGCTTGGTGACGTGTTTTGATTTGTGGCTACAGAAGTGTTGATAACACACCGATGTTTTAGCTGTTGCTGGACAGCACTGACACAGCATCCAGGCCTTTGTTTCCTACTCTGTGCCCCTCCAGAGAACTGGCTGAGGGACGGCGAGAGGGTGGGAGGGGGTACAGCTGGGACAGACGACCCCACCTGGCCAAAAGGGTAGTCCATTCCCTATAATGTCACGCCCAGCAATAAAACTGGGGTAGGGAAAGAAGGGGATGGGAAATTTTGTCTTCCAAGGTTGACATTGCTCAGAGACTGGCTGGGCATGGGTCTGCTTTTGGGAGGTGGTGAGTGACCACCTTTGCATCACTTGTTGTTTTTTGTTGTTGTTCGTGTCTTTTTCTTTGCTCTTTCCTTCACTTATTCAACTGTCTTTATCACGACTCATGAGTTTTATTGCTTTTGCTTTCCCTGTATTCTCTCCCATCCCACTGGGGGCTGGTTGGTTCTGTGAGTACTCCGCAGTTGGATGGGGTAAACCCACTACAGACACCCCTCCTAAAAGATGTGGTCTTTTGGAGACCTCTATCCCTCGTCATTCCACCTGTGTATTGCAGCATTTGTGTCTCAAGAAGCTATTGATTAAAATAGTACAATCACAACATAGTACAATCTCTCCTGCCATTTGGTCAAATCAGCCCATTTTCCCGTACTCTTGGTCTCACAACATTAAACCACTTGTGAAATGGAGATATCAGTTACTTGAGGTGGAAAGCTTGCATAAATTCTCCTGACACTGCATTGCAACTGGCTCAGTCTATCATAGCAAAACATTTCTAGGAAGTACTTACGCATTTCTGCAAACAGCTGCCTTCTTTCTGCCATGGTATTTCCTCTTTTCCCACAATCTTCAATCATTCTGGAAGACAAAATCGTGTGAAAATATTGAGTGTTGTTCCTAGACTGAACATACGTACATAAGCATCCATAATCGGTCCCTGAGAACCTCTGAGGCTGACTGGTGCTCCACATGTACCCAATGCCTTTTGCCAGCCTCTCTGTGGTGCGGTTTGCGGAGAAGCTGGTCCCCAAATTCTCCTCCATTCCCCAGACTCTGCTTTCAAGCATTTGTTTTCCCCCTCTCTCTCTCCCCCAAAGGCAATGTTCAGTTTTTCTGCTTGATGTAACTAACTGACTTACATAACACAAGCTCTGAAATTCATTTTAGGTTTTCTTAAATAAGGAATCTTCAGTTCGAATTATGTAAGCGAGAAGAAATAATAAAAGATTCAGATATTATTTTATGGTTTAGCAAATGTCTTTCTAGTCAATTTTGGGTGGAAGGAAACAGAAAAAAAATAACACAACAGCAACTAAATCTCCACTCCACAACATAATACCTTCTATTTACTCAAGCAAATACACTCCAAAAATTCATTCAAATTCAGGACAGTACATCTCCGATTAAATGAGTTCCAGTAAAAGGCTGAGAAGTGAGAATACATTTTCCTTCAGTTTTCAGATATAAAAATCTTCAGAATATTTTGAAGAGTGCTACTGCAGGATAGAGCATGGAGAAAAGCCACAGCTTCCTTCACAGCCAGCATTCAAACCATATAGCACTCAAACCACTAGAGCCTTCAGAGTAAAGATTAACATCTTTAGCAGCACTCAGAAAGTGAAACCAGCGGCAGCATCACCACTTCCTACGGGTTATTGCTCTGGCAAACCAATATCCTTTTCTCCCTGCCAGTCTGGCTAGGGCATCTGACCTGCATTGTAATCAACATTCTTATCTCAACTAGACTGCATAAAATAACATTGGACCACCTGGGATACAAAGGACATGCTCTGAAGAGGCCCGCAATTCAAAATATTCCACCATATCCCACAGCAAACCCACATATGTATATAACAGGAAGCATAACAGTATTGGATGCTGAAGTCTATAATCACTGAAGGATTCAGCATAGAAAATCGGTTTCCTTTTATTTCTCACAGAATCACAGAATGTCAGGGATTGGAAGGGACCTCAAAAGATCATCCAGTCCAATCCCCCCGCTGGAGCAGGAACACCTAGATGAGGTTACACAGGAAGGCGTCCAGACGGGTTTTGAATGTCTCCAGAGAAGGAGACTCCACAACCTCCCTGGGCAGCCTGTGCCAGTGTTCTGTCACCCTCACTAAGAAGAAGTTTCTTCTCATATTTAAGTGGAACCTCCTGTGTTTCAGTTTGCACCCCTTGCCCCTTGTCCTATCATTGGTTGTCACCGAGAAGAGCCTGGCTCCATCCTCGTGACACTCACCCTTTACATATTTATAAACATTAATGAGGTCACCCCTCAGTCTCCTCTTCTCCAAGCTAAAGAGACCCAGCTCCCTCAGCTTTTCCTCATAAGGGAGATGCTCTGCTCCCTTAATCATCTTTGTGACTCAGAGAAAGAAAGGCAAGCACATAAAAGATGTTTTGTTGTGGTTTTGTTTGTTTTTTTTTTTTTTTTCTCCTTCAAAAATGCACTGTTCAAATGAAGCACTGGTACATTATAACTGCCTTTTCCAAAGAGCATATTCAATCCTCAGGATATTGACAAAGGCTCCACTAAAGTGCTATCTATGGTGTACACTTAGCGATGTGAGCAGCATCACTAGGGAGCGGACAAAGGGTGAGGCTGCAGCCTGTTTGCAGGGGTACTCCAGTTCACCTTTATGCTCTCATTTGGCCAGGCCTGACACACATGTGTGTAGCACGGCATTAACCCCGAGCTAACACATTCCACCTCTTTGCAGAGATACCAGCTTTTAGTGTAGCGCCCCACAGAAGTGGCCACACTGCCGCTGATTTGGGGGTAGCTGGTGTCTCACCTGCTTAGAGGTGTCAGGGAAGGCTCACACCCACCTGCAAAACAGGATACACCAACCTGCACCCTAACTGGACAGTAAGTAGTATTATAATACCTGTTGTACCTGGATCAGCCTTAAATCTCTGTCCATAAAAGATGAAAAAACTACGTAAGCCCACTAACCTCAGCTTGAGTTCCCCACTCCATTCTGTTTCTAATCAAACTGGAGACAAATTTGCCAGGGTATACAACCAGATCACGTAAGACAGGTGTGTTAATAAAGCCCTTTGAAAAGATAGTGTCTTTTGCCTAGTAGAGCAGTTGAGTGAATATTTCAGAGCAAGTACAAATTTAGATTAACTTTTATTATTTGTAAAGTGGTTCACAGGCCATCATAATTTTCTCTGACTTCTGCATTCAGAATTATTCTACAAACAATGTGCAACTGGTTTTCAGACTACATACTGTTCACATTAATGGACTGAGATTGGGTTACTTTGATTTTGGCACATAGATTACATCATCCTCTCTAAGTTTCTTGATATTAATACAATTTACACTTAAATCCTACGGATTTTTCTCCATTTATTAATTGGCTGTTTTCATTCCACCAATGCTCTCTAACATACGTGAAAGAACCACTTGTCTCACAGTGATTGCTGCAAACTTCATCAAAAACAAAAGAGGTGCAAGTTTATTCTTCCTTCTCATACCGCCTCTTGGATAAAAACATTCCTTAGCTACTGCTTTTAAATATCTACAGCACATCCACCGGAACATGGCTCACCTGTGACCACGTTGAAGAACTTTCCCAGTCAAAATTAATTTTAAAAAGGTATTTTTCAAATAATGCAAATTGTAGAACAAGTTCTCTGCTTCCTTCAGAAGCCTATTCCTAAAGTGTCCTTTCATTAACTGGTTTTCCCTTTTGTGCAATTCATCTTCCCCTTACTTTTACTGATGTTTATATCTCTTTATATAAAATGTTCCCTGGACCTGATCATCATTTTTCAGAATGTCCCATTATCTACTGAAAGTCAATCACCCTCTTCACTGCTTGGGCTTATGGGGATTACCAGGCCTGACAAATAACTTTATATTTATACACACACAACTCAGACTTCCTTGGAGATGGAAGAAACTTTGTATTTATATATTTAAGACTCTCACTGCACTAGATATTTTGCAGATTTTACAATAGCCTTCATTCCAAATGACAATCCTAAAATCTTCTGCAATGGGATATATTCCATTAAGCTTATGAGAACATCAGCAGTGGCAGTATTTTCAGATAGGTATCTTCTATCCCTCCTTCACAGATTTTCCTGATAGAAGACAAATGGCACATGATGCTCATCAATATTGCTATTTTTGAGTCGCCATTGATAAGAATTCACTCAACTGCATTTTTAATTCTAGCATGTGCTACAGCCCAGGCTCAACTAATGCCATGGGTCATGGGTGTTGGGCATCTCCCTTTTCAGCCTTGTTCACCTTGATCCAGCTCACAGGTACAGAGCTCAGCTCTTTAACTCAGATTACAGAGACTCAAGCTTTGAGCCTGGGATGCTCTTGTTCAGTCCCTGGGGCTGCCCATGAGCAGAGCTGACTACACTCATGTTCCAGTATTTCTCATTTTGCTTACAACACGTGTCAAGTCACAGAAAAGAAAAAGTACAATTTGTTCTACAGGGGAACAGCACAAATCACAAAGTGAACTTTAATGTACTTTAAAAGCAGAATAAATTATCAGAGACATCATTTTGAAAAATATTAATTGATGTACACTCTTCACATAGTAGGGTTTAGATTATATTTGTCTTCTATTGATTCCTTCAACTATCTTTTTCCCTTCACTTTTCTCCCCAGGAATTAGCTCCTCCACTGCAGGGGGCGAGAACACTTACTGTGCATCTAATTAAAATTCTTGTCACGGGCTAATTAGTAAGGTACTAATTAGCAAGGTATTAAGGCTTCAATCCATTACAGACATTCCAGAGCAGAAATCATTCCAAGCATAAGGTTTCCAGCCTCTGAAAAAGATACCATTAATGCTTCATTTCTACAAGTGTTTCAAGCTGAAAACTTTTATGATATTAGTAGTGCTTGTAGAAAAAGAATAAAGAAATAATTTAGTTTGATTTGAACTCTTTTGATTACAATTTCATCTTCATGCTTACCATGTATCAGAAGCATAGTTGGTCTATTTTTTAATATACTTTATTTGTTTATAAAATCTAGGAGGGTATATCATATAATATACATAGGGCAAGAACTAAACGTCTCATTTTTCTTTCCTTTCCTGTTGTGCTGCTTTGACTTATGAGCTCTATGCAGGGTAAAAGCACTGCCTGCCACAATTACATCATTAGCTTCCAAAAAAACATCAAAAGAAGTAATTGCCTGTATACCTGGAGAAGTAGCTCCCCTCTGGAGAGTTCCATACACTCCCCCAGAGACTGTAAAAGATTCCCAACCTGGCACACACACATACACACAGTTTGATGGCTCTGAGAAAAGCCATCCCATTAACACTTCCACAAATCCCCATCCCGTTCATGTGTGATGGATGAAGTGTCTCAGGGAGGTGGGAAGTGCACCAGCGAGGAAAATTGTTTGCTAAAATCCATTAACTGTGGCACAAAAAATTTCACAGAATCATTTTGGTTGGAAAGACCTTTCAGATTATTGAGTCTAACCATTAACCTAGCACTGCCAAGTCCACCACTAAACCATGTCCCTAAGAACATCATCTATATGTCTTTTAAACCCCTCCAGAGATGGTGACTCTATCACTTCCCTGGGCAGCCTGTTCCGCTGCTTCACAACCCTTTCTGTGAAGAATTTTTTCCTAATATCCAATCTGAACCTCCCCTGGTGCAACTTGAGGCCATTTCCTCTCATCCTATCACTTGTTACCTGGCAGAAGAGACCAACCCCCTCCATGCTACAACCTCCTTTCAGGTAGTTGTAGACAGCGATAAGGTCTCCCCTCAGCCTCCTTTTCTCCAGGCTGAACAGCCCCAGTTCCCTCAGCCGCTGAAAAAAGAGGCTCTGAATCCTGACCGGTGACACTTCTGATGGTCTTTCAGGCTGGATAAAAGTTGTTCTTTTCCACTGCAGCAGGCAGAGAGGAAAAAGAGAAACACTTGTCTCTGCCTGAGTCTTATCCAGTCATGCTTGTTTTGTCTCTGAAGTGCTTGGGAGCATTCTGGGATGCAACCTCTAGCTGGAAGGTCTGCTCCAGAAGAGTAGTAAAACCCACAGTGAGAACCTCGAGATCACTTTTGGAAAGGGCACCATCGTTTGGTAGAAAATATCGACCAGGCTCAAGCATCCTTCATTCTGAGCAGTCTCTATTTCCCTAGTGAGGAAATCTTCAACTTCCATGAAATGTCAAATGTTAGATATTCGCTTTGGTGTCTCTGGGAATTGGAAGCATCAGGATGCAAAAAAAATGTGCTGGTTTCTCAGTGGCCATTTTTCATGCTGTTGACAAATCAGATGCTATTTTCTATGCAACTGGTCAATAGTTAGAGCCAGCTTTGAGTAGACAACAGTAACATTTTTCAGCTGCACAGGCTTCTTGTCTGCCATTGCTCGGTGCACTTTTATCAAAATGCCCTCCATACATAACAAACTGCTATTCCTTTTCAGGATTTACCTGCATTGGAAATTTTGATTTATGAAAATGAAAGAGCCTGCTGAGGTCTAGCTTACAGTGACTTCATGAAGAACTCAAAAGCTGTATTAACAGGTAGGTTTGGAGTGCTGTGCAAGCAGGATTCACTGCAATATGAGAGAGAAGATTTTCCACAGATTTTTTTCTCGCATCACATTTTCTCGAAATTCAGCTGTGGTAGGTGGATGCTGCTCAGCTAACTAGAGCACAGTTACAGCTGCTTATTTCAAAGTGAATTCGGAGTGGAGAATAGAGAGTTAAAAGTGACTGCCAACTAAAACCGTATTTGCAAAGTCACCAACCTCAGCAATCCTTGAAGTTAGTAACGAGAATCACGAAAGGCCATTTCAGAGCCCTCTTCCCCTTAATGGATTTATTGGTGCCTTATGAATGGCTTGTTCCACATCTTTTAATGAAGCAGGTCCCTAATAGGTCTCCCTCTGCTTTACATTCCAGGACTAATCTTTAGCACTATAATAAAATTGTTCAATGCTCTTTCCTGAGGCGAGGTATAATTGCATTGCACTTACAGTGCTTGTTTGCGTTTTATCTAGATGAGCATTTACAGTGAAGGAAGAAAATAAAAGCTGTTGCTAAGCTCACCTCCAACATGTATGTCTGCCTCTTATTTTTGTTATATTTTGCAATTTTAATATTACAAAAAAATTGAAATTCTCTCTTGATTTATTTCTTTAGTGAAATTTGTCTCTTGTTTTTAAGAAAGAATTTTCCAGCAGATTTTTCATCAGTTCCCCTTTTGTGAGCTTCCTATCCTTAGCAGAAAACTGTCAAAAATGCCTAAAAAGGCACCCACTGCAACTCATTTTCATAATGCTCAGTCTTCAAGGAAGTCTGAATGCTATGCAAATCTCATCTGTGAGGTCTGAAAAACAAACTGCGAAGAGGTTCATCACTGAAGAAAGAAAGGGCAATTTGAAGACAGAAAACATGAGAGTCAACATAGACTAATTTCATATTTAATACTGTACAGAACCAGAACTTTGACAGAGGATGCTGTGACTGTTTGGCTTCAGGGAACAAAGGAACCGTCAGTCATCTTCCACGTGCACTGGGCATTATCAAGTTTAGGAATTTAAACTGCTATTAAACTGGACCAAAATATATCCCAAAACCATTGTTTTCCTGCTTTTTTATGGGTGCTTATAGAGTATAATTTTCAGCTTTTCTGTGCGACACATAGGAGGACTTCTCTTGTATCACACAGAATTCAAATATGAAAGACATTTTAAAGAAATAGTACTTGAGACTGACAATATATATGTGAAACTTTAAGAACTGTCTTAAAAGAGTAGCTTAGATATATTTTTCCAACCATGCTCTTTTAGAATCAGCCTTCCTGGCACTACAAGAAACTAGTCTACTGAATGAAACACGGAAAGAAAACGAACGTTCAGTGCTTCAGATATGTTTTCACCCTTTGAGAGTACAAAATTATCCAATAAAGTCATTTAGGTCAGCTCCAAAAAACTTATCTCCCATGCATCATTGCCATCACTTCTGATAAACAGTTCTGATAAAGAGTAGGGATTGATTTTAGCTAACTGGTACAGATTTAAATACAGCTTTTCAAAGTCCTATTCAAATGCTATCTTAAAATAATATTTCATCTAAATTTTATTAAATATTTAGAAACAAATAAAGCAGATATTGATTTCCTTTACACTCACGCATGATGTTTCAGAGCATTAGATCAGCTGAGGGGTAGTTAGAAACAACCTCCACTAACAGTCCTTCTTTTGTGTTACATTCAAAACACATTCCAGAAACAGAAGAAAACCCCAAAACTCAGACACAAAAGCTGATGATACAGAATCTGCTTGTCTGATGTATTAATTTTTTAATGGAGTTTTTCCACTCCCTCATCATGGAGCTGGATTTCACCCAAACACTAGTTTTTCCTTCAACATAGGTTTTTTAAAAACTATTTTTCTGAAAAGCAGGATCAATAAAGCATTGATCACCTTTAAACACTCAAATTTGCGATTCTGCTTCTTTCAGTTGGTTAAGCAAGGAATAATTCATAGGGAAAACTGTAATGAAACTCAAGAGATAAGGATTTATCACAGGAAGCACGTAATTGATACTCTGATACGTTGGTACCCTGGTCTTCTCTGAGGTCTTTTTATTTGCCATTGTAGAGACACAAAGGAGGCTGCAGGATTTCACACATAATTAAACTCTTACTTAGTCAAAGGGACTTTTCAGTTCTTCTTGTGCTGCCATAATTAAACCCAAATTCATTTGAGTAAGCTGTCAGTGATACAGCTGTGTTGGGAAGCATTGCCTGGATTCTGCCAATTTTAATAATACAAGTTGTCAGTTTCTGTAAATAGGGATTTGATTATTATTTTCTGTAGGACAGTAGGTACTTTCATCTCCTTAGAATTATAAAAACATCTAAATAAACCAAATGATAGCTGTGGGAGAAGATACATTCCTAGGCAGTTGAAATTATTGAGCTCCTTTGCGTGTACTGTGAAAATCTTTCACTAAAATTAAGTACTGTTGGGTAGTCAAGCAAATTAGTTAATAGATAGGCTGCCGGCTTTTGTCACCTTACCTGATCAAAAGTTTTGGAATCCAAACAATTAACTGAATAGCGACTGATTCAGAGAAGTTTTAAAAACCCTTATCAATTAAGAAGACTTTTACATTATTCAACTGACAACCAAGAAGATTTTTTTTCCATCTTTATGCCTGAAATGGGCCCCTTTGGCCTTTTTCCTTTTTTTAATTTTCTGAAATATTATAACAAATAGATTCATGGAAAAGTGGTCTAAATTATATATAAACAACACAGCTAAAAGAAGAACCTGTAAGAACCTTTCCATGAAAATCCAAGCCTCTCCAGATCAAAATGAGGAAAAGGTGGGGAAGAAATTCCAAAGGAAAGAATGATGAGGCACTGATGAAATTGTTCACATATATTCTTTCATAGCTGTCAGTTTGTCTTGAAGTTCAGGGAAAGTGGGCACTAGGACAGAAGAATGGCACTAGGATGGGAATTAACAAATTTATGAGCAGATTTGGATTAAGTATACATTCTGAGACAAAAAAAAGCTTTGATTACCGAGTCTGTACAAATCTCATGCAGAGAGAAATCAGATTCTTAATGCAAGCATGAGCAGCCTACAGGCTGATCTAATTAATATCTGAAGAACGCATTTTTAGCAATTAACTATTGTCAGGGAAAAAGGAAATGTGAGATTTTCTTTTTTTTACCTGGCCATATTCCTTCTATGAGTGTCCTGATGACTTGGGTAAAAGTGCTGGAACTTGATCATTTCAGTGGCTCCATTCAGCTGAAGATTCCTTTAAAGCAGACACCAACCTGTCCTTTTACTTCTATTTTCAAGTACCAGGTCACACTGAAGGACACACATCTAAGTCTCTAAGTTTGTGGTGGGAAAACAAGTTTCAAGTGCATTGTTAACATGATTTCACTTGGCTGCCTTGGCCATAATAGTTTAGTCCTCAAGATATTCAGAGTTAAGATACTAACTATCCCAAAGCAGAATGATTAAAAGCACTCTCATTCCATAACTGCCTACCTGCATACCCATGAATAACCACACAAGCAGTACAGCAATACAGTCACTACGTTCAACAGAAATGGAACAGGTAGGCTGGCCCTACCATGTGATACCAGAAGAAACAGCAGAAAAAAAATTCTAAGCAATGAGATGTCCAAACTTGTAAAAATTTAAGTGGCATTACAGGCCAATACAAACATTTTTGAGTCTTCTAATGATGAATGCATAGGAAAAGCAAACTCAGATGGGCTCCAGTTCAACAAAAGCTTTCGTTAATCTGTCCTTATTCTGCAAAGCCTTTACACACACACTGAACTCCAAGCGTATGCTCGAATTCCATTGTGCTGACCGAGTACTTAGCTGAAGAGCAATGGACTGCTGAACCAAGCTCAAAGGGCTTTCTATTTAGTCCCTAATAAATGTCAAAGGAAAAGGACAGCCTACCAGCAGTAGTACATAAAAGGGAATGTACTTGGAAATGGCACTTCAAGGAGGAGCCAGAATATCTCCCAACACAATATAAGCTTTAGTCATGTGCAGAGATGTATCTAATAGAGAACATACCTCCTCTGCATGTGATGTGGAAGTTTATAGAGTATTGAGGTCATCTGGGAAGCAAAAGGAATTAAAGAATTGAAGAGAAGGGTGTAAGAAACACAAGAATCTTCCCCCCTTTCATCCTTCTCCTCTTCATTATTTGGATGTATGCTGAGATGCTACTCAGGTCACTTTTCTAAAAGTAAACTGTGAAGACAACTACATTTTATGTCCCTTCATACATCACTGGTTATTCCTGAAGTATCCCTTCTCAGGAGGTTAGTCTGTTACAAAAACATCTTCGATACAAATGTATTCTGTCTTTGCCTCCCATTGCTGGACTAGTCTCATATGATACTACCATACTCTTTCACGTTAGTCTAGTTAATTAACCAGAGTGATTAATAACATGCAAGTATTTTTTAGGAGCAGGAATTTTTGCAAAATTATCTATTTAATAAATACTAAGCTAGGCATCTTATGGTCTCACTACAACGTCAACATGTTAGACACAAGGCTGTGGAGGGCTGTAATAACTTAAAACAATTCAGGAAAAAACAGACACTTGTTTCAACAGGTAAAGGACGACAGGAAATGAAAGAAAATGCAAACAAACAAAAATGGACAGCTTGATAAGCTCTATTGGCTAGTTTATTTTCTCAAATAAAAACCCTAATATAACAAATTACTTTAAACCTAATTAAAATCTGACATTATTTTATTAGGCATAACCATTATTACAATAGCATACAAAAGAAAATGAAATACAATATAATTACGTAGCAAATAGTCTCATACACTAAACCAGAACAGCAAACTAATGCCTGAAATATTGAATGCAAAGATAATGGCTGGTGATGCTTGTAAATGGACTCGGTAGAAACAGGGTGCTGCACATGATTCACTGATCCTGTTCCTTCCTCTCGGACACGCACATTACCTCTAACACTGGTTGGATCCTGCTAAACTTGAGTTACTGTTATACACACAAAATATACTTGAAGAGGAACATTTTAAATAAAACAATATTAATTATACTATGAAAGAACATTTAGGTTATAAAAAGCCCTCCAATGCAGCATAAACATTTCAGCTGTTAGAAATATGCTTGTAAGCAGACGTTCATCTGGAGAAATTTCAGTGTCCTGAATTTACCTTTCCCACAGCAAGGAGGGAATGTGAAGACAGCCAAGGGGAGCACAGGAAAGCCCAGAAGCAGCTCAGCTAATCAAACTGGCACCTATGGCTGCAAAATTTCCTGATGTGCTTTGAAATCCCCAAGTGATTATTAGAAGAGATTCTTCTTCATGTAAAATGAAGCAGATGGATTCTTAGACAAACTCATCTAAGGGTAGTCAAGACGGAAGACAGGCTCCTACCAAGAATTGCTCTACAATGCATAGAATGCATCAACTTTTGCAGAAAAATGACTTTTGTAACATTAATGACAGGTTACAAGAGGTGCCGAAACAGTCAAGACACACTCACACAGCACTTTATGTCTGCATGTGTTTCTGCCATGTTCCAGCAAAGAGTAAACTTTCTCAAATTAATTTTTCAATACTTCCTTTCTTTGCAAAGTTCTCATTTTCCTTCTATTTCTGCTATTATTCTACAAACATTTAGTACAAAACCAACATTTTACATTTAAATGCAGGTGTAGACTGTAAGAGAAGATCAATGTTTTACATGCTGTACGTCCCCCATTGCCAGGAGGAATTACTGGTCTCTCGCCACCATCCTCACCTGCACAGGATAGTTTTTTACCCTGGAAGAACTAATGCGGACTTCAATGAGGCTATTCAATGAATAAATAAGAACTTACCCATCCTTACATCATATATGCATTTAGCTTTTTGCATAAACCACACAACACAGCAGTTCTAGGAGAACTGCCCCAAATCCCACTCCATGGAGCAATCCCAATCACTGAACTCCCAGCTGTAAAGGGGCCGTTTTCAAGATCCAACACACTTACACATGCATTTCACAAAGACCAATTGCCAAAAATGCATGTCCATCAACCATGAGAAAGGCTCACTGCCAACAGAAGGGGAGCGGACAGTCAGTGTGAAAACAAAGAGACACTACAGAAATGCATGAGGCATCAGGGCCTCCAGCAGCTTGCAAGGCACAACATACTCTGGGAGGGAGAACAGCAATGCAAACTCTTACAAAACAATTTTTATGTGAAATACTTTGGTTTTGAGCAGATAAAACATTGTACAGACACTTTAAGCATCAGGTACCAATCACCTGTAACTACTTACAGCATAGATGAGGTTCTTAGGGACATGGTTAATGACAGTGTTAGGTTATGGTTGGACTCAATGAACTTGAGGGTCTCTTCCAACCAACATGATTTTATGATTCTATGATTCTGGGTACCACAGCAGCCCAGAAGCTGCACCCCAGCCAGAGCTGCTGAGGTATTAGTGGCCACCACAGGGACACTGGAAATTGGGCCACATGAGCGAGAGTACTACACGGATCCTCTGGGAGAGCTGTAACCTCGCTAGGCTTGGATTTTGACGAGAAAATGTGCTTGAATTGACTGTCACAGGTGAGAGGCACATTTACCAGAGTACTTAGGACCAGCAGGTAGCTACAGACCAGTTCCACCCTTGGGGGCACGGTGTATAACCAGCCCCCCCCAGCCAGCAGCCAGCTCGCCGGTGGGATGCTCCACACAGCCGCTTTCACTCCAGCGACCAGTTAACTTCAGAGAGCAACACAAACTGGAACTGAGAAGTCCATGTTAGAAGTGCCACACCACTGCTCGAACAAAGCCATGTCCACTTTGAGCCCTGCTGGTAGACAGAGACGATCCTTAAATTGGTCCAGAGGCATCTAAATTGAAACAGTTGATGATAAGCAGATTTGAGTTAAGCTGCTTAATGATATTTGCAAACAAAAACAAGTGCATTTGCACCTCAGGTGTCATTTGCTTAATTCTGAGACCATGTCTACCATTTTTCTGAGTATTCTGGGAAAAAAAAAACAACAGTGGTGCATTTTCGGTCTGCCTTATCAAATGTATCACATCAGAGCAGGAAGCAAGAGACCTTCTTCCTTTGTTTGGCTCTGGTTCAACCACACTTAATATCACATTCAGGTTTAGGCACCAAGTTGTCTGGGAGCTATTGACAGAGTGAAAGGAGCAAGGAGGAGAGATGGGGAAACACTCAGAGGGTGGAGACAGGAGGGTTTGATTTCTGGGAAGAGAAAAATGACAAAGGGGCAGGACTAAAAAGTGAGATGCATTAACACAGCATAATCATAGAATCATATAATAGTTTGGGTTGGAAGGAACCTTCAAAGGTCATTTAGTCCAACCCCCTGCAATGAGCAGGGACATCTTCAATTAGATCATGTTGCTCAAAGCCCCGTCCATCCTGGCCTGGAACGTCTTCAGGGATGGGGCATCTCCCACCTCTCTGGGCAACCTGTGCCAGTGTTTCTCCACCCTAAGTTTAAAAAATTTCTTCCTCATGTCTAACCTGAATCTCCCCTTCTTTCATTTAAAACCATTACGCCTTGTCCTATTGTAACAGGCCCTGACAAAAAGACTGTCCACATCTTTCTTATAGTCCCCTTTTAAGCATTGAAAGGCTGCAATAAGGTCTCCCTGGAGCCTTCTCTTCTCCAGGCTGAACAACCCCAACTCTCTCAGCCTGTCCTCATAGAAGAGGTGTTCCATCCATCTGATCATATTCATCAAGCAGCCAATAAAAACTGGTGAGATTACCTCATATAGCTTTTTTATGGGTGGGGAGAGTGGCCAGTCCTTAGCTCCTGTGTCTGGCCTGTTCTGCTAAGGAGACTGAATACAACCTGTTGCAGGGCTGAGGGTCTTGGAGAGGCTCTGTCTCAGCTGACCAGGGCTTTTTGTTGTCCCATGACCAAGGCACTTCCAGGAAGACAGTGTCCTTCCAGCTGTAGGCCCAGCCGCGCAGGCTGTCGCCATGCTGGCTGTCGCCATGCTGGCTGTCGCCATGCTTTCCCCCAGAAGAGCTTGTCCTTCCCCTTCCCCTCTCCCCCTCTCCCACTGGTGCAGGGGGTGGTGGCACCTCTCCATGTGCATTGCCAGGAGACCCAATTTGAGAAGGGCTGGAGCTGGCCTGGAGGGTGCAGGAAGCTGGACAACACAACTGAAAATCCTTCTCAAGCATCATCTGAAGGACTTGAAATATCTCCGTCTAGTTCAGCTTTTCAGCTCAAAAATTTCCATTTCCAAACCCTGGAGAGACAAAGGATCATTCTGCCTTCTCAATCCACTGCTTATTGACTCAGGTTATCAGTTATCTCTATTTCAGCTGTTCTAACACCTGCATTTCACTACAGATGCCCAGAGGCAAAGGGTACTTAGGTATTAGAGGTGCGAATTCATTTCCAGAGGCACTGAAACAGACTTAACAAAATCTATTGGGTAAATATTTAGCTGTTGGCCTGGTTCTAAGCAAGCCTGTGGAAGCGTGATTTTACAACACAAATAAGTTGAAAAAGGGACTTGAAAATGCCAGAGAGGCTTTTTCTCCAGTTGCTCACAATTTTATTTTACTTATTTATTTTATTTTCAATTTTGCCACTCAATCTTATTTGCATAGCAGCCAGAGAGGACAAATATCTTTGCTTGGAACAAACTTACATGCTGTAAAGCATTGAAATACTTGGCAAAGAAAGGAGTTTTGCTGGTGTTCCTTGCACACACCTCATTTTTCTGCAGCTGAGGAGAAGGACTGAAAGGATTTCCCTGGCCATCTCCGATGTCCGGAGGTTGGGTTGTATCAAGTGCCAGTCATTCCTCACTATCTCAGCAACAGGCTGCTTCAGGTTGTATCATCTAATGCACAACATCACGAAGATTTGGGTGAGGTAGAAAAATACTGCAGGGTAGCACTTCTGGGGGCAGCATTTGTACATGAGCCACATGAGCTGGCTCCATCAGCAGGGCTTCCCAGAGCAGAAGCCCCAAAGGGTCCACATGAGGCCAGGTGGAGCAGATCCCACCCCGAAGTAGCAGCAACCCTGGAAGTCTTTCAAACGTGCAGTTTCTGACAAGAGTCGGTCTGTTTGTGAAGGTTTACACATTGCAATCATAAAGCTGTAAATAACCTGCATCATTAATAAGTTCAAAATAATGAGGGGGAATCATCTGCTAAAATTGTACTGACTGAAATGGTGTCACTGTCTTGAGGGGGAGACTAGAAATAATTTAAAAGCTTTAGAATTTTGTAAGATAATATATTTATAAAACTGTAAAAATACATACACATAAAAATGATAAACTAATGCACTTAAAAAAACAAAGAGTCGGAGAATCAACACTTTTTTAGCCCCTGGAAGTTGCTGCATCTGCCAGCAACAGTTCATGACATCAGCTGAATTCTTGAACAGTGCCAAAAACTCAGATCTTGGAACAGTTTCAGGTGAGCTACTCTGAACAGGAAGAATGCTGAGCACCAAATCCCGTGCTTCATATGTGAATGCTTTCTGTTCACCTCTGAAATTGCAACAGAAAAGCTAGGTACAAACATTTCAAACAAAGGGCACCTTATCAGACCTGAATAATGTATTTGCTGGGATCAAAAAGACACATCACATAATCTTTGTCCTGACCGCTCGGTTTTTGATATGGCAAAGGATTAGGAAAAAAACAAATACAGTACTCTCTCAAATGTCCAAATAAAAGATGTTCCCATTCTCCTCATGCACACCAAACAAACAGAGATCACATCTGCACACATTTGGTTACATCAGCATAAAGGCGAGTTTGTTTTATATTTGTTTCCCTAGCATTGCAAACACTGACTGCAAAACAGGTAAAACCTGAATATATATGGGATAGAAAACCTTTTAAAAATGAACTTTTAAAGCTTCCCACGGGCAACAGCTATTCAGAACAATCTTTTCTGCTATATCCCTATGCACAAAAGAGATTCCTGCACAGATTTCCTGCCCTTCCAGGCAATATACAGCATCTGGACCATCTCTGTCCTGGTACAAAGGTGTTTTACTTGTTCTTGGAAGTCATGGATCTGTCTGCAACAAACGCAGACTTCAGTATATGCATTAGTTTATGCTGTTATTTATGAAGAAAAATACAGACTTGGAAAGAATGGGACCGTAGCTTACACTTCTCATCCTTTTTACAGGGTGACTTTAAAAAAGAAAAATGTCTTTTTTTTTTTTTTAATTACTTTTTCTCAGCAGGTAATAATGTGGGAAAGTAAATGCTTGCCCTTTAAAATAAAGGTTTCAGGATTTTTCAGGGTCTGGGCCAAAGTTTTACCCTCAATGATGAAGAGCAGACACTTAAGGAGATTTACGTTTGAAGGCTCCTGGCCAGAGTTACCATGACCACTGGAGCAAAATATTGTGGTGAATTTCTCTTGGCTGGAACAAACACTGCCAATTTTATTTTGAAAACATGGCATCCTAGTACAAGCCCTGCTTCTTCCTTAAGGACGTCCACTGTAAAATACAACAGTACTCGCTCCGTCGCTTGCAGGCTCCCAGGCAATCCCCCTTAGCATTGACAGCTGGAACAAGACAGACCTGCCACTGGTCCCTGCTCCCCAGATTTCTGCCACATACAGAAAGGGCAAAGCCAACATGTGCCTGCCAGGATCTTACCTATGTTTAATTTTATCCATAGTGGCTTGTGTTTTCAAATGTAACCTGTGATTTCGGATACCTCTATTTCCAGATACACTGTTAGATGTCCATTAGGTGTCTGCCTTTCACAAAGCAAGAGTTCTCATTCTCCCCACAAAAATGAAGCAGAGCAACGAAAATAAGCATCATCATTGAAAAACAGAGTCTAGTCTGTGTGTTTATCTATTTTGTAGTGTTGCGGTGTTAAAATTAGAATGCTGCAAGGTTAAATTGTAATGCGAATAGATTCACAATCAAGGGGGAGCCAAGACAACAGAACAGCAACATCAGAAATAAAAACTGATAAGGAATGACTGACAGCAACATGTGGAGCAACAGTCACCTCTGTTCTTTAATTACTGCAAAATTCTCAATGAAAAAGGTGGAATTTGTTATAAACTACACATTTTTTTCATCCTTAAGTGGCAGATATGAAATACCCGCTGATGGGAGATTTTATGCATCATTATATCAGCTCATTTCTCCCACATCTTTATCCACTTTAGATAATTTTGGATCTAAAATTATATGCTGTTTTATAAAGACAGGAGATTAACCTGATGACCTTGGTGTAATAATTTCAGTCACTGATTCCAATGAAAGTAATCTATCCTTCAGCTGTCCAGAATTTTAATAGGAAAAGTGTAAATACCAAACAGAAAAGAGAGGATGCAAATGCACAGAGATCACATGGGACACTCCTGGAAGAGAGAGGTTTGAAATATTGGCTATTTTTATGCAATAAATCATGGTGGAGGGAAAAATAGTTATTTTAAAATGCAGGCATAAGCACTCAAACTCTTCTTCCCAGCCTGCAGGTGTTTTCACATATCAATTTTTCATGGCATACAACAGGAATTTAAAGGGACAGGACTCTAATTAGCAGTCATGCCCTTTGCAAGGAGCTGCAAAAGCCAGATGGAGTGTGTTGCAGACGGCAGAGTCACGGTCTCTTCTGTCCCCAGCACACCCATGGGACCTTTCTGTTCACGTCTGACCAGCCACGGTGGAAGGGAAGATGGATTAGCATTTTCCCAGGTACAAATGCACAATATTAATGTATTGGGTCGGCAGTTAACTTAAGATGAGAAATTTCATTATGAAGACACATTCTCTCATGTGGTAGCACTCAATTTAAAATACACTGTGTAGGGTATTTTATTTCTACTAGAAATTAAAATTTGCACATAAAACTTCAGTTTTATGGACAAGGGCAGGACATTGCAGGTAAATAGATTTTTTTTTAATATTTATTTTTTTTTACAAACTGTTGAGGCCATTGCAACGTTGTCTTTATTCTGTTTACAACTTTGTGTTACCTTGGGTTTTGGCCAGAATTCAAAATGTAGAGATGTGAGCTTAGTAAAAGGGAGCAAAAGCACTTTCTGCTCTTTGTCTCAGTATTTTCAGATCTGTTCTCTACACTGCCAAGTCGTACCCCAAACAGAGGAACATTTTCTGAGCTAATACTAATTGTGCTGGTGGACTGCTGAATAAACTCCTTATTTCCTAGGCTTTAGAGAGACAAATGGGAACAAATGGCCTGGCTGAATTCTGAATTGGCTTTCTGGAAGGATTCCTTTGAACTTCACCCAAAACTTAAGGGCCCGGGATATTCTGCTAATCAAAACCTATTTCTGAACTGCAAGATCTGTTTCTGCAACTACCTGATATATTTGCTGCCTTACAAAAAATATTACTCCTACAATTTCGGTAGTTTAAAATCACTTCTCTTTCTCCATGCAGCTCAGTCAAATGTGCTGAGATGTGCCACTTGTTTAACTGAGATGGAGCAGAGAGCAGGCTGGAAAAAAAGCCGCACAAAGAACACGCTTCACTGTTGGCCACACATGGTCCAAGTGTGTCGAGCCACAGTTTCTCCTGAAAGGAATATCCCCCTCCTCAAGCTTAAAACTCTTACTTCTGTTGTAACACATGGTGATTCAGAGTGTATTCATCATAAGGCCAGGCAATTAAGGAAAAGGGAGGCAAATAATCTTTTCTCCCTGATAGCTGTTACACTTCATGGAATCACAGAATGGTTGGGTTGGAAGGGGCCTCTGGAGATCACCTAGTCGAACCCACCTGCTAAATCAGGTTCACCAGTGCAGATCACACAGGAATGTGTCCAGGTGGGGTTTGAATGTCTCCAGAGAAGGAGACTCCACAACCTCTCTGGGCAGCCTGTTCCAGTGCTCTGGCACCCTCACAGTAAAGAAGTTTCTCCTCATATTCAGACGGAACGTCATATGTTTCAGCCTGTGCCCTCTGCCCCCTCATCCTATTGTTGGGCACCACTGAAAGGAGTCTGGTCTCATCCTCTTGACACCCACCCTTGAGATATTTATAAACATTGATGAGATCCCCTCTCTTCTCTTCTCCAGGCTGAGCAGACCCAGCTCTCTGTTTCTCCTCATAAGAAGCTCCCACCTTACCCAAGCTTGCAATCACTCAGCCCCAGCACAAGTCTAAGCTGGTGATGCTCCAGCTGATGGGACTCTGTCTCACTGCTTTGCCCAGCCCAGTGTGCTCACTGCTTCGAGGGCACAAGGTTTCCTGTTGCAGCCAGCTCTTTTTGCTTTAAAACCATTAGAAGGTCCCTTGTGCCAGAATAATTACACTTAGGCTCTTAAAAAGCAAAGCCTGACCCAAAATGAATAATTATTTCATTTTGCTTTTAGTCTTTTAGCTTATTTATATGATTTACAGATTTTTACATTGCCAACTGGGAGAAAAATCCGCTATACTAATGGCTAGCTTAAAACATCCGCCTTCTTCAGCTTCTAATCACAGCTCAGGATTATGCTATTTTCCTGCATTTAATATATCACTATAATAAAATCACTCTGAAAAAGAGACTCAGCAGTGAGGTGCAGCAACAACATGAAAAGGAAGGCACAGCAGGAGCTGGTTTCATGTCCTTACAATGGTGCGGCTGTAATGGATTTCCTCATCTGCAGGCACGTAGGCCCGTCTCTGTGCTCGCCATCCCCCACCATCACCTTCTCTCATTCCCCCACAGAATTTCCTTTCCAAAGGTCATTGCTGAGTGATCACCATGCAGAACTCAGATCTGTGTCTCTATTGCATGTTATCTCAGCAGTTAGGGAAGGAGTTTCCAAGTCTTTAGCACGCGAGCATATAGGGGTACTTCAGAAAGAAGTATTATGCATTTTTAGGGTATGTCTCTACCACCTTTTGACAGCCTTACTGAGGCTGTCCCCTAGACAAGACTCTGACCAGGGCCCAGACCTGGTGCCACAGCTCCCAGCAGCTCCAAAGATCACCTTCCAGACCAGAATGGGAGGCCAGCAATGGTGACAGCTCAAAACTCGCTTGGTGCCCGGTGGGACACCTGGAGAAGCTGTTACCCAGCTGCACACACAAGGCAACCTTGTAAACTAGAAGTAGGTGGATCAAGGAGCACACTTTGCTCTCACAGCCTCTCCTGAGGGCAGCATCTCTTCAGGAGTGGCGTGGGCTTCATTATGGGAAAGGTCTACCAGAGGGAAAGCTCTTGCTTTCAGTACTTTTCCCCTCACTGAAAACAAGTAGGTGCTGGGCTCCAGAAATGCCTCATTTCAGTCCCATATGGAGGACACCAAATAGGTTGTGTTACCTGACACAAAGCAACAATATAGAAGACCAATTAATATATCTGAATAACTACAATGATTGGACCTATATGAAGTGTAAAAATAATTGCAGCCAGAATGCTGATGACAAACATTCCACGAGAATCGTACAGGTAACCAGTGCTTCATGAACACAGGAAAAACTTGCCACCAAAGACAGGACAAACCGAAGATGTGTGGAAACAATTAAAAGCAATGAAAAGGAGTGAGGATTATCAGCGATGAGAGCTAGGAAAAGAGACTCCTTGCATAATGTTAAAGGCCAGATTTGAAGGAAGAGCATGTGGTTGTTTGAAAACGTGAGTCTGCTCTAAGGAGTAGTACAACAGAGGCAAAGAGGCACATATATGTAGTGAGGATGGAGGAGGAATAGAACAGATGGGAGAAAAGGGAATGGCAATCCCAACAGTGGAAGGCAGTGAGAATACCAGAGGAGAAGGGAAACACAATGAACGTATGGCCTGGAAGCTACAGGGAGCCTATCAGTGTCCCTCACACCGAGGTGTTGGAAGTATTTTCAATGCCCGCTAAAGACACTGAATTGTATCTTTGCACAGAGTTTTCAGAGATCAATGGTTAGATTTCTAACACGGAATAAACACACTAGGCTCATGGAATAAAACCTGAACAACAGGTGGTTTTGCTCAGCGTATATCTGGGCACCTCGCAGGTGCTGGGTGACCACTGAGGTGGGAGCTGTGTGTGCCCCGCATGAGGAAAACAAAGAATGGCTGACAAAAAAATGATCCAAATCTTCTGATTAGAGGTCAAAGGACTCTCAAGCCACACAAGGCAGCACATTTAAGTTGCTCAGAACTGACACAGTTTGTTATGGGGCGGGATAATACTCTTTGAAGAGAGCTATGGCCACACTCCCAAGTGAAACAGGAGGCACCCTGGCCTACATGTCTACCTCACTGCCCAAGGCCACCTTGTCTCCTTCAAAGGGCCGAATGTTATTTCAGGACTGTGTAAATGTAACTAGTCCTACATTTATACAGTCCTAAAATGACATTCGGCCCTTTGAAGGGAACAGCGAGGCTGATGTGGCCCCTGGGGAAAATGACTTTGACACCCCTGCTATAATGGGCAAAACACCTAGTGAAATCTGAAGAGAGGTTTGAATGCCATAAAGCCAATGAGGTCTAACTGGCTACTTGCTAAAGATTAAAAATGACCACAGTTTCAAGATATCAGTGCTTAAGTGTATTCCCTAAAGCCTGATGATGGAAATCCTGTCAGAAAACTCATATAGAGCATAAAGTAGAATTTAAAATACTCCATCTATTAGATATTAAAAAAAATCCATTTGTGTTGTTTTTTACGGGCATAACATTTATCTGAATAGGAAATTACACAATATCATTTTTATTAAAATTAGATGTTTTCAAACATAAACTTCTTTAAAATAATCCAATTAAAGCACGTTTTTCTTGGTTAAACATATTCCAAATAACATATGTTACTCCTCATTTTGGCACATACTGCGAGCACTTGTTCTGTCTAAAAAAACATTTGGGTTCATCCAGACATAATCTGATTAGTTTATTTTTGATGTTACTATTGCTGTTGAATTTGCCCCCTAGATTGGGAACACACTCCTTTCAAAGGAAAAAAATATCTTCATTTGACTGTTGTGTTAAATTAGGCACCCTAGAAAAGCCAACTAACTGAAATCTATTTTCTTCCAGGAAAACAAGAAGGAATCACTTTTTCCTTTTCCTGCCACCAGCAGAGCCTGAGCCCTCTCCAATTAGGGGCAAAAAAAGCAGACAGATTTCTCTAAGAGCTCTTCTTCATGAGGATCTTGCTGGCCAGTCTCAAAAAGTCCACAAAGAAGGCAAGATAATCATATATTTAGTCACCTTCTGCCAGGCAGAAGACCTTGCCAGTGTTTGCTGCCTCAAGCATTTGTACAACATAACCTCTTTCTCCTGACACTTTTGAAGATTTCAGTGTGCTCATAAATCCTAAAGTATCATAAAAGAAACTGGTGACTGATAGGAAACCATAAGAAATTTGGCCCTTGGCTTCAGAAAAAAACATTTATTGTTTTGGAAATATACTCTTATAGACTATTGGTTTTAAGAGTTATTAGTGGCTATTTACCTTTTGCATACAAGTACCTTTCCTTTTGTTGTGTGGAAACACATGCACAACTTTTTTTTACTTGGTTCTGTAAATATTCAATCAAGCTAATAAACATTTTAACTGGAACAAATTAACTGTGCCAGGGCAATATTTCAGTTTCAATTAACCTTTAAATTTAAATGTTCATCTGTCTACTTTCAATATCATTTAAATCTGGTAAAAATCCAAGAAATCTTCAATTTAGGTGAAAGATAGCCTGACTGGAATGACAATAAATTCTTAGGTGAGATGTCAGCAGTGATTTCCCGAGCAAATTGACAATAAGGAAGTGTGATGCATTTATGAAGCCTAAGGGTTATGAAAAGGAAAAAAAAACCTTTTACCCTTTTTTTCTTTTGCTTTGCTCGGCTAACTTCAGCAGAATTAACAATCAAGATGTTTCTAGTTTCCAGTATTAGCATTCTTCAGTGCACTCTCAGCTCCGTTGCCGTTGTCAAAAGGTGCTTGAAAGTCTAATCTGCCACTTTTCATTCTAAGCAGCACTCCACACAAAAATACCCAGAACTGAAGACAGCTAAGGGCTTTTAGTCTTCACCTCATGACATAAATGTGTGAGAAATAACATTCTTAATTACAGATAGTAGGTAGGTGGCACTGTGCTTCTCAGCCCTGCAAAATCCAGTTGCTTTCAGCACAATGTTTGGTGACAACACAATAATCAGTGTGGGACAGTCAGCCCCAGAGGCAGCCAGCATCGCTTCAGCATCTCAGGAGATCAGGACACCAAGTTGGCACAATTAGTAGCCTACCTGCTCAGTAAAAGGAAGGGGAGACTTGCGCTTCATGCCCGTTTTACTCTCCTTGACCCAATGTTATAGCACTTCTGTCACTTATTGTTATTAAAATAGCCTGTGGCTTTTAATCTTCAGTAAATTTTTTTTCTCTTTGGAAATCATGAAAAACAAAGGAACTCAATAACTTAAGTGTCTGTGTATGCATCTGTGTGTTATGCACAAACAAAAGCATGTGTATGAGGGTTACATTACATGGGACAGACAGGGGAAAGGAGTCTTGAAGTAGATGAAATAATTAGTATAGCCTGAAGCTGACAGACACGGTAGTAGAATCACGGAAAGGAGCTCTTCCTTAGCACAGATCTGGATAGAAGCTTTAGTCTTTGATATTCAGAGCCAGGAACTATCTCAGCGCAGGTCTGTTGGGGGACAAATTTGTAGGAAGAAGCTAAGCTCCCTTTCCACTCAAAGATGTAACTTCTTCAAGAGCCACCAGGTGCCCTGGGCTGTTGGTTAAAGAAGCTGTTTTCTCCTTCTTTCACAGGATGTTAATTCCTCACTGAAAGCAATTACCTGCACATATTCTCAAATGAATCTCTAAGTTTTAGGGTCCCTGCACTACACGTCCACCTTACCCACCCCAGAGAGTTTTTCTTTTGGCTGTATCTCTATTGATCAATCAGCAAAGAGGATCTCTCTGCAGTGTATCACAGCATTTGGCATTTTTTCCTTAAGAGACTATGCTACTGGGAACAGGAGGCTGAACAGACTCTTTTGCTCTGCAGTGAACATAAAAAGTTCTCCACGGTTCATGGCTGCAGAAAAGAACATGCAACGAGGCAGAAAGTAGAGCAGCTCTAACATCTCATGACTGTTCTGTAGTGCAGACTCGTGATCTGTGAGCACTCAGGACTTGGCAATATTGACTGCAAGTTCCTCGGAGGAAGAACTGTAGATAGTTTGACCACAGGCAAACAAGGCCAGGTAGCAGCTTTACATCTCTCCCTGAGGCATCCATATACAACACACCCTTCCTCGCTCAGTGGTCTTAGCACACCCGTAAAACCAAAATGGGTACTGGAGCTAGCCCTATGCACATCCAAGACAAACATCCTATTGCCACAACTTCTTGTGCTCTACAAAGAACTGAATAAACTTCTCCTGGGATGGTTTCATAGCAGATTTCCTTCCAAAGAGAACAGATTTCCTTAATGTCCATGTGGAAAGCTTTAAGTGGCTGGACCTTCTAGAAATAACTGGCACTGAGAGCATATTTCCTTCTTGTGAAGAAGACACCATGGATGGCTGTCAGTACACCTACTCTTGATGTGAGATGTGGCCCTGGAGGTGTTAGCTCTCCCTTTGGAAATGCCTTTGCCCATTCTGATTTGAGCCAGATGAACACTTGGATGTGAGGCCCAAGCTCCTCGCGTTAGCATCTGCTACTCTAATCATCCTTGTGCATATTTATCCCTAGAAAAACATCTCAAGCCATCTGATGGCTGAGTGAGGGACTGGCTTGCTCTTACTGTTTTTTTTCCTACATTGATTAGTCACTGCAAGTTGTTCCATACTGGAATTTTGCCCATGTTATTATTTGCATACAAGGTATATACACATCATATTATGTAGTCTTAAAATTTTGTGTCTGTTTTGCTTCCTAGTTAGTCATCAAGATCCCAGATTTCTTTTTTTCTCAGAGAAGCCATGTCAGTCCAATGGATTAATTATTTTCCTTCTACTGGAGTCAGTTTGTTTTTCCTGATGTTTTCCATGAATCCAAATACTAGTAAAAAAAATTATTATATCAATACATTTTGTGATTTTAATCTGTAGGAGTAGGCAGATGAGATCTCTTACAAATTTATTGATGTGATTAGTGAGTTATAGTTTTAATGGTGAGTAAAATCTGAATAGCACAATTGTGCAGTGAAATTATTCTGATGGTACAATAGTACATTTTAGCAGTAATTCATGACTTTCCCAGCTGGTCCATGTACAAGAGGCACTCGTATGTTATAAGGAATAATTATTTGTTTTGCTGCACCTTTAAGAGGTTTCAGTTAGCAGTGGGTATTAATACATTGTGCAGTCTATAAACATATAAGACACTGTCCTTTGTTTTGAAGGTTTCATTAAAGAGTCAACGTGATTAATGAAACAGTAGAAAGTAAGTAGAACAAAAATCCAACAGGAAGGTTCGTATGTACTCACAGATCCTAAAAATGGACAAAATCTACACTTGAAAAATACAGTATTCTTCACCAAATCATGACCAGGACTGTCACCTTTAACAACATTTGTAGAGACCAACATGATTCCAGAGAAACCATGCAAATGAACACCCTTTGGTGAAGGCAAATACCTCAGGTGACAGTGCTCATGTTCCTTCTGTTCACCAGGCTTCACCAAGAACATGATTTTCTGTACCTATATTTCCATAATCTCTTGCCTTTTTGCTACTCTAGCAAAGATGACTAGCTAGACACTATTTTCTATTTTGTTTTGCTGTTGGTGCTTAATAATGAAGGTCCTAACTAAGACTCTCACCTCCTTTTCTCCCTTCCTTGCAATAAACTTTCACAGCTGTGATTCCAATGAAAATGAAACTCATGGAGATGTAAGTACTTATTAGAGGATGCTTTTGTCTCTTTTTATCTAGATTCCTTAATTTTTTAACTCCCTGGACCAACTCACCTTTACTGCACCTCTGTGACAGTCAGTTAGATGAGTGTCTTAGTGATCCTATGCTTTGAGTCACTTGCATCCCTGGTGCCTTGTCCTTTGGGCCACAATGGATGTGCTGTATTAGTGATAAAGAGCTCTTGGGTGTTTGAATTAGATTCCTCATTCACCCAAATGAATAAGGTCCCTAAATCTAGACAGATTAAGCTTCTTTGATTGCCTAGATAATTTGGTCTGGATTTTCCTTGCTCTGCTTCAACTGGTGGACTCAGAGGTAAATCACGGTTCCACTTCACTTGACTTTTTTCTTGTACAGCTAATCTGCCCCTTCAAAGATTTCCACCCTTTGCAAATCCTCATTTTCAAGAATCCCAAAACTCCTTGCAAATGTGTCTCTTGCAAACAGGCTGCTTGTTTATGCATTTCTTTATTTCACAAATTCTCTCCTGGGAGCTGACGGGCAGGACACCTGCTTCGTTCTTCACCTCTGTTAAAGTCGCCTCATTACAGGTAGAGGAGCTTCGTTTAAATCCGAGCTCTGATCAGGCAGCACCTACAGCGTAAAGCACACTTGCTCTTTGCTTGTGGCACAGTCGCCTACTGCTCAGACTGGTTTTATTTGCACCGTAACTCAGGTTGTTGCTTCTTGCCACTAACAGGGGTGATGGGGGAAGGCTGACCTTCACACCAACCCCCACGTTCCACAGGAATGATTCCTGTTTGCCTGCAGTGGCAATGAGGGCTTTTAAACATCATCAGGGATATAAATATATCTGGAGAAGCAGAAAGGTCGCTTGAAATCTTTTACTTAGAGCAGTGCAGAAAGGCAGCACATTTGCACACCCTTGCAAAGCCCTATGGGAAAGCAGTGGGCCAGGCCACTTTTTCCTTATATTTTATACCTGCCTACCACGAAACACACTGGAGCCTTTCCCATGGACTGGCTTTGCACACACAGCCACACTGTGTCTTGTGCTTTCTGACAGAACCAGGGAGTGGATGAGTCTTTAGCCTCACCACCATTCCTAAACGGGTCCAAACAGCACATGGATTTTTGCTTCTGAGTCTTGCTGTCTGCATAAGCACAACCATCTATGGAGCAAAGGTGTGAGGCTCTTAATCACCTCTTATACTGTGAGGAGAGAAAAGCAACTATTTGGTGAAACAAGCAGGAACCCAGTGATAAGGAAGAAATATGTTCTGAGTTGCAGATCATACAAAGTCTTAAAAATGTTGGAGATGTCGCACAGGAAGCAGGAAGAGTACTGAACCATCTAACTTGTATCTCAAGCATGCCCTCCACCCCTCCATTACTGTTTTGGTCCCATAGTCTTCCCTTTCTCAAGTAGTTGTCTTCCTCCACCTAATGGATGCTGCCTGAAAGCCTGTCACATTTAACCTAGTGATGTGTAAAAGAAAAAAAAATGGTGCAGAGAGAATGTGGCAGAATAAATAGCTCTTGAATTTGATATGGGTCTGAATAAACAGATAAATTCAAGGCTGACATTAATTATTTCTGTTTACTTGTACGTGGATGAATGGCTAGCAGAGTAAAACTGTAATATCCTGTGGCACTATTTCCACTTTCACATCCTTACAGGTGCACTGAAGTTTGCTTAACTGCATTAACAAACTGCCAGACTTAAGGAGGCAGCACAAAATCTGAAGGAGGAAATGACAGGAAAATTAATTACCAAGAAGACCCGGGCACTCTGATGCAGCTGATCGGGAGGAAGGCAGGAAGAAATGTTAATACACGCTCAAGACAGCAGATCATCAAAAAGTACCGATAATAAAAATCAGTAAGTAGGTAAAGGCCGGGATTCTGACTGACAAAAGAGATGTTCTGCACCACTGTGCACACAGTAACAAAACCAAAACTTGTTCAACACCTTGAAGTAAAGCTGAAATAACATCAAAAGCATACATACACTTTTGCATTCAAGGGCAATCACCTCCTAATCTGTAAGACTGGTCCTTCTACAGTAACAGTCTCTCTAAAAGTTTAAACCACTGTCAATGTTTTCACATTGTCACATTAGCAAAGTAACTTTAAAAAACAAAAACAAACAAACAAAAAAAAACCCACACTTGGAAAAGCTAAGGGAAAACTCTCTGGGAAGTTGTGCTGCCACACAAGGAGGGTAAATCTCATGTGAATCGATGCAGTTGTGCCTTACCTGGTTCTGCAGTTTAATACCACCACGCGCCCCTACTCCTTTGCTCGGAGCACAACATGTGCTGGGAACTGGAGCGTTTGACCTTCCCCAGCTCTCCGGCAGAAACTCCAGCGTAACCTTTACTTTCAGCAAGGAGCTGTGCCCGTGTTCCCCCTCGTGTTCCGCTCAGAGCAATCTAATACACCTCATCATGTGGTGTGTTGCCATAGCACCAATGAATCCAGCTGCTGCAACACAAAAGACTGACAAGAAGTTTTTGGGTTTTGTTTTGCTGTCCACCCAACTGGTAAAAGTCAGGGTGGTTTTCTTGTGCTGCAAATCAAGCCAGCTAGAGCCATGCCACCTGTGAGAGCTATGTTGTGGCAAAGTCTAAAAAGAAAGACATAATTAAACTACAAGTTTTGCTTTAGGGAACTCAGAGTTTATTTTTAACAAAACTAATGAGTTAATAGTACGAAATCACCACTGATCCCTTTAACAGCTGATCATTATTTTTCTCCTCCTGCCATTCACCGGTTTCAAAGTTTAGGTCCCTATCTCCATAGCAATAGCGACCACATAATCACACTCAGCAGACAGAAATGCAATGGCATAGCTGTAGAGCCAGTACAGGTGACAAACACCAGATTTATACCTTCAGAAACAAACCAGCCATGCATTTCCACCCCCTTGGCCTGGAAAACAGTTTTACAAAACCGTTTGCTTGTGAACAGAATTGTATTTATCTGGAAAATGCTAAATAATCATTATTAACACTGCCCTACTAGATTAAGCATGAGTGCTAACCATAGCAGAGTCTTTTGAGTTAAGCATTGATGCTTTACTGCTTCAAATGAATTCTTGCACTGCTGAAACATCTTACTAATAATCCCATTCAAGTCTGTATCGGGAAGTGTATTAGAATACACGAATTATCACCTCTAGGGTCCCAGACTTGCAACTGCATCTTCAAGAACAAATGATTCCTGCAAAGTAGGGCCACAGTCTTCCTCCAACAGCTTCAGCAGCCAGAAAAGGACTGAACATGCAGTGGAGCCTTTCACCTGTAGGAAGCTTTTTCAGGACCAGGAACTGAACTGGCAGCAACCTGATACCTGCCATACGAACTGCGCCAGGCTTTTCTGAAGTGGTGCTAAATGGGTTTTCCCAGCAACCAGCCTTCCCCAAAACCTGCTAGGCATTTTGAGTTGGAATAACTGCTTCTTGTTTCCAAGATAAAAAGTCTGTTCAAGGTGTGAAAGATAGCATTGTTCCAGAAACATTTCAAGTAAGACTAGTCCTACAACTGTATCACGGAAAGGTTAATTTTCCACTCAGTTTTCCATTTTTCTGAGTGTGATGGAAGATGCAGAAAAAATAGCCTCTACTATCATGGATCTAGACCCACCCTGTTAGAGTCCAAAATAAAAATAAAATTAGAACTACTAATTCATTCGCTGTTACTGCTTTATGAGTAGAGTTAAACTCTGTCCAAGTCAATTCATAATATTTTTACCCTATTTTAATAAGGGACCTGCCAAAGCTGTTTGTGGAATCTGTATCTTACTGTAAGTGCCACAAAGCCTGGCTTTGGAGTTCACAGATCTCCAGTTTTGTAGATGTTCAGAGCTGCAGCTGTTCAAAGAGACCTCTGAGCATGGAAAGCAGCAATGCAGCCTTCTGGACAAGTCACCTTACTTTGCCTTGAAGTAGGTATGTATTTATTAATTTATTCCCTTCCATAATTCTGTCTGACATTCTAAATGCACAGTGCAAGAGGATTCCCCTCAGAACATTTTCTACAATTATTCAACACCTATCTTCTTAATTGTTACTACATGGCTAATTTTCTTCCCCAAATGCTGGTAACCAGGAGAACAGATAGGCCATAAAGCACATCCTGAAGTTGTGTAATGTGATTTTCAGTTGTTACAGTCATTCGCCAACTCTAAGTACTTTACACACAATTGCAAAAAACCCAAAAGCTGAAAGGCAAGTGAACTTTCCATGCACATCTGTTAATGTTACTGTCTGTCTTGTATACTTCTAGTGACTTCACTCTAATTGTAAACAAGAAAGAAAAGAAAACCTATTGAGGGAGCTTAATGGACTATTGAAGAACACCACCTGTTTTAAAAGAAAGGAACACAGGCTTTTGCAAAGAGGAGTATCCCCTTGGTCTGAACCAACAAATGATGCAGGTCAGGCAGCTGAAGGTGCAAGCTGGAGCCCCAGAAGTCTCCCCGCTCCCCGATGAGAGGACCTTCCCCCTCAGCAGGACTTGTGGACGTACAGCACCTGCTCACTGTTTGTAGAAGGGCTGACAACACAAAGAGTTACAGAGCCATTATTTCAATAATTCATGTTTGCTCTGGTGTCCTAAGGCTAAAAGCAGCCTCCTGTGTCACTCATGATTTCACACTTCCGCAGTCTGTCTCTCTTGTGCTGTGTTCCCCGCCAAACCCAGTTCTCCTTCACTCCTATGGGTTTGCAGCGAACTTCAGCGGACACGAAGGAAAAGCAAGCCAGTTTTAGAGATTGTTCTTGTCAGTAACGGGGGACAGCCCTGGACTCTTCAGGTTTTTTAACACAGGTAGGCATCTGGACCATGCCTCTAAGGAAGGTGGAACCAGCTTCCAGCTGGCACTTACTTTTGTATGGGAAGAGTCGGGCATGGCTTGAAGCATCGTCCTGTGCTTACTGTTCTGGAACAGAGTCAGTTAATACACTACCTGGAAAATGCAGCAGGAGATTGAGCCAATGTCAAATGCACTCAAAGAAAGGTTACCCTGCCTTTCTTCAAACACCTGTTGGCCAGGGGCTGCTTACACAGATGGCATCAAGCCCATTTGGACTTGTAAGATGAATGGCCACTTTCACATAAAAATATTTTCTTATCAGAAATGCTACTGAGCCTTCTAGAGGCCTCTGTTGCTACTGCCGAGATCTTTCTGATCCTCTCACACAATACCCATGGCATGCAAAACAGATAAAGCCTGGCTCCTATGAGCACTTGGCCTGCAGCATCCATCAAGACTTGACTCTCCCTTTAAAATGCAGTATGAGCACAAGGGACAGAGCGGCAGCACTGCTACGGCACTGCTCCAGCACTTCCAAAGGCCAGCAGAGACCAGCACAGGGAATCATGTCTCTTCTCACCAGCTCCACTTGCCTGACAGTGTGACCTCCTGTGCCCTGTCTCAGCAGCACCCCAGCCCTGGAGCCGGCAGCTGCTCCTCAGAGATCTGAGTCCTGCAAGCCCCAGCTGCATGGGTCCAGCTCATGGGTTTGGAGAAGCCAGGAGCTCCCCACAAGCTGGAGCACGGGAGGGCAGAGGCAGCCAGAGACTCTGCTGCAGCTGCACCGGTGCTAATAAACCTGTCTGGATGCAAGCTGGCTCGGGTGCCCTTCTCAAATTAACAATGCTGCTGGCCAGGGTAGCGGGAATACAACGTGGAAACATCCCTGTGGCTGAGCCACTTCACGGCATTGCACGTGATTTGTTCTGGCAGTGCTGGAGAGGTGGTATGGAGAGATGGGAGTGACCAGCTGTGGCTTGGCATTCGGGGAGGCCTTGCACTGAGGTTGGTGGTCAGAGAGTTTGTTACAGAACTGCAGCCTTAATTTCCTAATAGCCAAAAAAGGGGGTTGTGACAACTGAAATCTGTACAGCGCCTTCTTCCCCCCATTCCCTCCTCCCTGGTAATCCGACTGTCCCACAGCCAGCAGTGCACACCACTGGCAGCCAAAAGCCCATTCAAGCCCTACAGTGCAAGAACCCACAGTGCCCCAAAAGATATTCTGATTACTTGATGAGCGGGTGCATGCTTGGTGCATGCCTCTGGTTGGAATTAGACTCTGAATGCAAAATAAAATACATCAACCACAACAGGTCCAAATGAACAAACAGTCTGCCATCTGGAGACTGAGCTCAGCCTTGCATTTCACCTACCAGTCACGAGCCCATGGGGTGTCTGGAGGACAGGTGAGACACCTGGGTGTGCCCTCACACCAAGCCACACGAGGAACTGTACCTTGGCAGAGAGTAGATACAGAGACCGTGCCTGTGCATACCACTGTGGCTGCAGAGAGGAAGAAAGAAAGCAAGCGAGAAGGATATACAACATTTCCAGTCTCTTTGTCGTAATTCCTACCTCTTCTGCAAGGTGAATGCGGTGGCTGTAAATCACCTAGGAAATGGGAGGTTTGGCCCATATTCCCCTTGCTGCCACCAGCCTCCTCTTCCACACAGGACAGGTCTGTGCAATCCTGGTGAGCTGCTCATAATGCTTTGCTTGCTATTCGGCGTTGCTTATTTATCTCTCTTTCGTTAAGGAGAGCTCACCGGCTGCCACAAAGCATTGTCAAATATTTGCCATCCATGTCAAGACTTTGTCAGGTCTGGCTTCACATTTTCTCTCTCTCTCGGGTGCTTGATATGTTCCTCGCCTTGTCCTGCTGCCCTTCCAGGGAGCGGTTACTATGGCACTGAATGCAAGGCCAGGGATCGCCATATGAATCAGAACCACAATGCGGGGAGAACAAACGTTTGAAGACTGGACCATGATTACGCAGCAGAGTGAGTGCTCAAGCACTTCCAAAGTATGGGAACAACCATGCAAACACAAGAGGCCAGAGAGCAGGTTGATGAAACGGGCTTTTTCTAATGTTTTGCAAACGGACGCATTTAAAAAACATCCCCAAATAAATTAGCAGTTAGGTTCCCCACCACTATGGTCACTCCTGCACTCCTATAAAGAGCATTTTATTTGAAACATATTTCTTCATTTGTATTTTAACATGTTTCTACAAAGGTGATAGCTCAAATCACCTCAAAAACCATCTGGGCTGGTTGAGCCTCTCACCACTCACCCAAAAGCCGAGTAGCTGTCGCTGGTCCTGCCCCACAACTTCCTGCTCCCTCGCCCCCCAGCAGCTACCCCGCAATCCTGCTGTACCACCTCCCAGGCAACTCGGGCGTGAAGTGTGTGCTGGGGGAACACGTCTTGTAATGGACACACAGTCATGATCTCATGTAGATGCTTTTTTTTTTTCCTTACATTGGGCAGGCAATTTTAAAAGTGCAAGGTTTCTTTCAGAGGCTCAATGATAAATCCCATTTAAGACATAAATAGATGTAAGCAATGGACTAGGTGAAGAGAGCAGATGATCTGCGTTTGCATATCTTCTATTTTAAGCATCTAACATGAATGACCTGAATTGCCCACCTAGAGACACCTGCCTCTCCACAATGAAGTTACAGGGAATTGCTGCTCCTAACGCTGTCCTCTGAAATGCATCCAAGTTGGATGCTTAGAGCAGATGGTGTCAGTACATCTCCTAAGGCTCTGTTTCAAGTAGACAAACCCTCATCTCTTTAAAAATGAGCAAAAGCAGTTACAGGAGTGTGGACCTAAATCCAGGTGATCTGGGGAGTGGAGAGACCCTCTACAGAATCCCCTTATGGTCCAAACAGCTGCTGAGAGAAGAGCGATGAAGGCTTCTGCCAAGAGCTCTAGATTACTCCATCCATCTATTTCCCCTTACCTCAGCTAACCGGCATAAACTAGAGAGGGTCAGGCAAGCACAGAAAAACAAACCTCAGGGGGAAAACAGAGGCCAGCGGAGGAGGAGCTGGCCACCTTCCCTCTGAGTTGGTGCCCGCGGCGGATGGGGAGTGCCAGGGGATGCTCTCAAAACCGGGGCTTTTAGGCAAGAAGCCAAACAATATTTCTGATCACCTATCATTACGGATCAAGCAATTCTTCTTCATAATATTCTGGCCTGCAGCACTGGCCAGATTATGTTATCAGTGGGTAATTGGTTGCTGCAGTTTCCTCGGCGGTTTCGGTCAGACACAGCAGTCTTCCTCGCTTTCTGACTCTAGATCCAGGTTCCTCCAATGGGAATGGGTATTAAGATTCCTGTAAATACAAAGCTTTATACAATCTCCCTGAAGGTTTAATCCTGTTGATTATTAGGGATATATTTACATATTGTTGTTATAAAATTTTGTGTGGTTTTGTTCTTTTTGGTTTTTTTTTTGGCTACATCTGTCACAAAATATAAAAATTCTGCCTTGCAAGAGATCTAAGGATTTTCTGTCCTCAGCTTTAGCATAAACTATACATGGTGATTTTTGCCTTTGTAGATATGTGGTAGGAATCCTGTTTGCATTTATGTATGCCTCCCTAGATATTTCTTCCATGCTTTAATTAACCCTAGGATTTGAGTCTTTCATGAGAAAATTATCAAGCAGGGCCACTGTAGTGTGATTCAACCACTCAGCCAGAGGGAGACAAGGATATATTATTTTCAAAATTACGAAGGATATGCCAACAACCTTTCAACTACAGCAGTTCACTGGCAGTAATAGCACCATGATAAAAGCAAAGTCACTGAAAATAGTACCATGACATTAGTAGTTGAAAAGCTAAAACTGATATGTATGTCTGGTCTGTTTTGTTGTGGTTAGTTTAAGTGTATCAAGGAAAGTGTACCATATATATCAGACAGAGTGCTTTTATAACCAGAACCTGGCATTTTATATTCAGAGCTTGGTACAAACTACAAGGGAAACTGATGTGGAGAGCTCATCCCACCCCTTATCTTAGATAACCATTAAGCTGCCATGAATTTTAGAACAGCTAAGCATCTCCATTTGAGAGCAATCCTGCGGGCAGGCAGATAGAGCCGGATGGGGGCAAAGATGCCACCAGCCAGGTGAGACCCCAGGAGCATCCCTGATCTCTTTCTACTCTCTTTCTACCGACCTGCAGGAGCAGAGAATCTCATTACGGGATGGAGCAGCTCCCTGGGGACAGAGGCAGCACCAGTGTTGTCACCGACCCTGGGGGATGCCAGGACGGGGCAGGGAGCAGCGCCCATCACTGCGGGGCTCCTGCTGCCAAACTGGGGCTGCGAGCCCCAGAGCTCGGCTGGCAGTGTGCTTAGGGGGGGTTTAGGCTACCTGGAGCAACACTGAACATATAATGCACACTTCACTGTCTGGAGTCTTCCTCCACAATTGCTAGAAATCTTACTTAAAACAACAAAAAAAATCAATAAAATTGATGTGCATATGCTACTGGGACCTGAGTGCCCATGTGGGCCCATCTGGCTAGAGGTCAGGGCTGCAGGTTACAGAAGTGAGGGAAAGTACTGTACTTGGCTGATAGGTGAAGTAAACAGCGTCCAAACACCATGGCAACGAGAACACATTCCTACCTATGTGCTTTTGTACATGTCCTCTCAAGCTTGCTGCTGCATTACCCTGCTGCCAGGCAGCACGTGTGTTCTGCTATAGGGCTGCAACAGCCTCCCTGAATGCTATGGAAGTTATTTTGCCCACAGGCAACAGTAATCTGCACAGGGTTTTGTTTGTTTGCTTCTCACTATAAAGATCCACAATATTTATATGAACAGTCCTTAAAAGATACAATCAAGCTTTTTTTTTTTTTTCTCCTCTGACTTTCAAATATGCTATTATTAGGTGATACTTAAAATGATTTCAAATAAAACAACTCTATAGAGAAATACTTTTTTATTTCTTTTGTTTGCTTTGCTGTTTGAACAGCACTTTGTACTTCTGTTTGTGCAGCTTTTCAACATAACAGCAGAGGTGAGAGGAAGTAGTAATAGAATAAAAGTTACCTTGAAATAAAAACATGGCCAAGAGATGAAGGGAAGTACACTAAGTGAAACTATTTTTAACTCTTACTTTAATATTTGTTTACACTTCACTTTTGAAGGAAGAAAAAGTGCAAGATTCTCCTGCAGTTTTACGTATTTCTTTATTATCTTACCCCAAGTGCTTTTACATTTAGTGCTTTGTCAATAGGCATTTTCTGCCCTTTTTAGCAACTTGCCTTACTAAGTTCGCAAAATCAGTAGAAAGCAGTTACTTCTCAGAGATCCTTCCATCTGCTCACTGCTTTCGCAGAGCCAACCGCTTCCCTCCGTGTTTGTTCCAACACAGGGAGAGCAAGCCAAGAGCACGTGAGGCCACGTGTATTTGCCCAAATCTTCTGCCATTTAACCCATCATGTTTTGCAGAGCACACCTCCATCACCTGGCTGACTTCAAGCAGGCAAATCAGATGTAAACTCCCTCTTTAAGAGGCACAGCATCACGTCTAGCAAAGCAAGCACTTCTGAAGAGACACGCTGCTGGAGGCCACTGTGGGAAGCCAAAGCTGGTGCTGTGAACACCAGTGAGGCTCTCAGGATGTGCTGAAACAGCCAACTCCTGCACCCCTGCTCCACAGTGCGGAACAAACCCTGCTTTTGAGCCCAATGAGTCCAATTAAGCACATTCCTAAGCCTCAGGAGGATGGGAAACCAATAAATCTTGCACTGACAGAGATGCAACTATTAAATAAAAATGACTCTTGATTTACATTTATGGGCCTATTTGCGTTTGTTTGTTTGTTTGTTTGTTTTAATGCACTGGGATGTAGTGGTTTCCCTCTCTCCGAAATTTCTTCTAAACTTGTCTTCGTTAATGTGTTAATGTGTCTTTTTATTTAGTTTAACAAAAGTAAAAACGGACAGATTCAGCAAATATAATACTACGCAGAAAGAGGTGACATTAACTAAATAGGGCACCAGCAGCAATAATTACAATAATGTGTAAGTATAACCACGTCTGTCTGCTGTTAGCATGAAAGGTAAGTATGTGGAATAGCAGTATGATGAATGTAAAAGCCTTTCTAGAGAAGCCTTTAAGGGAAATGTGATTGCAAATAGTGGGTAAACCACAGTACTGGTTTTCACATGACTTTAACCAAAACAAGCCTGACTTTCCTGTTGGGAGTATGGTAAAGTACAAAGTTATATATGGAACAAAAGAAAAATTGGAAGAAAGAAGAATGACACAGGTGATCTGAAATCATTAACTGTTAAACTAATGATCATGTTTCAGTGACCTTTGTCATTGTGCAGTGCACGAAACACTCTCCAGGGTCCAACTTAGGGCACTGCAACGGGACCTCTGAATCCCTTCATCTGGCCATATGATTAATTGCTACACATACCAATGTCCAAACAGCTCCAAGTTTGCAAGTTGAGACCTCGTTCATAATATCCACAACTTCTCTCACAAGGACGCGCTTATGTGTAAAACTTTGCATGAGAAATGGAAGTGCATCCTGGCTGAAATCAGCTCAGAAGGTTGAACGGGCTCCCAGCTTCCACGGGGAACCAGTTTGCTGCAACCTTCAGGCACAAAGGTTCAAAACATAGCTGACCAACCTCCCTCACCCCTTCTCTCAAGACCCCCCAAACCAAGCTAAAACTCAGCATTTCACATGGGAGTGTGCTCCCTCCGCCTTCACATTTTGAGCTAAGAAAAACAGGACTGCCATCCGTACTACAAAGGTGACACAGCACAAAAATGATAAAATAGATTTTGATTTAACTGCTTATGATAGATGAGCAGAGACATCTGAGAAGCTGGATCTTCTGGTGACATGATGCTTTTCACCTATAGCTGTCCTAAAACATACCACTGTACGTCACTATCTTCTTTCACTGACTGTCAATCATCTGGTAAAAGAGCTATATCTAATCATGTCTCACTTCATCTGCATCCTCAAATTTCGCACTCCAGTTTTACCAAAAGACGCATGCCAGTGTGAACCCCTGGAAAAGAACTCCACGATATTGCACGCCCTACCAAAACCCATGAAACATCTCCCCTTCTGCCACTGCTCTGAGAAATCACCTTTTCATTTCATGTGTGCCTTGCATGTGGGATGAGACGCCAGCAGCCAGCAGCTCAACTCCTGCTTCCCAGGCACATAAATGCACAAGGCACAGTGAGATTTCTGCCCATGGGGCATCGCTGCAATATGGAATTCCTCCCTCTGTTCATGCTAGAACCCCTAATCTCGCCTTTCTTCCAGATGTAAACCAACAAAACATCACGAACAATAGGAAGGATTTCTCTCTGCTACTATTCACCCGCAATGGAAGCTCTAAAGTGCCCCTGAAGTACCCCCTAAATCTCATACTTATCCCAAGCTTTGTGGGATCGATTTCTCCTTAGCCAGCTTTGAACATCTTAAAAGCAGCCTCTGTCTTCATCCCACTGTGGAACTGCATCTCGTTCTTCTGCCTAAAGCATCTCTTCAGCAATTTTGGACAGAAGAAAATCTGCGTCACTGGATGTTTGTATAAGGGGGAGAGGATGTTCATGATGCGCAGGAATCCTGTTGTATCTCGACCTGCAAGCGGAAAGGACAGAGCCTTTCAGCTGACTAACAGCTACCCGTTCTCAGGGACGATTCTGCACATCAAGCAATGCCATAGAAAATCCTCTACAAGCTGATGACTTAAGTGCACTGTGGACCAGGAGACGGAGGTGACGCTGCCCTCTTAGGATCCAAGCACATAGAAATGAC
Organism: Streptopelia decaocto; assembly: GCF_964273445.1. Classification (NCBI taxonomy): domain Eukaryota; kingdom Metazoa; phylum Chordata; class Aves; order Columbiformes; family Columbidae; genus Streptopelia; species Streptopelia decaocto. The sequence goes on from NC_138655.1 coordinate 44,870,620, forward strand.
TGATGAATTACACTGTGGACCTCCAAATGAAGCACTTGCGTAAATATAGATAATCTTGACATTATCCTCATCTGTCTTCCTTTACAGGTATTATTAATGTATCTGAAGATAAATGTTGTGGGAAGATAGCTAGGAATTTGCCTTCAAAGCAATCAAGTCGAATACAGCTGCAGCTGATTAAAAGAGGTTTAATTTAACTAGTACTAAGAGAGCAGTCAGCACCTGGGAACAAGAATGCAAACTAAAAGTGTTTGCTTATCTGAGAGACTGAAGAGCTGGAACTCCTGGGCATGGTGGGACACCTGGGCATCCCTGGTCTCCTGGGCATCCCAGCTGTGCAGCCAGGGCGTCAGTCACAACAGCACCTGCAGCCCTGCTGAAATACACGCAGACCGTAAAGCAACTACAGCTAACGTGAGTGTGACAGGCCTTTCAACTGCGGTAAAAAGATGCTTAACGAAACAGATACAGACTCCTGCATTTTAGAATGAAAGCTTTGTGGGGTGGGGGGAGCAGTGCCCAAAATGCAGATGATATAGAGCAATATATTTACCTCATTATACTGTACGAGAGGGGACAAATATAAAGGGCACCAAGTTGCTCCTGCCCCATTGTGTAAGTTACGTCAACCTACGTCTATCCTGACTGTCCTCAGGTAGCATCAGCCCAACAGACATGTTTACGTTGCCTACAACGTATTCTTACTATGGCAAACTTTTCAGAGATGCAATAATCTAAAATTAGTTTTCAAAGGATCTGTATGTGAGCCAGGCCCACATTTACCTTGAAAATAACACATTCATCTAGTTAGTTAAAAATCAAAGCTACTGATGTTCAGGCAAAGCTGTGGATTTCTCTTTTTCACCTTCTCTTTTGAATACTCCTCCTGAACTTGCCCCATCTGACACCAAGCCTGTTGTTTGTCTTCAGTTTAGTAGCAACGGGGTTCGTCTCAGTAAGGAAATTATTTTAATAGTAAAACATACCAGATGCTTTGCGTAAATACTTCAAAATGAAATGTGGCTTTTACATTAAAACTAATTATTATTTATATTTTAATATCACTGAAAACATTTTACTTTAAAAACTGTTCCGGAGAGGGATGAGAGGCAAGCTGTCTTAAGGAACACAATAAAAGTTACATAATTCATAACTCCGTACATTACTTTTAGCTTAGAGCAGGAAATTGGTTTTGGAAAAAAAAAATTGCACAAGGACACTTATGTTAGAAATAATTGGTATTCAACAGTATTTGCAATAAATACTTAAAACTAGTAGCTAAGTCTGGGGGAAACTTTACAGGTCTGGTGCTGTTCTTCATCCGTGCTGGCCTACAGTTTCACCAGATAAACAGGGGGATCCTGGGCTCAAACTCTCTTGAGGCTGAGCAGTGAGCGGGGAGGTGCACCTGGGACTTGTTTCCAGCCTCCCAATTCTCATCTCATAGACACAAAACAAGGGTGAGTTTCAGAGCAAACACCAGGCACCTTACCTGGTCTGCAGAGATCAAATGCCTCACAGAGTGTGCATCAGAAAGCCCACAGAGGTCTGGTTTTCCAAATGGAAAACTCTACTATATGTTCTTTTTGGTCCATGTTTCTTGCTTAGTGTAGTTGGGAGGAAGGAGGATGGATCAAATGAAAGAAGGGGCACCAGGACTACTCTCCCCGTTGCATAGTCAGCCCATTCCTGGCACTATCTAGATCTCAGTACTGCAACCTCTGTTTCCCTTGAAAGCACCTCAAAATCTTTGTTCAACCCCTAATTTATTGTCCTATGAGGTCAGAATTTAGACCCGTATTCTCCTCAGCATTAACTTCACTTACCTTTGCTACAGCTAAATTCAGTACTGGTACCTTAAATAAATGTTGGTCTAGTGACAACACTGAGCTGAAAACAAAATAGAAAGCAATCAAATGAAAGATAATTGGAATCAGCTTATCTGCTCAGACACTGCAGCAAGCATTGCTAACAGAGTTCAAAACTTGCAACAAAATATGTGAACATTTTTTACAACATAGTGTGAAAAGCCAAGCTGGCTGGGATTTTTTCCAACAGGAATTTGTAAAAAGAAAATGCTGATTTATCAAACACACCACCTATCATCTGCATGCCGTAGTTTTGATAAGAGTTTTGCTGGGAAGGTTGCTCAGGTCTAAGGTAGAATTTGTATTCAAAGCCCAAAAGAGGCTCATCTGCATCCAGCAGTTAGGGCTCCACTGATGACTGAGAAGACAGATGCTTGGGTCCCTAGCTCTGTCACCGTAGCTCAGGAGCCTTGAAACTGGAATGCCACCAGGAAAAGCCATCCTCCTAACTTCTGGGCTGTTACAATGGATGCGTGTAGGAACCCATCTCTGTACAATATTTTAAAAATAGCTTTACACCAATGGTTAATGGAAAAACAAAACAAACAAGCAAACAAAACCCCCAATACTATCAACACTGACAGACTCCAACACGAGGACAATACTGTGTACACTTCTGGTAATACTGTAATTCCCTAACTCCTTCCTACCCCCTACTGTAGTCATCCTCTCCAAACTTGAACAGCCTTGTAACTATGCTGGTTAACCTCCACTTTTCACATTCTTTTGCAATCATACTTAAAAATTGTCCAGGAAATTGAAACAAAGAGCATATTCATAAAGATGGCATCATCATACTAATTTGTAATTCAGGAGACTCTGGCTGAATTCCCTACTTGTTCTGATCTCAGTCCTCTGTCTATAAAACAGGATTAATAGCACATCCTATCTCACAGCATTTTTCTGCGGACTCAGATGTTTACAAGCCTGATGTGATAAGACAATCACATCAACAAGTAGCTTAGAAATATCAAAGACGGACCTTTGCCAGATCACTCCTGCTGGCACTCTCTGGACTATAACCAAACAGGCGCAGCATCAGCCTTATACTGAAGAGAAGGACTAAATACTTGTCCTCCTGAGCCCCAGGTCCATGTTTGTCACAATGGGGAAGAGAGCGAGTGAGCCAGACCAGAGAAGGAGACTCCACAACGTTTCTGGGCAGCCTGTTCCAGTGTTCTGGCACCCTCAGAGTAAAGACATGAAGAAAGACAGGATCAGAGCAGGAAAGAGGGGACACAGCGGACGCAAATGATGGTGAACATAGAGAGGCAAAGGTGTAAGCAGCTAAAAAGGCAACTTTCTCGCTCAAGGCACGTGTGCCTCACCTATGAATCATAAAAGGATTAACTATCATATACTGATGCTCATATGAACCCGTCAGTTGTTTCTGGAGTTGCTTGGGAAACCCAGCTGGAGTCGGTTCCAGTTTCAATGCAGGTTTTCTCAGAAATTTCATTTCATATGTTCCTTGTGTCTTGTAACAACATCTGCAGCGTCAGCTCTGAGCAGCCCGAGTATTTCACATTTCTCACACCATGCAAACATGCAAAAGGACAACGAATTTATCCCCCACAAGACACATGCTACGTCTCCCTGCAGCGTAGCTGCACAGTGCCAAATACCTTTACTTCTTAACCAAGGGCATCACTCCTTCCACCAAGATCAACATGAAGATTGGCTGTGAAGAGTGTGGGGGAAAACAACTGAGCAGTTGATTTTCACCCATCACTTCAGTGATACACCAGATGTCCTAAACACTCAGCCCTTAATATTTCATCAGTTACATGCCTGTTAGCTTCTCTCTAAACTACCACATAAACAAGGAGACAAGAAAATTGCAACCAGTATTGCAACATGCCTTGGATTTCACTGCTCTTGGTGAAAACATGAATGACCGGACGTAAGGGCCAAGCTGGAGACGAGGGCACCTTCTTTCTCTCCCTAACTCACTCAGACAGTGTAAAAGCTTTCAAACACTTCTTCCCTGGACCTGAAAAGGAAAAAGCAGCTGCTCACACAGGCTGTTATTTGGGAGTCTGTTAACAGAAATCAGGCAGAAACTTATAGCTCTCCCTGCCCCTCACACACCATTGTTACAATGCAGTCTAATAATTAAGTAATAAATCAGGTGAGCCAAAAGCCTAAACATCCCTCCAGCTCCCTAAAGCAACTGCACCAGCTTTCATCCTTCTGGATAAAATAGCGCTTAACCCTCACTCAAGTGACATTTAAGGCATGATCTTCTGATGAAGGCAAGGATTTCCCAAGGAATTCACCCAGGTACGTGCTATCGCCACTAGTTACACATGCACAGTTACAGATACTCTTTCTTGTTTACCTTGACAGATTGAAAATATTATTTACTCAATACAGCACTGACATTGTTGTACAGGACCTTTGAACAGTACAGGGTCTGGTAGTAATTTCCAGTGTCTTATCACAATTTCCAGTCCAGCCACTTTGAAAATGAAATGGTAAGACACGAATTTTCAGCCATTTCACCCATCAGAGCCCTTCAGGTCAAATTTCTAAACGGAGCAGCTGAAAAAGCCATTCGGATAATCTTTGCATATTGTCAATAGTTTTATTTGGTTCTTCATGGATGGTGAGTTTTTCACCAACTACTGAATATCTCAGTACTTCAAATGTACAGCAAGTAGCACTCATTGACATTTTTACAGACCAGGCTTCCCCTTCGCCCAGCCCCCTGAATGCAAAGAAGAACTCTTCAGAGACCTGTTACTATGTTCTTGTTATTTCCACTAAGGCCTCACAATTACACTAATCTCTGTCTACAGAGTGAAACCAAAACTACAATTCTCCAAAATTCAGACGGTGCTTGGCTGCAGGACATACCGAGCACACCGAGAAGCAAGTGGACCTGGCTCTTTATTCACAGCAATGTAAACACAGTGATTTAACTGATTTTGCTGCTGGATGCTTCTGGACCAGCAGGACTGAGCCAACTGGCTGCCACCTTCCAAAGTGAGGTTTTTCTCAAGATAAAGAAAGTCAGATTAAAAATATCTATATTGATTAGAATGGGCAATTAACTTTATGGGGAAAATGAGGAATGGAGAGAGAAAAAAAAAACCCACTGATATGCTGTAAAATTGTGTATCATTATGACAGTGGTACTGAGACACATTGAATTATGCGTAATGCTGAAGATTAGGATTCCTATATCAGACTAATAAAATCTTTAAATAGAGTTTATGCATTTCTGTGATGGCTGAAAGAACCAGGACAAGAAGAAGGTTTTCACTTGGTGTTTTTTTTCCTCTCAATCCATTTGATACTCTCATGTGTACACACAGCACCGAAAACCACTCCCCTGAGCTGAAGCCAGGATGCTGCTACGACCATTAAAGCGGCCCTGACTGACAGGTCACTCAGCAACACAAACCTGACCTGCAGCCAGGACTGTCACACAAGCACATTGGTGTCAGACCTGCCTCAGCATACGACGTGCAGCCCATGTTGGTTTTGACACCATGCACAGGAGGTCACCCCCTCAGTGCTTCTCCAGCAGATTTGAGCCTGCAGAGTGGGGACGGGTGTTTCGTCACCTCGTCCCCTGGTGCTGGTGTCAGGCACCCCGAGGCTGGCTCTGGGAGCCAAGCGCCTGATGCACTGTGTGGTCAGACTGTAGCTGGGGAGAAGGCGGCCAACACCCAAAGGATGCCACTGATGCCGCTTGCTTTCTTCAGCACACCACAGCTGTGGCTTTTTGCTTTTTCCTCTTGATCCAATACATGTTTTCTGGCAACAGAAATTGTCTGTGGCCAGTGACAGGAAGAGGCTTTTCTGTTCCTTGTTTCCTGATCACTGGAAATGGCAGAAGACAAGTCTTGGTGATGGAGGTGCTCCCTCCCAAGTCCATGTTTGCACAGCTGTAGCCTGCTCTGGTGCCACCTGGCTGCAGCCTGGGCAACGTTACAGGTACAGGTACATCCAACAAGCATTTTAAGGTCCAAATTTGCTCAGCCAGGCCTAGGCAGTCCTAGGTGCAGTGTGACTAGAAGGTTGGTATCAAACTCCAGCAGCATCTTTGCATTTTGCTGGGGAGAGAAAATGGAGAGCAAAAGTGACACAGCACAGACCAGCAGGGCTGGCCCAGGGCACAAAGCCTAGGGATGTTCTCAATCATACCCTCAAGCTGCTAAACATGGAAACCTGGAAGTCCTCCAGCCACAGACGTCTCTATGCTGGGAAAATATTTTGGATGTCCATCAGTGTATTGTCCCTACCTCTGATGGATACAGGTGTGACACCTCAAGGCTGTTTGCAAGGTCACATCTACGAAGGGCACAGCTGTACATTACTGTTCCTTTGGCAGCAGATCGGGTGTGGGAGCAACCTGGCTGCTGGATGGGTAAAGGAGGTGACAGAGCTCTGAGGATGATGACCCTGTCACGACAAGGAAGGACAACGAGCATGGGGTGGAGAAGGTATCTGTCACTGACAGTGCCATGACACACACCTACTGCCTCTGAAGATGTCCTGCCACGGCAGGGAAGCTTCTCTCCCTGCTTACCAAACGGAGAATATGACACTTGTCTCCGGATGCTCCTTCCACTCTTAGCAACCATCACACCATGAGCAGACATTTCAGCCTGTGCAGCCCAACAAATTTTCCCATGGACTAGAAAAACAAATCCTTTTACACTCCCATGCCAAGTCACTTCTTGTTTTCTTAAAGAAGAAGAAGAAAAAAAAAAAAAAGAATTCTTGTTCTTCTGTTGAACAAGATACCTGGTATTCAGCAACCACTTGTTTGTTCTGGGGGAAGTGGAAAGGGCTCAGGATGAGCTTAGTACATTTTAGCACAGTTCAAAATACAAAGGATGCCTCTTCAAAAGCTGTGTATGACCTCTCTTAGAGAGTGGAGCCAATGCTTTTACATATTGCTGCATGTTTTCTAGGGAGGTTGCGTCTATTGTGGCTGCTAGGAGGTCCATCAGCTAAGGTATGAAATCAGGATTATTTTTAGAAAAATAGAGGCTGATGGAGGAGGCAGCATGCAATCTGAGATGCAAAAGCCTTTCTTGGCAATGGATCTTGTCTCCTCGGGGCTTAAAGGATATGGCTGTAACAAGACTGTTTTGTGCACAAAAACAGGAAAAAATCTGGCTCAGCCTACAGCTTTATTTTCCATGGCACTCTCCTCTTCTCCTTCTATGGTCCAGTGCGATACTCTGCTCAGTAAGCAGCTAATTCATGGCTCCCTTAGTTTCAAAAGCAAAGACTCAAGTAATACACATTTTTAAAAGCAATTTGCATTTTTTTAGGCACCAGTCGGTGAACATCCTAACAGGTCTGCCTTGGAGAGTGTCAAATCAGCTTTCTCACAAGGAACACTTTCTCGTGTGTCCTTTGACAGAACAATCTCCGTTACCTACTATTAAAAAGTTGCACACTGAGAAGGTCTCAGCTGTGTGATCACACTCACACAAACAGGAAAAAACTACAATAACCTAATAGATCCATTAGCTAAAATTATGTACTACCAGTAAAAGATCACAGTCCCCTGGAAAGTAATTCTGAGAGTGCTTCTTGACATCCATCCAGAAGAAGCCAAGCCTGTAAGAAGCAGGCTTCTGCTGCACAGGGGGTTAACATTTTACTGGAAAAAAAGGCACCAAAGCTGTATAGTATAAAGCTGAATGAATTATAAACCATGAGGCTTGTGAACTAATTTCAGGCACTAAAAGACTGAATTTTCTCACTGTCAGAAAAAATGCGTATTTCCATTGCATGGAAAGTTGAGCTTTCAGGAATATCTCAGGAGGTAAATTTGCACCAAATTTCTGTTACAAGCTTGGTTTGGGCAAACATTTTAGACATGGCCTACCCAAGTAGGTCCTAAAACTTCCCAAATCTGAACCTCTATTGTGGCCAGATTTAAAAAGATTTGGTTACTGCCTGTCCACCACAGCTTGGAGAACATTCAGATTTCCATTCCCAGCTATGCCACTGGTTAAGGCAATAAAAACTCTTCTTATTTCAGGCACAAATGCTCCTTTCAAAGCAAAACCTGAATATCCTACCTCGACAACATACACAGGCCCAGCAACTTCAAGCAACACTCTTTGCAGCTGGGGATGCTGCATCATTCAGATGTCCTGAAGAGTAACAGACTCAGCCTTCCTCATTGCAAAGGGCCTACAGGTTTGAAAATAGGTCCCATGGCAAGTTATTTCATATCAAAAATCCCATTTTCAGCCTTTTCCTGCTTGTCAGCTTGGCCCAATGATTCAAGTGCTAGCAACACAGGGAAAACACGGTCCCCAAAGAAAATGCAGCCCAAACAGAAACTTGCAGGTTAAAATCCAGCACTGAATTCCAAAAAGAAACAAGCTGGAAAACAATGCCAAGTTCAATATAATTTGCTTGCTGTTTCTCTCAAATACGTTTTTCTGCAGCAGCCGAAGTTTTGCTGGCCATATACAAACCATACATGAAGGCAGAGTAATGCATTGATACATGCTAGCCAAACTTCATTTAAGCTTAAAGGTCCTCCAAGTGTCAGAAGGAGCTGAAGTCAGAGCGCTTTATCTGACAGATGTTTTTGAAGTAGGTAAATTAGAAAGGGGGCAAACAATACAATTTTTATCCTCAACTACGCAAAATCAAGAATACCTTTTACTTCTACATGGAGAAGTAAAAGTGGAACTTCAGGTATATAAAATAATTCACCTGACTTTAATAGATCTGAAAGATTGCACTTTAAGAAGGATCCAAGATAAATGTCTTGGTATAAATTACAGTGCTCTCCTTTCTGGCAACACCTGAAAATAGATCTCTGAGGGGGAGTGAAAACTGGGGTGTCTCATGAAGATGCTGCCTCCAGACTTTGTTAGCTATGTCTTTCATTCTAGTCTTAACCTACAGAGTCCTAAGTGTAATCTAACTGCATTTTCCAACCCCATATCTAAAATTAAAATTGCTGTTGCTTAAACATATGTACGTATTTTGTGCACTGCGTGGCAGTTTTTAAGGAAAGCCTGTCACGTATCCATCATACAGACCCCGATATCACAAAAACTTTCCATGAAAAGTCATTTAGGACACCAATAATTGCCATATTCATTAAGTTTAGAAATGATAGCAAGAAGAAAAAAATCAGTAACACTGGTCCCCATCATCAAAGTGGTAGCAAGTGTGCAGTGAGTCCCGTGTTGGGTTTGTTCTGCTTCCTTTGCAAGTTGTGTCCTGGCAAACAAACTGGACACGTAGAGGACATATAAAGTTTGGAACATGTATGCAGGCAGTGGGAATACAAAGTGCTCAGGCAATCCTCTACGACTGGAGAACACCTGAATGTGTCAGGTCACCCAGTAGAGAGTAGCCTAAACCTTGAGCCAACTTGACTGATAACACTCAGATACCGATAATGCTTCTACCGCACCTGCTAAGCCAAGTCTCTTACAATTTCTCAGTAACAAATTTCTAAATGGAAAGTATGAATTGGTATTTTAGATGGTGATTCTTTCCTGTCTGCATGAAGAAAGATATACAAGTGTGCAGCAAGAGGTTCCCTAGCTTTTGGACCATGTGTTCTTCGTGTTGTTTGTAGAGCTCTGCTCACTTGTCCTTGGTTTGGTCGTGACTTTCAGAAACAATTTGGTGTACGATGGAACAGCGCAAGGAGTCGATAAGTTGCCACTTTACTGCTAACTTCTGATTTTGTGAAGGTTACCTTTGACTCCCATCGTTCCAGTGCAGCGAGAGCCTCTCACTGTATTTGAAGAGCCACGTCCGCCCTGCCTGTTCCCTTGCTTTGCCCTTTGGCGAGCAAGACACCCTAAAATAATCTGATGGACTGAAACACAATTGCTTTTACAAGCACAATACTTCATTATACATTTGTTTTGAAAACAGTTTCCAGAGCCTAGAGTATGTCAGCAAAAGCCAAAGAAAGAGTGTTGATGTTGTTACAAGGTCGGCTCTCAAGAGAGGGTAGGCAGCACGGTTGGCACGCTGTCACATTATCACCATGGCAGAGATGGCAGCTCATAGGCAGTGATTCAGCTGCTTTGACAATACCAAGGCTCCAGCTAAATGTGAAGATAAATTACTCATACTCCTTCGCACGCACACACACACACACTTGCATGCAGTCTTCTTAGTGTTTGTTTTGTTTGTTTGTTTGTTTGAATTAAGTTGGGGTTTCAGAAGAAATAGAAGTAATGTGCTTATGGCTGACAGACCACACTGAAAGCTCCCTCTCCTCAAATGCGTATGTTGTGTGCATATATACACACCCCTATACAGATGCACGCCTCCCATGGGCAGTATATTATTATAAACAAGTTTTTCCTTAAGCAGGTGAAACAGTGAACCCTGATTATCAAAAGACTTCCTTCTTTTGTGTAGCATTTCCAGCTTCCTCTCTCGTCAATGTGATGACTCTTGCACTTGCAGTTGTGTGGAGAGGGGCTGCAACAGCCTTCCCAGGCATAAGCCACCACATGTAGGGGCTTCTCAGAGGCTACACACATGGGGACAGCTCAGCTCCCACGACCAACAACATGTACCTGCTCAGTCCTGCTCCCCTTCTGCTCTCCAGGGCACATATTCTGGCTTCTCCTCACTGCTCAGTTGCAAACATTTTTATGACAGTAATCAGAGTTTAACAATTCTGGAAATCTCTTTTACGTCTACTTTGCCCTCTTGCTTGTGTACAATGAATGTTTGCATCTGTAATGTTAACAATTCTATTTATTACACCTCGGATATATCCCTGGACTCTTATCGATGGAGGGAGATGCTTGGATGCAATGCATAAATTGCAAGTCCTCTTAAAACTGCAATGACTGGCAGGCTTTTGGGAGCTGCTCTTTAAAAATGTATGAATTCCAGTTCATTTTTTATTGAGATATTTCATTATGAAGTCACTGCTTTTGTTTAATTTCAAGGGTCTGGGAGGACAGTTTAAAATATGCAGGAATGAAAAAACAGTTTGAGATAAACTACCTCCAGTAAACACTGCAGGGTTGTTAGGAGACAACGCCAGTGCTATTTGCTCTCAGAAGTCTTTTTCCAGGCTGAGCAAGCTATAAAATTCACTTTGCTATACAAGGTGCTTTGTTCTTAGTTTTTATATATATATATATATATATATAAAAAAAGCTGCTTTTGTATCTGTGTGTGCCCTGAAGCCATGTCCTCGATCCATGTTAGGGCAAGAATGGTTCTGCCCATACCCAGTAGCCTGTAGCTTTTCCAGAGGAAAGGAAACCTGGCGCGGGGAGCCCCCGTACACCCTCACCAGGCCCCAGCTGGGACCATGTGGGAGGACCCAAGCCTGTATTTGCGATCCAAGATGTGCTCCTGCTGGGAAAATAATCCAGCATTCCTGCATGAGCAGGTTTTTCCCCAGGAAAGGCACAGAGGTGGCTGCTCACCTGTATGGTGGTGCACGTGCAAGGGCCAGGACCAGAACAGCCCCCCCAGTTATCAGGGTGACAAGCAAGCCCGCTCCAGCCCAGCAGAGAGTGTGCAGTGGAGGCTGTGCTGCCTCTTCACCCAGAGGACTCTACCAAAGGAAAGATTTTTCTCTTTGAAGCAGAATCGTGACCCGCCTGATCAGCCCCCGCGGGGCAGTGCAGGTGCCCCCTGCTCTCTCCCCACTGTGGCCCTTAGACTCTGCAGAGGGTACATGGTGCAAAGCAGGAGGATGCAGACATCTGGCTGCTTGTAAAGCAGCAGCGTTAATAGGGCCTTCCTAGCAGGTGCCAATTCCACAAAGTCTCCTCATTTTCCTAAGAAGGGCTGTTAAGAGGGGAACATTAAAAAATAACTCACAGTCTTCTGAAACATAAGGATTTCTTTGTGGAAATTCTGGGGTCTCTGAATGCTTCAGAGCTCTGGGGAACAGATCACCGTCTAATGATGATCAGCATCTCTGTGTGCTTATCCAACTGACAGGCCACAGAAAGCTGAAATTTGGCACAAAGTCCTCCTGCACCAACCGTTTTGCATGGCTCACTGCAAGTCTCCATCCTTCGCAATCAGAGGTCATGCAGCCATGCCCTCCCTGTCTTCTTGCTTCTTTATCCTTGGGTGGTTTTGGTGCTTGTGAACACAAAAGGCTGCAGACAGGCACATGGTAGCCGAGGGCTGTGCTGGTCTGCCTTCCTTCTCCCCTTTCTCCTGGGACACATTTCTAGCCAGACCTGGACCTCTCTGGATGAGCGAGTGCGGGTTGCAGGAAGGTCTCGGTTTGCTCAGGCAGAAGCAGCACAGAAGGAGAGGCAGAAAGCCAAGTCCATTTCCACATATGGCTCTTTTTCCAAAGGAGAGATTACCACTTTTTCTTCCCTTTCAAAAAGATACTCGTCAAGGGAATACTAGTGGAAAATGAAAGACAGAAGCTGTGCTCCTATGTGTGTGATCAGGTACGATTACAGAGAGGAAAGATAAACGTACTTTCAGCGAGCACAAGGGCCACTGTCAGAGCTACAGGAAAGGGGGAAGCATTAGCCCATTAAGGAACTACATAAAAGGCAGGAGAGAAAAGAAGTAAGCCAGTCAGTGTTTTTAAAATGAGAACGTACATATGGATGCAGGAGTCTAATTTTAATCATCCACGTATGAAACGTTTGGCCCAGCTCCCAATCTCTTCTGAGCGGGAGCAGTTGTTTAGGATTCCCTTTCCTGGCAGGTGTGTAGGCTGTTCCTTCTCCTCCGCAGCGAGGCCCAAATAAACACTCCTGGTTCTTCTCCAGAGGAAAAGAGACACAGAAAGGAGAAGTTCAGCGTGCAGCAGAGCGGCGTTGGTTCCCCTCCGGCAGTGAAAACAGGCATCAATCAACACTCTCGGCTCGCTGGCGGGTGGATTTCCCTCCCACCGCCATCGCCGCTCCTCAAGCAGGTGGCCAGGTCTGGAGGAAGCTTTATTTCCCGTCACCCACATGCACGCTGCTTGGCACAGGGATGCCAGTAATTCTCTTTTATGAGGGTGGGAAGCAATTACTAACTCCATAAGCAAGGCAAGAGTCTCTGAGAGGCATGACTTCTTCCTTGCTAGTGTTGCCATATGCTGCCTTTTACTTCAGCTAACTGTAAATGCACAAAAAAGGCCACTCCTTTTTTATTTTAACCTGATACCTATTTATCCCAGCCATGCTGATCAACATGCACTGTTAACAAGCAATGACATTAGGCCTCCATTATTATTCTTGCAGGTCTTGGACCTTAAAATAAAAACAGCTCATGCCATAATGATGGGAAAAGATCCTACTAATAACCAGAAATTACATTGCCCAGATACAGAGCTTCTCCTTTTGTTATAATTAGGCAGCAGAGTCTGAAGATCAGTAGAAAGGTGTTTGCTAAAAATTAATAATCACTGACTTCCTGTTTTATTTTTAATAAATGCTTTGCAGACTGTCTTACCCATTTGGGAAGGTGATAGCTCTCATTTTATTGCTGCTGTCACTGTTCTGCTACCTCACAGGGATGAAAAGCAAGATAAATAAGAGCAGCCTCACAAGGAGGTTAAAGATGCATCAGAGATGTTTGTTGACCCAAGAGTGCTGGGCAAGAGGTGTGAGTATTGACCAGTGACATCTTGCATTACCATTCATTACCCAACTGCTGGAAAATGAAGTATTATAAATATTCCATTGATTTTCAGGAAGCTAAAGAATGAGCCATGGTACTGAAGTACAGAGACCAAGGAGGGGGGGAGAGGGAAATGTAAGAGATGTTTTCTCAGCAGTAACTATAAATGAGTAGCTTATCCCATCTCTCCTTAGAAATTTAAGGTCCAGTCACAGCAATATTATTAAAATCCTGGATGAAAATACTACTTTAAAAAAAATAAGTAAACAAACCGCATATAATTTAATGGCAGCCAAAATCAAAGCAAATGGCAACAAAAGCAACCCTGCAATAAAAAACTGAAAATGCTTATGACTTCCTGAAAGTAAAACGCACCCGTCTGTATACTGTGAATGACAAATCACTGCCAGCAGCAGAAAGTATTTTAACACTCTACTGATTTTGGAGTTTGCAATCAGTTCTACTTAAAATTTTATAGGTGAAAAACAATTTCAGTAATTCCCTTTTGTAAAAATAAATTTTCAGACGCAGGCGAGTCTTGGGTCAACTAGCTCTAAGACTGCAGATCCTGCCTCAGTGAGAACATTTTCAGAGATGAGATATAAGGAACATTAAATAACTCTTCCCTTGCAAGCTAAAAATAAAACACACGAATTCCTTCTTCCTTTCAAGATGCTAAAACAAGCCTTCAATGAGTTACTTGAGACAGTGTTTCACTGCTTCGTGCTACAACCCATCATTCCCTCCAATTTATCTTCTGTCTGTCCTTGGCAATTGTTGCAGAAAGTTAAAAAAGACTGGCTTGGGTACTGGTCTCCTACGGAAAATATGATCCCTCTCAAATCAACAAATAACTTTTGCTACATGTGATATTACTGGACACAGAAAGGACACCCAGCTCCAGGACTCAGGAGCACACTTTGCTTGTGCCCCAGCACCTTTCTTATGATGAGAGGCTGAGAGAGCTGGGTCTGTTCAGCCTGGAGAAGGGAAGGCTGAGAGGGGATCTCATCAATCTTTATAAATATCTCAAGGGCGGGTGTCAAGAGGATGGGACCAGACTCCTTTCGGTGGTGCTCAGTGACAGGATGAGAGGCAATGGGCACAGGAGGTTCCATCTAAACAGGAGGAGAAACTTCTTTACTGTGAGGGTGCCAGATCACTGGAACAGGCTGCCCAGAGAGGCCGTGGAGTCTCCTTCTCTGGAGACATTCAAACCCCACCTGGACACAATCCTATGGAACCTGCTCTGGTGAACCTGCTTTAGCAGGCGGGTTGGACTGGATGATCTCCAGAGGTCCCTTCCAATCCCAACCATTCTGTGATTCTGTGATCTTGCACAGGCAAGGCTTCCCTCTCTCCACACCATGCCCACCCTGGTCTTCACACACATCCAGGAGGGGAGATGCTATATGATCCAACACAGCCCTCACCCAAAAAGGCAGGGGGCAGGTCCCCACAATACCTTTTGCAGTGGCCAACGCTGGACAATGCACTGGGCAACCAGTCCCAGCAACTCAGCCCGGCAATCAGCCTACACCAGATGTGTCCTTCCCCATCAGTAAAGTCTCATTTGTATGCAAAATGGTGTTTTAAAGCTGTTTCCAGCACGGCAATGTGGCTGAGGGTGGATTCTTTGTGCTGAAATACTGCAGGGGACTCTCCTGATGATCGATTCAAGGACAATCTGCCTTCCCACCTGCAGGGCCCAGGGCAGTGAAGGGAGCTGGGGACAGCTGTGGGCTTGCCCTGGCTTATTGCAGGATCTGGCCCAAAAGGAAGGGAATTAACCCAGCCATGATCGAAGCATCTTAAAATCCCAGCTAGGAGATCTCCACCATTCCCCTTCACAGCGGGAGGGGAGGATGGGTGAAGGCAGGACACAAGCTGTGTGGAGGGACGGCCAGGCCACCATTGCCACCACGCGGTGCTGCCGGCCCCACAGGGGAATCAGGCTCCCCGGGGCTGCTCGGGGGGCCGACGTACGGGCAGTGGATTTATGAGGAGGTGGAGGCGGCACCATGCATATGGCCCCAGCAGATAAACCCCGTTGCACTCCCAATTCACAGGCAAGGGAGTAAGAAGCTTTCTGAGCCGAACGCCAGCCTATTTTGTCTCTTAAAATTACTCTGTCAAGAGAAAAGGCTGAATTACAAAAAAACCTTATCTATGTTTTTCAAATACATCAGACTGCTTAAGGGAGTGGTGAATTTAGCTTTACATCCTGAATATGCAACTAACCATTGCATCCCTAAAACCACCTAAGCCCATCTAAGGCTGTGCTAGAGCCCCAAACCTAAAGCTTGTGTACTAGCCTACGAAAATCCTTTTAACTTCATGTTAAAAATTAACAAATAAATTATTTTTATTCCAACTAGTTAAGAATTAAAGAAAATATATTTATTGAACTCTGACGCTAAGCTTTACTGCATAACAGTAATAATAATAGTAATAATAATAAATGAAACAATAAACCTTCGGGCTTACTTGCCATAGCTTGAAAGCTACTTGCAAGTATTTAGAAAACGAAACTGTACCAAGAGTCAAACTCATGACAGGAGGTACAGGACATTCACCTCTTCTGTCTTCTTAGTAACTACTTACTTTGTAGCCCACCTTTGGCTTTTTTTCTGGTGCATTAGAACAACTATGAATTTAATCACCTACAAAAGTAGTATTCCATCAAAATTCATCATTAACAACTTCAGTTAAATGAAAATGATAGTTCTAGCATTCTTTAGTTATTGTGTACTGCATCTTTCCACTGTGACACAGTGAAGACTGGCATCTGTGGATGAATATTTTTGATCATTTGCTTTGTTATCTTGCAAGATGAATAAGTGACCGTGTACTGAGCTATTAGTGAATGAAGGTACCTAATTCAAGGAATCTGTGAAGGAAACATGATGTTTATGAAATGCCTTTGCACACCACTTTACCAGGCAGAGTTAATTACCTGAACAGAGTAAAGCACATGCCTACGTGTTTAACAAGACCATCGGTGAGAACACGAGAAAAATGAAATACTCACCTACAACACTATGGGTACCCCTGGTGCTACAGAATGGTCGGTAATGGCTGGACAAAAAGAGTAACTACATTGCTGTTTTCAAGGACTATACGGACAAATTTTACCACCTTTTTTTAAAAACAAAAACCTCTTCCCCCCTGCTCCATCTTCTTCCTGCTAGTTTTCTGTAGTGTCTCACAATCTTCACAGTAAACTAGGTCCCACTCCAAAGTATTTATCTACTAGCAATGCAGTATGTTCACCCGTGTCCAGACTGGAGGTGAAGGTACACCAGAAACAGACTGAAATGATGACAGAAGCAGTCTAAGATTTAAGTTAGATCCATCTAAGTTCCATTAAGTTTCACAAAAATCCTAAATGCAGTGCATTCCCCCAAATAATTTACTCTTTAAGGGTTAATTAACTACTTTCTTATAGAAGATTATGAAGTTTCATATAAAAAAATTGCATTCCCACATCTCCAAAACAATTAACTTTGGGAATTCTGTTGGGGATAGAAGCAGAAATAACACATTTTCTCTCTCAATCATAACAATGTATGTACATTTTTCCAGCTTGAGCTCTTATGCTCAGGGGGATGGGTGGGTGAGTAGATGTCTCCCTCCCTGCCCCCCATATTTGGCCTTCCTAGCAATTAGGCAGATTAAGTAATGACCCCCATGCCATTACAAATGAAATGCTGAGGACACCAACAGGGTTTAGTGGTCAATAATTCCATGACATGGGAGCACAGTGGAAAGCAACTACAACGCTTAAACACATGCTTAATGGCAGAGATCACCCACATGAAGCTATGGAAGAGTTTCTTACTACCTGGGAGGGTCTGGTAATTCTCTAGAGGTAATTCAGCCCTCCAGAAAATCGCACCTTGTGTAATTCTCCGGTGACTCTCAGGTTCAATGAGCTGGAGCAGAGCAGGGGAGACCCGATGAGCTGGTTACTAGCTCTGGTCGTCAGAGACAAAACTTAGAAAGAGAATCCCTTCTGTTGAAGGGCATTGGGTGAAACAGAGAAACCAGACTCTTCCCTCTAGAGCTGCCATTTAAAACAAACAAACAAACAAACAAGGGCCAGAAATAACATTCCAGAGGGAACGCCTTTTTTTTTTTTTTCCTTCCTGAACTATATATTTATAGCAAGCAGAAAGCACTGCTTCATTTCCTAGGGGCCGCTGGACTTTTCCTACAGATGTTACTACTTGTCTAAACCACTGAGGTGGGTTGGTGTGTAATGTCCAGATCTCCAACTACCAGCTAACCTGTATGGCCACATGCCATGGTCAGACAATGCAGACCTAAGGCTTCCTAAGGAGACAGTGTCACCATGCATGTCTGGACTGACACCAAGGAGAGACTTTGATTTTTAATCAACTTTCTTGCCAACTATAAACAAAGGAAAAATGAAATAGTTTGATTCTGGTGGTTAATATCCGTGTTCAGGTGGCTGTTCTCAAGGAGATGGCAAATGAACTGCGTCACAGACTCACAGGGTGGTTGGGGATGGAAGGGACACCTGGAGGTCACCGGCTCCAACCCCTCCTCAAGCAGGGCTTATTTCATAGAATAGTTTGGGTTAGAAGGGACCTTCAAAGCTCATCCAGTCCAACTCCCCTGCAATGAGCAGGGGCATCTGCAACTAGATCAAGGGATTACAACCCTCGTTGTAAAAAAATTCTTCCTCGTATCTAGCCTGAATCTGCCCTCTTTTAGTTTAGCCTGAATCTGCCCCCTTTTCCTATTGCAACAGACCCTGCTAAAAAGTCTGTCCCCATCTTTCTTACAGGACCCTTTTAAGTACTGAAAGACCGCACCCGGAGCTGCTCACCCAGGACCACAGGTGTCCTACCCAGGAACTGCTCAGCTCTTTCTAGCATGGTAGAACTACATCTACGAAATCATTCTCAGGGTAGACTTTAAAGGCAGGGAATTTGTAAATGCCGGGACAAACAGCAACATTAAAAAAAGAGTTAAACTGATCTTCAAAGCTTAGTTTTTAAGCAAAACAGCCATTTCACATTGTTACAGTTCTGTTATATGGCTATGTATGGATGAAGCAAAAAGCTGAAATGTGAATTGCCTGTTTTGAAAAAAAACTTGTTATTGAAGTTAAATAACAGTTGAACCACAGAGAACCCAGAAAATGGGGCAATCTATTTAGAGCATTAACCACATTTTGTTTACTGCTTAGGATGAATTCATCATGCAAATGGTCCAAAGTGAGATCCTGGCAGGCTCCGAACGTGCTCAGAGAGGCTGAGGCCAGAGACATTCTACATCCATATTAGGCTGTGGATCAAGTCCTGAGCTGGATTTATCAGTCCTGCTCTGCCTGAGACTTCAAAAACCCAACAATGGCAATTTACACACAGAATCGCCACTACGAGAACATGTTAAGATGCATTTCATCACACTATGGGAGTACTAGCTATAGAAGCATGAAGCCATGAACACTGAACTGGAAACCAAAGCGCCCATATGACAAGACCGGAGGAGGATGAGCAGAAAGACTCTTGTCTCTAAGGAAAAGGAAAATATTCATAAATTAAACTAGAAGCTTTAGCCCTAAGCATGAATCTCATATATATATATGTCAAATCATTTTTAAAATTTATACTAAGGAAACTAGAGAACCAGCCTGCTTACTCAGCACAGAACTTATTTCTAAGAAAATAAATAAACCTACCTCCCTAAAAATGTCAGTATGTTTATTTTTATTATTAAACTACAGAGTGCTCAGCAGATTCAGCTGGCCTATGCAGCAGTGTTGGGGTTTTTTCCACCCATGCCTTTGTATATTGTGGATGGTGTTAGTGAATCAGGTAGAAACAGAACACTGGGCAGTTCTACTTCATTTAAGCTTTCCCATAATGCCCATTATTATGGTATTTGAATAGAGCTATTTGAACAAGTTGGGCAACCGGCAAACAGATCTTCACATAACCGTTAGAAATGGACAGGAACTTTATGCACTTAAGAGTTCGTGAGGAATTAATCATCTACTTAATATTGTGCACATGAACAAATGTTTCCTTTATAGCCATGACTCAGGAAAAGTTTCCTCTGACAAGGAAACAGAGTTGTTTAACTCCTTTAGTTCACCTCCTCACTGTGATTCCTCTCGCCCCTACAGACAACCACATCCCGACACAATTTGGATCAATTTGGACTGACACTGACAAACTCTGGAAGCTCAGTATCATTCTGAAAACAAATGTTCCCATCCAGATTGTTCAGCTATTTGCACACATGCACCCATGATACCTGGCATCTCCGGGACAGCAGAGCTACGTTGCTACTTAAATCACAGTAACATCACCATGCTATGTGCAGTGAGGTACCAATCAAAGCTGCCTTTACAAATACTTCTTTGTAAACAGAAGAAAACACAATGCCAGATACAGAGGAATTAAAAAAAAATTGCAGAAATTGGGGCATCAGCAATTTACTGCAGCACACTGCCTACAGTGCTGGACCCAGGAGACAAACTTCTTTGTATCCAATGGCAATATTTCCCCACAAATATTTTCATCGCTTTTGAAAGCAAATGTGCAATGTCTCTTGAAAAACCCTGCTGATAGCAAGATCCTGCCCAGCAAAAGACAAGCAGTCAAGCTGGGCCCTGGCATTTCCCAGGGCAGATTTCTTCCAACTTAACTCGGGAGCTGTTAGGGAGGCAGCTTGCCCAGAGTTTATTCAATAATCTATTACAGCGTGCAACGGGGTTTATAACTGATGTCTTGCAACATGATGGCGAATGATGGCAACCAAACCACCGCTTCTTCTTTATTTGGTTTCGCCTCCGTGATAAGACTGTGTCTATATCAGTAAGACAAGCTGGGCAAGGGATGTTCCTGGGAGCTGGAGCTGGTGCCTACACCGCTACAGCACTGCAGCGGTCCCTGGCAAGGTTTTGGCCCTGAGCAGCTCCCATTCCTCCACAGGGCTTCTGGCAGGGGCCAGGGACACTTCCAGCAGGCTGTTTGCTTGTGGCCACCCTGCTCTGGAGACTGAGTTCGGTGCTATGGACACGTGCTGTGCTGTGGGAGTTTGTCTCAGTGCCAGAGGCATCTCTATGGCATTCACTAGAACCAACGTAGCCTCAGTGTGAGATATTTAGCACGGTGAGGTTTCTACCTCTTCAGATAGATATCTGAATCTGGATGCCAGAGCTCTTTCCAAAATCATGTTAAAACTCACACATTGCTTAGAAAAGCTCGCGTTTCAAAATCAGCCTTTTCCATCTAAAAGAATAGTATTAATGGTAATCAGACCAGCTGATTTATCTGAAAGAACAGCAACTTTCCTTGCGGTCTTAAATACATAGCCATAAGAAAGAATTCTGACAGAGGTTGTTCAGACCTAAAACTACTTTGATAAAGATCATATCCTTTATACTCAGTGTTCCTGTGGGGTTTTTTTGGTTGGTTTAGTTTTGTTTTTCAAATGAAATGCACACTAAGCCAGAATCTGACTCTATTAGAGTCTGGCCCTCTTGCCTAGCAATGACCATATATTGGAAGCACAAAATAAAGATAAAAACCATCCCTTTCTAAGAAACTGCCATGCTCTGGGTTACGTACAAACAAAACTCTTTGGCAAGCCTAGACTGTGCATAAACAGAACTCAAAAAGCCGCTGTGCCTCATAAAAGATACTTCAGGTTTAACAGTTTCTCTAAGAATCAATATTTTATGTTCAAGTATCCTTAATTCTAAAGAGAGGTCATTAAATGAATAGAGGTGGCACTCTGGTAGGAAAAATCCTAGGTGAGTATGAAAACAAAGATGCTCTCAAAAGTTTTAGTATCTGTTCCAGAGCACACAGAAGGACTGACAGCACTGCATCCTTCTAGCTAGAAAAACAAACCTCAAACAACACAGTATTTTTCAATGTAGCAGTTTTGGTGTATGTTGTGCTGCCTATTAACTGATGACATTAGCAATGGCGCTTTTTGTGAATGAGCCACATCTATTCCTTCGTGCAGTGCCTACAATGTTTTTCCTGTTCCGCTGCATAAGGTGTGAATTCCCAGGATGAGCAGAACATCTCATGGTATCGTGTAACTTGTGAGCTACGTATTTTATCTGAGAGCAGGAGTTTACTTCCTTTAGCATGCAGCCAGCGGCAAAGTTTCATCTCCAACGCTATGTTTAATGTCCGTAGAGTGAGCCCACTTGAGCTGACATCCTAAATCCACTTCCCAGCTGATCATTCAAACAGTTTTGTTCTTTAAAGGCCATTTGATTCATATGACTGGAGAGCAGCTGTCACACATCTTTACTTGCAATTAAGCAGCAAAGACTCTAAATCTTTTTGGCTTTTTCTTTTTTTTTTTTTCTTTCTTTTAAGCCTTTGTTTCTAACCCTACCTGTACACAGAAACGTGAAATTTGTTTGCAAACAAAATGCTGTGGTAGGGCTCTGGTCAGAGCACCTGGTACGTAGCAGGAGAGGCACATGGAAGTTGTGCTTGTGCTCTGCACTTTCCTTGCCCATCTGTTCCTTCTCATCACGGACACAGAGGGATTCTCATCTCTGCTGCTCTTTTTTGTAAAGAACTCGCCTATACGCTGTATCATATTCCAGACATCAAAGCCATCACTGCTAGTCCAGGCTTATGCCAACAGCTACGTCAGTTTGGGGGTAAGCGCTGGCAACCTCGGCACCACGCGAGCAGAGAAGACGACTCTGGCAGCCAGCCTGGCCTCCGCAGCAGTTATTTCCGTACGCACAAAACCACTTGCAACAGCAATATAAGCTCATAACTGCTTGTATCTGCACATAAGCTTGTTCCGTTCAGCATCTTTCCCTTCTGTAACATGAAGTTCCCCATTTTCTTGCATTATCTAAAACCTGGGAAATACGTTTGTCCATGGAACTTACCGGTTACTCCCGTCTTAATTATTTTTGTCTGAGCAGGTGGTAATCCATTTATCCACGTGGGAAAGCCCAGAGTGTATTTAAATAATGACTGAGTTCATTATAGCTTTATGAACCCCTTGATATATCGGTACACCAAGGCCTGTGGTTTAACACACAAATTACAACATGTGAAACAGATTTTTTCCATGAAGAAGTCAGGAAGGCCACCTTTGTCTGGAGTAAATCGCTGGGATGTGGGATTTCTTCTTTTTTTTGTCTCCAAACATGTATTTCCCCACAGTGGGATAATCTGCCTTGCATTAATAGAAGGCCATGCCTTTAATAAACCACTTAACAATGGACTGTTATAGACCTGTCCAGCTGATGAGTTATTTTACAATTCTGGAAACTGTTTGTAGGGGTGGAGTCACTGAGATGTATTCATACCCTCTCCATGTTCTTTATGCCTTGGCCAGAGTATTTCCCATCAAACAGTCAAGAAACATGAGGTTCAGTGAGGTGAAAGGCAGGAAAAGCAAGCACAGAAAATCATGAGAAAGAGATCAGAAAAAATCCCAAAGCTGTTTTATTACAGAAAACTGGGGGGAGGATTTGATGACTTGTGTATCTCTTTAGGATGCCACTGCTCTCATCTACCAGAATTCTGGTCATGTTTTCAACCGGTACAAGTTGAATATTTCTTGCAAACTTTGCCTATTATTTATCCTTAAACCATTACTACCAGAGAGGAAACTGGAGCAGAAGCAGTAAGTCTGAAAGCAAGAAAGGACTATATAAATAAGATCTTTTGAGGGGAAAGTGATCTCACAGTGTTATAAATTGCAAAGTTATTTTCCATGATAAAGAATGTATTTAGGCGGACATAAGAGGATTGGGGGATCAATAGAGAAATGTATCCAAAAGTATTATGTAGCTGAGTAAAATATATTAATGTTTTGCTCTCCCCATCACGCAACTTCCACATGGCTCTCAAGCAAACCTATTCACTCGGATAAAAACCAGTAAGCACGGGGAATTTAATAAGCGGGAAATAACACTCATCTGACCACAATGAATAAAACAGAAATTGAATCAAAAGGCTCTTCCTGAAGAAAAGGGAGATTGCTAGAAGACAACAGCAACAACAAAAGCTGCAGAGCTGAAGAGCGGTGTAATCCTAACATCAGACAGACTGATGACAGCAGGATTATTTTCTACTCAATAGTGGCCAATGCTCCATAACCAAGGTTTCAAATTGTTCACGTAATTATTTTCCTTCTGTTTGTGGTTTGTTGTTTTGTTTTTGGTTTCTTTCCTCTGAGATCTGTTTAGCTAATGGTTGGACATATGGTAGAATCCTGGAAGTTTTGAAAAGCATTTATTCGTAAACCAAAGTGGAAGTTAACTTTGAATGGAAGCCACTTGCTGTGCTCTGAGATGGTGCTGCTTGCAAACATGAAGCGTCCCTCTCCCTTCCCCAGCCTGTCCTGCTGGAGAACAGCCACAGTGCATGTGCCACGTGTCCCCATGTGGGTAATACATGGAAGCCCCAAAGTGCTTTGGGATCCTCGATCAAGGTTGTTTAGAATGCTAAGCAGTGTAACTACTACAAAGCACTGGAGGTTCTGGCACATCCATTGCACAAAATGAGGAGCGAAGGCACATTATATGCAGAATTACTCCAGAGGAATTAGGTAACCAGAATGGTACATTGTTTGTTTGCTTTAGCAGCCTTAGCATTTAAGAGACAGGAGATGCCAAAGTTCAGGCTGCCCTTGAGACGACAGCACCACCCCTGTGTGTAACACTTAGGGGTACAGTCTGTGACTCCTCACTTATACATTTCTTTCCACAACCACCTCCTCACTCCATCAAAGACCTTCACCAGCCAGTTCTCAGCTCTGGATTTATTTTCCCCTAAGGTATAACATATAGGTCAAATGTGCAGGCAGATTTGCACAGAGACAAATAACAGAAGTGCTCCTCATGCAAAGGGCACGTGCTCTGCTTAAGTTTATATCCTTCCTCCAAAGTACGAGAACACTAAAGCACACTGAAGAAATTATCAGAGGTTCTCTTCTAAGGTGAAGAAAACAACTTATTTTTATGCTAGTCTTGTTCTCAGTCTTACTGAATCACTTGAGCTGAAATATTCCAAAAATACTCAGGCTGAGGAAAACAGCTGGCCTGAAAAACTACAGCTCAAACATTAAAAGTTTCACAAATACCCTGAAAACCAGGGTACTATAATGGCAACTACTGGGCAGCGTTCCTAAACGGCAGTGCTACCAAACTATTACACAGTCAGGACTTCATGTGTTTTGTTTATCACAGACTACATTATCAATTACCCTCCAGTGAGTTGATAATAAGCAGAAAGATAGAGGAGGGACACAGAAAGGAGGCACCGCTGCTGGATGAACCTGGATGAGCGCAGAAAAAAAAGTTCCATGGATGGCTTGGCAGCTCAAGACACTGAAGGCCAGTTTCTTGTGTCTGCAGTGGCCTTACAAAGCTACCCCAGACACGTGCACATCGCTCTGACGGAGCAGGCTCTCACCACCTGAATGCTCTGTATTGCTCCCAAGGTCGTGTGCCTGGAGCCCAGAGCCAGCCAGGCTGCTGCTTAAAGGCGAGTGGAGCCGCACAGGCTGCCGAGATAAAATTATCACAGCCATATTCCAGCAGATGAAAAAGAAACCCGAGACGCGCGCTCGGATTAGATGCAAGAAAGAGAATACTTGGACACGCAACAGGCGATCCTATTTGTGTGCCGAAAGGAAAACTGGAGTAGTTTTCACGCAAAACAATCTTTAGAGAACGAGGAGCAAAACAATTCCTTCTTCCCAGGCAATAAACGAGTATTTCCAGTGCCACGTGAAGAAAGTGGGAATAAGAGAGCACTTAGGGAATGAGAGAGCACTTTTTTGTGGGAATAAGAGAGCACTTAGGGAGGGGCAGGTTTCAAGATGTGTTGACATGTGTCAGGATGCAAGGCCACTGTTTATGGACGGGGCAAATTCCATGGAAGCTTGCTGGGACTCGTCTCAGTTTCCTCTGTCTGAAAAGGAAAAGGGATTGAGGCTCAGTCTCTCTGCCTATCACACTCTCTTACATACACTGTGGCACAGGGACAGCACACCTTTTCAGATCACGGTGTCCCAAGCTCTTTATACCATTTACACCCAGGTTGATTTGACTATCATCTGCAGACACCATAAAGCCGCGGGTACTTTAAGCGCTGATTGCAATGTTTTATGCGCATTATTGTGACAATGCTCTGAGGGGATCTGAGTCAGTCGGGATTCTCGATGAGCCAAATGAACTAATTCCTGTCTGTACAGCCAGCCCAAAGAAAACTGTATTATAGCACAGCCGGGTTATTTGGTACAGTCAGAACTATACCTCAGACCTATCTGTGGCACTACAAGGGGCTCTCGGCATTCAAGTCGCCGTCTCTAATTCACCAGATGAATTTAAAATGTTTCTGCCATGACACACGTAGGGCACAAAAGATAACGCCTAGAAGCCAATTTCTGAATGTATGGATTGCAGTTCTCAAAACAGCTCCAATGAAGTGAAAACTGGTGGAGGTTTAACAGCTTGACTTTTTATTTTCCGCTAACTCCAAAATTAAAAACAACAAACAAATACTGAGGAACATGTTCTTAGCCGCTTCAGTGCAGTTGTGTGTGTGCGAGCTATACAGTTTTAGAATTTTGAAGTGTCCATTGTGTAATAGTGTCCAATAGTTGTCCAATAGTGTGTAATGCAGAAATTTTAGCATCTTCAGGCAGGAAAGATGAGATTTAGAATTGCAATAATATATTTAATTTCCTGGGGTCATAAACTTAAGCTATAAAGTTCTCGCATCAGGTCAAGAGAACTCCTGGTACACCAGGAATTCTTTACTTCATGATGAATTACAGTCCAAGCTGTCATTTGGAAGATTATAATACGAATGTCCTACTCAATAATAATACTTGTAGAGGATGTTGCTTTTAAGTTTGTAAGTGGGTTTTTGCACCTCTTACCTTTAGTAATGTGTGACCGTATCTTTGGACTGCCTGTTACCTTAATATGAAGTGACGCTTCTTTACCGAGGGTTCAGGTTTTAGTTGACCTTCCATTCTGCACCGGGCAGGTGAATGAATCGGACTGTCAATTTTGTAATATCTAGGTGAATTTTACTTTTAATAAGATTTCCAGTGGAGATTATTTTCCAAGCAGTTCTACCCATCAATTTTCTATAGGGTCAGAAGAACTGTTGTTCTGGATCATGAATTGTATATGACAGCATAAAAAAGGACAAATTACAAGTACAACATTTGATAAATAGGAGTCAAAAGACAAGGAGTTCACTGAATTGCACATACTAAGATCTGGCATTGAAAGCAAAACAGGAGCTTGGTGCAGAGCGCTACATTTTAACAGTGAGATTCCCATGTACGCTTTCCATGGACTTCATTCTGAGTTACAGCTGCTCGGTGCCTCGAATATCAGACACAAATGGTAATATTGCATTTAAAGCTATGGAAAGTATACGTGTGCAATGCACTGCCCACCACCACCAATATTTCTAGAGCATGAAACAGGGTTATTTTATGAATGAAAAATGAATGAATTTATGAATGAATGGATGTCCTTTCCCAAAAAGCCATTAGGGCAGAGGGCAGCAGAAAGGTGGGGGTTTCTTTTTCTCACTCTCTGACAGTCTGACCTCCTTTGAGGTTCCTTTAAGGAAGGCTAAAGCACAATGCAGTCTTGGGTTACCTTCACTTTGGTCTCCATCAAAGACCATCGCCCCCTCCTGCCCCACAACCACATGCATCCAGTTAATTCAAAATTGCTGCTGGCCACGAGAAAAGAGAGGGAATGCCGTTCCTCTCATCACTCCTCCATCAGAGAGGCTGTGAAGGGCACATACATGCACAGCCCCTCGGTCTACAGAGGGGGCCACGGAAAAGGGAAAAACAGGTTGATCTGGAAGCACAGAGCATGAACCACCTGGGATTTTCACCACAGTGGGGCTCAGGATGGCATCAGAGCCAAAAGAAGATTTGGTTTAAATCGTAAAGCTCTCATGGTATCATCAAGCTGGTGTGATAGTTTTAGCAAAGTTTCACTAGATGAACTCAAACTGAAATATGCTTCTCATCTTAAATACTGCTATAGGAATCACAACTGCTGTATCTTCCAGTATGAAGAGTGGAAGGGATTTAGGTGGGAACTAACGATTCATGACACAGACTTTTCTTCCTAGGAGAACTGCAATCTCTTTTGCCCAAATTTTAGCATTTTAAAAATAAGATAATTTATTAATACAAGCGCTAAATCTGTTCTCTCCTGATGCTTTTGTCACTTCCTGCAATATCTGGAAAATCCTGTTCTTTATTTAAAAGCTAAGTTATCAGGCGTGGCTATTAAATCCTCAAACCACCTCTCCCTTCCAATTTGTTGCCTACATCAACAAGGGAATTTAAAGTGACCCAGTCTGTACCTCCATTCTACTAAGGAGGTGCAAAGTCCCTTCAAAACAACTGCGGTTCACCAATAGGTCCTTTCCCTCAGCCAGTTATCACCCCAAAGCAAGGGAGCTGAGGGAGAGATGCCCAGGGAAGCAGAACAGTGCTCTGCATCACTGCCCCATGGTCAGAGGCCTCTTAATAATAATAATAATAATAATCCTGCTCCAAAAGCAGGAGTGAGACCAGACCCTGCTAGCCTCAGATTCCAAGAAGTGCTTCAAAGGTCTTCTGTCCTGTCACCTCCATCGAGCACCATCCGGGGGCCACTAAGGACAGACCCCAACTTCTCCGCTTCGTCCCTGAGCTGCCCAGGTAGAAGGCAGCTCTGAGCTGGTCCCACGTCACTGAGCACAGCACAGTGCCAAGTGAGCTCCGCAGCTCATGGTGGGTGCTGGAGCCCATCCCACGGCCTGGGGAAGGGACCGAGGGGACCTCGTC
Source organism: Streptopelia decaocto (assembly GCF_964273445.1). Classification (NCBI taxonomy): domain Eukaryota; kingdom Metazoa; phylum Chordata; class Aves; order Columbiformes; family Columbidae; genus Streptopelia; species Streptopelia decaocto. The sequence continues at coordinate 44,898,918 of NC_138655.1, forward strand.
CTGCCACCTACAGATACATGTCCTATGTCCGAATGGGGAGTGGGGCCACTACACCTTCACGCAGGCAATTCAGAACAAGATTGCCTGAAGCTTTCTTTATTCCTTTCTTTCTTTTTCTGTTAGCAGTGACACTTACGAACACATAAGTCTGAAGCCAACCCAGGGATAAAGCCTTGTGAAGAAACAATAGCTCAGCCAGATTTATCAGTTTTGTTCATTTGAGAAACCTGCTTACAATGACCACAGATCCTGCCTGTGAAAGTATCTAAGCAGGCAAACCCCTTGCTCACGAGAAGTTCTACTGAAATTAAGAAGCACCAAACACACTGTGGACTTCCCTTAAAGACAAAAGCTTGCAGAAATGAGGCCAAAATATACACTCCTATATGTGTACGGATACACATCCATATATGTACATATAGGTATACACACATGCATGCATATATAGAATCATAGAGTCATTTTGGTTGGAAGAGACCCTCAGGGTCGAGCCCAACCATAACCAACCTAACTCTGGCACTAAACCACATCCCTAAGAACCTCATCTGAACGCCTTTTAAACACCTCCAGGGATGGTGACTCCACCACTTCCCTGGGCAGCCTGTTCTAATTCCTGACAACAGTTTCTGTGAAGAATTTTTTCCTAATATTCAATCTAAACCTCCCCTGGTGCAACTTGAGGCCATTTCCTCGTGTCCTATCACTTGCTACGTTGGGGAAAAGACCAACCGCCTCCATGCTACAACCTCCTTTCAGGTAGTTGCAGACAGCGATAAGGTGTCCCCTCAGCCTCCTTTTCTCCAGGCTGAACAGCCCCAGTTCCCTCAGCTGCTCCTCATCAGACTTGTACTCTTATACTCACACTCTAGAGGTACCTTAACCTGGAGTCACCCAAACTAGCATATTTGAGCTTTTCCCTTTCAAACCTCTGGAAGATCACGATGATGGAAACATAAGAAATTTTCAAAAGCCCACAAACATCTTCAGTGAAAAGGCTTTTCACATCATCTTTGTACTCAATGTACAGTATTAAAAAAAAATCATTTTAATAGCTGAGTCCTTATAAATGATTAATGTATTGTATTGCATGTAAGTGCTCTCCTGTTTCTAGGAACATCTAGTTGGGTAATAGTCTCAATGGTGATTCATATACAAGTTCTTTTATAATTACAGTGAAATAACATTTTCTGGGGAAGTGATTTTTAAAAGTATGTCGGGTGCTACAGGAGAAGATCAAAGTATAATAAAACTTAGATGGAAGCAAAAATCATGCATGAATAACAGCACCAGCTTTAACAATGGACTGAATAAACACACGTAATTCTAAACAGGATGGACTGAATTTTCTGTCCTAGCAATTAATTGTGGAAGGCTTCATTCAAATGAACAGGCTCAGCAGATAAGCTATAACTTATCACCACAACCATTTGCTTCACAAACATACAGATATATGTGCCTGGGTTCCCATCAGCAGGAAGACTCTCACTACAAGATGTCAATGCAGATCTTTACATGTAGTATTTGGGATCCTATAAACAGAGTGAACACACAAGTAAAGGCAGCCTCAGCAAATAGTAGTGACTAAACCAATCTTTACTTCAGTGAGCAGAGAGGCAGCCAGAGCAGCTGGGATGACCTCAAGTTCACGTCCCAGCACTATCAAGAAGCAGAAAACAACTGCAAAATGTGCCAGATATGGCACATCAGCATCCAGCCACCTGTTGTTTTGCTTTGGTGAGGGAAGACGTGGAGGCAGTGGCTGGGAATGACATTTTGCTTGGCTGTTTGAAATAAAAGGCAAACACTTTGTGCAAGCCTGCGGTGAGCAGAGCGCTCAACAACTCTAAGAGCAGCGCACACGCAAGTTCAAGCAAAATTCCTCATAGTGACTTCTGCTGCCTGCACAGCCCTGGCAGGGACTGTGAATTTCACCTGGCAGTGCTAAAAACTACCAAATAAATGGGATTCCAGCTTAGCCACCTGCATTCCAAACCAAATTGTTCAGCTGTCAGGCTTTCACATTTATCTTAGTAAAAGTAAATTGCAAGTGCAGTGATCAGCGGGTGAGCAGTACCCTTTGTGGAGTTACTCAGTCAGCCAGGCTGATCACAGAACACACAAGTTAGCTTATTGCTTCCCAAATATCAAATAAAACATGAAGAGGACAGCCTAAGTCTGACTTAAACAACTGAGGCAATGAACACAGAATGAACATGTCAGAAGGGGTTTTTTTCTAGAAAATATACAGCTAGAATAAAAATTGTAGATTTGTTCAGAATAAAAGAAATGCAGCAAATAACATACTTAACCTATACAAAGTTTATTTTTGAGTAAATGTATTAAAATGCAATGCTTTGAAAGCCATATCCAAATATCACAATGCTCCTTTAATCCAGAGCTATATGGATCTTATTTTGCCAAAATAAACTGAGAACAGGGAAATCTTTGTGGCTTTAATTGCTCTGAGACTTCTGTACAGCATCTTAGCAGAAATACTAACCTGTAATGTAACGTGAGAGAAGTAACAACTAAGGAGATTCAGACTGAATGTCTGTCTTCATTCCCATGTGAGCGGAAAGCTCCATGACTTGTGTCCTAATATTTCGAAAGCGTTAGTGCAAGGGAGTGACAGGTATTAAAGACACCCCCTACCTTCCCCAATTACATGAATTATCAGATTGACAAAAGAAAACTTGTTTTTTCCCCCTGCTATGCTGCTGGGAGGAACAAAAATAAGTATCAATCTAGTCTTCTATGGGATGCAATGGCACTTCAAAATCTGAAGTGTAAAGGTCATGAACTGAATTAGCTGAAAGGCTAAAAAATTAATTTAAAAAATCTAGTACCAATATTAATACAGTAGTTTAAAAGGATGTCATCATTATGAAGTCTGTGTAATTGTGTATACGAAGGGCTTCAGGGGAATGGAAAACGTGAAAGATTTTCTCTGAAGTTGATGGCAGTAAAATTAATCCTTGGACATCCTGCAAGGCCCTACCTGGGGGACCAGCTCCCACACTAGGAAGCGCTGTTCTGTCACTGGGAGAGATACACTGGCGAGACCATCCAGCTACATCTCCGCTGCAGGTGCCAGGAGCCCTGCCGGGTCTCTGGGTGTGTGCCAGGGCTGAACCACATGGGACAATGCCCACACCCCGCCCTTGGGCCGCACTGTGGGAAAATCCAGAAACACCAGCAAAAAGAGAAGGACGGTGCCATCCAACAGGGTCCCCAGTCTGGACACTGGAGGGACCAGGATTGTTGGCAGCACTGCAAAAGTACCTGCTGTGCTGCTCGCACCCGGGCTGGGGGATGCGGGGCCTGTTCTCCCCACTGCTGTGGGACTGCAGGTAAAGGGCAGCATGTTCCTGTATTTCTGCCTGCCCGCTCGGACGGCTGCTCTCACCCACCCGAGCGCAGTCAGCAGCATTGCTCTCTCACCGTGTCTGCATGCTGTGTGACTCCAGTGTTGCCTGGGCTTTCATGCTCTGCTGTTGAACAGTAAAAACAGTGAAGGTTTTCCGCTGAGACAACAGTCAGCACAAAGCGCTACCAGAAAAGCCCCAAGCAAAAGCCACCCTCAACAACAAAAGAGAATTCAGAGTGCACAAAGCAAATTTAGCTGTTAACAGTTGTGCGAGTAACTTAATGGCCCTTTCCTACATGTACCCTTTGGGCGGTAATACCAACAGGTTTTAAGAAGCACTCCAAAGGCCTGAGCCTGACCCTAACAGGCTAAAAATGTGAGCAGAAATTGCACATGGAATTCCTTTTCTTTCACAAGCTTCAGAAACACATTCTTCAAAATCCCCAGTGCTCTTCCATCAAACAATGTGGAGGTGAATAAACGTAGCAAAGAGCAAAAGCATTATGCAGCAGATTCTTCTCTGCCTTTCATTGCATTGTACAGCCACACACAAGTTTGAAGTTTGAACAGAAAGTCTGCCACTGTCTGACAAAGACTGCACTCTGTATCAAAAAGCACTCATTCCCATTTACAACAGTATCTTTTTCTCTCCAAGAACAAAGTTTTCAAACATAAATCATATCTCTCAAAGCCACTGCGAGTGCCCAAGCGCTCCCCACGAAGACAGTTAACCACACCCTACCCGTAGCAATGATGCTCCTCCGACCGCTTGCTCTGTTCCCTGCTTCTTCTGCCTCAGAGTGCTCAGATCAGATCCTGCCCCAGAGAAAAAGCAGAGTCAAAGGCTTGGGATACTCAGAGCGGAGTCCTGGAGTCAGGCTGACGGAGAACCAAGGAGTACTGGGCTGAAGCAGCTTGGAAGGGAGACATATCAAAGTGCACTATCGCTCAACCATCACACACAGGTAACTGAGAGCATCTTAATTTGAAACCGCTGGTCACCATCTGGTGATGAAATAAGGCGACAACAAGTGAGTTAAAGCAAGCTTGTGCATAGCAGGGGATTTTACTTACACTGACAGAGTGAAACCTTTTGTCATCTCCATTCACAGTTGTGTCTTTCCCACTTTTCCAGTTCAATACAGTTTGTGTCAGCTTTGACTTTCCTTTGCCTCAATCACAAGCTGACTTCACGTTTCCAACAGATTGCATTGTATATGCACGTGCACATAACCTTCCAATTGAAGACACTTCTAACATGAAAGGAAGTTATCAACAAGTGCAAAATCGCAGCTGAGACCCACAGAGTTGTGCCACTCCTAAAAACAGGCACAGAAGACAGCATTGGGATGAATATGAAAAACAAGGCGGAATTAAAGGGTTAAAAAACCCACAAGACTCTGGCTCTTCCCTGCTTCACAACTCTTACATGCGTATTTACAAATCCTGGGATAGCGGCAAAATTGGGCCTAGCTGACCTTTAAAAGAATGAATAATTTCCTAACACAGTGAGATGTTTTAAATATATGTGACAGCTTTAAACACCCAAAGTGCTCTGCTTCTAATTATTTTTTCTACATCTGAAATATTTGAGGAAAATGTTTATGATATCTTTAATTTGTTAATTACCAGCTGGCTCTTACCGCACGTTATTAAGCTACTATGGCAGTGACTAATGCCTCAGACAATACTAAATTACCAACAACACCTTGTGGATGAATGTGAACTAAGCGGCCTAAAAATGACTAGCTGCAGGTGTTTATTTTCAGATAAAGATGATTTATTAACCCAGGCATAAGACAACAAACATGAAATACCACAAGTGCAGGTCTGGCGAAGGAGGAGGGCTGCACCACATGCCCCATGTGCTGCCAACACCGTGGGCACCGCTGTGCCCCATGGCCAGAGTAACCCGGACACCTGCGTCCCACGATGTTTGCTCATCAGACAGATGTGGAAAGTGAGAGCACCTGGGATTTCTCTCTGGCGGTATTTTAGGTGCTGTGGGCTCTGCAGCCGTGTCCCCCTGCTCAGTGACCTTGCCCGGCACCGGATGCGCAGAGGCAGTGCTGTACCACATACCCACATTCAGGACTCCTCTGCAGCAATGTGCCCTGCAGCCAAGAAGGTCAACAGTATCCTGGGGTGCATTACGAAAAGTGTGACCAGCAGGTCAAGGGGGGTTATCCTCACTCTCTCCTCTGCCCTGGTGAGGCCACATCTGAGTACTGTGTCTGGTTCTGGGCTCCCCAGTTTAAGAAGGAAAAGGAATTACTGGAGGGAGTCCAGCGGCAGGCTATGAAGATGATCTGAGGTCTGGAGCATCTTGCTTATAAGGAGAGACTGAGAGAGCTGGGTCTGTTCAGTCTGGAGAAGAGAAGGCTGAGAGGGGATCTCATCAATGTTTATAAATATCTCAAGGGTGGGTGTCAAGAGGATGGGATCAGACTTCTTTCGGTGGTGCCCGGCAACAGGGTGGGAGACAATGGGCACAGACTGAAGCACAGGAGGTTCCATCTGAATATGAGGAGAAACTTCTTTACTGTGAGAGTGCCAGAGCACTGGAACAGGCTGCCCAGAGAGGCTGTGGAGTCTCCTTCTCTGGAGACATTCAAACCCCACCTGGACACATTCCTGTGTGACCTACTCTAGGTGAAACTGCTTTAGCAGGTGGGTTGGACTAGATGATCTATAGAGGCCCCTTCCAACCCCAACCATTCTGTGACTCTGTGCCTTGAGCCCAGCAGTCCCGAGGGCTGCGCGCCCACACTAGTGTGGTGTCAGAGGCTCAGTGTCAGTGCTGGTTTGCGCAGCTCAACGGGGCCAGGCCCTTTGCCATCCGTTCATGCACCTCAGTAAGTGTCTGATGTGAAGCACGCCAGGAACTCCTGCTGAAGCGAAAGCAGGCTGCGGCCATTCCCTTCAGCGTGCCAACAGCCGGGCTGCTCAGATGCAGGGGATGCCAGGCAGGGGGCCCAGCAGTCTCGGGGACAGAAGGGACTTTGCATCAGGGAAGATGAAGATGCTTCCTCTGCACGGCTGCAGCCCACGCACAGCCCTCTTCCTCTCACCTCTGAATACAAGTCTCATTTTTCCATCTTTTCTTTTTTTTTTTTTTCAAGTCATAGCACTTTCTGCCAAATCGATTGATAACATTATACCTTGGACAGGAACTTACACATCTTAATACTAAGTGTGTGAAATAACATTACTCTCCTTTCCAAATCCTCCTGGAGTGGCTAGGAAAGCCAGTTTTCCCTTGCACAGTTGCATTATAAAATTGCTGAACAAACCTATTCCGCTCTAACGTGAAGGGACACATTTTCTCCCCTACTGTAAGTAGGTCAATGAAGACATGATGTTGTGAGGATGAATCTGTTTTCCTCCACCCTCTTCCCCCTAATGGCAGTTTCAAATAATTCCAATTTAATTATGTTTCTAGTGTTAGATATAACAAACTTGTAAGGTTATTAACAACTGATATATTGGTGATCCTCAAGTCTGGGCTTCGTGCTTCCTTGTGGGTTTATTCTAGCCTTGGGTACATGCATGCAGTTCCCACACAGGGCACGTCACTGCACAGTTAAGACAAGCCTGCAAAGCAATCTGGATGTGAAATGCAACAACACGTTACGAGGCACAAAATTTTAACTCTCAGCTCTGAGATTGACATCAAGCTTTTACATCAACGTGACCTCTTTTTGAGGGCAAAATTCTGACTATCGTCTACTCTAAATCTAAAGTAGCTACACTGTGAACAGTGAACTTGCTTTGAATTAATACTGGGATAAACAAAGCCAGAGTATTTTCAGTGGAACTATTACAATTCACAGCACCTGGAGACTTCTCTGCCTGCATTTCATCGATATGGATTAACCAGCAGCTAGAGAAACATTTAACTTGTAGTTCTAGCTATCTGAACACTAAATGCAAATTAAAGACCATTGGCAAAAAAAATACATTTCATAGGAGAACTGCCTTCCCCAAAACAGAAAAAGGGGAAAAAAATGACACTACACAAAAGAAAATACACAATGCCTAAAGTCTTAGAAAACGAAATTTTAAAACCAAAATTGGTGTTGCTTTTTTACTGACCACCTCTCTCCTCTCTATTTTAGAACAGATGGTGTAAATTAGTTTTGCTGACATCTGAAAAAAGGAAAAAATAATTAATTCACCTCACGTAATGCCCATTGTAAACTCTCACTCACCCACACAAGCACTCCAAAGGCCCCTTCTGCAAGCGTTTGCCATAGCAAAGGTTACACACTCTTACAACCCACTCCTCATATCCTCATCCCGAAAACAACAGGCCTGCCTAGGACAGTAAAGCTAAGCACGTTCAAGTGGGCACCACTCTTGTCCTCAGTGTGAAATTTTTACCCTATAAAACCCCATGACTTCAAAAGGGACTCAGATTTCATCCTAAGAATCCAATTACACATTTCAAATTTAGGATGGACTGTCAAGTGCCAGCTGACAGAGTGATGTCCCCAAGTATTTCAGGACAACGATATCAGAGCTGAAATGCAAAGCCAGCTGTTCATGTTTTAACCACTTACCTAAGGAACATTTCAAAATGAGGAAATTACATGATGATTAAGTGCTTCTGCACCTCAGCAAAATGTATCCCACACTGCAGAGAGATCTTTCCAACCAGAATTTAGACAACACATCTTTTATTAAGAAAAATAATTCCATGTGCAGCACTATCACCAGTATCACCAAATGCTAAGGATGGCAGAAAAGATATGCAATCCACCTCCCACGGTGAGATAGTCAGATACCCTTCACTCGTGTTTATTAAAGCCATTCCTAACACCCACAGTGATGGAGACTCCACAAGATCCATTGGCACTGTATTCAGGGATAACATTTTCCCAGGGTTTACCTCATCTTTCTTGCTTCACTTGAGACCCGTTTCTCTTTGTCTACTGCACAGAAAAGAGATCACTGACCTCCTCTTTACAACAACCTGTTCAGTGCTACCTGTGCTTGAAAATCTGCCTGTCTCCCACCAGCTCCCCAGCAGGCTGCTCTTCTGTAGGCAAAGCAACCTTCAAGTTTTATCCCTGGGGGCATGTCCTCTGGATCTCTTGTCATTTTGACTTCCCTCCTCTCCACTTCCAAAGTGGATGGGGCTTTCTTGAAGAGCAGCACTTCAAACCAAACACCGGGCTCCAGCTGAGCGCTCACTAGCATGGTGATGACTCCCCGAAGGCTGTACTCCCATAAGCATCCCAGTACTGTGCTCTGCTTTGTTTCCTTTCTGTTGTGCAACAGCTCAACATCACCAACTCATGTTCAACTGGAGATCCACGCAGCCCCCGCTCCTTCCTGAAGGGTTGCTGTCCCACCAGTTGTTCCCACAGCTCAGTGAACCCTCTGGAGCTCCACACCACTACTGCTCACCTCACCGCTCACGCCAGGTGTGCCCTGGCAACGCCACCTCACGAAAGGCATCGCGTTGTGTGTAGTTCTTAATTAGCACACAGTGAAAAATACCGCAAATCCAGCAAGGACCGGGCCAATATTTACATAACCTTCCCCTCTTTTTATTTGCCTGCTCTATCTGACAGGGGCAGAGTGGAAAAACAATTAAGATTATTTATTCCAAGGCTGAGATATCTAATTTTATTTCCTTGCTCAATATTGAGTCTGTCAGTAGATGTAGTCAGGTCTAATACAAGCCCAAGCAGCCATCTATGGTGGTGTACAACAGAGAAAGGACAGGACTAATGACCTGTGAAATAGATATGGCCAGACCTGACTACTCTGAGGCTGCTTCCTTGCAAAGCTCAGTTTCTCTTGAACGTAACACAGGGATGACTTATTTAGTACTTCACGTGCACAGTTACAAAAGCCGAGGCTTTGTACACAAGGCATTTATTTCTACTTTCACGAAAAGTGAGTGGCTTGAAAAATAATCAGTCTATCTACTTACTTTATGCCTCTTTTGTAGAGAATACACTGTTTCAATGTGAACGGATATTAAATGGTGTAATAACAAAGATTAGGCCCATTCAGTCCAAGTTACCACCAAGTTATGAGTAACTGTGTGACTCTCAGCAGACACCTATTCACTTTTCAGTGAAAACACACCGTCTTGCCAAGAGCTCACCTAAGCCTGAAAACTATTTTTAAAAAAGGCTTAAACTCTAACACTATTCTATTTAGGAATACATCAACAGATTTAATATAGATTAAGAACTTACATTTGCTTGGATTCTTTTCAACCATCAGCTATCTAGTTTATTTATTTAGCTGTATGATTTCTGAAATTGTATTTACTATCTCCTAGACTCACACAATTCCTTCTTGCCATCATCATCTTAGCAAGTTTCCTCCGCTTACACCCACTTCCTACTACAAAACTTTTTTCAGTTGTTCTGCTAAATTTCATGCTTGACCTGAAATTTTACATACCAGACATTAGAGCCAAGCTGAATGTATTATTTAAATATTTTCAGCAATTTTCAAAGCTAAAGTTATTGAAAAGAAATAGTTTTACCTGTGTTAAAAAAAATCCTTTATCATTCTTTCGTTGAAAAGCATTAATTTTCCCATGCTTTCACACAAATACTTGAAATCTGGCAAGCAAGTACAAGTGATATCTTTCTGCTGCTATCAGCAAACAGCCATTGAACTTATTAATAAAAGGCGTACTTCATCCCCCTCCACTGCTGGTTCACAGGGAGCTTCAGAGCTTATGAAGCGATTGCTCTGGCAGGCAAAGGACAGAAAGGTCTCCACCTCGCTGATGACTTCTGTTTTGACCTGACATGGGTCTATGGGAGATGTGCTCAGGGGGCTGCGTGCAAACCACACGCAACTGCTTGTACTTGAACATGTGTCTCCTCCAGAAATTTCCTCCCCAGATGAGACTCTGTGGGCGAATGCAGGAGATGGAGCAAGCGCTTCTGCAGAATCACCACCTCTGGGTGAGCTGCCAGCCTGCCCTGGTCGCTGTGACCGTGTGTTCCATGGGTCAGCCAAAAATTCACCCAACGCTATGGCTGGATTTAGAGGGAAGACAACTTGGAGGTTGGGGTAAAGAGCAATACCAAGAGCCTGGCAGGTGGCAGAGAGAGGTGGGAAGCCAAGATGCAGAATCGGTTGTACGGGAAGTAACGTGATAGTTGGCTTTACCAGAAGTGGATTTTTTTAAAAGAAACCCATGACATCCACTGCTTTGCCATTATCTATCTACCTGGTTATAAAAGGCTATGAGGTTGGTTAAGCATGACTTCACCTTGGTGAAGCCACGTTGACTAGATGATTAAGGGAGTGGAGCATCTCCGTTATGAGGAAAGACTGAGGGAGCTGGGGCTCTTTAGCTTGGAGAAGAGGAGACTGAGGGGTGACCTCATTAATGTTTATAAATATGTAAAGAGTGAGTGTCACAAGGAGGGAGCCAGGCTCTTCTCGGTGACAACCAATGATAAGACAAGGGGCAATGGGTATAAACTGGAACGCAGGAGGTTCCACTTCAATATGAGAGGAAACTTCTTCTCGGTGAGGGTGACAGAGCACTGGAACAGGCTGCCCAGGGAGGCTGTGGAGTCTCCTTCTCTGGAGACATTCAAAACCCATCTGGACACATTCCTGTGTAACCTCATCTAGGTGTTCCCGCTCCGGCAGGGGGATTGGACAAGGTGATCTTTCGAGGTCCCTTCCAATCCCTGACATTCTGTGATTCTGTGACCTGTTTACAGAATAGCCTGGCAGAGTACATGGCTTGACTCTCAGCTCTGTTAAGGTCTCCTTGCATTCCTGTACCAGCATAATACAATTTGTACCTGCATTAAACTGATGTGATTTATTTTCCCTAATAAGACATGCAAATTGATCAAATTTTTAAGGACAAAAATAAAACAATAAAACACTTTGCATTTTGTTTGATCTTTTTGGAAATCTGTTTGATCTGTTTGGAAACACGTTTTGTTTGTGTGTATTCAAAGAAAAGTGAAATATTTGTAATTGTAATTAAAAATACACATCAAATACCATGATAAACACTTTCAAACTTGGATCTATGATGTGCCTTTTTTCCTACATTCTAATCTGTAAGAGTCTGTCCAGCTCTCCAAGATGAAATTTAATTTCTCAAGTAGGTGAAGAAGCTTTCAGTTACACAAATTAGTCAAGACTCCATGTTAAAACAGTGGTAAGATTTCAAAAGTATCAACTCAAAAGTTAAAAATGTTTTAACCACTGTATAGTCCTTGTAATTTAAAGCATTTTTTAGATGTAAAGTTAGTGATTCAGAACTCAATTTACGAGGAAAAAAGAATAATCTAAAACCAGGGAATGGATTACATTTCCGTATCACTAAAATGATACAGTGGCTCTCTTAAACCAATATAAATGAGTTGTGTACAAAACAAAGGGGGAAGGCAGAAACATATGATAGTCAAACTATCATTGCTTTATAAATCTGGAAAGAATCAAAAGCATTTCCTGATCTTCTTCCAAGAAGAATGTCACATTACAAATGCACATAGACTGAAAAGGTAGCAATTATTAGAAAGCATATATTTTTGTTGAATGGTGTATTTTAAAAATGCAGCAGGAAAGCCTAAGATTACTAACTAATTCTATCCACAACTGTAATGAGTACTCAAGGACAACTTCACTCCAAGCATGTTATTCTGTGCTTTGCCTGTACTTACTTTCATTATGTTTAAAAGAACTAGTCGCAAGTTGTCAATAAATTTTTAAAGCCTACTTGCTCACACACTTTTCCATCTCTGCTTCATTTCTCTCTTCTTTTTTTTTTTTCCTTTAGGTTCCACCACATACAAATGTTCTTACAAATTTACAAGGAGGTTATTTCAAACCAGAGTAGTCTTATCCTTAGAGAAGATATAAAAGAAAATCAGAATGCAGCACTTAAGTACCTCTTTTCATCCCTTGATCTTAAAGTACTTCACAGAACTGGGCAAGTATCGCCGTCCCTGTTCTCAAAAAAGGACACCAGAGCCCCCTGCACGGCTTGTCAAAGATCATGGGCACAGACACCGACCTGCTCCCCCCATCGCCCAAGGGAAGGTTATGTTCAGCAAACAGCTACCGCCATGACAAGAAATAGATTAATAAATAAAGATTCATTATTTCCACTGCCTTCCGATCTCTTCTTTATTACTCAGAGTACAATTCCCAATTCAGGTTTTGTAGCCAAATGCAGCAAGAGGCCACACAATTGGTTCAGACATAGGAAAGATACTGTAAAACTTGGCTTCCTGTTATGCCCCCTGGGCAGGGAGGATGGTTTTCCCGAGACTATGAGGTATCAGGCATTCTCTCATCTACCGCAGCTGCAATTAGATGCATTTTTAAGCATCCTATTAGTGGGAAGTACCGTTGTGTTTCCAGGTAAAGTCGCTTCATACAGTAATAATTAGCTCAGGAAGTACTTTGTTCCCTGATGCACCAGGAGCCAGAATCAATAATAAGTACAGGAGGTTGGACACCACTCCGACTGGCAGCTTCCCTGGGTTTCCAGTCATGGACTCAGGGGTGATAACACAACTGCATAGGACATCTTAATGGCGTTAGTTTTAGTTGTGGGTGTTTTGGAGGGTTCTTTTATTATAGAATTACAAAATTACAGACTTGAGGCTTTCTACAGCATGCTGTATCGTATAAGGCATTGACTGTCATACTCTGCCAAAACAAATCAGCTGTTGTCGCTGGGAGCAGATTCATTAGGACCCAAAGGAAATCATGTCACCGTGAGCTGTTTCTATGTACTTTTGAGCTCAGAAAAAATGCCAGCACATTGTCAGGGAACCATGGGGAAACAGTCCTTAAACTCTTTACCAACTGGTTCCTGATGACACCCCCGTTTTCTTATTTTTGGCAGAATGATCACTGCAAAAAGCTTGAAAATGAGGCTAGAAACAGAGATTTGCAAAGGAAAAAATGATCATGACAGAAAGGAAGGGAAGGAGAGAAGGAGAGAGAGGGAAAGAGGGAACTACATTCAATAACTATAAAGGATTTTAACATCCATATGTGTATCCCCGCCACTGGTTTTAGCGGGGTTTATAGAGAAAGAAGCGCGAGGTTTATTAAAGGAAAAAATTTGCAAACCTATTTTCACCTTGAAAATCACGATTTTTCTGAGCTCTTGTGACTAAGTCACTTACATCTTAACGGTAATGGAAAGGGAGGGACTGTGACCTGCCTGATCCAGAAGCAGACGTGCTACTAGCCATGACGAAGCAGGGCTTGTCCCTAAGTGACACCCAACTGTCGGCTCCTTGGGGCAGGAAAGCGTGACACACACTGGTGACGGACACTGCTCCAGCAGCAGAGCAGCACCTCAAACATTCAAACAGCACCCGAAACCAGGGGGCATCAATGCTTCAGCTGTAGGACTGTGCTCCCCTCATCAGTGATCTGTCCCCTGCTTGATCTCCCTGAAGACCAGGGCTTCCTTATCTCTCCTCTCTCTGCAGCAGCAAGAGACAGGAGCTGGGGGTAGGTGTTTTTTCACCCTCCCATCCCTTCTGTCCCAGCAGCACTTCTCCATCTCTCCTCAGTGTGGGTTTAGTGGGGGTCCTGGGAAATGGGAGAGAGGGAAGGGAAGGCTGCAGTGAGCCAAGAAGTCCAGGAGATCAAGTCCAGGAGAAAAGGGTGTCACCACCTCCAGGAACACGTTGTTACAAGAGGAGAGAGAGAGAGGAGAGAGAGGAGAGAGAGGAGAGAGAGGAGAGAGAGGAGAGAGAGGAGAGAGAGGAGAGAGAGGAGAGAGAGGAGAGAGAGGAGAGAGAGGAGAGAGAGGAGAGAGAGGAGAGAGAGGAGAGAGAGGAGAGAGAGGAGAGAGAGGAGAGAGAGGAGAGAGAGGAGAGAGAGGAGAGAGAGGAGAGAGAGGAGAGAGAGGAGAGAGAGGAGAGAGAGGAGAGAGAGGAGAGAGAGGAGAGAGAGTCTCCTGCCTTGACAAAGCTACCACACCTTCACCCAAAGCCTCAGCAGTATTGAGCTGCTGTGTGATACCTTCATCACTGAACCCATGTGGTACCATATTCACGCCAGCAGTGCAAAATTCACCCTAACAGCTGGTCAAGGATTTTTTGTTTCAGAAAATATGGCAACATTATAATAATATACAAACTGCGTCAACTACAGCAATGTCTTCTGCATGAAAATATCAGTTTGCTACGATTTTCCATTTACTGCTAGGACAGTTGGAAGATGTTCTTTCAGGTGGATTAGATACACTGGAATATATATTTTTTTTAAAGTCAATCCAATACCACAGTGTAGTTCCTTACCCTGGGAACTCCATGCTCCTGGGTCAGATGCTTATTCCCCTCCAGGAACAAGGTTTTTGAGGCAGCTTCACTTCCCAGAACATAAAGCAGGTTTCCTTCTGACAAAGCTCTTCCGTGCCTCTTGGACATTTAATTATGGGAGAAGGTCTCAAGATAATGAAATGGGAACATCATGCTCCTGAACTATAACTTCTGAAAAGCAATACACTGTGGTAGGGAAATGCAATTTAACTTTGAACTGACTCAGGAATTTCCCATGGAACATTAATTCTATTTTCTGCTCACCTCTGAACATCAGTGTATTTTTCTCTTTCAGTTTAGGAAGCTTATAAAAGGTGTAGCAAACCTCTGCTTCCAAGTCTGTGGATTCTTCCTCCTGCCTTTTGCCAGGGGAGGGTGAGTGTCATCTGAAAACAGAAGCCTATTGTACCAAGCCTTATCAGAGTTGATGCCTAGCCGGAGGAACTGCTATCTAGCTAACGCAGAAAAGTAACAAAGGTATTTCCACCCCCTTCTGGTTTGCAGGGCCCCTGAGAGCTCACACGACTTGCCTGAAGCTGCACAGGATCCTTTGTGAGAGCCAGAAACTAATCCCAGCTCTGCTAAGACCCTCTGCAATTTTTTGTTCATCGTGACACATTTCATCCTCTAAGCTCTTCCACTTCAACATCAAAACAAATACTACAGTGATACCTTAACGTAAGTAACTGTTGGCCTGGAAATCTAGCATGGGGCTGAAGTGCTTAGCTAGTCTGAGCTTGTTAAAGTAACACCTGACTAGTACAAACTATAAGAGAATTGGCTTGAATGTCATTTCTCACCCCTGCAGTTTTTCTTCTCCAGATTTACCTTAAAGGGTATATATTTCCTTCTTCTCCACCCCTGGTGTTCAAACACACCAAAAACACTTCATAGAGTTGCACACCCAAATTTAACCAGATGTTTTGCACAATTTGGGCATGCTGATCAATAGGGATGAGCTCAAACAAACGGAAGAAAGATAACAAAACACCTGATGCACCATCTTCCCTTCAAACAGGGGACACATTTCTATTTTAGTTCATCCAGTTCCACATACTTTGCAACACACAGACTGACATTACGCGAGTCTCTTCGGCACTGATATCTATAACCAAAAATGTTAGGCGTTTTAGTTATCCACAGACAGCACCTACTTCCTCTGGTTATTACAGGCAGTACTAACACGTCAGGAATTCTGAGCATGTCTGGGTGAACTGTCACCAAATCCAAAATAAGGAGCTCCTCTACTATGAGTGTAAAACACGTGTGCCCAGAATAAATGGTAAAAACGATGCTGGCATTTAGGCAATTCTCATTCAAAGCACAGATTTAGATGAAACTCTAAGAATACAAGTTCTCTCGATATCACAAATATTACAGCTAACTTTCCACTCAGTTTCTGATACTTCAAAATCCTTTTGGTCACAGGAACACCACGACTTCACCAGCAATAACAAAGAGTCTGAAAATACCATTGATCAATGACGTGATACATCTTCTAGATGTTGAAATTACTTCTGATAAGTTGTAGGAAGAACATGACAGCCTGAATCTTCTTTTTACTCACAAACTCACTGTTTAAAAGTGAACACTACACAGGGGAATGTGCACATGTTTTAATTACTGCTAAAAAGACTTTGTTCAGAGCAAAAAAAAAGTGTCAAAAGGTTTAAAAAAAATCAAACCCAAATACCAAGTAACAGCACCATTTGGGAACAAACAAATAAAAAGGTTAAATTTAATTAACCCTGTGCTGTAATCAAATTCACACATGAGGAAACAGCAGGTGAGTGAAACCATGGCCAAAGAAGCAAGCAAAAACATCGATTACATCCTCTCCAACGTGAAAAACAACTCGCTTTTCAACTTTGTAATATCCCACTAATGAAGAGCAAAGGTATATAACAAAATTCAGCTGCCAAGAAAACAGTACTCAAAACTGCAATGGTAAGATCAGTAAAACTCAAGACTCCCTAGGTACACCAAGACAAGTAAACTTGTGAGTTAACACTTCACTGAGGAATAAGGTTAAAATAATCCGTATGGGAAAAAGAGGGGGGAATAAATCACAAGGGGAAAGCACTATGTGAACATCTACCCGATCCTACAGGCACTGCCGAGTGCTCTGAAAGCAGAATCAAAGCCCACAGGAACCAGCCTAGCAAATGTCTGCAAAAGCAAGCTTCCTACTTACCCTATAGTCTGCACCATGATCTCTTTTGCCACTTTAGTAATTCCAAAGAATCCAGAATGGTGTTATTTTTAAGGGAATATTAGAGCCGCTAAGAGGAGACAGAGGCAAGCTGACAAGCAGAGCTTTGCGAGAAGCCAGGCGGAGAGGGACGAATTTAAACCCTGGCTCAAGACGCTGCGTGTTCTGTGTCTATCTTTAACTTGTAAATGATTTGGTTTCACATTCCTCTGAAGTCCCGCTGGCAGATGCCTTTGCGGAGCTTTACCAATCGCAGGCACCCGGGCACCCTCCCCTTCTACTTCCCTCCCTCTCTTCCTCCTTCCCTCCCTCTCCCCCAAGCCTGCCACTCCGCCCCCATCTCCCCCATCCCCACCTCCCCTCTCTGCCAGGCACAGCCACAGACACGCACACAGAGGCTTTGGCAGGCGCGATTTCACCGACTTCCCACCGCGGCTTCCCGGCAGCCCCCCGTCCCCGCCGGAGCCCCCTGTCCCCGCCCGAGCCCCCTGTCCCCGCCGGAGCCCCCTGTCCCCGCCAGCATCTCCCCGTCCCCACCAGACGCCCTGTCCCCGCCGGAGCCCCCTGTCCCCGCCAGCAGCCCCCCCGGAGCCCTGCGGGAGGCTCGGCGCGGTCGCCTTGGCCAAACGGCTCCGGCAGGAACTGCTGATGGTCGGTGCGGAGGCACCCGAAATTACTGCTTGTGCCCAAGTAGGCAAAGTGCTGTGGGTCTGAATCCCGGAGTCACTGACTGAGTCACCTTGGGAACAGGGGGAGTCCAAAGCCAACCAGCCTGAGGGGAGTGAGGGCTCCGGGGGGAAGGAGCAAAGAAGCATTTCACCTGTCCTATCAGGCTTCCACAGAGACTCATATTTGGATGTTTACAGCACTTGTGCAGAGGGCTTTACTGAGGAATGGCATATAAAAGAAAAAAAAAAAAAAAAAAGGAAGAAGATTTTACCAGATCTTAAACACAAAGCTTCTTAGCATCCACTCTTAATAAATCTGTGGCTCCTTACAATAACAATGCATTGTTGCTCAGAAGTCAGAGTCTGAAATAACGAGACTACTGATTAATGGCAGCATTTGAGGTGATTGGAGAAAAAATAAAAGTCCTTCCATGTAACCCAGAAAGTCAGTATTACTGCCAGAGACTTCAGGAGTCTTTTTAGTGTTGACACAAACCCCTGGCTCTTAATATCAGCCTTTTGAAGCACCCCTGTTTGTTATTTGTAAATGCACATTCAGTTGAAAGCTGCTCGCCATCAAGACTGCCTTATCTCAGGCATGGGTGGGAATGGGACAAGCCACAAGACCGTATGTAAAACATATGAATTATTGAACACTTTCAATTGAAACCGTAAAGTATCAATTGACAGTCACACCAATTCAAAGAGAATAACATGGTAAATGTCTCTGGTCTACACTCTTCAGTCTTTGAGCTGCTGCTGAGAGGGGTTTGTACCCAGGGATGGAGGCAGGGGAAGGGGGACAGGTCCAGCTGTGCCCAAAATCCCTTAGCTAAAAACATGGTTTATAAATGCCTTGCCAATGCCCTGTTTGATGAGGCATTACACTTTTTAGAGCTCCAGTGTTGAGAAGCTGGACTGGTTAGTAGTAAAAGTAATCATGCATTTAATTCAGGCTAACGTAGGAAACAGCTTAAACTTGAAAAGGCATAAAGGGGGATACAAGAATGATCCAAAGGCCTGTGTCTCAGTGCACATGGAGTATTCGTTCATTTCACTGCCTGCCAGCTACTCTTCATGATGCTATTTGATAGCATACATATAAATACGTGTTTGGGAACACAGATATAAAATATAGATATAAACTTTGATAAAAACAGTAACTCCACAGCCATTTTCATGGTCAGTCCCACAGGCAGGAAGGCAAGAGCTTCTCTTAACCTGAAGTTAGCTCAGGTTCGTGGACCTGGAAAAGTTGCCAGCAACATACAAATATTAAAGAATAAACCAGCTGACAACTCCTGAAAAGTGAAAACATTTCTTTTGAATCACTAACCTTTGCTACTATTTGCAGAGCCAGACCTCAGTATATTTAATGTCTGCCTTCCAGAGCACTTTAAAAACTCCAGCAAGAGAAAAACATGCTATGGATTTCCTACCAGACAGGGAAGAAGTCACTTCACTTCTCCTTTGCCTCAGGTCGTAAAACTCTGTATTGCTGATACACTGGTTCAAGGAATGTGTTAGTTACTCGGTTTTAGGAGCTGCAGTGAATTGCAAGAAGGCTGCCTGGGACTGCTTCCCAATAGAGCCACCTCTAACACTTCCAGCTTACAGATGTCTCGGAGCAGAGAAAGTCACTGAGCCACAGAAACTTCGTATAATGCAATGAGAATATTATGCCTCAGATCAAGTTGTTGTTTTGTGGGGGTTTTTTTCAATTGTTTTGTAACGATGTCAGACTTGAAGGGCAGATAATCACTAGAAACAGAGACCCAGTGTTAACATTAGGTCTTAAAAAGCACAGTGTTTCAGTTGCTCAGAGAACAAAAGGGAAAGAACAAAGAAAAGTTGTGCTTTTGTGGCTGAGGGCTCCTTTTTAATTAGGGCAACAAGGAAGGAAGGAAGGAAGAAGCTCCCCGTGGAAGAAGGTGTGATGGACAAATGTGGTGATTCAGAAGTGAAGTCATGAACAGGAAGGATTAAGACTGAGCTGTTTCTAGGACTCCAGCCTACCTCTAGAGAGTGCTTAAGTGTGGGGGAAAACAAAGGCAGGGAAATCCACAGAAGCACCTCCACAATTTTATGTAAACTTTTGTATTTCCCTTACTAGATATGGGGGAAAAAGAGACTGGGGTTTGGATCCTCTAAAAGAACACTTGAAGTGTTTACTTCCCATGTCTCTTAAGAGGTTATTTATAAATTTAACAGTAAGTGGGGGGTGGAGCTTTGGAGAACAGGATTCTGGAAATTACTGGGAAACTTTTCATGTCAACATGGGCAGCATGATCCTATTCCCATGAATGGGACAGTCAGAGGTCGTATGTCCAAAAACTGGATCACACAAGCCAAAAGAGAAGAGAGGTGTCCAGTTTCCTCAGATGAAGAGATGTGCTATAATATCAGTGTCCAACATGCAATGCAAAGTGTACAGCCGGGAGACATTTACTACAGCTGTGAGAGAGAATACTATTCTTTCTCAGCAGGCTCTGTTGTTCAAAACCGATCACCAAATGTAATAGATCAGGGACCTGTGTGGCATTACATTCAAGATCTATGAATACGTATTAACAGCAAGTTGTTGTGGAGGAGGTGGAGCTGGAATGAGAGTGGAGAGGTGAAGGGAGCAGGGGGGAGGGGAGAGTAATTTGGTACCAGTGACAAGTGTAAATATGTAACATGTTTGAGGACATGTGACTTCCTACCCATTCCCAATTTAGCCCAGTGCCTAAAAGGCATGGTCTGTCCCTTCACGTTCAGCTATTTTTAAAGTGCACAGAATTTGCTCTTTGTTTTCCCTTGCCTGTCAGTGTCTTGAACTCATCTGTTTTGGCAGTCTCAACATTTGGGCTTACTGGGACAGGCAATGTCTTCTACCCTATGGGCTCAGTCCTTCTAGCTCTTACTCAGAATATTTCACAGAATCACAGAATGTTCGGGATTGGAATGGACCTTGAAAGATCATCTAGTCCAATCCCCCTGCCGGAGTAGGAACACCTAGATGAGGTTACACAAGAAGGTGTCCAGGCGGGTTTTGAATGTCTGCAGAGAAGGAGACTCCACAACCTCCCTGGGCAGCCTGTTCCAGTGCTCTGTCACGTTCACTGTGAAGAAGTTTGACGTTTAAGTGGAACCTCCTGTGTTGCAGCTTGTACCCACTGCCTCTTTTCCTATCATTGGTTGTCACCGAGAAGAGCCTGGCTCCATCCTCGTGACACTCAGCCTTTACATATTTATAAACATGAATGAGGTCACCCCTCAGTCTCCTCCAGGCTAAAGAGACCCAGCTCCCTCAGCCTTTCTTCATAAGGGAGATGCTCCACTCCCTTAATCATCTTTGTTGCCCTGTGCTGGACTCTCTCCAGCAGTTCCCTGTCCTTCTGGAACTGAGGGGCCCAGAACTGGACACAATATTCCAGATGTGGTCTCACCAGGGCAGAGTAGAGGGGAAGGAGACCCTCTGTGGACCTACTAACCACCCCACTTCTAATATACCCCAGGGTGCCATTGGCCTTTCCTGCCCTTAGGAATGATCTCGTCAACCTCTGCAGATTATTTCAGCATGCGTTTGTTGGAGACTACCATCACCTCGACAGGCAGGCAGTTCCCGCCTGTCACAGTGGATGCAGCACACTGACTTTATTCAGCATTACTCCATCTACACACCCGTCATCCCCCTGGCCTTCCTCCAGCCATGGCTCCTCAGCTGCGTGGTTACACCACGAGCCCTCTCCAGCGTGGTCCAACAGACAGGGATTGGCCAAGCGTTGACCCACAAGTTGCTTCTCTCCCATTTACCACTTTTTTTTCCCTGGGAGAGACTGGGAAGAGCTGCTGTAGCTGGCAGGTTTGGGGGCTCTCGGTTACAGTCCCCAGCATCCCCTGCCCTGCTGTCCCCACAGTGCAGCCTCCAGCACAGCGGGGTACGTTTGCTCTGGAAGGAAACCCAGGGGACTGAGATGGGCTCACGTGGAGAAAACACTGCCCTGGCCCCCCAACACTGAGCCCGACTGCTCCCGAGACATTTATTCCAACACGCTCCTCGCGAAGTCTAATCCTCCTGCTGTTTTCAAGGAGGCTCACTGGATAATGGCAGGAAGCTCAGTGACTAAAGGCATTCAGATGGGTTAGCTCCACTATTTGCAAAATATATTCAAATTGCTTGAATTCTCGTTAAGCATTAAGTAAATGTGGAATGCATTTGGTACATACTCGGTGAGCAGTTTTGCAGCAACAGAGGGTTTTCTGTGCTGTCTTTTCTGGTTTTATTTTCTATGTTTCTGTGATCCAAGCTACATGGGAAAAAGGGAGAATGTCCATGGTCATGCACCTAAGCTTCAGAAACAAACTCTATTTTCAGTCAACCCATTTCACTGAATAAAGAAAATAAACATTTATTTCCTTTTTTGTATGTCTTGTATTTATAGTTTGCTAGAGTTTTGTGGATAAACCCGTAGTCTGAACGGGTGTTTATCCCTATATATATGCACATGACATCTACAAGATCCAGGATATAAAGACTTTGGATTTATTTTTCTACATACAAAGTATGAACACTAATTATCAGCAATTAAGCAACTTATGAAGAACTCTGTGCACTTGCCTTGTTCTCTGTAAAATCAAATCATTATCTACCAGATGCATTTTCAAGTTTACTTGAAAAATACCTTAGAAG
Organism: Streptopelia decaocto; assembly: GCF_964273445.1. Taxonomy (NCBI): domain Eukaryota; kingdom Metazoa; phylum Chordata; class Aves; order Columbiformes; family Columbidae; genus Streptopelia; species Streptopelia decaocto. The sequence continues at coordinate 44,921,140 of NC_138655.1, forward strand.
AGAATTAGAACAATTCTGCTTCAATTTATCTTTAACACAAACACTAAATACAGGAAAAAGACTACTCTTTTTGTTAGATGTCCAAATTGATCAGCAAAAATAAGTTTTGTAGGTAAATGGTTTAATTTTACTACATTGAAAGGAAAAATATTTTTTCTAAAAATAATTAAAAAAAAAAAAAGACTGGTAAACCTAATCCCACATAGTGCTGAAAACTGGAAGGTTTTCCTTGCCTGATGGCGCTCACGGATAAATAAAAAGGCTGTACGATTCACTATTAGTTCCTTATCTGAAAACAGGCTGAACTTGAAAGGTTTGAAATGACAGCTACAGTTCATTAAAGTTGCCTGGTGAGCAGTACATCTAATGAAGATTGTTTTCCTAAGGATTTACTATTCTTTGTTATTTACTGTTCCAAATGACAGTAATCCCCCTTTCCTCTCAACTTGCACTACCCCACAGGACATGAGCGTTGCCCACCTGCACTTTCAGCTTCCTTTCATGTACCACACAACCAACCTGCACCACCATCTCCACAACAATCCTTTTAATTTTCCCAGCCCCCCACGGCTGTCCTTCTTCCAGGTGTTGTGCTAACCAGTACTCCCGCTCCCTTCCACACACCTGTTTGTACTTTGTCCCTGCCTGGGGAAAAAGCAGCGAGCAGGTGGTGCAGCTGGTCCAGACTGACCAGCCAGCACATGTGGGAGCTGCTGAAAGGTGGGAATGTGGCCTGTCCCGTCCTTATTGGGGTGCTACCTGGAATCCCACTTCCCCACAGTCAAAGAGAATTGGTATAGCTGAGATTTCTTTCCTTATGTTAAATTTAGCAGAAGTTGTTTGATGAGTCCAAAACTATTGGCTGTGGCCAGAAGTGTGAGAGACAAACATAATATCATTGTTCCTTACAAAGCCAAACTCAGAAAGAAAAGAAAACAAACACCCCACATGCCAGCTACAAAGGTTCCCAACACAACCTTTGCTCCAGCATGAGATGCTCTTTGTCTTCTCAGTGGTAAGAACCCCCGACTGCAGGGGTGTCCAACTCATTTTCACCAGGAGCCGCATCAGCCTCACAGTTGCCTTCAAAGGGCCGAATGTATAAATGTAGGAGTAATTACATTTATACAGTCCTAAAATTACATTTGGCCCTTTGAAGGCAACCGTGAGGCTGGTGCTGCTCCTGGTGAAAATGAGTTGGACACCCCTGGTCTACTGCTTTGAAGGCTTCACTGAGAATACAAAAGGTAACAAAGACTGCTAATTAAGAGAGCTCATTGCAGCCTGTTCCCAAAAAGAATAACTGAAATGTTTGTGAAAATAAAGACTGCAACATCAAAATTTGTCTTGTCACAATTTTCTCCTGAAATTAATGTCCTTATTCCTGAAATTATGACATGAATTGAAGATTCTTGTTATGGAAATGGCTCTGTTATCCTGTCTCATTCCAACACCATGGTTTCATTGCAGCGTTATATTTTGCACCAAAGAAGGTTTACAGTAAGTTATTTCATAAATACGCCACAAACATTATGTATTTATATTTGCCTGGACAGAGAACCACTGGCCTTTCGTGGAAATTTGGCCAGTGCCAGAAGTTTGCATGCAGGCAGACATGAATGTGGCTGGAGTGACACACAAACTTTTGTCAGAACTGGAAAAGGATAATCTATAAGATAGATTCTCTGCTCAGTTGAGCCAAAGGTAGGAACAGTCCCCTTTCATTCATCGCACATCCCACCAAAAAACCCTTCTGCTCTAAAATAAAACTCACTTTATTCAACCCTCCAGATGAAAACCTTGGTGAAAAAAACAGGAATTCCTTTTTTCTTTAAGAAAAAAATAAACAGCAAGAACGCAGAAGGAGGCCCAGAAGTCTCAGAAACTGCTAATGAGAGCTGGAACATTAGCATATAGGCCAACACCACAAATCCCATCAGGTCAGTTATGTAAAAGCAAGCAGCGTCTGACTTGCTCTCTCAAACGCATCAGTGCTCTGCAGGGGCTGGGGGGCGTCTCAGCCACACAGCCCCTGTCCTCCCCACTTTGTCCTGACCCCACGGGCACACAGACCCCTCAGGCTTGGGGGTCTCAGTGCTGCTGGGGGCACGGGTAGGGACAGAAGGGGAGGTTAGATCAGGCGGGTGAGACTACACAGGGTGAGAGAGCCTGGGAGAAGCTTGTCCTACTGCTCCCTCTGCTGTACCCATCCTGTGGAGAAATCCCAAATGTCTACGCAAGAAGCTGGGATAAGGGATGGCTGGCAGCTTTCTGCAAGTGATCTGCAGATAACACAGACCCAGACAGACCTGGGAAAGGGATGAAGTCGAGGCCGGTGAGGGATAAACCACCACCACACTGAGGAGATGGCACGACATGGGCCTTTGTGCATTTAACATATCAAACCTCTTGTGCTCTGTACCCATCGGTGTTACCCTTATGCTTCTGGAACGGTACAGGAAAATAACGCCTCTTCTTACACATGATCGTCTCGCTTCGTAACACATATTTAGATAATGATCTCATCTCATGAGATGGATGAGTGTCAGGATGAGCCGCAGAGGGAGGCCCAAGAAGCTCCCCAAGCAGGGCTGCAGGCAATGCAGGCAGCACCGGGGAGGGAAAACACCCTTGGAAAACACACTCAACTTCAAGAACATAACGCACAGGCAAAAGAAGGGGAAAGGGGAAAAATAGCTTATGGAGTCAATTAATCATGTGGGAATTAATAATCTGATTGTCGGAGAGAATGAGGATTTTTTAAGCCATGACCACTCAAACACAACTCCACTTAATAATCACGCTATGTACGCTATTTCTGAGGGCTGAGAAATTGGCAGCACTGGGTACCACCTACAAGAGACATTCACAGCTGCCATGAAAACATTTATTTGAACATAAGGAAAACTTGTACCTCAAGAAAAATGCGTATTTTTCAAATGCTCAAACATTACAATGTGCATTTTGTGACCTTCAGAGCAATATTTCAGTTACTCCACATTTTGCTTTTAGCACTGATTTATGGAAATTCAAACTAGAGTAGAAAACATCTTGAAGGAAGAAATCCCTCTCAAGCACTTACCCTGAGAAAGTGCACACTCATCAGAATAAGGAGGAATGATGAGGAGAATCAGCACCTTCAAGAAAAGCGGACACTTTCCATAATAAAAGAGATTATGAAAGTCTGAAAAGCTGAAATGCAACATGAGGTCTTTGAAAGACTAGTCATATACTCATCTTAAACCTTCTGGAGAATTTCAGGAAGTTTAGATCATTTTTACTAGGAAAACAAACAAAAAACCCCAACACCTTCCTAATACAATATAAAATTTAAAAAATTAATCAGTCAATTCCAGAAAGACAATGTTAACAGAGTAACCGCATTCCCTGTTTTCTCCATGCCCCAAGTATAATTTCCTTCTACATTACAGAACATCTACCAGCTAATTAAAATACCGGAAACCGGAATTTATGATATAACACGGTGATAAAGTGAATTACATTTAAATGTCAATGGGATCTATGGAACAGAGCAAACTTGGAAGAAACTCATTCAGTAATTTTCAAGTTGTGAATAATTAGCATGGCATTTTCAAATGCACTTGGTCATGACCTAATTCTGCTCTAAATTGTTCGATTTTAGTTTCTGCAAAGCTACATGGGCCATGCAATACTACAGTAGTATTAGAATGAATGCTAGAGCAGTATTGAGTCCTGCTGAAACATCCCATCCCTAAATTGCTCCAGCAATACAATGGGACCTGATGATTTAGGACATCTTTTCAAAGGCACTAGTGTAGATTTACATAAATGCAAACAAATATAGTTGGGCCTCAGGACTGACACAATGTCCCTAATTCATACTTGCTCAGTTTACCTGGAAGAAGCTGGAATGGAGTTGAAAATATAAACTAAACTAACAACTTCCACAGGAAAGCTGAGATATTCAGAAATATTTTATCTGTAGTAATCCAATAACATTACGAATTATTTTGACATTGTCCTGTGAAGTGTCATGACAAACAGGCCACAACTACAGAATGCGTGTGGCACAGAGACTGAGCACAAGCCTGGGCATAATCTACTTGCTGTCAGATATCACAAAGCTACTTTGAATAAACATGCTCCTTACAACAGCACTTCCTCCCATCCCTCTGAATTCATCATGTTTATCCCCAAATAAAAGAAATTATTTCCTTGCTTTGTTAGGAGCAGCATATGCTGCACATACAGTGCAGCATATGCACATTACAGTGCAAATTATTTTGTATTTCTTGCTACTAAAAGTCTTGTTCCGGGACCTTGTTACTAAACACTGACTACCTGAGGGAAATCAAATTAACAGCAGCTGAGACAGAACTATTAAAGGCATGTTTTCCCCTATGTACGGTAGTCTGGTAATGTATCCACAGGCACTGAGAGGGTGAGGATAAAGCAAGGACATTTCTCTGAACCACCACTATCTTTCACATTACTGTCTATGTCTGTGAAGGAGCCATGGATGCAGTGATATTGATAGGTGCTGGGGTTCCTCATGCTTCAACTCAGGCATGCAGATTTCCCAGCCACGCACACTATGAAGACACTGGCTTCCAAAATAAATCAAGCAGGCTTTTTGCTTAAGACTACAGAGGTAACTGCAAGGTTGTTTCTGGTTGCAAGCGCAATGATGTGAGGAAGCAGTGCACCAAAAGCCCATCTGCCCTGCCCTCCTCATGCCCTCGGGAGGCACAATCCAGCCTCCTGAAAAAGGGAATGGTTTGGGATGGCACCTGGTGTCCCTCTGCACCACCTGCCAGGGCACAAGGCTCACCAAGGAGCTGTACTCACCCCTGCATTAACTCCTCCTGTGCAATGACGGAGATGACACCTCTGCTGTTTCGAGAGAAGGGCAAAGATGCATTATCAAAATGTTCAGGATGATGGGGAAGCGCTTTTGTAGCTGAGAGCCACAAAGATGATTAAGGGAGTGGAGCATCTCCCTTATGAGGAAAGGCTGAGGGAGCTGGGGCTCTTTAGCCTGCAGGAGACTGAGGGGTGACCTCATTCATGTTTATAAATATGTAAAGGGTGAGTGTCACAAGGATGGACCCAGGCTCTTCTCAGTGACAACGAATGACTGGACAAGGGGCAATGGGTACAAGCTGAAGGAGGTTCCACTTCAATATGAGAAGAAACTTCTCCACAGTGAGGGTGACAGGACACTGGAACAGGCTGCCCAGGGAAGTTGTGGAGTCTCCTTCCCTGGAGACATTCAAAACCCGCCTGGACGCCTTCCTGTGTAACCTCATCTAGGTGTTCCTGCTCCAGCAGGGGGATTGGACTAGATGATCTTTCGAGGTCCCTTCCAATCCCTAACATTCTGTGAGTCTCTGAATACCGGCCCGAAATGCAGAGAGTCACGGTACCCGAGGGGTGAACACGCCAGGGCAGCGTGGGCTTGTGGTTAAACACCACACTAGCAGTGGCAGGAGACCTGATCAGGTCTCAGCTCTGCCCCAGATTTGTTTGGGGAATTTGGGAATTTACAAATTTACTTCCTCCTTCTCACTTCTCATCTGTTTTGTCTACCCAGCCTTCAGGGGCTTTATCATGTGTGTCACCTCACAAGGTGCTTAGAGCAACTAACACTTTGAGCTGGGACCTCCTAGCACTACTGCGGCTAAAATTTTGAAAAGTGTTTAGGCAACATTTTTATTCCATTTAGTAAATGGAAAAACGGAAAAAATAACTAAGTCAAAGAAAAAACACATCTTCCTTGAAAAGCCTCTTGAATCAGACCCATAATCTGAATCGAGGCTGAGCACAAAGATTTAAATTTGGCTTAATGAAAACTGAATAGACCAGAAAACAACAAAAGAAGTCTCTTTACAAAAGGTATGGATTCAACCTAGCCAGTAAATAATTAAAGCTCCTCTCCGTTCCCTTCCACTTTCTATTTTAAGGCTTTTCATTATATGGGATCAAAGTCAGCCTGAGTTGGAGAGAGTTAGACAAATCCATCACGGCGACAGAATGGATGTATGATCTCATCCCCTGTGACAGCAGCACGACGCTGCCACCTGTTTGAAATCCGGCTCGTACCACTTCTGATGACGCTGGCAATGTCAAGCCTATCGCTCGAGATTCAAGGGGGTACGCGGAAACTCTCTCCACCTAAGCAAACAAAATGAAAGAGCTGTGAATCGGGACGGCTACAGGCAGTGCTGGCCACGTGGCTACGTAAAAAAGCAGCCACAGAAATGGTGCAGACCCTGGGAGCATAAACAACCAGGAGACTCGGGATATCAGCTGTATGAAGAAAGACCCATTTTTGTTTGGGGTGGAGGCAAATGAGGAGATGATTTATGTACAATAGGTGTATGAAAATTATAAATAGTAAAAAGAAGGGAAATTAAACATTTTTACTTATTTTCTTGTAACAGAAGAAAAAGAATACATTGCAGCCAAAAGACAAAATAACTAATGAGATATGGAAGAAAAGTTAAACAGGGAGTTTAAAACCGAGAGGCAAATTTAAAAGAGATTAAGGAAAATTTTGTTCTACCTCTTTAAACTTAAAGCATAGTTTACCCTGTGGAGCTGTCTGCAGCATAATATAATTGGGACCAAAAAGGACCATAAAAAAAATATTCATTAGATTGTTAATGAATTCCTGCATGTTCCCATTAGAAGCTCATTTGTTTTAAAAAGAACGAATATAATCCTTAATGAACCTTGCTTTTTTTAAGCAATAGAAGACAAACATTTATACTTCCTGACACAAGCAATGATTAAATGTCAAGGATTAAGACATTCCCCTTAAGGGGAATCCCCAAGGATTAAGAAAATCCCCCTTTTGTCACATTATTCCACAACTGTTGACTGGCCAGTTCCTGAGCGCTGTCAGGAACAATGTGCTGGGTCAGATCCAACACACCAATGTTTGGTTAGCACTGAAGTTCAATCAAGAGATTTCTGTCTGACACTTTTGTTTAAGGAAAAAAGATTACAGCCGTGGGAGTGCACCAGAAAACTTTGCTTTCTAAACCATTTTTTGCTCTGACTGCCAGTAGCTAGCAGCACTTGAAGATGAAAGCAGCAAGCATACATCAAACTCTACTTGCTTTGGTGTGTAAAACCACTTTGGCCTAGATTCAGGCCAAGATACATCATTTCGGTTCTTTGAGTTGCTTGACACGTTCAATACAAACTGGATTTCTAGTGTGCGGTTCTGGGAGTTGCAGGGGTCTTCTGGCTGATGAAACTTGTCACTACAGTGTGATATAACAGTCAAATTGTAAAATCATTACAGATATCAAAAAAACCCTCACTGCTGTGAAATTTATGCAGTTCATTTCTCAGAGTCTACTAAGACGAAAACAAAGAAGCAGTTTAGCACATCTCTAGCTCAAAGAGCTATTTCAAAACATGCTCTAGATTAAGATTGCATTGCAGGACCTTTTCCCAGTGAGAAAAGGCGCCCCGAGGACAAGCAGAGGCCCCAAACAGCAACATTCTCCTGGGTGACCTCATTAGCATCTGACGTGTGGGAACATCTTCTTTAAATGTGTGATTCTCCTGCTTACTTTGAGATGGTTCTTTAAATTCATAGAATTACTTCAATTTGGTACCAGACAGATAAAAAAATCCACATTATTCAGGCCCAACAGCTCTTCAAATTTAAAAAGAAAAAAAAAGAAAAAAAAAAAAAAACAAACACCTGCAATAAAAAATGAGATTGGAAAGGTTTTGATGCTTTATGTGGGAGTTAGCTGTATGCAGAATTGAACTGTATTTCCTTGGTTTAGCTGAACTAAGCTGTACTGACAAGCGCATGCTGAATTAGATCCGGTTGTAACCTGAGGTGAACCTGCAGGATAAACCTTACGTCATTGTATTGCTGCAGTTCGTTCTTTTTTCCACGAGCAAATGTGGCTCACTTCCCTCCATCTCCGAAATGCCGTATTGGCTGTGCTGGCCATGGGGTAGAAGTCTAAATAGAGCATGTTTGGATTTATTCATTTCACACCTCTGGGAATGGAACTGAGCTACCAGGAGAGACTGAAGTAAGACTACAAAGGCACAAGGGAGGCAAAAGTGAAGATCTCTTAAAGATAACAGGGGGTATTAAAATGTACCCTGTGTTGAAAGACGTTCACCTGCACTTCTAATTTGGACTTTTGGATTTTTGCCTATCCAGGGCAAAACTAGCCCCATGTTTCTCCCCCACAGGCATGCAGGGACATCTTGCCTTGCGTCGTGAGGTAACCAAAACTAATTGGTGATGATGCCAAGCCCTTTCTCGATACAATATGTTAAAAATACTTCATTTCTACAGCACCATTCACGCAACTTTGTAGAATAAGATACAACCCTTCTAAGAAACTGAGGATTCCTCAGCATGGAGGACCATGAGGACATGGGGTACCTGGCATGGTAACCCCCTCTGCCAAAATTTCACTACTGTATCATTACTTCAGAGACACAACTGAGCAGGCAATACTGCTTCTTACCTTATGCCTTACGGCTAGACATACAAAACGTACTCAGGGTTCCTCCCTAAGACATGTTTCTGAGCACGAATCTACTTAGTCAGAGTCAGCTGGAAGCCTCAGTGGCACAAGGTAAATGAGCACGTAACCCTCAGAACCTGAAGGTTCCTTTCTGTTTCAGGATTATCACTGAGTTCTTGCGCCATGGCTGACCACAGAGGAGCCCTCCCTGGATTAATCTGTATAGTTACATGAAAAGCAACTTTATTTGTAGTTCCCCTGGCTAGGTAATAGATCCATTGCACAAGCTCTTTGCCCGCAGAGCCCTGGCACGAGCCCTCTCCCTGCTCACTGGGAATGGCAGGAAACTATAAAATTGATTCAGTCCATAGGTTTGGAAAGGAGAGGAAGACAATCGTTCAGTGTTCTCTGCTGCTGACTGCAAAACCTGGATCGCAGGCTGATACACTTTCCACCTTCCCCATGAAACCAAGAGTCAGGTAGTGAGCAGGGCTGGTGCAGCAGGACAGGGATGCAGCCACAAAGCAGTTACAAATAATGACCATCCCGCAGAACTAGAAATTCTATTGCTCCAGATTCTTAAGGATGATATCCCAGGTGTTTTCTTTACTTGAAAAATGCTTCTCCTTTCCGTTTACACTGGCAGTGGACAACATACAGTCTGCTTTAAGGACCTTCCACATGGTCAGGTATTACCTTTCTACTATAGGTTCCTCCAGCTATAGTGCTAAATGTTATTTTCCAATCCTGTATAATCATTTTTTTAAAAGAAATTCAGGTACGTAATCTTGATAATGATTTTTTTCATGTATACTCAAGCTTGTATGCAATGGAGATGTTCTTGAAACACCATGATTTTGCTTAATAAAAATATAAATCTCTATATAATATCATCACTTCGGGCCTTGAAAAACTGGAAATCCTCCTCCTACATTATTTGTCATTATTTCCTCTGTATGAATTGAATGTAAGAAGCGCATAGCTAAATTATGCAGAACTTACATAACTGTTCATAAGACAGAAGAATATACAAAATTAAGCAGCTTTAATAGTTAGGAATATAGAGAAATCCAACACAGACCTGAGGAAAAGATGATTTATAATTTGTCCTTCGGGTAGACAGGTTTACTTGTATTGAATTAGTATAAACAGAAGTAAATCTGAGAAAACGCTGTCATTCCTTAAGACATACGGAAACCAAGATCTGGCAGAACTAATTACGAAGCGGCTATATGAACAAACATAAATGTAATATGTAGAAAGGTCAATTTACATTAAGAGATCACATATCTCTTGCCTTAGTTTCCTCTCTTGGAACAGCAGTGGAGGACCCACGTGGCTCACTGACACCACTTGCACACAATCTTAACTACAATATTAGGCACTCATAGCAAGCATACGTAATTTCTTTCATTGCCTATCAGGAGGTTCAGCTACTTTTGGCAGTTTGGTAGTCTGCCTTCTCCTTCAGCTCTTGCAGCAAAGTCTCACATTACCCAGGCCTCCTTCTCCTACTCTCAATGCAAAAATCAGAAGGGAAATAAAATCCACCAGTCCTCTGCTTGGCTTATTAAATCTCTCTCACACTGTTGATCACTCCCTGTGGCCCTGCAACTCGAGTTCTTAGCTCTCAACTTGCAGAGCTCTTTAATCCCTTAGGTTTCTATCTGGATGGCCACAGGCAGACTGCACTACAATTTGCACAACCCCTTGTCTCTCTTTCTAGTCCCTGATAAGAATCTTTCCTCTCACTGGTGGTCTTTCTTACCTCTGCTGAAACAGCAAAAAGCCTTTTACAAGGTCACACATATACCCTTAGTCAGGTGTTCTTTGACTTACAATGAAAACCACGGGACAGCATAAATGAACCTGGGGTTCAAGATGTAAGGCGTTGTTGTAAATTATAATTAGATACAATAAGAAATGGGGATGAAAGTGGCTTCATTAGCAAATGTCAGCTTTTCAGCATACTCCAAGCATGTGAATTTGGAAATTCTTGTTGCTGTACCTCATGCAAATTACAGTTTGCAGCTCCCTTGCACTGTTCTCCCATTAGGTGTGTGAATGAAGCATAGAAACAATTTGTTTTATCGCCTCCACTCTCACAAAAGCATTGAATTAAAAATAGCAATAAGGCATCACATTTAACAGGGCAGTAAAATAGAACCGGCATGACTGCAGGCTCGCTCCTTCCCTCCTATATTGAGGCCGCAGCTCCGCCTGGGAACCTTCTACCAGATTTTGCCCTGAGAAAAGGTTTATCAAGAGGCAAGTCACTGTGGGGGAAGTGCCAAAACCCATGCCTGTCCTTTCAGTCCTCAGCCATTTGGTTGCAGGAGCTGATAATCTGCTTTGCAGTTCCATCTTGCTGGCAGCCCTTTTCCATGGTGATGCTCTTATAGAGACACTTGACAGCCAAGCATCGTTTCGGTCCATGTTGTTGAGAAGGCTCCTCAATTAATAGGAGATTTACTGTAAACCTAATACAGGTTGTTATTTTTGAATTTTGACTCTCCCCTGAGTTGAGAGTAGTAGCAATATCCACAGCTGCCCACTCCTTTCCTACCATACAAGACGCTGGAAGTCTGCACCTCAGGACACACAGGAACTAGCAAAAGAACAGGACGTGACCTGTACCACTGACATCTATTTGATAAAACTAATTCTTTTTCAAAACCAATGGACATGAAGCAGGTCTCCGCAACACTGGAAACATTAATCTGAGCTTTAAAAACCCAAGGGACTAAAGGTGTCATATTAACATCTTTAGCATCATACTAACATCTCACTCTGTGCAATAATTCCTTTTAAGCAAATAGTGCAGTAATACTAGCAGAAGGAAAAAAAATTGTCTGCAAGTAATACTCAGCTAACAAGACTACTCAGCTGGTCCCTAAGATGCGTGAGCCTGCGCTCACTGTTCAGTTTCCAAAATGCACAAAAATATTTATCTGCATATCTTAAATCATTGTCAGATCTAAGGTGCAGGCAACTGGGGATTAAAAAAAAGGGGGGGGGATGGTGACAATCTGGATAGGAATTTGGTGGTTTAGCTTATTTAATTTGAATGCTTTATATTCAATAATATCTTTGGTTCCTGATATTTAAGGGTTTTCTCTGTAGAACACTCATATAACAATGACAGTAAATCCTATAAGAAATGTATGTGTACCATTTACATCAATGTTACTGGATCAATAGATGAAGTGAGATTCCCCCCTGGTTCCCAGCTCCAGCACAAAGGCCCTTCGCTTCACAGAAGACGAATGTGCAAAGGAGGAGTATGAAGGACAGAGGAGATACGCAGGGGGACTTCTCTGCAGTCTTTCACACAGCACTTGGAGATGTTCGCCAGCTGCAAAGAGCCTCTTGTATAGGAAGATTTAGGAGCAGGTGAGGGGAAAGGGTCACAGCAGTTCACGGGCCTGAACACACAGCATTCCCAACAGCACCTGACTCCATCGTGAAAAGCAGCAGTGGAAGAGCCAACCTGAAGTGTTAAATCTCTTCTAGCCCTTGGTCAGAGATGTGCTCAGTCTTACCGTGCACACATCTGTCACACAGCAGTGGTGACCCTCTCTGAAAATTTCATGCTAAGGGTAGGAGGAACGGTTAACATACTTCCTATAGTCTTATGCACAAGTGCCTGGAGTTTTTTCACCTAATCTATACATAAATTAAACTTCAGTAACTGTGAATTTTGTTACTGAAAAAAAAAAAACCCACCAAGCCATGAAACAAGACAAGTTTTCCTAATGCTTCTGCCACATGCAGAGTAAGCACTGTTGTGAACACTGTGTGCTCAGGAGGTGTTAATTGCCAGGTCCCAGGAGCATCCTCTTTAGCCTACTCCACATCTTCCTCTGTGACAGCCTTTACTACAGTGTGATAAGAGTCACTGACCCGTCTTTTGAAAGCAGATTATTGCAGTTCAAGTTTATGACATAATCATTAAGTATAAGGTCATTTCTTAATAAAATTCTGCTCCGGCTTACTACGATTCTTCACCAGTAATAAATATTTACTTACCCTTAAATGACTCTGAAAATACTTTTTATATGATTAAACCAGGTCTTTTTCACTAGAACACAAGTATTTTTCACTTGAAAGATAATGAAGATGGCAATTAGAGGTTTATCTGTATCCTATATCCTAAAACCTTCTTAGCTGCCATTTTTTAAAAAATGTTTTGAACAAGCCAAAGAACACTGCAAATCCAGCCCTTTAGTGCTGTGATTTACATCTCTGTTGGACAAACAGCATTGGGACACAAAAGCCATTAACCTCATTTGTTGAAGGTCACTACATTTATGACATGACAGAAGTATGAGCGGAAGGAGTCACATACACTTAATTGTATAGGCTATTTGCACATAAAATAACCAAATGGTCAAACTAAAATAGCTTGCCAAACTCTGTATCTGTAGTCTATACACTGCCATACAACTATCAAGAACTTGCACGTTAACTTGCTACTAAGAGTTCAGAATAGTTTAGAAAAGACAGATGAGTAGGTAATGAAATTGTATTTTCTGTGTGAAAATCTGGCACTTCATTAGTATGTGACAGAATTAATTTCTACCTTTGCTAAAAAAGGCTTGCTTTTCTGTATACACTCAGGATAGCAATTGCTTTTATTGTTTTACTAAGCTGTTCTACAATATCTTAAGAAGAATTTTCCTGTGGTAAACTAAGAGAGCAAATTACTTTATAAGCAGTTTTTCTTTGAAACATTTTGCATTTCAGTTTGTAGATAAACATGTCTTCACAATTGCTGTTCTCAACAGGAACCTTTCCCATACACCTCCAGTGATGTCAATTGTCCTGTATCTTAATTTCTTACTGCAGTGAGGTCACAAATTTTTTATCATCTGATTTCACCACCAGATCTACCCGATGATCAAGACATGATATCAGAACACGACAGCTACATTACCTGGTGAGACATCACAGCTCTGTACACTCTTACAGACATATTTCTGCTGCCCTTGTTGACTTCTTGCGGTTTTCTCTGCACTATTAAATCATTCATCTCTCAACATAAACGCAGAGTTCATCATATAAACCTGCAAAGTCACCATTTTCAGATAGAAAATTATATAGATAATTAAACCTGAATAGCAAAATATACAATATACCACAACAGTGGTAGTATGTGGCAGGACTTAAGTTGAATGCAAATGCTGAGTGGAGCAGGATTCCTGCCTGCTCTCTGCCAAGTTACTTTTTAAGGTAAGGCTTCCATTTGGATTTGCAAAGGCAATTCCTGCTTCTTGCCTCAGCTGATAAAATTCCAAAAGGGTTCACTTCAACAAACATATGTGTAACAGGGCCTTAGAAAACTTACCTCCTCTGTACTAATATTTGCTTTCCATACAGAGCAGCTTCTTCATACCTGGTATTTTCAACAATATTTAACCTGGACCTATCCCTTGATAAGAAGTCTACAGATCCAAGTGAGACAACTAAATACACCCAAAATACCCCATGAGTATTTTTACCTTTTCAGCATCAATCCTGTAAAGACTGTTAAATATATGGAGTTTTCGTATGTTCTGCCCACCCAGACTTCAATGAAAATAAAGGGACAAAAGACTAATTTGTCAGGGCTTAATTTACTACATTAATTTTATGCATGGTCAGTTATACTACACAAAATAACCCCAATGCCGTTTCAGGCATGTTGCACAGTCAGCTTTATCAGATAAAATCTACGGATCAAAATTTAAAAACTACCTTTTAAAAAAGTTTGAGTTAACAAAAGGGACAGTCTGATCATTCAGTGACAATAAGATCATATTCTGGGTAAAAAAAGCCTGAGCATCTAAGCTATGGAAAAGCCTGTTCAAACACTCAACTTTTGATTGTAGTGTTTGCAATATATTCACAATAGCCTTAGCAATGCCAATTAGAGCAAATATTGGGACAAAACCCAAAAGACCAGTTCAGTTTTGACTTTCGTTTTATTCCATTTTACAGAATAAAACAGCACACTGGCTCTTGAAAATGAGCTTTAAAAAAGTACGTTAAGATTTGTTATCTGAGAAGACAGTGTCTCCCTTCTATGACCCAGCTTTTGCGAGTAACCTGGAAAAGACTGAAGGAGCTCGGATGCTCGGTTTTTCTTAACTGTATGATCTTCTCTTGTTGCTCTGGTACGGCTTCCTTGGATATTTAGACAGAACGCTGAATACACCAAAACAACAGGAGATGTCATTTGCAGTCTTCTCACTGACTTCAAATGACTGATGAGCTGGCCATTTAGGATTCAAATATTTCAAGAAGTGGGAGATATTGTTGAGCAAAGGGCAGAGTCATGTCTGCTGTCTTATTCTCTGCATTGCAGGTATTTATTTCATCCTCCATAAAGCAGATGCTATGACTATAGAATAGATTCTGTAAAATCAAGTTTTCTTTATGCTCATGCTCACATTTAACCTCAGTTAGAAAACATTTCCTTTTCAAAATCCTTGAATTCTACTGTAAGCATTGTCTAAGGAAATGTTATCCTACAAAACATAGTCACTTCCTGTGAAAAGAATGGTATATCCTTAATAAAACAGATGAACTTTACAGCTTTTGGAACAACGTCTCTGTTCTAACCTGCTATACCAGCTCACATCCAGGCTATGGCTTCATGGCTTAATCTTTGTTCAAAGCAGAAGAGCAATTGTTGTGACCTGGAATCTCATAGGAAATTCAGCAGAAAAAAGGGCTTGCAGTTAGGGCAAGACCAGTGTGAAATCAACTTGTCCAAGACCAGGACAGAGGGAAAACAAATGGATGCTAAAAGCACGTAAGCCACCTGGAAGTCATTCATGCGAACTAAAGATTGCAAAAGAAATTCATGATGGCAAATTTCAAAGCAGAAGGAGGGAAAGGAGACTTGCTCAGCATTCTGTTGAGTCGAGCCACTGAAGTACATATGCATTTACAAGACGTTGTAAGGTTGGACTGTTTAAGTCAGATTTTATTCTTGCACACAGAATCCAGCTAACGCAAACTTGATGCGTTATTTCCACTTAAGAATTTTTTTTTTGTTCAACTGATACCCATCCAAAATAGGTTTAATGTGTAGTCAGGTGAGTGTCTGATGAATTTTGACATATCTTGTGCTAAGCTACTGCCCCTTATCTGAGGTAACAAAGTTCATTTGAATGCAAAGCAGAAAGGCAAATCTTAAAGAAACACCTTGTGCCATGGATTTGTGATGAATAGTAAGCGCTCGTCATTCAGTTCAGGGCAGAAGTAACAGGTACCACCAGCCAACACTGACTTTGGTTTTAAGGGAAGTGGTGGAGTCACCATCCCTGGAAGTGTTTAAAAGGCGTTTAGACGAGGTTCCTACGACATGATTTACTGCCAGAGTTCAGTTAGGTTATGGTTGGACTTTATGATCCTGAGGGTCTCTTCCAACTGAAACGATTCTATGATTCTATGAAAGTTTGCCCTGAAACAGCCTGGGGAGGCTCACACAGGAGTGTACCTCTGCTGGGAAACTATAAATTCTTCAGCTGTCTGAAGTATCCTACCGCTCCTCTAGATAACACTGCAAAACTCAAATCAAAATCAACACCCACACAGAGTTTTACCTTAATTTAACTCTGCCTGCTTACATCAGATACTGCAACCAGCCTTTGTAAAAAGTGGCCTAGGAGATCAACTTTCAGATCACATGAATTTTTTACCTATTGTTTGTAATTACTTCTGAAGCTGTTACAAAGATGTGTTGCTCTAAAATGAGCCAATTAGTTTTAGCAATTTTATTGGCTTACATCTACTAAACACAGGCCAGATTTCTAAGCTTGTGGAGGTCAATTTATACCCCTTCATATGCACATGTAGTAGGTGAAAATAAACAAGACATATCTGAAGGGTGCAAAGCCTAAGTTTCGAAGTGAGCTCACAGGAAAATGCACAGAAGGCAGTAGCTGGTGCAAAGAAATTTTGTTAATAAAGGAAAAATTAATATCAGGAAATTAATCTATTTCTTGACAGTAGATCTGTTACGCTCTGGAACATTTTTCCTGAGGGAAGTGGTGGGAGCTCCATTACTCTGATAATTTAAAATCAGACCAACAAAAAAAAAAAAGTAGTAAATGTACAGCACAATACAGAATAATTCTATATAGGAAGGGTAGTGCAGTGGATGACTAATAAGTCTATCTTTCTAGCAACTATGAATCATACAAGCACGCAGTGGCTTGACACTGGATTTCCTGTGCACGGCTGGTGAAGCAAACAGACAGACTTGCACATGGTACTAGTTGGTAATGGCTGGAGGAACCAATTCTTCATATGCAAAAAGCAATTAATACACATGTTACTAGAGTGTCTGCCTAAACCCTACAGAGACTTCATGTAGTGAAACTTTACTTACAGTCCCCTCTCCCCTAAACAACAAAAGCAATGCCAGTTTCATTATCACATGCACACTCTTTTTGCTTGGACAGAACATTCTTAGCTGAAAGAACACGTTGGAGTTCATTTATGAGCTGAGTGTTTTATGTGTAACCAGAGGTAAAAATTTTTGGTCACGGATTACACCATGTTTTACTTGAGTTTAACTCATTCTCTACTCAAAGGCATATTTAAGACAAACATTTGATTTTTTTGAGTATGACTTAAATATTTTTTCACATCAAAGTTGACGGAAAGACACACAGACTTTTTATTTGATTCTTCTGTTTCCGGTATTTTCTCTAGTACGGTAGACAAGCGAGTGTTATTTGACCTAATCTGCCCAAGCCAAGCTGTTTGACCCAAGCACTTCGCTGCAGCTACATGACATTTGGCCATTGACAGAGTTGTGCCGTAACCGTGACGTGCTGCTCAGACTACAGACCAGGGCTTCAACGTTGACCCCCACAGCAGTACTTATAAATCAAAAGAGCGTAGAAGTAACACTTTAAACTACATACAGGATGGTAAGTCGGATAAAGCTGAACATGATGTGCCTTAATTTTGTTGAAAAGCAAGATTGGCCAAAACAAAGGCACTTGTTGTCAATGACCACAGAAAGTGAAACTTACTGTGCTGTATATTCTGCGTTTTTCTGAAACAATCACCTCCAACTACAAATTTGCAAACAACATATCAAAGAAAAAAGGTAGTAATTTTCCTCAAACTGTCTAGAAATTAGGGAGAGTAGGACAATACATTCAAAAACTTTTAAGCTTTGCATTTCACTATTTTTGGGAAAAAAAAATCCATGTTTCTTGAAATATGTTGTCATTGGAGTAGGCTGAGGATGGTCCATCATACCTGATGTCATCATAGAAAGTAGCTTAACACTCAGAAGAAGAGCAACAAGTGCTGCTTGTTGTGCTTTGGAAACAATATGTTTTCCTTGCCAGCAGGCTATTTTGTATTTCAGGTTTCTTCCCAAAGAGTCTAAGGTCTCTATGGGATATTATTTTTCAACCACCTTGACAGGCTATTTCTGGGTGTCACTGTTCAAACAATTTCATGATCAGAAAAGGATACATTCAAGCCTGGTACTGAATTCAGATAGATAGTGCTGCACAGACATTGCTGTGGATGCAATATAGGATAAACCACAAAATTGTTTGTTTTCTTTCTCACAGGAAAACACATACAAGCACATAATAACTAAATAATAGTCTTTCCCGTGTTGTACTCTCACAGTAACACAAGAAAACTGAAAAAAAAAACCCATTAAAATCACCACTACACTAAGGATATTTACCCACATTTTCTTTCTTACAACTTTGGTGAAAATCCACCTCAATGCAAAGGGGAACAGAAGTTTAGGCAGGCAGGTGTGAAAAAGTAATTTACCTTGATCTGGATCCCATCTGGCTCGTTTTTTATATAGTTGGGTTTTGTTGCTGTTTGTTTGTTTTTTTAATCAATCAATATTGTCCCCAGGAAAACAAAAAGAAAATAGAATAGCTATTCATTTACTTTGAGATTAACAGAGAACAGACACATCATTAGAGTTGGGACAGCACTGTCATGGAACTGTATTTATATGTCTTAAAAAATTCAAGTTTATTAACATTTCGAAATGAAATCCATTAGAGGACCTTCAAACCATTTTGGTCAGTGGACACAGATTCATCATTCAAACACTTCCAGAACACAATGAGTTCTCACCCAGGGCACTGGCCAAAGTGGATCTGGGTCTTCATCCAAGTAAAACAAAAATGTCATGGCATGGAGAATTTAGGTTTGATGCAACTACTTACTTTGGGAGATAATCATTTGAAGGACCATTTTAACATGTGTGCATAGCACAGTCAATGAAGCTATAGATATTACTACTCTCTGAAAATACTTCTATTTTTAGTGAAAACTGTATGAATTGTTCTTATTTTTTCCAGTTTTCAAAATATTTGCCTTCAAAACATACCTTGTGGGGTTTTTTTCCTCTTTTTAACTATTGTGACTGAAGAAGGGGTAGAATTAAAATAAAGGAAGACGGGGGGGGGGGGGCGGAGAAGGAAGAAGTCCAGAAAGACACAAACTTAAAAAAACAAACTCATTTTTAAATGTGCTATCCCTGCAAACAAGGAGTGCTAAACTCTCTGAAAAACCTTAATCACAGAAGATAAGCGATGGCTGACTGGCAGTAAGTGCTGAAGAGAGTGTTTTGTTGTTTTCCTGCAGCAAAGGGAGCCAGTGCCCTGGGTTGCTGGGCTGGTGACCAAATCCATAGGGCATTCCTGAAGGGGAAATGAGGAGGAAGGCAGAGCGAGGAAGGATGGGTGAAAAGGAAGGTGAGGATGAGGAGGTAGGATTATTAGAGGCTCTCACACCACCTGGTGAGTCCTTAAAGGCCCACCTCCAACTGAGCTGTGGAATTCTGCTGCACACACAAGTGCTTCAGGACAACTTCACCTATGCAAGACGCCAAGTGCCTCTACAAGATCTAAATACCCCTTTAATTCCTTTGCCATAGCAGGACCTGAAGATGTCTTGGCATTTCCTAATAGTGGGTCTGACGTCATTATCGTGCTAAAGATAAGGAAATGCCACATGTACCAGCAATGTGGCTTAAAAACACAGTGCCTGCACAAAGCAAAGGCAAGTTACAGAATACTGAAAATGAGCGAAAGCTCAGCCTCACCTGAGTGGCAGAACCCACTGACTTCAGCCACCTGCATAAGCTGGTCACAAAAGTGGCAGAACAATTCTTATCAATTAACACCACAAACAGAATTATTTCTACATTATTAACCTTGCATATTTTGCTGTTGTGAGTGGAGGGCACAGGGAAACTTTTAGCATCATGAGCACTGGCACCTTTTTCATACTTGCATTTCTGATCTTGATTATCTGATCATAGCTTTTTCCTCCATGAACAGCTTCCCACAGGTGCTGAATCCAGGATCCCTCAAACTCACTTTGTTTTATCGACGTGAGTAATCCCATGATGTTCAGTGCAGTTCCCTATTTCAATAAGGACTCACAATTCCTAAGTGATTGTAGGATCAGGGCCTTCAGGTTGTGAACAGTCATTGGCTTCTCTGCCATTAACAGGTCATTGATAAACTGCAGTTTCGTTCACATCTGACAGAGGGCTTCTGAGGTGCACATATATCACTGCCATTTTTCTGTTACAACTTTTTAAAATGCAGAATCAGATTTAAAACACAATCAATAGCAATTCAGTTGCAAGCACCTCTAATGAAGCACAGCAGAAACAATTTGGTATTAGATTTTCTCCTAAAGGGTGTCACAAAAACCATTTCTTAGTGCCACTTGATGTGCCCAAAAGAGAAGATCAAGGTATTTATCCCAGGCTCTGAGCCAGGGAGACACACACACACGCACTGAACCTCACACACTACAAGAAACTCCAGTGGGTTGCACAGCACAGGTCTTGGCATAACGTTACTGCTGCCATAGGTTGTTTGTCCTGCTCACATTTATTCCTCAAATATATATTTCTGCTATCTTAATGATTATAATTATTTACAGTTGATAGGACAATGATAACTATCAACTCTTAAAAGTATTTCCAAAAGAAATTAATTTTTTTTTAATTGAAAGCCTTTGCTAGGATACCTTGTCAATATAGGGTATATTTTTAACTCATCCATCCTCAGCAAAGTCTGGAAGGCACAGTAGATTCATATTGTGTCAAATACTGAAGAAATTACACTTTCTTCTGCTGTGGGAGCTAAGGGTAAAGGCAGAATGAAACCTAGCACATCAGTTGACTGAGCCTGTTTTCAGCTTTTCTTTCTTGAATAAATTTTCCAAACACACTTTATAATAATTCTCTGCAATGCAAACTATCCTATTCTCAACACAACTCACAATGAAGAATTAGAAGTCATTTTCACTTGCCTTCTAAAATACAATTATTACTTTCTTGGTTTTAGATGCTCGGCAAACATCCAGTGATCCTTGAAAACCAACATGATTCCCATTTTCAGACACACAAGCTAGAAGAAGAGTAAGGAATAAAATAATGCAATAATTTCCTCAACAAAAGTATGAAAAATACCAATAAGTGTATGCTGATGTAAATCAGTCCTACACTCCACCTGAAAATCCATTATCTTTGCTCATAAAGTAGATTTGTGCACTTGACTTTCACTTCCTAGAATCAATTAATTCAGATTAAGGGATACTGCTACATCTGCAACTCTAATCCAAACTGCTATTCCTAACTTCTAAAAATTACTTTATTAAGCCCTAAACTTCAAATATGTCTGTGGTATAGCAGTACTTAAATGGTCTACGTTAGCTACTTGCTTCATGCTTGATCTAATTCCAGATAAAGAAATGTATTTGATACTAACTTTATTTTCAAAAGAAAATGGAGAATATCAATACAAATCACCCTGAAATCATAGCACTAGCTCAAAATTGTGGTTTGCAATTTTTTATGTTTTTTTACTTTATTTCCAAGGTTTTCTGTAATACCACAAAGGATAACATTGTTCTAGTTGAACGCCTTGTACCATCTAGAAGTCCTATGCTAAAAAAAAGCCAAGTATTGTGAGGGTTGGTAGCATTGCAACATGGCCTGAGAACTCCAGCTCCCTTGTGGAGAAGCCAGCAAGATACTAAAGCCTAAACTTTCTGAATTCATAGCCCAAATTCATCACTAAAACATTCACAGAGACTGTTTATTCACATGGCAGCAATGCAACAAAGGACCATTTTTATTCCAGCTGGTCTCCCTAGAACCTGAAAAGCCTCACATTCCCTCCCAAACCACATCTCAGCAGGCTGGGAACTGTTACCAGCACTGCCACGGAGCCTCTCTCCTTGATTTTAAGGTCAAAAGCTTTTGGATCCGGCCACTCAAGAGAACAGACTTCACCAGCAACTCATATGCCTCCGGTACCAGGAACATCAAGTGAGATGTGTGGCTGCTCTCTCATTCTGGACATTCCTCTGAGGTGACAGTCTAGGACAGTGATGTCAAACTCATCTTTACCGGGGCCCACATCAGCCTTGCAGTTGCCTTCAAAGGGCTGAATGTAATTTTAGGATGGTAAAAATGTAACTACTCCTATATTTATACTGTGCTAAAATTATATTCAGTCCTTTGAAGGCAACCGTGAGGCTGATGTCGCCCCCAGTGAAAATGAGTTTGACACCCCTGGTCTAGGACCAAGAGCCAGTGAAGGTCCTTCTTTAAAGCACACAAAGTGGTAGGTTTTCTTACAGCTGACACTGAGAATGGAAAGGGAAACAGAGTAATGCATAAAAGCAGCCCATCTGCTTGGCAACACTTGTGTTGGAGTCAGGATCACCGTTCTTCTTACAACTTAAAACCAGCAACAGCACCTGGGATCACAGAAACCGTAAGAGAGTAGGAATGGCTGTTAGTCAGGAAGGCCTGCTAAAGCCTGCAAACACGAAGGAGTTTTGTCAAAAAACAAAACACGTTTCCAAATACACAGTAGCACACTGAGTGACTCTTAAGAAGCATCTGTCAGGTCAAGTATCCACAAGAAGAACCATGGAGAGGCAACTCTTGGGAAGGTTCACATACCTCTCGTTTAGAGAGATGAGTAGCTCGTAACACTGAGAGTGGGAGCATCCAGCAGCAAGCTCCTACCCTGGCTCCACTGCAAGACAGCACACGGCTTAAGAAGACAGCAGGACTCATGAACATGTTTCCAAATGTGAAGCGATAGGGAACTGCTGGAGAGAGTCCAGTTCAGAGCCACAAAGATGATTAAGGGAGTGGAGCATCTCCCTTATGAGGAAAGGCTGAGGGAGCTGGGGCTCTTTAGCCTGGAGGAGACTGAGGGGTGACTGCATTCATGTTCATAAGGGTGAGTATCACGAGGATGGAGCCAGGCTTTTCTCAGTGACAACCAATTACAGGACAGGGGGCAATGGGTTCAAACTGGAATACAAGAGGTCCCACTTAAATATGAGAAGAAACTTCTCCACAGTGAGGGTAACAGAACACCGAAACAGGCTGCCCAGAGGGGTTGTGGAGTCTCCTTCTCTGGAGACATTCAAACACACCTGGACGCCTTCCTGTGTAACCTCATCTAGGTGTTCCTGCTCTGGCAGGGGGATTGGACTAGATCATCTTTCGAGGTCCCTTCCAATACTGAACATTCTGTGATTCTAATAAAAACGGCTTATTTTCAATACATGGGCTTGCACTGGTTCAGAAGAAGACAAAACAATTGCAAATCAGAAAAGCAAAATGCAAAGGAGAAAAAAGCATGATAGATCTCAACTCAAAAAGAAAAATCAATTAAATCTAGGTTTAATGAAAACACTGAGAGAACGCACCTTCATACTGCAAATCTTTCAAATTTATTTTGCAGATCACACTCAGGAACAGAAGAAATGCCATTCTGCAAAATGTTCTTTAGAATAAAAACAAAAACTCAGTTGTAGTAAACTGACAGTTAAAAGCAAAATCCAAAATGAAATGAGCTGCCCTTCCATATATTTTGCAGCCATCAAAAGCTTTCAATATATTTATCAGTCTTTTCTTCTTCAGCTGAAATTTCGCTTTTCAGCTTGCATTAATCCTAGCCTTCTACATGCCCTTTCTTGGATCTTAATTGTTCTCATCCCACTTTGAACTCATATTTTGTGTTGCCCTGGAAGAAACATTGCTTGCTTAACAAGAAGAATCACAAAAGGATTTTTAGTCCATTCTGAAACAACACCGCACTATTTCTACCCCTTTTTCATGAATTGCCTTTACAAAGGTCATTAAAAAAATAAATGACATCCTATGTCAAAGGAAAGCTAGTCCATCAAAGAAAATGCTAATACGCATATAGCCAGAATATTAAGATTGCAGAAATTACCACATTCTCTGGGGTTTACATTTATTTGCATGCATTCACTCATCCAGTGTGATTCTTTGCGGCAGCTTCATGGCTTAAAGGTAAATTCAGTGCTACGACAACTACCAGGGGTGTGGAGATTCCATCCCGCAGGAGGTGAGGCCATGGAAAGGATGTGGGAAGGTCACCTCACACGTGGGGCAGGGAACAGATCTTTTTTCTGGGATTCTCTGCACAGGCTCCTAAGCTAAAAGGTGGGTGCCAGGTTTGAAAGCCTGTCAGAGACCATCAGCTCCAGGGAGTACTGATGAGATGTTCTTGGCATCTGGGGGAGGTCTGTAGCTCATTCTTCCTTGCAGGAAGGTTCAGCAGCTGTGGTGTGGGTAGGGTCATTACTAATGCTGCATTCATGACTCATCTGTGGGTTATTTCCTTAAATACACACACAGAGGCAGGAATTTTGTGTTTCTCTGGACTCCAAGTTGGTCGGGACCTTCAACATAAATGTGTCTATGACTCTGAAAGAAAATTTATCATCTGACCTTGACGTCTCTCTTCCACTTTCAGAGAGAGCACTGGTTCCATAGTTCCCTACTTGCAACAACAGGAAATGCATCTCAGGAGAAGGCTTCACAACAACGATATTTCCCAGTTACAACCCACACAAACAAAGAATAAGAGAATCTCAGAAAAGCGCTGGTCAGCAGAACAAAACCAAACAGTGGGCGTTTCAGCATGGAAGTGCTTTAACTTCAGCTGAAAACTGAAATCTTTCATCAGCAAAACCCAAATGAAGTACTTCATTAAAAGCCAAGTTTAAGTCACAAAGGAAAAAAAAAAAAGATCACTTCCAAAGTAGACTGAATGCTTTGTTCTGGGACTAAACTGCATCTCCCTGGGATGCTGGGGTGCCTCACTGGTCTCCTAATTTTGGTGCTTGTGGACTGGTCTATGGGGCTGCTTATGGGCAAAGAGTCACCTCGGCGGTAAATGCAACCTCCCCACCGGACACAGAAGCTGCACACTGGTGACACACCATAATATCTCTGGGCTGGACAGTGTGACTGACTGGAGACATGAGGGAAGGGACAAACTGCCGCAGTAGCTCAGGAAGAAAAAAATTGAAGTTCAGGCTGAGGTGAAAGAAAACTACTGATTTGGAGATGCTGAAATGCTCCATTTCAATAATGAATTTTTAAACGAAATGTTAAGAAATTTCTGAATGGGAAGTTTCAGTTACAGTTTCTATTGGTCAGTTGTTTCTACAGAGAGCAAATACTTTTTGCAAAACATTACACAGCACTGAAAAATTATTTTTTTTCAGTCACACCAATTTTCTGCTTTTTGAATAAAATTCTATATAAGCTATGCTAGAATAAAGAGAAGCACAACAAAGTCCATCTTCGTACTCAGTGATAAGACAGTTTGGACTGTTTGGTTCTGATGCTTCTTACACTCAAAAAGCTGTCTATTTATTTCAGTATCAATATTACATGCCTAAAATTCACTAGTACTGAATATAAAAGCATGTCTTCTTACACGAGGGAAAAATTCCCTGGTTTATTTTCTATGAAGCCTCACAAAAGTAAGAAACGCAAGTCAGGACTGAATTCAAATCCGTATGTTCTTAGACTCACAAGTGTCACTGTTAATTGTCTAAAATATGAATAGTACCTTGAAAAGATCAGAAATAGAGTTATATTTTTAAAGATAAGACGTGGCAAATTGTTGGTTTTTTTTTTCCTACCCTAACAATGTGGGTTTGGTGCTTTAAAGCTCTGTGTTTTGTACGTGTGAGGTTTTTTCTTCCTCTCTTTTCATAACAGCTGCTTTTTTCTTTGCCTCGCTTTTGAGAACACTCTACGCAATTTTTAGAAAAATAAGCACTGCAAATGAATCATCAAATGATAGTAGTTAAGCCCCAGCCATTGTGGATGATCCTGCTGAGGGGGAGCACGGGGGTTTACTCAGACACTGGTACCGCGTGGGTGGGCGACCCTTGGCAGGGGCTGTGTGCGCTCAGGAGGTGCCCATTCCAGTTCCTGCAGGTCAGGAGCAGGGACTGGAGGGCTGCACAAAGCGCAGGTGAGCACCACTCATCGAGTTCATGTCCTTTTAGTCAAGACAAGCCATCTCCGGAAATCCATCCAGCAAGACCTGGACAGGCTGGAGGTTTGGGCAGGGAAAAATTTAATGAAATATAACAAGGGAAAGTGTAGAGTCTTACAGCTGGGCAAGAACAACCCCAGGTTCCAGTATAAGTTGGGGAATGACCTGTTAGAGAGCAGTGTAGGGGAAAGGGACCTGGGGGTCCTGGTAGACAGCAGGATGACCATGAGCCAGCATTGTGCCCTTGTGGCCAGGAAGGCCAGTGGCATCCTGGGGTGAATTAGAAGGGGGGTGGTTAGTAGATCGAGAGAGGTTCTCCTTCCCCTCTACTCTGCCCTGGTGAGACCACATCTGGAGTGTTGTGTCCAGTTCTGGGCCCCTCAGTTCAAGAAGGACAGGGAGCTGCTGGAGAGAGTCCAGCGCAGGGCAACAAAGATGATTAAGGGAGTGGAGCATCTCCCTTATACGGAAAGGCTGAGGGAGCTGGGGCTCTTTAGCCTGGAGGAGACTGAGGGGTGACCTCATTCATGTTTATAAATATGTAAAGGGTGAGTGTCACAAGGATGGAGCCAGGCTCTTCTCGGTGACAACCAGTGACAGGACAAGCGGCAATGGGTTCAAACTGGAACACAGGAGGTTCCACTTAAATATGAGAAAAAACTTCTTCTCAGTGAGGGTGACAGAACACTGGAACAGGCTGCCCAGGGGGGTTGTGGAGTCTCCTCTGGAGACATTCAAACCCACCTGGACACCTTCCTGTGTAACCTCATCTAGGTGTTCTTGCTCTGGCAGGGGGATTGGACTAGGTGATCTTTCAAGGTCCTTTCCAATCCCTGATGGTCTCTGATTCTGTGCAAGGGCCTTGTTATCTGGAAGAGGTCCACTGGCAGCCTGGCAGGGGTGTGAACAAGCGGGTCAACATGACTTTAGCTGGGATTGTGTGAAAGCACTACAGCAATGGAGGCCTTTCAACCCTGCTAATATCTTCTAATGGAAAGGGGATTGTAGAGACTTTCTGCAGCCACAAACCTCTCCTTGTATATTTTACAACCAAATCCCATCTCTGGATTTAGCTCAGCATAAGCTAACGTAATCTTAAAGTCCTGGTGTGTGCAGCAAAGCAAAAAAATCTTATTATGACAGTAAAATCATGGCTGAGGTAAATATATTCAGCGTCTCTACTTTCAGACATTTGTAAACTACTGAAAAATGCTGTCCTTTGGTCTAAGGATTTCATGTCTTGTCAGTTCAAAAGCCTACTTAAAAACAAACAAGCTAAAAATGTTTGGCAGTTATTTTTCATCCTCCAAAGTGCTCAGATAGGAAAATAAAAGAGGAAATAAGTGTATAAAACATGGAAGGTCATAACTTATTATCATTCAGCCTTGAGAAGCCTTCCTCCTGCAACCAGGGACTAGCATGGCACTTGGATCACACTAAACCAGCTGGGATTGCACACAGAGGTTGCCATGGGAAGTCAGCTCTTGTGTCAGCTCCAAAATTTTTTGTGATGCCATTTCTTCCTACTTATGTTGAAAAAGTTATAACGGAGGTCTATTGACAGAAACATTTGTTATTTGACAGTGTTCTTAAATAGATCTAAATCTGACAAAACCAAGTCATTACTTTGAGCAGTGGCCAGTGTTATCAGGGCTGCAGTAGTTAAATACCAAAGGAGACAAAGTTACGTGATCGGTAAATAAAACAATCTACGAACTCCCACTTGTTTGGGACGTGAAGCCCCGAAGTGAGAAATGGGCTGACTTAATACTAATCTAATTACAAGTGTGGAATGTATTCATCCTCAGTCAGGTCATTGAGAAGAACAGAACCACTCCTGGTGTTCAAAATATTCCTTCCTCCTGAAACAAGTCACTTTGGGATTAACACAGGCATGGACTCTACACCATCTGAAAGGGCCTCTGATCATTGCAATCCATATTCTTAGGGACTTTGACCTTCTCTTTGTTGCTGTGGTTTTGTGATGCACTGTACAAATAATTTTTAAAAGCTTCTTGGATATTGATTCCTTACCTTTTTTTTTTTTTTTTACATTATCATTGTCTCCTTCCTCACCTCCCCCAGTAAGCTAAGAAATGCAGTCACCCCACCTTGCAGACACTGATGTATGTATATATTCAGGCATTTATTTCCCTTCCCTGATGCATGTGTAGTTTGATCCTGCTCCAGTGTATGTGCTGGGTGCTCCACCATCAATAGTTTCACAGGAAGACACTCAGAGTCAGGGCAGATCTCCTCAGAAGTGGCTTCAGTGGAGTCACATGAATTTGTGGAGCTAGGAACCTACTGCTCTCATTGTGCATTACACACTTCTTGTGTACAAGAAGGCACAGATTAGCTGTACTGCTTTATATTTTGCTGTAAAAGCTTCTGGATTGTGGTAGTTTTTTTGTTGTATTCCATGATAACTGTTCCATGTATTTTCTTTTCAAAGGGGAGATTTAAAAATATAATATTAAAAAAAAAACAATGGTAACATTACAGTTACCAGTTACAACTGCTGCCGTTTTAGAAACAACTGCTGTAGGTGCTTCTGCTGAGAATACTTGCCAAGTAGAAAAATGCAATAGTTAAGAAGCTAGTTAATACAGATGCATAGACAACATGGAGCAGGGCCTTATATATCAAAATTCAGCTAAGCACCTTAATATCTAATGACATTGATGATTCACAAATAGTATGCAAGTGGGTGCTACCACTTTCCAAAACAAAGCCACATCAAACCCGCAGCTTTTGCAAGGTAGGGGAAGATTGGCTTATTGAAAAAAAAAAAAAAAAAAGAGAGAGAGAGAGAAGAGAAAAGGAATCAATTGTGAAAAATAAGCTGTGAAAAAAGGCCCTCTCAAGGTCTGAGCTTCCGGCCAAGCTGTTCACATGACATATGCTAACAAATATTTTGATACTCAAGGAGTGTGTATGAGAGTACGCTGGAGCTTCAATTTAAACGTATTAACAACAGCTAACAACATTTCATAACTAATGTTCCCATCGCTGGTATGTTCTACTCAAACACTAGCAGAAGTATGAGGTAAAGCATAAAGAGCAAATATATTCTTACTGAATCTTTAACCCCTTGTTAACAGAAGATTCATTGGACTTAGCCACACAGACAGCAAGAGGCCCAAGAAGCTGCACTGCTGGGAGTCTGCCAAAGCGATAAAAGAAAAGTCTCTCCTTTTGGTTTGGGGCTTTGCGAGCAAAGCAATAAATTGTTCTTAATTACTGCATTTGAAGACTGCTAGAAAAAAATGTAGATTGGGCCGGTATCTTGTAGTCCTTACATGAAAATAGTTGCATGAAGAGCTAAGTAAAACAATATGCAAGCTCTGCTGGTATTTCAGTAGAAGGAAGTTGATAAAAAGAAAAGCAAAGAAAGGAAAAACACCACCATGAAAAAACACTCACCCTTTTCCCCCCTCCCAAAGCCCTCTGAGAGTCATCCACCTGAATGCTGGTTATTTTGGATAACTGGATCTCATGAAACAAGTTTGTTTGTAGCTTACCAAAGCGTGTTGGTATCAACAAACGGGGATGTAAATCACAATGCCAAAGGGACGACCATCACTTATTTCTCTGTGTTAGGTAAGGCCACAAGAGAGTCCCCTAGAAAAAAACAGTATCAAATTCTAGTGGCCCAGACTTGCTTGGTTTCAAAAAGCTCGCTCAGGAGTGTTAAAATCAGGCCCTGTATCCCCACTCTCTGCATTCTGAGCAAGGCAGTGTGCCACAGGGCCCCCCGCATCAGTCCATACCTTCCCCTTTGCAGCACCAATGCAAACAGAAGCAAATTGACAGCCCACCTGCTGCTGTCAAAGGAACAGTTCACCCGCATCCTGCCCTCTGCGGTAAATCTGCATTTCCCCACCTGGCCCAAGGTGCAGCCACCACACGGCTTCCATCTGCAGTGCCCCAGTAGTGCACAAAACTAAAGCTTCTGGTCAGCTCCAGGTAACTGTGACCACCTCTTACATTTGGCAGCAGTTTCCAGCTCTCCTTCCATTGTGTAGTTTCAAGGTCTTGCAAAACACATGTCAGTGTATGTAAGGGAAATCTGGGTTTCAAGGACAAATCTTCTCGACAGCTGAGTAGTAAGATGAGATTGACTCATAGGTATAGAGTCTGCTGTGAAAGACAACTTAGTTTTAAAATATTTTTCCTCAGTTTTGAGCAGCAAATGGCATCGGGATATGGGACTACTAAGGTTTCTGCTAGTGTTATTTTATTCCTCTTTTTTTTTTTTTTGGTCCAAATTCCCATATTTCCTGAGCCATGTCCTTAACTGGATATTTAGACTAATGTGAGAGATGCATTAAAAATACATAAACATTAAAACAGAGTATATGCATCAAACAGAGCATATGCAAAATGGTAGATTTGAGAAATATTCCCTGCTAAAATTTCAACTGTTAAATGTGTTTTGGTAGGCAAAGAAGACTCTGCAGCTTTTTTAAACGTGAGGAAATCCAAAGGATTACATCAAATCATGTTACAGACACTGACAGATACGGGCGTTCAAGCAAAACAGCTGTCATTAAAGCTCCTGTGACTGCTTAGAATACATTGCTGCAGTCTCCTAAAAAAAGAAAAAAAAAAAAGGGGCGGGGGGGAGAATAGCTTAAATCTATACTTTAGCTTCAGAACAGAGATGCAGCTCCATGTTTCTTCCTTTTTCTATATATAAAAGCCACACAAACCATTTCTATGCCTGTGGTCATCAGCAAGGGTCAAAAAGCCACAATATGGCCACCCACAAGCCGGGACCGCAGTCTCACATGTACTTTCCTAGGACTGCACTTACAGCTATGTGTCTGTATTCATTTTATTTAACATTCAGGCATTCTGGATACAACATAACTTCCTACATTCCAGATGTTCACAGACTGCGATCACTGGTTAGGGCGCCTGAAACAGCATCCAGTGTCAGTACAGCTGCTAAAATGCTGTTGTGTCATTGCTTTCCTCCGGCGCTCGTAAAAGCTGTCCCTGCACATCTCCTACAGCAACAGCAGCCCGCCACAGCCACCAAGGTTTGCATTGTTCTGTGTGACAACTAGCGCAAATTATTTAGTGAGATAATTTGCATGCTCATACGCCATGCGTGGTCAACGAGCCGCAGTGGCTGCGATAAGACCGAGCTGCTTAAATCCAAGCGCCACTTGGAAAGGGAGAGGAGACGCTTGGGCTTGGAGGGGAGAGCGCACACAAGAGCAGCTCTGTGCTGGGGAGAGAGGGAGGCCAGCATGAGGCACCACTGGGCTGACTGGTCCATGGAACGTCCCTCTGGGGAGCTGGGAAGGTTAAGGGATGGCAAGACAAGCAAGCAGTTGGGTCCAGGGCACGTGTAGAGATGACTGAAGGTCACAGAGAACTACTTGCAAGGAAGCGTCACCTCTAAACCAGCCTTTTTGCTGAACTTTTGATTACCCTCATGGCCTGAAGGTGATCAGCTTTGATCCAATGTTCATGTGATCACAGGCCATAGGAATAAGGATGGTTTTGTCCTAATGATTTTTGTAAGTCTCAGCTCCCAAAAGCATGGTTCAGGCCTGGTGTAACCTATCCCTCTGTTAGCATAACAAGGTTGCTAACTTGTGTAATTGCTGATTTTATTTATGGCATAATACTCGCACAGTAATACTGATAAATACATATTAATGCCTTTAAAAGTAGTTTTCAAAGGAAACGCAAGACAGTTCTAGCTGTACACGTCTCAAACCTTCCCTGTTCATATCCTGCCCAGAGAATGAGAGTCATTTATTGGGAAGGAGATGCCTTTTGTCCCTGCCCCCCCAAGGTCAGTATTCTCAAAGCCTTTCTTCTAGTCCTTCCATCTGGCTACTTGGTGAACTCCAGAGGCATTTGCATTGATGGCGCAGGACTTAGCACTAGATCTGTCATATATGGTTAAGCTGCTGCTGGGCTAAGCTCCCTTTTTTATCCTGAGTGGTATTTTCTCTTTGAACTTTAGGAATTTATACAGTGCTTTATCCTTTCAAGTATCGCTAGAAATTCTTCATAGGATCTACAGCACAGGCAGGGCCTTTTTATGACAGAAAGACACAGTAGGTTTCCATGCTTTGCAGTCGCTGTAATATAGCCCACTGCTTCACTAAGCCCACTAACATTACATTAATTTTTTGGAACAGAGCCTATGGTAAAGAAGTCATGGCCATTTGTTCTGATAGTCAAGCACACCATGAAAAGTCTGATGGCCTACAACAAATCAAGAGAGTTTTATAATGCCCAACTACACACTTTCATGTGTTGACAGAAAAAAAAGAAAAAAAAGCCACAAATTGCACAGTAATCATATCTTTCTGTTAGCTTGTTTTTAAAAGTAAGATGGCAACATTTAAGTGTAAATGCAAATAACAATGACAATTTGGAGCTCTTAGTGTATGAAAAAATGAAGCATTCCCTGTGGAAATACAAAAGAGCACTACAACGAGACAAATGAAATATACCCTTCACCAAAATGTGACGGTATTCTGCCTATTCTTCTACCTAAGAAGGATGACTGGCTATCCATGGTGCAGAGAAATGTACTTAGTAGCTGCATTTTAAGTTACTAATCTTGTACAACAGTTATTGTTTATCTCTTCTGTGCAAACAAGTTCCATGCTGTTGTCCATACTAGTATCAGTCTTAATATGGTTAGATTAAACAGGAGTCAGGAAGGAAAAATTAGCAAAGTGCCTTGTAGGGTAAACTGATGCAGTGTTCACGAACACTGATTGCTTTTAAATCTTCAGTATCTGTCTAGAGAAACAGGGACTACAAAAGTAATACCTCTAATATTACAGTATGTATCACCTTACTTTGCAGAAGGTTATACAGAGCACAGTGTGATTCGGTTCAACATCCATCTGCAGGCTTAAAACACACAGCAACCTACTTTCCCCTCTTCAGTGCCAGTACTTAGTTGAGAACAAATATATTCCTACCTCAGCAGACTCACTAATAAAAAGGAAATCAGTGCCTTGTCTGCTGGCATAAACAGATACAGCGTGACCCTGCTACTGCTATCATTTGGTCTTCACCCCATAAAGGCCTCCTGGGGTGAGCTCCTCGTGTAAGTAGGCCCATAAGGTCATATGAGATTCTTTTCCCAAAGACACTTTTGCAAGGTGAGTCCAGCTCTGTCATGTTAAGAGAAAAAGAACTTAGCTGGAGCACATACTAATTTTCATTAACACAGTCTTCATCTGATAACCTGGTGGGTTTTTTTTCTCTTTTCCCCTTACTCTTTCTTTTCTACTGGCTTCAGGTTTTTTCTTTCTACCCTTCCCTTTAGCCTTGCTTTACTTCTCCTTTTCCAGCTTATTTTTCTCCATCACACTTTCCCTTCTTAACAACCCTTCTCCCTCCATCCTGTTTTTCTTTCACTTTGTCCTCTCCCAGTCCTTTGGAGGACAGCACCGGTGTTTTTCTAATAGTCCCACCAGAAGCAGCTGAATGCAGGTGATAAGAAAACTGATAAAAATCACTTAAGGGCTGTGTTCCCTCTAGCCTGCACAAAGGGGAGTTGTAGATGTGGGCTAAGGAAATGGGGATTAAATTGGGGATTAAATGAGTCGAAACTTGCAGAATTCCCACACGGGATTTAAATTTCTGTAGTTCACATTAACTAATGCATGCCACCATTAAACTGTTTGCTCTGATTATTATTTAAGAAGGGAAAAAATTAACAGATTCACGTGGTAAACACATCTGAAAGACTAAAATAAGAATAAAAGTTAATAAAAGCGTGTGCACATCAGACATTATACTGAGACCAGAACATATTCTTCCATTCGATATTCAGAATGCACCAAGCATACCTCTGTCATTTCCATTACAGGAGAGCAAATACTTGCCTCTGAAACCTACAGGAGTCTTTAAATGTCTTCTGAAATCTAGGCTCCAGGAAATTACTTCATTATTTCCCCTCTCCAAAACAGTCCCTTTGTCATACTCATTTTGGACACCTTGCCAGGTAAGTCAGCCCCCCAAAAAAGCCTGGTCTCATCCTTTTAAGACAAAATGTACTCCCTAGAAACATACTCCCTTGGCCTGCCAGCCCATTCAGTGCCAGTTTACAAAATTGCCCCATGTACTGTGTGCACTTTGGAAGGCAGTGACTGCTTGATTCAGGAGTCACACAGATGCCATGTCTTCAGGTTAAGCGCAAAGAGATTACTTTAGATCGGGTAAATATAATTTATTTCCAGGATTTGAGAAAAGATTTTTCTTATCCCAGTAATTCCTGCTAATCTAAATTAAGGGTCCTAGAAACAGAAAGCTGAATCTCTGCTTTTATACTGAGGGTATCCAGAGGTCATTGCAAATTTTGCCAAAAATCACAGGTCGCTGGTTTGCCCTATCAGCACTAGGAAAACTGTGTCCACAGACCTTCCAGAATTTTAAGAGGAGCCCGAGGCAATTCCCAGCTGGGTGTGCGATGTGAACCACTAGTGCTCTCTCCTTGTAAGGAGAGCTGGACCTTCAAGCAAGATACTTGTGTGCCCTGAGACAGCAAGGCCAGGCAATTCTCCAGCACCACATTGATAAAATTAGGGAAATAGGCTCAAGGGAAATAGGCTTCTCTAATCAAATCCCTGTGCAGGCAAGTCACTTAGCTTTCCTGTGTCCCATCTGTAGAGATACAACTAACGTTTAGCTCTTTGAAAGACTTAAAGAGTGTTTAATTATCAGTTATTATACGGTCTACGTGCATGTGTTAGCTGACTGCCACCCATGGAGCATTTACTCACTAGCTAACTACACACAAAGACTTTGGAAACTATGACCTGTAGAGAAAGTTTTATGTTCCGTACTGATAAATGACTTCTATGCAACTCTTGCTTAGTGAAGTATTTCATACTTCAAAATGTAATTCAAAGTGAAAAGCGTGGCATGCACGTATTTCCACTGAGAAACTTGAAATTCAAGCTGTACTATTAAACATGTTGGTAGAATCTGAGTTGGTAGCAAGCTTCAAGCAGTTTTTAAGGGGATTCACTGCAGTAAAGTGTCATTTTCCACCTTCCCAGTTGTAGTAACAAGAGTGCCTGAATTCAAAAGACTAAATAGCCTCCTTTGTTTATTATATAATCTGCAAAACAGCCAGCAGAGAGAGCAACGAGGAAAGCAGAGATCCTTCTTCTGAGCATACTGACATGCCCTTGCCCCAAAAGAAGTCCCTCTTCAGGCTCATTGCTTTAGTACTCAGCCTTTTGCTTTAGCAACATTTTTTTTCAAATCACAAAGATCCCTATTTATTATGCCCATACATATAATTATCTACGTCTACACGTATGTGTGTGCTTTGCTGGCTGCCCACATTCAGGCCCATCTGTGAGGCTGGCACTCTGCCCACCGAGAAGTTGGTCGGTCCGTTTCACCAAAGTGTAACTGTCAAGCCGTGATGGGCTCTGGTGGGCAGCCAAGAGCCCTTCTCGTTCCAGGGAGGCAAACCTCCCAGCGCAAGCTCCAGTTTGTGCTGCACACCACATGGCCACGCTCATTGACAGGCATGCCAAAGCAAAGAAGGAAAGAAAAGAGGGGAGCTGACTGGTACTTCAGACTGTGATCAAGACCTACTTTGTGGCGGTGATTACCGTGGACAATGCTGCTGTGGCTAAGCACAGGCCAACCATCATTTAACTTTAACTCTGGCACCAACCAAATACAACAGCACAACTGTGAGAAGGCTCAATAGATGTAAATAGCCACTATACAGGGCAATTCTGCGAGGCATAAGGGCATGTACAAATGGCCAACAAAAGGCAGCTTCTTTCACACATGTGCAGACTTGCTGAAGAACCAGAGTTGCCCAGGAACCAGGGGCAAGATCAGAACAACATGCATCAGAACTTCAGCTCAAATTCTTCCAGAAGATCACGCTATAATACCGTGTCACTCACACAGGTCCCTCTTACATTTGTGATTAAAGCTGCTCTTTCCTTTTCTCCTTGCACTGGATTTCATCTTTATCACTTGAAGACAGAGATAGGTCATGGTTTACTTTTAGGTTTTAATCTTTTAATGGTAATAATTACATTCCAGGAAATGTTGCATTGTCTTCTACTTTTCCTCCAGTAGCCACAAGAAGTCTGCTTTGGGGCCACTCAACTTGGTTCTTCCTCCTGGATGGAACCAGCTCAGCCACCCTGCCTAGTACAAAGCGTGGTACCAACACAGTTCCACTTTCCCGCACAACCAAAGATGAACAGTTCCACGTGCTGTCACTGCTCAGTGGATCTATTCACCCATCAGTATCACGAGCAAATTTTGGCACTAAACCACCAGCTCCTCTGTTCCCCAGGAAGGCCGCAGGGCAAAATTATAGCAGACTTTCACTTAAACCAAGGTAGTCAAACTTAACTATAGAGGAGTTTTAGCAGTTAAAGGAGCCTCCACTCACACCCACTTGCGAGGAGCTGGCGATCAGAAGGAAGTTCGAGCCGAATTTTTGAAAAGCCGCGGGTAACACTGAAGGATTTCCTTTCCCCTGCTAATTTTCATCATGTCAGACAAATCCTACGTTATGAGTCTTACATCACAAAGCAGTTTATAGAAGTCACTGTCACATCACATTTTAATTGCTGTTACCACTTGAGACAACAAAGCCAAGGCAGAGCTTGTCGGCACTAAGAGAAAAGAAAGTCAAGTGTGCTTCTGAAATTTGCATTTCATTTTAAGCAAAATAAGCAGAGGCATCCAGACCACCACATGAGGAAATTCCACATGAATCTTCTACTTTATTTTTTTGTAGAGCTCCACCCGTGGCACTTCTGACATCTCTTCCAGCTAAGAAGATTAAAAAAGCCCAAATCATTGGAGATATTGCATTGCTTCTTGGCATCAATCTGGTAGAGGATTTAACTGAAAAGCGCCTTTATTTCTGTACTTTGTACATTATAGTATGGAATTCTGTTAAGTTGTAATCTCTTTTGAAAAATTACAAAAATCTCTGTATTTCCCTTTACAGGCTGTTCTGGTTATACAGAGCATCCTTTATACAAATGCAGCCTCTGTACAAGAAAAGATACAGCTCAGGATTTTCCTCTGGGTCCTTATGGCACACGCACAGGTCCAAACTGTCAGTGGTACTTCTCACATAATCAGTATAAATATTGTGGACACAGGAGCAGAAGATGACATCACACAGTTAACGGTAAAGGTTTTGCATAGCACACAGGAACAGCACAAAATAATTACATTCCCTAGCAGCAGTTGTGGATATGCTGCGGATAGGCAGTACAGTTGTGATCTCTTTCTCTCTTTGCTGGGAGGAAGAAAATACACCAGGACTGGATTTATGTCGTTGTAAATGAGAACAGGATTTAGCTTCATACATTTTAGTCCTGGCTATCTTAAGAAGCAAGGCAAAACCGTGGCTCTACTGAAGTCAATAAAAAAATGCTATCGATTTCCAGGGGGATTGATATTAACTTGTGACTTCATGGTGTTCCAATTCCACGGTACCTAAACCCAAAGAGGTATTCGAAGGTTTTTCTTAGATCTCCATCTGCCTAGAGTTGAGATGGGTTTCTTTGGAGATTTTTAGTTCTGTTATCACTTTCTTTATCAGTGCAATGGGTCTGAGATTTGTTGATTTCCACACCAGGGCACAAAGACCATTGAAATTTCCAAGTTCTTGCAAGTGGCTTGGCATTTCATCTCAGTTGCTGACATTGCTAAACCCTCCCTGCGTTGATTTCTCCATGTGACATTCTAGATATCTATACATCTAGAGAATACAACAGGTGTATCTAACTTAGAAATAAATAAAGCATTTACGCTTCAATTGGAATTGTTATTATTTACAGCTAAATTGGCACATCTTTCCTGCACGTGTGCCAATGTGTCTTCATTGTAACGGTTTCCCAATTTAAGGCAATGTGAGAGGACAAAAGCTTTTTTTGCAAGACCATTAACACACACACACACACACACACACACACACACTCCACCCCAAAAACCAGTATTAATGTCTTGTGATCACAAAATGGTGACTAGTTACATTCATGAGATTTAGAAATATACAGATCAGTAATGTTCTGCTACAACTTTAAAATAAAAACCTCATGTATTTCAAACAGTCCCTCTAGTAGCTTTTGTAATGAATAGGGAGAAGGAGCCATTGCATTACACTCTTCCAGGCTATTCTGATTGCCCCACACACAATTTCCCCCCCGCCTATCCCACCCTGCTATTTTCAAAAACGTGTCATTCTTGTGCTGTTTGTGAAAGTGGACAGAATTTCGAGCATCTGCTCCCAAATGGTTATAAATCAAGGAACTTTCATGCTCTATTAGCTTGAGAAGATTGTGTTATTAATGATTGCTATTCGAAGAAGTTCAGAGTAAGTGTCTAAGTGAAGACATCTCTGATGTAAGGCTTTGTTTTCTTTCTGAAAACAGCTGAGTGAGCAGTCTTCACTCTCACTGCTTAACATATTTCTGAGGCTACCACCTCTAAGAAATTTCAATTATTTTCATTAGCTTAGCAATAACATCAGCACCCCCTGGAATCAGAAACAATGCTGCCATTCCACAGCAACACTCGTAATTCAGCGTAGACAAATATTGGGGCCTATAAAGATGCAACGCTGCTCTTACTCTTCTACTATGTATCTGATTTCAGCAGCCTGAAAAAGCTGGTGCAATCTACAACGCAGAAAATGAAAATGTATTAGGTCATACTACTATTGGATTTGAAACAATGTAAGAAATGAACAGCCTGGCAGACCTGATTTGCTTGGCAAGTTAATATACCGTGATTTCCCACATGATCCCAACCAACAGCTTTTCATTCCAATAGAAGCCGGACCAACTCTGCAAAGAAAAGGCATCCCAGAGTCAGAGGACTCATTCAGTGAGTTTTTTGCCTGCTAGTTACTTGCCTAGGTGCACAATGAACGCAATGCACCCCGTGCATGAATACCACATAATACCCAATTCAAAGATAAGAGGTCTGACTCATCACTCCATTGCACCAGTTTTGTGCCTTCGGGGCTCCATGTTCTTCCATGGTGACTCAGTCCCAAGACTCCCCTCTCTCCAGGAAAAACATGACAATTCATGCAGTACATGTCAGACTTACCCATCAACTATAATACCCGTTTGCACGGCGAAACTAATTGGAATGGAACATTCCATACCACTTACATTCTGCTGTTATGCCTAGACATAGAAACATATATAATTAATGTAAAGAACAGTAGTTTGAAACACAAGTCATTCGAATTAACCTTGTGACACCTGGCAACACACTTAAGGAGCCCTCTTTAAGAAAACAGTCCTTGACCAACATTAATAGTGTGAATATGTGCAAGCTGAGATTAACAGCAGAGAATTAAGGAGGAGATTAGTCACTGGAACAAAAAGTTTCTCCAGAATAGCTCTCATTCCAAGATTGCTGCCTTCACTTTCCTAACCCAAAGCTGCTAAAGCAAAAGAAAGAAACTTTTTGGACAACTGTAAGATAGGCATTGACTATTTCTTCTGAAAGGACACACTGTGTTTATGACAGCTATTTTTGGCTTTCAGCTATACAAATATAAAACATCATGAGGCAAATTTTCTTCTCACAGTTTCATGTCGGTATATTCATTGATTTCAGTGCAATTATATCTGATTATTTGCCTGGCACGGAAGTTAGACAGATCAGTGCTGACCCTTATAGGCAATTCTGAATAGACTTATGCTAGGCAAAATTGATAGGAGGAGATAATCTATTCTACAGTCTCTGAGAGCATACAACAGCATACAACTGTAGAAATCAAGGAAGTCATTAAAAAAGGACTAAATCTTCAAAAGCCAAACAAAACAAACAAACAAACAAACAAAAAATCCATCCTTCACCTTCCTCTAAACCTTAATAGATTGCTATCCAGCAGCTTACCATAATGTACTTTGCTTTTTTTTTTTTTTCCCTCATTGTGGAATCGGTAGGTTACCCTCGCATGCAGAGATCACAGCCACACATTTGTTTTCATGATTGAGACCTGAGGGACTTCCCAATAAGAGCTGAATCCACCATGGCTGAGCTTGCACAGTTTAGCCATCCTGGGCACTAGTGCACACAACCAGTAACACAGCAAAAACTGCTTGTGGAAATGATCACACACCATTGGGGAGCCACATATCCTGGGCAACACACACATGAATTATCCACTTGCCCATGATCACAGTGTGCACACGTGTAATTTTGTATTTACTACTACCACTGCAAGGCTATAGCACATCATTCTGACTACAGTTATATCTCATTGAGAGGTCTGGTCAGGTGTTGATATTCCATGTGTGAATTCTTAAAGGAAGGAAAGATTTATCTTGAGGCATTCAGTTATTCGAATTTTAACTTGTGATAAATAAAAAATAAAATCCACAGAAGACCACAAAAACCTCTAGTACATTAAATACCAACTTCAAATACATACAGGAGCTTGGCTTGTGACTGCAACAGGAGGGTGAAAACTAAAAATGTGTCAGAAGGATAATTCCCTTTTGAGGAGCAACATGAAGACACAAACTTAAAATAGACATTGCATTGGCTTTTATCTCATGCTCACTTACCCTTTGACAACCAGAAACCAGCATGACTTAAACATCTAGCACTGACTACTCACTAGTTGCCATCGTTTATTAGTGAGTAGGTGCCCACTGATGTGTGCATTTATAGGTGTAAGAGACAACCTGGCGTTGGGTAAAAGTTAAGGAAACAGCTCCATAGCTATGATAGGATTAAACCCCAGAATCCGTGCCTTTACCTCCCAATATTATACAACTACTTCTCTATCCCAACAACAAGGGCAGGAGCAGAGGTACAGCATTCAGAAGTGAACAGTAACTCACAAAACTTCGAACACAAACCAATACATTTAAAGCCTACAAGCACCAAGTTTGTGATATTGCTTCTTCCTTGGTGAACCTCTCCTTCTAATATCTTCTGACTCACCAGTAACTATCAAGGATTATCAGACAACACTGATTACCACCAATGTGTTTAAAATACTACCTCAAACATCGCCCATGCTGGCAAGTGGATCCAGTGAACATGAGATTCAGTGCACAAGGATGAGATTGATCATAGTCACCAGCAAAATCCCATTTTAGGTGTTAGTTATTGCACAGCATGGGACTGTAGGACAACTTAGCTTGGCCGCAATGACTAAGATTTCCACTACCAGTCACCAAAGTTTCCAATGAGTCAGTGAACACACAGGTAAAGGTAGGGCTGCCGTGTTACGGGGTGCTATCTTTTCACCCCTTTTACCTCAGCCTGCCACAAGACCTGACAGCAACCCACCAGAAACAGCCAAGAAGCCACCGAGTCCCCTCTCCAGGCCAGGGGACCCAAGGACCTGCTGCATGGAGTGGCTGGGTGGGTCACTGGGAGCCAGCCCGCCGTGCCGTATGCCCGAGCACACTCACCTGCCAGGGCGGGACCACCTCGGCAGGTAGCGCCAACCCGCCCTGAGGACAACCAGGAGCGCGGTGCGACCCCACCGGGGGCGGCCTCGGCGGGGTGGCCCGGCCCGGCACCCCCCGCCCTCCCCGCCTCGCCGAGGCCGCCCCCGGACACCACGGCGCTGAGGGGGGAAATCCCGGGCAC
This sequence comes from Streptopelia decaocto, assembly GCF_964273445.1. Classification (NCBI taxonomy): domain Eukaryota; kingdom Metazoa; phylum Chordata; class Aves; order Columbiformes; family Columbidae; genus Streptopelia; species Streptopelia decaocto. The sequence continues at coordinate 44,962,619 of NC_138655.1, forward strand.
CCGCTGCCCCACACAGATAGACGGCAACAGGCGACGCGCCCCCCTCCCCGCTCCGCTCCGCCCGGCACCACGCACCCGCTGCCCCAGCCGGCATCGCTACCTCCGGACGGCTCGGTGCGCTCCCGCCGCCACCGCCGCTGGTGGGGCGGATCAGCTGATATTTACCTGTGAGGTAATGCACGCTCCGTAAGGTCACCGTGCACCCGCCGGCACACGGTGCCAGGCAGGAGGGACGCCGGGAGCGGGAGTTGCTGCTGCTCCTCCGCTGCCACCACCGCCGCCGCCGCGCACGGCGCCGGAGCGGGGCGGCCGCGCCGCGCAGAGGCAGAGGCGGCCGCTGCCGCTGCAGCTCCTGGCACATGCTGCAGGTGTCAGCGCAGGAGCTGCCCCGCCGCCCGGCCGCCGCGCCCGCCCCCCGCCCGCTGCGCATGCGCGGCCGCCCCACAGCGCCGGCGCGATGCTTCTGCGCCGGCGCCTTGCGGTGGCTGAAGCCGCCGCGAAGCCGGTGCCCGGCCCCGGCGCTCCCCTCGGGGGACGCTTCCCCGCCAGCACCACCGCGCGCGCGGGGGGGAGGGGGCGGCGGGAGGGATGACGTAGTGGGGTGTGGGGCAGGGGCGAAGCCGGGCAGGGGCGAAGCCAGGCGGGGGCCTGGGGCGGCGGGGCGGCAGCTCTCCTGCAGCCCCCCCCTGCAGACCCCGCTGGGGTGCGGCGCCGTGGGGGGGTGCGGGTGTGACCCCCTCCTCCCTCCCAGGGTGTCGGGGCGGCGGGGGGAGCAGCGAGGCGGGCGAGGGAGAGGGATGATGTCATCCTCTTTTCCCCGGGAGAGGCGGGGCGGGCGGGAGAAGGGGGGCGCGACGCGGCGGCCCCCGGGACCGGCACGATTTAAACCTCGCACGGCGCGGACCTGGCGCGCTTTGAGACGCGCTGCCCGGGCCGGGGGGCGCCGCCGTGCCCGCTGCGGGGGGCGATCGCTCCGGCCGTGCCGCAGCAGCGGGGCGCGTTCGGGCCGGGCAGCCGCTGGCGGAAAGGATCCCGAAGCCGGGGGTACTCTCCCGAGCCGGGTGCCCTTAGGCGGGGGGAAGCCCCCCACGCTCGGTCCCCGCCAGCCCGGCGCCTGGGCGGCAGGACGCAGAGCGGACCGCAACTTTCGCAGCATCTCACAGAGCGCAGTGACGTATTGGGGAAAGAACACGTTATCTAAGCCGCGGTTAAAGCCTTTCCTCTGGGTTTGGGCTGTGCAGATGTCGGACGCTGTGTGTACAGGCTCAGCTTTAACATGGCTCGCCGCTGAAGAGCAGAGGTTTAGCGTGCGGGTCTGCAAGAAGCCTTCCGTGCGCAAGAGGTAGCCCGGCTGTAGAAAGTGATGGACAACAAAAGCTTCTGCTGATCCTGCGGTTCTCAAAATCAACAAATTTAGATTGGGTGAAGGAACTGAATTGTATCTAATGCTAAAGTTCTGTGACCCACTTTTTTTTTTTTTTTTTTTTTTTTCCCCTAACTGTGGTCTGGGAAACCAGAGGGATTAACCATGTAGGTTTAACACACTGATACCGGAGAAGAAAATCCAGCCCCTTCCAGAGAAGTAGCCTCGTGTTTCCTTTCATCCATCATGCATTACCCCAAAATAAGGCACAGCTATCTGCATTAGAAATGCAATGTACAGTCTTTAAAGCAACACAATTTGGAAATTGGGTGGGGTTTATTCTGTTCAGCTTTCATAGATTTTCCCGTATGCTTATGAAAATAATTAGCAGTACTTATAAGCTTTTAGCTGCAGTACTTAACCTTGAGCTCAGATAATGCTTAGAGGTCTACAGACCACTCATCATCATGGTGTCAGGAGGGCTGAAGGCTTTTGGGGTGCTGCTACATTTGTCCCTTGTTAGTGCTGATGCTTTGACTAATCCGCAAACAATACAAGGAGACCCCAGCTCTGACTGGAGGAAAGAAGCAGAAAAGCAAAAAGGTAGGAGGTTTGATCATGCTGGAAGCTAAAATGTGCCTTGTTAGCTAGAGCATTACACTATCCAACTGCATGCAAATATTTAGGAATTTAATAATCCTTGTTAAAAAGCTGTCTGAGGAGTTGAGCACAGGAGAAGGGCATTGCACAGACAGCACTGGATTCTCACATAGATGCTCTGTTACACCACTTTGCAGTTATTTGCTGAAGCAGTGGGAAGGAAAGGTGAGAGGAGGACAGGAATGTGACTCAAGCATAGTAGATACTAGAGAGAGTGGCCCAATAGTACCCTATGGCTTGGTAAGAAGTGCTGGGAATGTGGGAAAGATGGAGTGTGAAGAGGTGACATAACAGCTGAAGTAAGGTGTGAGGTTGTGGAGGATACGGAGGTTGAAATGGGAGCTTGAAATGAGGTGCAGTAGGTGATGGAGAGCCAGCAGGGAAGGCTGTGTGTCTGAAGATGAGTTATGGAAGTTTTTTTATTATTATTACTAGAATACAGTAGAAAAAATGCTGGGAATAGACAGCGTCACAGAGGATGAAATGAGTGAGCCTGCAACAAGGGATTCTGCCACTGTAATGACAAGGTAAGGGAAGACTTGCGTCTCAGCAGGGACATTTAAGTGACAGTAACCTTACTGAAGGACGCATAATGGAGATCAGGCCACAGGAGAACCTGTCCTTAAAATCTCCATTTCCAGCTCACAAGAGAATATACCAGAAGACTTTCATGCGCAGTAGGGATCCAGTTAAGATATTAATGGGCCTGAGGATGTTCATAGCTCTCTGGGCTGCTGATGGGGAGGGCTGCTATAAATTACAGCTGCTGAGACTTTGTCAGGGAGTGTTGCTTCATTTCTTGAAATTATGGGCTAAACTCAGCACTGTTTTAACGCTGTGCTAAATTATTTGCACTTAGAGGCAGTTTCACCATGATAAACTGTAATATTTCATTCTCTAGAACATGCCCTTCCAAGGCTAAGTGGCCAAAGGACTGCTCTCTCTATGGGTCACAGACCAGGCTGTGACACTATTTGCATGGCAGGAGAGGTAATGTTTTCAAGGGGGACTGAGACAAGAGTTAGCAGGCTAGTTTTCAACAAACTGTTGTCACATAGAAGGTGGCAGAATCCTGCAAGAAGAATTTCCATAGAAAAGTGCATTGATTCCTGGCAGGGCACCACAGGAATGGGACATCAGGTCTTCCTGCTGCTCTAGGTCTTGTTAGCAGCCTTGGGACAGACAAGTGTGCCTGCCTGCCTGAGCTGCTACCACATCAGGAAGGTTATTTTGTTTAGGGCACACCGTACATCAGCATATTCTAAGTGAAGTTTTCCTCAAATGTCCTGTTTGCAAGAAAACAATGTGTTCACTGGGTTTGCTTAAAATGGACAAAACCTAAATGAAAACCAAACCGAAAGCGGAAGCTTCTGCTAAGTGAAAATCTCGCTTCTCGGCCAGTCTCATTGAGATGCTGATGGTAAAAATACAAATCCTAATTTGTTACAGGGCAGTGTGAGTGTTGCCTGTGACTGTGAGGTATCTTTCAGACATCTGTTCCTTGCAGGAGAGGCATTGGTGTGTGTCTGCTGGAGCAAGCTTCTTTCTGCAATCAAACACCTGAAAACTCTTGTCCCCTCATTAATTCTTGTGCCTGCAAAGCAACACAATTTGCTGATCCTTTACACATATCTTTGGGAGCAGTTCCTCCAGAAGCTGCCTTTTCATGCCCCTTTATGTGGATGCACTTGGATGATTTCACAAGATAGAAAATACTCTGAAATTTGTTAGCTTCACCTAGGCTTGTCACCAACACTAGTCAAGTGCAAACATCATTAATCAAATTCAAGATTCATCCCATTCAGGCATAAGGTTAAGCCCCTAATTACAAGGCTGGACAATGAGAATGACCAGGAGTCATTTCCTTAGCTGTCCTATTGTATTTCACCTTAAGTTTTTTAAAATGTCTCATCCTTAAAAAAACAGGAGTCTAATTTGCACCTGTAATGTGTGCCTTGTCTTGTTACCTTCCAGCACAAGGGAAGTGTCCCAGGTGTGGCCAGCTGTGGTTTTGTTTGAAGTTCAAAGTAGTTCCTGCACTCCTGACCTTTCTGTCACACCTTCTAAGCAAGGTGTCCTATCACACATTGACCAGCTCTTCTTTCTAGCCAGCAATTCATGAGGCAGTTTACAACCCCTTTGCTGGCTTTCCTGCATTCTACACTTAATAACATGAAGACCTATGAACTCTGTGGCAGTTCTCTCAAGTTTTCCAGACGTAGCTGATTTCCTCTCGGATAACATAAATGGCTCTCTGACAATGAAGATGACAGACATGATAACCACATGTTTTGACCGAGCAGCCCTCCCACCATTTGGTGTCAGCTTCTGGGGTTCCTAATTTGACACCTCCCTGTTGCTGAAGAATGAGAGAAGGTCACACCTCCTATATATGAGAGAATGTGAAGAGAGCAGGAATCACACCAGACTGTGCTGATCTTAATGTCACTGCTAACAAATCTAATCTTTCCCTAGTTCATCTATCACTGTGCCAACTAGGCATCGTTTTAAATGATTAAGTGCCTGTGAAATCAAATAATAAACTGAATTTGTTCCATTTGGGTACATTATCCAAACTGGACTTTCAGATACATCATCATTACTATGATCTTTAACTTGTCGTCAGTGCCAGGATACAGATAATAACAGTAAAAATACTGCTACTGTTATGTTGGTGGTTTCCTTGACTCGTTACAGGGCAGAGAATAAGGTCCATACTTCAATCTGGAAAAATGCAGCGCTTAACACTGAAATGTCACAGAAAGAAATAGGATCTCTGCTCTATAGAAAGAGAATATTTTAGTGGGTAATGTGCTGGCAGAGAACTACAAAACACCTTCTGCACTGTGGTTTTGTAATTTTCTTATTAATAATTTTATTTATTTGCTCCTTAGAAGCAGGAAACTGTGTCAACTGTTTAGCACCAGATTGCACGTGTGACTCTGGTCTCATTTAGTGACCTGGAAGTTAGAATTGTGATTAAGTCTGTTACTAAATTAGTAGCTTTGTTTTAAAGTGTTTTGCATGAGTTTTATTCAGAATACAGTGGCAGTCCCAGAGAGGTCATGCCATACCAGAAATACATTGCAACAGACATTATTTTTTTTTTTGCTTGCAAAATGAGGGTACTGTTCACATCCAACACTTTTAAAACACCTTCTGGGAGCATTGCTTATTCTACTCCAAGAGGAATTTAAAACTTTTTTAGCGGCAAGTGTTATGGGTACTTGCTGAAACACAGAGGTTCTGCCTTTCCTCAGTTTAATGCTGCTGTTGTGTCACTGCTTCTCAGCTGAGCCCCAGTGGGCTCCCACCTTCAGCAGATGAGTCCAGCCAGGCTACCAGAGAAAATAACAGGCTTGAAGGGAATCTGAGAGGGACACAACTGTTTGAGAGAGAAAGATGGACAAATACATACTGTGGGGAAGCAAGAGTGCTTTGTCACTAGGTAGCATTCTTTCAAACAATCGCATTTCAGGTTGTCTGAGAGGATTAAAACAGTAAAGGTCGTCAGGTACAACAGTAAAAGATTTCATTCCCTTTTAGTTTTTATATTCAATAAATAATGAACTCTAGCAGTGGCAGTCATCTTTTGGAAGAGTGAAAACATTGTGCTACACAATTATTGTCAGCTGATGCATGCAAGTTTATGACTGTTGTTACTTGCATTGATGTAGGGCATGTTGTATTACTGTTGTGCTCTACATCTTGCAAATGCAAAAGCTCTAACTTTAAAGAGTTTGGAAGGTGGATATTGTAATGATGCTTTGTAGCAATATAGGACTTTATAGAGACTTAAATTTCATTAGCACATTGCTGCTGTCTGTGCCAAACAGCTAAAGAGCACACAGCATTTTAAAACAGGAAGTGAAGTTAAATGTGTATCATCAAGACCTTTATGCACACCGACGGAAGTCAGTTGTTCATCTGTGGAGATAACGTGATGCTGATGCAGGAATGTGGGATGGGATTTGGAAACCCGGTTTCATTTCCTAACTCAGCCTGTGCAGAGTGTGGCTCTTGGCACAGCCCTTTCCTTCCTGTTCCTCCACCTGCAAAAGGAAAGGATGGGGTCCCTTGTAAATACTTGAGGATCTGCAAAGGAAAAACAGGAGTTATCCTTATGGCAACTAAGTGTATCCATACCCACCATCTAAAACAATAAAAAGGCAAGTTCTTTAAGGGAACAGACACTCAAAACAGTGGTGGCCTGTACTTTAAATGTAGGCACGTGCAGGACATGAATATGAAGCTATATGATCTTGAGAGCATAACATGTCCATGAATTGACTCTAAAGTAGCCAAAGCTGCTTTGTTGGTTCTGTACACACTATGTGGCATGACAGGGATGTACTCTGTGGCTGCACAGCCTCCCTTCTGTCTTTGTGACTGCAATGAGCCCTGGCACCATCAAAACACCCTACTGCACTGCCAGGCTCACCTTGTAAAGTAAACAATACTGGGATCACACAAAAACAACTGTACAGAAGTGGATACAGGGAAAAAAGGGTGCCTGGATGGGAAGGACACAGGCTAAGGCACCAAATGAGTCACACAGAGACAAATTGTAATGGCAAGTTTGAAAGGATGATGGAAACAGAAGGCTGAACGAAGGTCTGCTGCTCAGTGGGCAACAACGGGTGACACCAAAGTTGACATATTCGATGGTTTTTAGTCACAAACAAGGTGCTGGTACCCAGAAACTTAGCCTGCTTCATTTTAACAGTTGTATAGAAAAGTCCAAAATAAAGGACAGAGTATATTTTAAACATTTAAGAAAAGTAGATACATTGCAATCAGCCAGGTCTGCTGAGCTCTGTGCTGGCAAATTTAAATCACTGGAGCAGTCTTAGAAGTGCTAACAATAATCTTTGACAGCTGCTAGAAGAAAAATCCCAGTGGATAAACGTAGTACCTGTCATTAAAAAGGAGAAGATGAAGAAAATAGGGACTTTCAGGGGAGCCAGGCTAGGACTGTCAGTGAGAAACACTTTAAAACAAATACAGTTTGTTCCTAAGCATGTAGAATACAGTCAGGCAACAAAGGCTTTTGAAGAATAAATCCTATTAAACGAATCTAATCTCTTCTTTAGGGCAGCCTAGTGCCATAGGCACCTATCCCTAGTGCTGCTGGTGACATGGTGTCTCTGGGAGGCACACAGGAGCTGTTTCGCTTTTCCCACCTCGTAGGGAAACTTCATACCCACAAAACACTTCATGTCTGCAAAAGTCGATTCTTTTTCCGTGGGTGCTGGATTTACTGGGCCAGAACTTCACCTGCATGCAGGTGAATCCCTCCCTACCCTCTGGCCATGTTTGGGGAAGATGGTCAGCTGAAGCCCTGCTGCTGTGTTGTTAGGACAAGGTAATTTGCTGCCTACGTAGGAAAGGCAGATGCCTGCTAATTGGGCATGGGCTACAGGAACTAACTTGGAGGATACAGTCCATAGGCTGTGTATGTTGGGCAACCCTGGCCTAGCTGGTATATGGCAAGCGTCAGATGTAAGGCTTTTAAAAATCTTTTGATGTAGTCGCACATGATGTTGTTATATGCTGAACTAAAAAAAAAGCAAATGAGACCAGGTTGAAATCACTCTGCAGCCTGGTAGGTGCACGAGTGGTTGAAATACCACTTGTCCAGAGTAATTATCAATGAATCACTGTCAAATCAGGAGAACGTTGTAAGTGAGGTCCCACAAGGGTCTGTCTGGGGTCAGTTTTACTCAGTGCTTTCATTAATGACTTGGAGGAGAGCAATGATTTGAACAGAGAGTAAAATTTGTGGATGACATCAGGATGGAAGGGTTTGTGAACACTTGGGCAAACAGAATTAGAATTTAAAATAGTCTTGCCTCACCGGTGAAGTGCTCTGAAATCAATAAGATAAAATTCAATAAAGAATGTAAAGGACTCCTTTTAGCGGGGAAGAAGTCAAGTGCAGAGGTGCAAAGTGGAGAATAGCTGGCTGGGCAGCGCTACTGGAGGCAAGACTCTGGGTCCTACAGTGAATCCTGAATGGAGGATGAGTCAACAGTGTATTGCTGCTAAAAAAAACATTTACATTTGCCTCCGCAGTGACTTTACTGCCCTACAAGCCAAGCAAATGTAATTCTGGTGAATATAAGGATAATTACTCTGCTCTACTTAGCACTAATTACTAGGGTTGTGTGCCCAGTTTGGAACACTATTAGAAAAAAATAATGCAAGGTTGACCAAAGAAGAGCAAAAGGAGTGATGAGATCTATTTAAACGAGAAAAAAAGGAAACCAAATGATGACCTGGTAGCATTCTTTGACTGTGTAAAAGACTTGCAAAGAAAAACAAGTCATCTCCATATCAGCAAAAAATAAGGTGAGAATTGATTTGCAGCGAGAGATATATGTTAGATGATCTTCTTCTCAGCATATCTCAGCTTTTGAAGAGGTTTCTTAAAGAATTCCCATTGTCAAAGTTTTAGAAGGACAGGCAAATTTCTTTCAGGAATATGCTACACAGAACTGATCCTTTTCCAAGAGACAGAACTATGTTTCTTCCAACCTTATGTACCCATGATTTTTGTCTAACAAACAGCTTAAATCACAAGGGATAACATAATTCTAATAATCTAATTCTGCAATTTAGTATTAAAGTGTGTAGCCAATACAGAATCAAAAAGCTAGTATACCATAGTATTTTGTTATGGCACAGTTTCTTCTACTAAAGGGCCCAGTCCTAAGAATCTTCACAGATGTCTTCATACAATTATGGTGCTTTTACTCAGGCCAAAAAAGCTACTCAGATCTGTATAAAACTGAAGGATTTGGCTTCTTTACATATTACCAGTGTGCAGAGAACAAAAACATTTATCAACCTGATGGTATGTAGAATCATAGAATCATTTTGGTTGGAAGAGACACTCAAGATCATTGAGTCCAACCATAACCTATCTCTAGCACTAAACAATGTCCCTTAGAGCCTCATCTACACATCTTTTAAACAACTCCAGGTTTGGTGACTCAACCACTTCCCCGGGCAGCCTGTTCCAATGCCTGGCAACGCTTTTCATGAAGAAATTTTTCCTAATATCCAGTCTGAACCTTCCCTTGCTGCAACTCATCGTTGGCTTGCGTGCGAGGAGGGCTGGGGTGGCAGCTCACCCTGCTCTGCACAGCCCTGCTGGGTACAGGACTCGCTCAGGCTGCAGCAGCTGAGGATCTGGCCTGCAGCATCTCTGGAGTACTGTTTTGCAGCTCTGATAATAGCATCACGGAAGGACGCAATTTATTTTTGCCATGTACACTCTGTTCTAGCATTTTGGCTTCTTCTATTCGCAGAGTCCTTGACTTTAAAGTAGAAGAAATCCTCTAAAATCATGCAAGCTGCAATGAGATGCTGCTTCTTCATTCACTGCTTGGTTTCTGCTTTTTCTATTGCCAGCTATTTGATTTTGGAGACCAGGTGAGTGTACCAAGAGACATTTGAAGTCTCTGGAGACCTCTGCAGAGATTTGAGTTTTCCAGTCAGTTATACAGCGTATTGGGCTAGGGGCAAGTCCAGAGAATCTGCTCTGTTGGGTCAGTATGAAGCCTTGTTCTTATCTGAAGTTTAATTTTTACGTTTTCTTCTCCACTGAGGAAGCTTCAGATGGGGAAGAGCTGCGAATCTTTCCTGAGGGTAAGTTTAGGGAATGAGAAAGAGATTTAGGGACAGAAACTGAGAGCTGCAATTCTCCTTTGAGGTAGTCTGGGCCATGGCTAGTTACCTGGCTGAAGGGTCACTCTAGGGTTAGGGTTTTAGGTTCCAGGTTCGGACAGAGAAAAGCACTGAGCTACCTCCTTCTGTGGGGAGAGCTAGGCAGGGGCTGTGGCAGTAGGATTAGAATTTGGGTTAGGGTTAGAGAAGAAGACAAGGAAGAGAGTGATAGTTGAGGCGGGGCTGGGAGGCAGCTACCAAAGGAAGCTGAGGCTTGCAAAAAGAGTTCTCTGCTGTGGAATTTGTTGTCTGGGGCACAGCTAAGCCTGGGAGGGCTGGGCTGGACTTCAGGGCAGGACGCGTAGCAGAACCCAGCTTCTCCAGACAGAGCTGACTGGGAAGGAGTGTTAACATGAGGGTGGCTGGAAAGAGCCCAGAGCTCAGGCTTGAGTTTCTCCTAACCTTATGGAGCAGGGGTTGGATTTGGGACAGTGGCCACAAGGGCTCTGTAAAGGAGCAAAGACCACTCCCTTCTGAGCAGAAGCCTGCAGTTAGCTCCACAGGTCACCCAAAATCCTGCAGGAACCTGGGCTTTACCTCACACCCTGTCCTGGTTTTGTTAAAATCAAGACCAGTTCTCTTTTAGTGATTTTTCTTTCAGCTGAGTTCTTCTAGGTGGCTGTACTTTTCTGAGTTTTAGCCTGCGTATTTTTCCTAGGATGCTGTACTTGGTGCTGATGAGAGACCAACGGAATGCTGAAGAAGTTCGTGTTTAGATTTATTACTATGGTAGCCAAGAAAGACTGATAAGTTTTCCCACGTTCCATTGTGAGAGGGGTGTGTTTGAGTAGGGGTGGATGGAACAGGTGACTAAAACTGACCAACTGAAGTATTCCACCCCATAATCGTCATACCCCCTATATAAAAGGGTGATCACAAGGGTCAAGTTCTCTTCGACCATGTCCGGCATCTGGAGAGGACCCTGCTTGTCTGCCTGTGATCTACAGGCCTCAGGCCCTGCATCCCTGCAAACAGGTTCTGGTTTGCTGTGAAGTCCCACCCATGATTTCCGGGGGCCTGAGCTGCACCTGCTGGAGCCGCCAGCTCCGCACACCCAGCTCCTGCTGCTGGAGTGACGCCAACTCCACATCGAGCATTTGAGATTGGTTTTGTGTATTTGGTATATATTCTCTATTTATTAGTAGCATTAGTAAAACCCTTTAAAACTCTCCAACTTGAAGTCTAAGTCTATCTTCCTTTCTCCTTATCTTTCCAAGCATCTTTCCGATCTAAAGGAAGGGGTGGCGGAAAGTGAGGGGGTAACAGGGAGCGGTTTATTGGTGCCTTGCCTTAAACCTTGACAGATTTAATTGGTGGCCCATACAGGGAGCAGTGAGACCGTACGGGGAGAAATGAGACCGTACAGGAAAAAAGAACCATACAGGGAACGAGACCATACACAGAGAGAGTGTATGGGGATGAGATGAGAGAAACCGTGACAGGTTCTATGGGTGCCATGACTTGGATTCGAACCGAGGTTGCTGCTGCCACAACGCCTTAAACCTTGACACACCCTTTCTCTAACCCTGAAACAACAGCTGTGTGGACGTGAGCAAAAAGGATGGACAAGGTGCTGGCCCTTTTGGAGCCTAGGTCTCAGCTTCCCTTTCTAATGTCTCTCCTCATATTTTCACAGCAAGCCTCCACCCCAGTCCATTCTGCAGCCTAGGGTTGGTACCTTGGGGCTATCCTCAGCCCTGCCTCTGCCTCTTCAGTCTTCTGCTTCCTTTCTTTCATCCTGGCCTTCTTATTTACTGTAGTCTTGAAAGTTAAATCTGGCTAAGCACAGGTTGTAAGTGCTGTTGCAGATCTGCTTATCCAATCTTCTGACCAACCCTTATATCCATTACAATCATATAATACCTAAGAGAAGTCATCTGAACTTTGATTCTGAAACTGCAGAAGAAAGAGAAGAGCAGTAAGATGTCAGAGTCTAGTAACAACAACTACTTGATTTTGGAGAGCAGTTGGCTCAGTGACTGAACAAAGTGGATTTAATTTCATGAAAAGATTGTTTTTGATGGAGACACAGAACTGTTCACCAGGGGAAAGACTGGATAGTTATATCTGGTCTGAGACATGGTTAAAGTGTTCCCCATCTAATGCTAGTGCCAGGTGTGCAGTACAGGTAGGTAGTGGAAAGAAGGCTCCATTTTCTCTAATAAATTACATTTAGATTACAACAGAACAGGCTGAAGGGCATAAGGATACATTCAGTATCTTACAAAGTCAAGGTCAGCTGAAGTGCATGGCATTTTATATTTCCTCTTGTGAAAACAGAGACAGAACAGATAAATGGAGCTCCAGGAGCTAGGTATTATTAGTGCCTGGCAGTAGAAGGAACAAGCACAGAGGTTAACAACTGGGTAACCAGCAGGAGCTGGTCAGTGTTCTTACCCCAGTGAACATCTGCCCCTGGAGTGGCAACCCAGCCCCTCCTGTTTTATGCTGTGTGACCCCGAGTGCACACCTGCTTGGCCACAGAAGAGAGCTGGCCCTTGGGCTCATCTCAGAGAGCAACTTTTTAATGGGTAATACTGTTGACTTTAGTTGTAACACTAAGACAAGTAGAGACTCCGTCATCTGACTGTACGTGGAAGAAAAGTAATAGGATTGCTTCACTTCCCTGATTTATAGAGGAAATAGGAAAGCCCTGATTTATTAAAACAAAATAAGTATTTCTTCAAAATAAAGAACCATAAAACTTCACTCAGCCAAGCATTTTTCAAGCTACTAGAAGACAAAGAAGTAGGAAGAGACTATGAATCAAATAAATTATTTTTATATCTCTTCTGTAGCTGTATCTGTGCCTTTCATCTGAAAGCTCTTTCCTGTTCAGCTCTTCAGTTTGTGGAACAGAAGCATTTGAAAAGCTGACAAAATTGAAGAATGTTATATTTCTGTTTAAAAACTGCCTATAATATCCCAATTTTTTTGAATTACCCAGCAACTAGTTCAAATACTTAGTATATAGTGCATTTACTTTGTTGAACTCTGTATCAGTCCCATGAAAAATTACGGTGAATATTGTTCTTTCATTCTGTGGGGAAAAATTGTCACCAAAGGCAGAGTTTGTTCTAATTATAATTTAGGCCAGAAAGTTGCATAACATTCAACTGCCAGTCTTTTCTGAGAACTGAACAGAAATGACAAAGTATGAAATAAAGTCAAATAATAATTATGCTTTAAGAAATTAGTGACAGCAAATCAAACAGGATATTTGATAACAGGGGAGCAGGACGAGAAGTGAATGCACAGAATGCTTCTTTCTTGATAGCAGCACTTTGATGTTGCCTAGACAGCTGACCTGGACTTGCTATAGCGAAGGACAGATTTGGAAGCAGCAGTGTTATATCTGGTGTTATCAGCAAGACATAGAGACTGGATTCTTCCATTTTCTGATTTTTCCTAACCTCACAGTACCTGAGTGATGAAGAGTTGGCAGCGTATGTGTAGATGTCAAAGGTTTCCGTATAGCATCAATGGTGTCTGGGTTGCTAAAGGTCTTACACAGTGGCATCCATGGCACTGAGGAGGTATCATCTGGGTGTTCGTGCAGCAGCAAACTCACAGGAAAATCTTCCATGGACTTGTCCTAGCACCTGTCCTAGCCACGTAATGGTGTTAAAAGCAAAGGACAATCAGCAAATAATGTCAACAAAAAAACTTGGAAATAGCACTAGTAGAAAGAAATGAAAACATATACATGACAAAGTTTCCACCAGTCCACGCATATTTCTGAGAAAAAAAAAATGTGTTTAATTTCACCCCTCAGGTGTTCACAGGACACTGTTAGAACCATAATTATTCTGTGCATTATTTACAGTGGAGAGAAGTAAAGAGAGAACCCTATTTAGCGCTAAGAGAGCAGGCAGGTGTAAGTAAACTGTGCTGACAGCCTTGCAGCTGGATCAGGGTTCATTTTCCTAAGTCATTGTGGGACAGATTGAGTAGGTGAGGCTGCACTTTATGGTGACCATTGCCTCTTGTGGGGATAAGACACCATGGACACTTAACACCATGCCATAGGAGAAGGATATCTTCAGATACTGATGTGTTTTCAAGCTGCAGATATGTTGGTTCCGCAAGCTGTCAGTTCAAACATGACTAGTAATGAGTTTTGTGCCAATGCCGTGATATTTGGTGTGTCAGCTAGAAAACAATGCCACTAATGAGATACCTGCTGTTCCTAGTGGCAGTGATGACATGAATGTAAGACCCAGGGTGTTTTAGCTAATGTTTAAACCTGTTTGCTAAAACTTATAAAACAACCCCTGCGATATTTTCATGTCTCACAGAGACATAGTGCTTGAGATACCAGACCTGTGGTACAGAGTTTTGCTTCTGCTGGGAGAACATTATCACCTTATTAGTGGCCTTATGTTATTTACAAAGCCCTGCTTGTCTGTAAACTCCTGTATTATTCACACATCCACAGCAGCCACGGTCAGGCCCAGCAGCAGTGCATTGGGGAGGACACACATCTTGTCTTTTACAGTGGGAGCGTGGACAACTTGCTGCTGGGCAGCCTCCCTGGTCCATGTGCTGAACTGCTCTGAAGGAGGGAGATTATATGCAACAGGATAAGACTTCATAGTTTATCAGTTTAATAGCAAAGCAGATGGATTTTAAATAATCAGGGACTTACTGTTCTATGTTGTGCTTCCAAGAGAAATTACGGGAGGCTTTAGGTACCTTACAATGAGGAACTGAAGTGCCGCAGCTGAATGATGAAAGGCACTGAAGTAGTACAACTCATCTCGCTGCTTCGCATTTGTTCTAGAAATTTTGAAGGGATAACTTTGTTTGTGCAGGCTGTATACCAGATCAGGCATTTACTCTCCTCGTAGCGCTGGTACTGGATGAGGAATAACTCGGAGACACAGAATATAGCATCATCAGGGTGAATCATGTTTTGGGTGCTCCAGCTAACTGGGGAGAAATGTAATTTCCTCCCTGATCCTGATCAGTTTTCTTTTCCCAAGTGCTGTAGTGGTCCAATATTAATAACATGGAACCAGAGCCTTACAGACAGCAAACATATTAGGGAACCTTAACAAATGAGTATATAACAACCCATCAGAAATCACAAAGGAATTCAGGCACAGTAGTTTCAATACTCTGATGTGGTAAAATAAGGCCGCAACTGTTTGTGTCAGCTGATCAATTGACATAAATGATATAAATTATTTCAGCTTCATTTAGCCTTTTCACCATTACCCCTTATAGGACCCCAGGGATAATTGTATCTCAAGAAAACAAGTAAACTTTTCCACTGTTTGATGAAGTGAGATCTCTTTTGAAAAGACAGTCCTTTTCAAAAGCAATCACAGCTCTAAACATGAGGCAGTAGCTCATAACATTCTTATAAAAAGTCTTTTAAAATTGACTGGCAGATTCAGCCCCACCTTGTTCAATTACAAGAAAGCAAATGGGCTGCAAAGAAAACCTACTTTAAAAGTCTCCCAGCAGGCACTTTGGTTACGACCCAGTGTGAGTTACAAATTAGGTAATAGGAAAAGCAAAGAAATAACAGGCTTTAATAATGTTAGGCCGAAGCTATTATAGTATTAGTCCACTTCTTATTAGAATCATATTAACACAATGACAAACCCTTAGCATACTTGAGTAAGTTGAGCTACATGGGAACATAGACTCCAGAACATTGTTTAAGTCACATCGCCCTGTGTTCTCCCCATAAAAAATATAACTATCTGAGTCTTCAGCATGCTGACACAAGTAAGGTACTTTTTAAAGGATCAGAACTCGAATAGACTAACAAAACTGATTTAAAGACTGACCTGCTTAAATAGTAATGTTAATTCTTGAGTACAGGTAGATTGCATTTAACATTCATGCAAAGCATACACTTCCTCACCCCATCCACCTCTTCTATAATTGAATAAACACTGCTGACTTAAATAAGGAATAACCAAGAGTAACAGACTTGGCAGAAAAGGCAGACCTCATGGAAAGCTGTGAGAATCTTCTTGTGCACACACAGTTTTCCAGGGATTTGTCCAGTTTCTGCATTAATGCAATGCACCATTTTGGTCATGCTTGCCTGCTCCTAAATGCCCTCTTACCTAAATGAGGATAGTGCACCACTGCTGCATCTTTTGGAGGCCACAGGATTTTCAGGCAGGGCTCAGCCACACTCTCTTTGCAGATGACTCTCTTCACCACGACACCGCTAGTCCTGTGCTGGAGGTTTCCACCTGACAGCAAAACTAGCAGAGGGCCTCCTCAGATTCACATATGCACAAGTGTCTGCGTGCAGCTGGTTTGAAGCTGGACTGTGATAACCTTGGTGATTTTACACCAAAGAGGACTGAGAAGTGCTCGTGTATTTCACTGTGCCTGATGATGAGCTGTGTGGAACCTTCCTGCCAGTGGGTGGTCATACGTACAGAGACACAATATCTTCTTCAAGTGACAAAGCTGGGGCCAGAAGAGTGCTACTGTCGGAGCTCTCAGCCTAAGAGTAGTGACACTGTGTCTATGCACTCATCTATTTTGTACGGATACATGCTGTTGTGGTTTAACCCAGCAGGCAGCCAAATACCACACAGCTTTTTGCTCACTCCTCCCCCTGAGCAGGATGGAGGAGAGAACAGATAGAAAAGGTGAACCTCATACGTTAAGATAAAGACAGTTTAATAGGAGAGAAAGGGGGAAAAATTTATATATATATATATATATATATATATATGTATACGAATATATATAAAACAAGTGATGCAAATGCAATTGCTCAGCACCCATCACCTGACACCCAACCAGTTCCCAAGCAGCGATCACTGCCCACTGGCCAACTGCCCAAGTTTACACACTGAGCATAACGTCATTGGGTATGGAATATCCCTGTGGCCAGTTTGAGTCATCTGTCCTGGCTGTGTCCCCTCCCAGCTCCTTGTGCATCTTCAGCCTTCTCACTGGCAGGACATAACAAGCTGAAAAGTCCTTGACTTGATATAAACATTGCTTAGCAACAACCAAAACTTCAGTGTATTTATTATCAACATTCTTCTCATACTAAATCCAAACCACAGCTCTATGCCAGCTACTACAAAGAAAATTAACTCTATCCCAGCCAAAACCAGGGCACGTGCTTAAATCAGTTTTGGTTCCCTGTTCTTCAGCTATCCAAGCCTTCCTATCAGCTATTACTTTAAACAACTAAGTGCAGTAGACAACTGGCAAAAGGTTATTCAGGTTTGTACCACATTCGTCAAATTAACCGCTTTTAAACTGTTTCACTTAAAGTAAAGCAGCAGCTATTATATTGCCAGGTGGATTTAAGGCAGCAAAACTGAGCCCATGGGTAAATAAGGGGTTTAGGTGCTTTCAGTTACAGGCAGCAGTATCTGTTGGTTTGCTGAGCTGGCATTATTGGCATGAATATATATGATCATGTCACCTGAGGGACATGAACACAACAGTGTGGAGGTAAGTAGCTTTAGCCAAGTACCCTGGGTTTATAACAGAACAGCTCAGATAATGCCAGCAGAAAGATGGACTCCAGCTTGAATTGCACAAATTCTTCCTCCATGTGTCCTGCTTTCTGAGCCCAAAACAGCCTCCTTGGGCAATACCGAAGATGCTTTTGAATACTCTGGAGTGATTAATCCCGCCAAATGTTGACTGCCTAACTCGTTAAACCAGCAAAGACTTTAGCAAAGGGATGCCATTTTAATGAAGAACAAAATGTAATTATCAGCCGCGAGATCTACTGAGATATGAGGAGGAATAGCAAGACAACAAATCACTTCACTTACACAGAAGAATAGTTAGAAAGTTCCCCAAAGTAATTTGATGTCTATTTTGTAGCCTGTTCCCTTTTGCTGCAGTATGATCGGTCTGTCTTTGAAGACTCTACTAGATTTGCCATCCGAGATAAAAAACTCTGCCTCATGTCTTCCTAACATACAAGTTTAGTACAGTATAGACCTTGGCTTTGTACAGTCCTGGCACCTACATAGGGGATATATTTTCTAATGGGGACCTCTAGTTGCCTCTTCAATATTATACTAACTGTGTGATGATAATAAAAGCCATTAGACGGCCTTAAGCTTTGTGGGGGACTATCTGACAAGGGAAAATTTTGGAATTATAAAACCCCTACAAGCTAATTTCACACTCAGAGCTTCTCCACATGAGAGGATTTCCACTGAAATGAGATGTTTCCCTTTAACTGTTCACACTATCTGCTCTGGAATAGGTAGAGATGAAGAAGCAGTGGGCTTTTATCTTGCTGTAAGTCATTGTTTCATTGGAATGGTGATTTCTTTCAAAGTACTCCCTCAGAATTTTGTGCTCCCTGGGGCTGATGGGGGACCCAGTGTATTTTGAGATTGTGCCACTAGGATTGGAAGCGTATTTTGTTGATGGTCATTGTAAATCTACATTTTCTATATCTTCTCACATAAATGTAAAAATACCATGATTTGACTTTTGCCACGAGAGTTCATTGCTGGCTGACTGTTAATCTGTGGCTCAGGATAAAATAGTGGTTGATGTGGACATACTTCTCCTAGGTACCCTGTTCCTGAGCAGTCAGAAAGCAGCAGCAGCATCTCCTTGCTTATCTGCAATGGAGTTTACCAAATCAAAAGTCTGGAAAGCACCTTAAAGTTCATCTGAGCAATCCCCCCCTCCCAGGTTCAACTGTCCTATTTCAGTCTTGACTCAAGCCTTCCAGAGACCTGTGCTGGGGAAAACTCCATAGTAGCAAAGAAAACAAAGAGCAAGAAGCATCACATCTCTGAAAAGCTCTGCATTGGGTCTGGCTCTTTCCAGGATCAGGAATTGCAAGAACAGAAGCACATATGTGGTACGCCAGGTTAGAGGTCTGA
This sequence comes from Streptopelia decaocto, assembly GCF_964273445.1. Lineage (NCBI taxonomy): Eukaryota > Metazoa > Chordata > Aves > Columbiformes > Columbidae > Streptopelia > Streptopelia decaocto. Next base: position 44,981,228 of record NC_138655.1, read on the forward strand.
CTGGCTCAATACTGTGTCTAAAATGGGGCACGTATGTTGAAAAAGACCTTAAAAAGAATTAATTTATTGCCTGAAGACTGTATTCAGACCATCTTGCTTTATAACATCAATAGGTCTATTTTGCATCCTTTGTAATTCCTTTTAAAAACTGTTTATGCTTTTAACCTGCACAATATCCTGTGCCATTAAGGTTCATAATTCAATTCTGGCCTACATGGAAAAAATCCTTCATTTTCTTTATTTGAAATTACAGCCCTGAAGCTCTATTGAATAATGAAAAATAGTGAAAGACTGTTCCATGCTCACCTTTTACAAAGCATTTAGAAGCTGAAGATTTCCCACTTATTCTGCCATCATATGGGAGCTACTCTATGCATTTATGGTTTTGACAGCTTTCTCCTTTGTTTCTGTGCTCTTTGTGAAAGCGGGTGATCAGAAACATCTGCTGGATTCAAGATGGGAATGCATGATAGGCTTTTACAGTGGTATGATCATTTTTTCTGTTATTTTCCTCTGCTGCTTTCCTAACAATGTTTAATATGCAATTTGCTTTTTGGGGCCACCAAAAATTGTTCTGTGTCCACATTCCTGAGTGCTAATAGCTAACTTATCCCCCATCACCATATACATGTAGTTAATATTATTTTTCCCATGTATGTTACATTGTATGTATTCACACTGAATTTCATCTGCTATTTTGCTGCCAATTAATAAAATACAGCAAGAATCCTTTTTGCACATCTTTGCAGTCAGCTTCACTCTGAACATCTGTGCCATCTGAAGACATTGCAACTTCACCCTTAACCCTTTTGCTATGTAACTTGTAAACATCTGCTATAGCACAAGCCCTAGCATAGATTTCCATGTAGTATCTGGGAACCAACCTCTGCTGCAAAACCTGGTCTCTTATTTCCCATCTTTTAACTGGGCTCTGTGTGTGTGTGTGACAGTTTATTAGGACACCTTCTCTCTTCTCAAGAGGCTTTGCTTCTTTGAGAAGCTTATTGAAACTTTGGCAAAGTACACTGTATCAAATAAATCACTTATTTATATGCTCATTGACTTCTAAACAGGTCTTAATAAACTTGTAAAAATTCCATTTGTAATAAGCATCTCAGCCTTTTCCCAGTGTGACATATTTTGGCTTTATGTCTGTTAAATGTATTCATTATCTTAGTTTCTACTAATTTAGCTTGTGCAGGCAGAAGTGAAGATTGGTCGGAAGGGATTTTGCAGCAGAATTGGGACAACCAGTGATGGCTGAATTATTTCAGACTGTCAAAGGATATTTTCCTGGAAACATGCACATGGGAAACTCACAATGTCTAGCTGCTTCTAATTAATTACAAAGAGATTGACGCTGAATGGACCACTGTGGCTGTGTTGCATGCTGCCATGAAGAGGTATCTTCTCTGCCCATCGTACGGGTTGTCTAGCTATGGGAAGTTAGAGGTAGCTCTACAAAAATGCTGTTCTGTGCTTTCAGCACATACTGTTTGTCTCCATACCAACCCACTGAGTTTAGAAACAAAATGAATATTTCTCTGCTAACTCTTATGTCTGATAGCAACAGCAATGTGGATCTGTTTGTGAAAGACCGTGAGTGAATATTAATAAACTGCAATCTGTTTTCCCTAATGGAAACTAAAAGAACCCAAAAACCCAGAAAGTTTTCCAGTGTGGTTACTAGTGTGCAGATGAATGCTATTAGCATTTGCCTTCTTATTCCTCTACAGTCATGGCTGAGGAAAAAAAAATAACCCCTGTGTCACCATTATTGAAGCATCTGCAGCATGACAGTAGGTTTTTCTCTTTAGGAATTATAATTGAGTGCTGTGCCCTGCATAACACTGGGACCAGAGGTTAGAGCTCAAGGTCACTCAACAGAGGTTTTGAAAATTTCGGGATGGGCTGAAGAGCCCACAAGCTCCTCTCCTCAACAAGAGCTGCCAGCAGCAGGCAACCTGAAATGCCTGGTGCACCTGCTCTGGAGAGGGAGCACATTGGTGGTTTTGAAATACTGCCTGGAAATCTGAAGTTGTGAAGCATTCATTCTGCGTGCTCTGCATATCCATGTGAGTGTTAAAACAGGACAGTGCACACCAGCCCACCAGGTGCCAGGGGGTCTGTGTGATGGGTGGGAGGCACCATTTTGCAGCCTCTGTGTGTGTGTGTGTGTGTGTGTGTGTGTGTGTGTTCATAAATGTTGATCATTGTTTACCTGTAGTGCAGAGTGGATGATCTGTGTGAGAGCCTTCACTGACAAGTCCAGTAAGGTTTTCTGTGCATTGTCCAAAATTTTTCCCTCAGTAAGATTTTACATTTTTATTTCAAACTGCATACTCGGTGTGAATGCTTTGCCTTTCAGAATTAGCAGCTTCATTAACTATATAGATTTGTTGTGAATTTTAAAAACAGCTGATGAGAATAAAGTAGAAGATGCTTAATCAGTAAACAAGATGCAGTTTCACTAAGTAAATAAAATAACACTCCATAGTCCTTGATGTGCATCAAAACAAATATCGCCAAATGTGCATACACACATTTTTGAGACCATTTTGAACTATGCGAAGAGGGAAATTAAGGAGGTAAGTGGTAGGAGTATAGTGTTGCAGTTAAAGATGAGTTTAAATTTAATGCAAGAACTTTTTGTGGGAATGCTTAGGGTCTTGGTGAACAGTCTTTTTTATTGGGGATCACCTATATATTGAGGGTCTGTATCAGATACAGAGCATCTTTGGGAGCAGTTTGGTCTCTGACAGACTGAGCTATATTGTAGTTAGGGTAGCCAAACGCGTTTTCCTGGTAGCATAAGTACTAGGGACTAGTAGGATATGGACTTGCAAACTTTTGTGATATATCTCAAAGTTTTGAGATGTCAGAGGTAAAGGGAGGCAAAGAGGTGGCAGCTTTGGCAGGCTCTTCTTTACAATAGTGATAATGGCTTACTGATAATGCCCTGCACTGCCACACTGCCTCAATGGCCACTACTTGCCCTCTCTGTTATGGCCAGACTGTGCTCTGTTATATTGAGGCTGTTTTCCAGTGGCTGCCAGGTCAGATTGAAACCTTCTTTCTTTCTCTAGCACCTCTACACATTCCTTTCTTTGCTCTTATCACTTTTACTTGTCCTTCACTTTCTCTAGTCTGAGAAACTCTCTGTGTGTCAGAGAGCTGGAAACTCCAATGAGATATCTGAATTCTGTTTCACTTTTTACTCTTCAGTTAAATGAAAACAGTGTGATGGTTAAGCCTGATGCTTCTGAGGGATGTCACAGGTGCTGAACTGGCAAAACTAAAAGCCTGGTTCATGTGTGGTTTTGTTTGTTTGTGTGTTTGTTTGTTTTTGCCCCTTAGTTTTCAATGACCTGTGGTGCTGTGTGAAATCTTGGGAAATTTTGGAGTTATGTCTTTCTCAAGCTTCTGTCTGAGGTTTCTTAACACAGATACTCTTCTCTGACCCACAGAACTACTGAGATGTGTGCTGGGTCACTGGTATGTGAACAGGGAAAACGTGACCCTACCCCTTCATGAGGAACCTCACTGCAGCACTTGCTCTTTGATGTGTCACTCTGGTTGTTTTGCTCTTGGGAATGATCACGGGAGGTTTGTGCTTTGCACTTGTGCAGTGTATTGCTTGCTTCTGTTTTGAATGTGACCACAACACAAAGCTCTAAAATGCACTGCTGAAGGCTTGGGTACTGCAGAAACCACCAGCTGCTTAAGACTCCTGCTCATCTAAGAAAGGAAAAGGAAGAAAAAAAAATCATTTTGGCTGTTCTCAAATAAAAGAACAAAACCATTTTTTAAAAAAATGCAATCATAAATTGGGTACAAGAAAGAAAGCTGCTAAAAATTTAAATTGAACCCTTTGTCATCACTGAACTAATGGGTGTAAAAAAAAGAAAATTAATGATAATAAAATGGAAGACTGATTTCTGTTGCTATAAAATTGCTCCCAAAACATTACTCAAAATTAACATGATGATGTAAGAATCCAGCACTAATTTTTGGCATCAATACCCTCCTCATAAAATCATACATTGGATAATCATACATGAGTTGTTCTTGATAAACTTGAATTTTAGTTAAGGAACCTAGAAAATAATTTAATACAATGAGGACCAGAATAGGTGGCATTGGGGACTGAGATCAAGGGCAGCCTCCACTATTGAAAAAGAGAAGCCAACTGAGTGGCAATTACATATGTGATGGTATATGGATTTGGGGCTTATTTGGTCAGGGAAACAGAGCAAGGCAGGGATTTTCTTGATCGAGGTCAAGAAGCATTTTGAAGACTCAAAGGGAAGCAGTAACATAAGGATGGCAAGGAACTGAGGAGAAACAGAACCCTCATCTGGGCTTTTGGTGACCTGAATGTTCAGGCAGCAGAGATGCAGGGCTGAGTGCCAGGTTGGTGTGAGAGGAAAGCGGGTCACTCTTCCGGGAGACAGAGAATTCCTCTATGTGCTCTTGGAAGGCATCACAGTCTCCTTAATGTCCCAAACTCTTGCCATGTCACTGCCAGGGTAGCACATCAGGAAACTATCTCTGTAGCCTGTCCAGGTGCCCTGAGAACTGCTGGTCTTATCTGTGCTATTTCCAGGGGACTTCAAATCCAGTGACTTCATACAGGCCTGTAAATCATCCTTCTCGTGCTTCAGAATTATTCTGTCTTCTACACCACCTTTTCCTGTAAGTCAAGAGGGTTCAAGTCTGGAAGATGGGTCCCATCAGAAGCATGGTCTAGAAGCAAGGTAGGCAAAAAACTCTGGTGGGCTAGCAAGGCAATGATTCAAAGATTTAGGAACACACAAAGGGAGAACAGATGAGCATAAATAGACAGAAACATCTAAAAGCCAACATGTTAGAGCAGGATAAACAGAAGTCAGAAAGCAAGGAACATCAAAAGGCTCTGGTCACATTGTCTTTTCTCTCTCTGTTCACGTGCCTCATTGCTTACTATCAAGCTCTCTCAAACAAGTAAAAAAAAAACCTCATCCAAATAACTAGAAAGGTAAATACAACCTGGTTAACTATACTGTAAACACAGTGCAGAGGAAATTCGTTCCTGATGCATTATGCCTATTTGTGATTGACGGGAAAGACAATCCAGTATTAAGCAGCCAAACAAGTAAAGGATTTAGATAGTGACAGTCCTGAGATGATTTCTCAAAGTCAGTAACAGAGGCTGAGAAGCAAAGAGTCCACCCCTCTGCTACTGCAGACCGGCATAGCTCCACTGAAGCTAATGTTGTCAGCTAAACACCCATTTTTGCAAGACAAAGAAAAAAATAAGTAGTCAAAGACACAGTGAGAGGCTTCTTATGGTTTGGTTTATTCATGTTCGTAGTCTCAGTGCTAACGTAGTTGATATATGTTCGCTTAGTCCACTAGGATGCACATATTATAATACCTTTAAGTATATGCTTAATATGCAGAATAATAATACCTGCAACATTTGCAGGTGCTGGTAACAGTTCACTGGGTTAAGAGGCTGAATGTTCCAGCCAATATACAACAGCAATTGCTCATACTGTTCTAAGAAATCTGCAGTGTTTTCAATCCTGTTTCCACTGGCTCAGGTATCACCAGGAGTTAGCAGACAAGTAAGGGTGTAGCAGCAGTGGTACACTAGGTTACACCACAGGTTCTGAGTTAGTATCACTTATTTGATGTAGGAAAATGGGAGCTTGCCATACTGATGACAAAAGGTTGAGGCATCCAGTGCCAGTATAAACTACCCTGGCTTTTACTGACAGCTCCTTTTCTTCATTTCCAGAGAAGCATTTCCAAGACACAAGATTTGTATCTCACTACTACATGCTTCCTACACACAGTGCTTAAGGGATAATCCCCAATGCACTGTAGTATACGAAGCAATAAATGGCTGCTGAGATTAATAGACTGAGCAAAGCTGAAGCATTTAATCAATCTCCAAAAAGTACTCCTTGCCAGAATATTACAGGCAAGAGAATTTATTCCTCATGTACTGTAAACCTTAGGGAACAGCTAGATTTCTATTCACCAGTGAGAACTTAAACTGCTGAGCTCTCTTCTTTCTTAACAGGACACCTCAGTATGGGGTGGAGACAAGGGGACAGGCTGCAGTCATCACCAAGCAGGGAACATTTACAGGCTTAGACTTGACTGGATAATTATGCTGTGGGTAAGGGTTTCCATGCTTTATGTGGAAGGGATAATGTTCAATTTCTCTGTGCCATGATATCTTTGTTTAAGACAAAAGAATAATAAAACGTATTAGAGCCTCTTCCTAGTGTAAGGAAAGCAAATATGAGAAGACTTTGGATCTTATTGATCCAGCCCAACTTAGATACAATTTACAGCAGCTGCCAGACCACTGCATTTTACGGCATTGCTTTAAAGTTTTTAACTGTGCATCTGCAGGGATTACTGAAATGAGCTTTACTCTGATAGGCCTTGATGGACACCTTATAGCATCTAAGTGGTAGAATGCTGACAAGAGTAAGGAGCTCCTGTCTGACAGGGAGCTCTTGTGTGAACACACGACCTACATATGCCTCACCAGCACAGAGGTCAGCAGTCAAGCTTTCTGACTTCAAACATTGTCTGTAGGCTGGCAGTTTCCCATAGAAACACATCCAGCAATGTGCCTCAGAGGACATCACACTCCTTTTCCTGGCCTGAGCCACCAAAACAAGCCACAAAGACTTCAGACAATCTCTCTGAAAAGAAACTAATTTTTCGTTATAATGATTAACGTAAATATGTGAGCCCTGAGGGGGCAGGAAAAAGATGGAAATACTTTTCCTTACATCTTCCCTCTTCACTCACACACTTTCTCCCACATCCTTATGTTATATATTTATTTGTACTTTTCCAATACATGATCAAATGGATACTTGGAATTTTCACTGAGAAACCACTCACTTATTATTTAACCTGGTCTGAGAAGTGCTGGCACTGTATGCATTAACTGGTGGGCAAGAGCACAGTTATTTAGGAAGAGGCTTCTTGAAGCTGCTTACTGAAGGTGAAATTCTAACCCAAAATAGTTAACACTCCATTTTTTCTGTCCTGTGGTTAATGATTTTTTTCCAATGTTAATCTGTTTGTGAGCTGTCTGTCCTGGTTGATGCATGGTTAATGGTTGGACTTGATGATCTTGGGGGTCTCTTCCAACCAAAATGATTCTATACCATCTTACACTAGACTCTTAACTCACCTCTTCTTGCATATCTTCCCAAGCTGTCATATGTTTTCCTCCTCCTCTCCTTCTCCAGACTATCACTCCTGGTTGTCCAGTTGTCCACAGTCTCTTCTAGCTCTTCTTTACCATTTGCAGGTCAGTGCTAAATACTTCCTGAAAAATCATACATTTTAAAGGAAATTTATGATCAGTCATCACTTTTTAAAAACTTTGCCTGTGTGACCAGTTGATGCTTGCAAGAGATGGTGTGAAAATGCAGATGAAGAAGCATCCCTGCTTCAAGCTCAGGTGTTTCAAAAAGTAGATTGATAAACTGGATCAGATCTGAATCAGGCTTTTAATACTAAGCTTTTCAACTTCAGGGAGAGCACAACAAATAAGGTAATGGCTGTTTTGTGAGGACTTTGAAAACAACAAACAGACAATAAGCAAAACCAGATTTACTGTACCATAAATCCAAGGTAATCTGCTTTTCTCTGTTATCTTTGTAATGAATTCTCATTAGTTTACAGGTGGGGTAGTGGCACTTAAGTGGATAATGTTACATGGCATCATCTATCTTTCTTCACTCATTTGATGGATGCCTAGGGTGTCTCTAGGATGTTCTTACTTTTGAACTCTATGTGACTCAAATATGTATTAACTTTCAGTCTTTCATACAATGTTGTAAAGTCATGATGACTTTTAATGAATGCAATTAAGAAATAAGTTATTACAACAATACACTGACTAATCTGAACTGAATGTTAATAGAGAATTGTCCTAGTAGGTTAGACGGGAGGAAGGACTTTCTTGAGGCTCTACTCCAGGTTTCATTTAGACAGGCTTTATGCTGAGGAGATTCTCTAGGGTTTTATTCATATCACCATCAACTTGGAGTAAGTGCAGTATCAGGTACTTTATGTTTCCATCTGTAGAATACACTCTCCAGAAACATTTCCAGAGCAGAAAGGACTCTAGACATATTTCACAAACGTAGCATAGTAGGGTTAGTTGCAAGTGTTTTATTTCTTTCACATAAGAAACATATGAAAGCCTTCAGGAGATTTCTAGAGCCAATTAAGTTAGTCAATCCTTATAATCCCCAGTTCCAAAGCTCTTGGAATGCCTTTTTTTTCCAATTGGCACTGCTAGCTTAAAGTCAATGGCCTAATTTGACATTTTAAATTTTCTATTTCTGATAAATAGTTTAAGGCTATATCCACATTTCAGACCTGTTCAGGTATGTACTTTACAGATTTTGTGAAAAACTGTCAACAGAATTTACGTGTTCCTATGAGAACTTAAGGGATAGAAAATGTCATGCTACTGTAAAGAAACAGATTTTGACTGTGACAATCCATAACTAATTTGAAGGAATATTACCAATTAGTTTAAACTCAAAACTTGACCTGCCTTAAAAATGTTTTGCTATAGCAAGAAATGTGGTATTAATTTTAAAATCATGTTATAACCTTTTTTTTTTTTTTTAAAGAATATCCGCTACTTTCTCTCTGAAAAAAATAGAATAAGCTCTAACAGAGTAACCCCTTAAATGCATTCTTTTTGAAGTGCTGTCACAAAGAGATGTACTATCCATGTGGAGAAAACAAATTAACAAATGAGAATCCAGTCAAATTCTTTATTCTGTTGATGAGTAAAGACATTTAAATGACTCCGTAGATCCTATTTCCAGACTACTGTTGACTTTACTGATTACATTGCAGATAATCATGAAAACCTCAAAGTAAACCTTATCATATGCTTTGGGCGCATTGTCCATACAAAGAGTAGAAGGGGAAAACGTTATTCCTATTGATTTCACTGGGAAGAGGAATTAGGTGCTTGAAAGAACAGATAACAGTGCCAAGACTGAGGTCACTCAGCCTTTTCCCTCATATTTAAAGGACAGTCTTGCCTTCTGAAAAAGACATAATTTTTTCTGACTGATTTCTTTAAATCTATAGCAAGAGAAGTGGATTTGCTATTGCCATATGCAGAAATTTACAAATCAGTAAAATAAGCGTGCAGCTCACTGCAGCATTTTATTCTGACTGTATATTATCATTTTATGCCTACTTTGCAAGAGGTGTAATATAGCAAGTACAGGCTGATGTGGGCACCAGAGGTATTTCCCAATTAGCTGCCTTTATTCATTCAGTGAACTAAGAACAAGACCTATTCTATGCTAGTGCAGTCAATTTTCAGCAGAGCTTTGCTTTGATATTGTTACTCTAACAGGAACTTTTTAAAAATGGAAACACATATTTCCCAACTTTTTTTAGGTACATATATGACCATCTAATTGCTCCATGAAGAGCTTTTTGTAATCTAAGATCTCCTGTTCTTAGCCTGAGGCCCTTTCTTCTTGACCTGTTATTTTCTGAGACTAAATAATTCCCTTCTTTCATTTATGCTGTTGGCTTGATAGTATTTACAAACCCTGCTTGTTTCTCTCTTGAGTTTTCACTACACTAGACAATACAAAATTTACGTTATACTTTTGCCATGTAGTACAACTTATTTTTGAGGTTTAAAATAATTTTTGTTGCCATGGACTTTACTTTTGGGGTGTTCTTTTTTATAGGTGCACAGATTTTTACTGTCTGAATTGGAACTGCTCATAATTCCAGGTGTGGCTCCTACCCAAACCATGCATAATCATCTTAACTCAAGATTTACCTATAATCCTCTCCTTTGATATATAACCATGAATACCTTTGAACTTTGTGGTAATGGAGCTGCACTGCAAATTTTATTTGGTCTCTTACTGTTCAGGAAAGTCCTAATCCATCCTGAAAGAAGACTTGATATTAAAGCTACTTAGCTGATTAGGGGGAAAAAGGAGAACTGAACTGTGCTGTAGCTGGAATAGCATAGAAGAACAAAAAAAGAAGGGAAACAGAATGCAGGGGAAGCATGTAGGAGCAAAGTTTGAGGAATTTAAGGGGATTCCATCAAATGTTACCAGGAGAACGGAAGCCTTCCTTATAGAGCAAACTCAAGGTTTCCCAGCAGGACGGGCCAAACTGAATTTATCACCTCAGGGTTGGAAGATGACAGTCTGCCTTGGCCAGCACCCTCCTCGAAAAGAAAACGGGGAAGGATTGTGATCGAAATGCAGCGTGTGGGGTAGGGGGAAGGACAGAGCAGCTTCTGGGTTCATCCTCTCCCCCCCCTTTATACCTCAAGCAGTAACTACTGCCTCAGGCATCCTTCTGCCTCCCCTAGCTGCACCTACACCAGGTCCAAAGCTTGTAGTTCACATGTATTTTGCAACCATAGTTACTAGCAACAGCTCCCTTTGCCTAGAGCTGGCCATGCCTCTTCATGTGTGAGAGCTCAGAATGGGAATATGGCCTCATTTGTGTTTGAACCTTCAGAAACATATATCGGGGAGATTTTCCAGGCTGCTCTTCTTCTGCCTGCTTCCTCTGCTTGAGCTTGAAATATCAGTTTGAGCAGGCCATACCCAAGCAGTGAACCTCCAGCCAAATGCCCTTTTTATACATCAGGTCAGTTTGGTTTGTACAGCTTACATAACCTTTAGGAGGAAAAGAAAATCTAAAATAGTAGGAAGTACTGTCAGCAATTTTTATAACTCAGTGGAGTTTCATATGCAGAAGAAAGATAATAGAGAGAGCACTTGAGTGCATGGCTGAGACTCATTCTGCTACTGTATTCTGTGAAAAACACAATCTGGAAGAAGATCACCCTTGACCTGCATATATGCCACATACGCACTTTTTCTAACTTTTTCTTCATTTACCCCATTGGCAAGAGAACAGCAGATATCTGCAGAGGATGAAACAGGCATTCCTGAATAAAGTCATTCTAATGAGCATGACTAGAAATCACATGAAAAGTATCCTAACATTTGCATACCACATTACAAAGGATACAAATCAGCCACCAATTACAAAGGATCCTATCAGGCTTTTTAAAAGAGGTGCATGTTTTACATACTGCAGACAGATTTCTTCCCAAAAAGACAGCAGGATAAAACTGTTCTAGGGATCAATGCAGGAAAATTTTAGTAAATACATTTCCTACGCTATAACCACCAAGGGTGTTACTCCGAGTAATTTGTTTTTGTCATAAGGCATTATAGCTTCTTGCCTATTTTCAAACCATGGAAACATAAAGCAACATAAGATGTTTCACTGCTAGGTCATTGGGAGATCAATCTGTTCCCTTTGGCCACAGAGCAATGTTTCTGTAAGAGCCCTTACCTCTGTGCCACTGCAGTCCTTTCCATCTAAACCCTTCTGGAAGCTTATTTAGAAACCACTGTTTGCAGGCCAGGTAGAAGTACGCTTACCTATCTCAACAGACCTCCAGCATTTCTGGTTGTCCAGTAGCCATTTAATCCTCGGGCCCATAGGAGACAGGAATCTAGCTGTTTCAGAGCAGATTCCCAAAATTGTCTCTGTTAATCTTACTATTGTGTGCTAAGGTCCACTGACTTTTTACAGCCCAGGCAGAGATTTCCACAGCATGCAGCAGCTCAGCACTCTCCGTGGGGCAGAGATACAGGCAATAGAAATACACAGCAAAATACTGGTATTTGTTATTTGGTATTGTGTTTGTAAGGCTGCTGGCTCCCTTTACAGCCTGCTACTGGCACAAACCAAGCCTGCTGCTATTATCTTTATTGGTCTGCAGAAGGCAAGACACTGTCAGTCAGTGCTTCTAACCCACTAGGGCAAAAGGATGGATATTAAATCTGTTTCTACCCAGGACAGATTTCAGTATCTTACTGAGATCTGTCTGCTACAGCAAACATTGCAACCTTGTTGGTGGTGATGTTGAAGGTTTTTTCCTAAACTGGGCAGAGGGAGAGCTGCAGTTACAAATAGCGGCTCAGGCAATCAGTTCCAATTAACAAGTAATCCAGTGACGAATAAAACTCCAGGCATTACTGAGCTCCCATTTTGGTAAAAGAAAAAAAAAAAATACTTCCAAATATATCAGCTCTACTTACATTATTTCATTATTATTAATTAGGATACTCAGGCAAAGCAGACTAAGCCTTTATTAGCTGAAGCAGCAGTTTGGTGGTGGCTAGATTTTTATTAGTCATTGATTAAGCAATAGATACAAGCTGAACCAGTAACCTCATGTGAAGGGTATTAGAGCTGAATGCCTAGCAGATTTGTGTGAAGTCTTAAGGCCACTGGACAGATAGATCTATATATGCTGTCCAGGGTAAAACTGCATGAATGACTGAAAGGGGAAGGCTGCTGCATCACATCATGGCAAAAAAATGTTAATTCATCTCAGTGTGAATTTTTTTTACATCTCATGTAAAATAAGCCACTTTTGTGGGAGGGGTGGTGAAAGAATATTCCCTTTCAGTGCACTGATGGGGCTACGTGGCTTTTATGTGGGAAAGATGGACAGTTGTTTAGTGGACTGCAGAGAAAAACCTGTCGTCCTTTTGCTAATCCCTGCTCTGCCAGAAATACTGAGCCAGGTACCTGCAGAAACATCCTGCCATGGATGATGACACGCAGTCCTGCACCCACCGGCTGCACAGCACCCAGAGAAGCTCTGGCAAATCCAGTCCTGTCATCCCCAGATGTCAACCTTGCCCCAGCACCTAGAAACAGCACTTCTGTAGAGGAGTTGGAAGAAGAAAACATTTGTTCATGGTCTGGCATGGGCATACTGGTTTAAACCTCTGATGAAGATGAATTTACAGTGATACATCTGCTCTGGCATTGCAGCGGCTGAGGTGCAAACATTTTACTGCTGACACTGCTGTGAGAGAGCTAATCTGCAAAACAGAGCATCCTAAACCACAGCAGCTCTTCGCCTCAGGGAGCGTGAGTCAGGGTGCTTAGATTGCACTGGTTTCTATTAATTGCCTACTTAACTCCAAAGAGCCAGACGTGGCTATTTCATTTATACTTACGTTTTCACAGACTTAGAATAGAATAAAATATAGGTTACAGCAAGAGTTGCCTAAAAACTCATTAGGCTTCATTTCCCCGTGTTATAATGTGATGTGACAAAGAAATTATGGCAGATATGGAATCACATGTATAAAAGACCCTCTCCTGAACATTCCCTTTGCCCAGTATTCAGGCCTTACATTTGACATTAGTGATGTCGTGGTCTTCACAGAATAGTATTTGTCCAAAAGGTTGAAGCTTTGTCTTGTGTGAGCATAAAAATACATTAGAACTAACACTTCATAAACTAGTAAGTCTACACGATGTCCTGCTTCATTTTCCTAAAAAGCCAGGAATGCAAATACCCATCTGGATGCAAAGAGGGTTTAAAATGGCTACAGGAGAGATTTCCTGGGCAAACAGGGACCTGCTGTTTAGTCATGATTGGTCGGTTTTCCTCTCCTTGAAACCCTATAGCTATAACAGTTGTTAAAATCTGCTCTGTATTTCAGAGAATGCATGATCTTGGTCAGTAACACTTGGGACTTTCTTTTAGTGCGTGCTGCAAAACCAGCCCAGGATGCAAGTAAACTCTTGAGGCAGAAAGCAGATATTTCTCCGTATTTGATATGATGGTTGTTGCATGGCAATCAGTGGATTACATTTTGCCTTATGATTTCTAAGTGAAATTCTCCTTGAGTGGAGCCTAAACTGTGCAAACACAGGCAGAATTTCACACTGCAATAAATAGCCTCCCATGAGCTGTTAAGAGATGTAGTTTGTTGAAAACAAACACTGGAAGCAAATTTTAAATGCCTGAAGATGCATTATTCAAACTTTAAAAGCCCTGTTTCTCTACAATGTGGAGTGGTCACTGAACGTTGCAGTGCTGTGCGAGAATGCAGAATATTTCACTGCAAAAATGCAATCTCTGGGGCTGAACAGAGGTACATTTGTTTTACAGCAATTTGGGGACTGAGCCCAGGAGCAGGACAAGGTCTGTTTAACTTTATTTCCTGCAGGCAGAGACTGAAACACTATTAGAAGCAGACTGCACTGGCCTGTAGGAAACTCAGTGTTGTTTCTCTTCTTTTTCCACTGCCTGCCAAAGACTCTGACGGTCCAACTTTACCCCAACAGGGTGACAGAGGAAGGAGAGGGAGATGCAATGGCAGATGGCAACCCACAAGGAGGCGAGAACTGCATACTGCACTTTGGCACTCGGTGACAAGGACAACTTTACAGTAACCTACTTTGCTTATAAATTGGATGAGGATTATTTGCCACTTTTTTTTTTCCTTCCCGTCTTCAGTCAGGTAATTGCAAGGCATGCAAATTAATTAATTAAATAATTGGCTTAGCTCTGGCAAGCTGTATTTCTAATGTCAACAAAACTTAAAAGAACTGATTTTAAAATTGTTAAGCCAGATATTGTGTTATTTCAGGCTTTGATACAGTTTCAATGTGTAGATAAGCTGGGGGAAAAATTTCCTTACACAGTAAAGCACCAATGAGTTGTTCAGTCATCACTGTCACCTGGCCTGAATGTCCCAGAAAGCTGCAGAAATTCATCAGAGGTTTTGCCACGCTTTCTGCATATCTTTGCCTTGAAACAAAAAATATGTTTGATGGAGGTGGACAACAGGTAAGGGGAAAGGAAATTTTACTTTCTCATAGTTTCCTGAAAAATGGTGCTCCTGTCTCTGCTTCTATCCATTAAAATGAACTTGCTATCTAAATTGATCTTGTCTAAATTAATTGTGCTGCCTCTGTGTAGTGTTTCCCCAGGGAACACACTGAAATACTGTTACGTCTTTGCCTGTTCTTGGCTTATTGAGATATTAATTAATTATGTGAATAAGCCTAGGAAAACAAAAATAGATTTCTGTCTTAATTCGTGTGAGTAATGGGCGCTAATGCCTCATACATGGACCTCACCAGCGGTCACTTTGCTGTGTCACCTCCACCACGCCATAGTGTCCCATCCCAGCGGGGACAGATGCAGCGAAAACACTGAGTTGCACAGGGAGAAGAGACACAAGTGTGATGTGCCTGATGTGATGATCAACCAGCTCCTGCTGGGCGCCATGGAGAGACCAGGGCTGTGTTGGGCACAGGTACCCCCTCAGGTCCTGGCCTCATGTCACCCTCTTCGTGCAGTACTGCTCTGGGGTTAATTCAGCCTGGCTTTGCAAGAGTCAGTTAGACTGGGCTTAGCGCTCTAACGCTGCCACCTCGCTTTCTGCTCAGGGCCCCCTCATTAGGTGATTGTTTGAGGGCATCTGCCCTGCCCTGCCTGGTGTAGCTGTGTCCCACACACGCCAAAGCCTGGCAGAAAGCCTTTGGACAAGTGAGGAGTGTCACAAAGGCACCGCAAAAATCCATTTATGCAGGTGATAAGCTCCCAACAGACTTTATTCTAACCAGAACTGTTTAGCAGAGAACCAACTAGAAATGAGGTTTATTGAAAATCATTCAGCACTCTGACTACATCATTATAAAACACAGATTCAGGTACTGGTTAGGAGTTTAATTACTACAGAGCAGATACAGACTCAAGGGATCCTGAATCTCTAGAATGATGATTCAAAATGCGCATCTTTCCACTCTTACAAAGTGAGGACTCTCAAGGGTACCCAGAGAACCGCTTACCAATAAGGCAAAGTGATTCAGTCCTCAAGGAACTTTCCCTAGGTGGCCAGTCTAAGGAGGAGTCTTCCACTGAAGATCCACTGCTCCAAGGAAGACCAGCTCACAATGCGGTCTCCACTGGCCTCCATTTATACCCCAGTTAAATCTGAACTGTGGTCATTTATGGCAGTGGTCCAGAAACTTCTCAGCCAAGGAGTTTCATTGGTCAGGGGCCCTGTCTGTCATCCAAGGGACTTGTACATGACCACAGTAGTCCGTCAGTCTAGAAGTTTCTGCTGCTTTCAGGGACAGGGGGAAATGGCTGTGGGGAGCACAGGGGGGGAGCCTCGGAGTCTGAGACATTCCAGCAAATGGAAATGTGAATGCAGAGCTAACACGTTCTTTGTGATTGACATGGACACGACAGTTTTGTTTTGTCCTTCATTGGTTGTTGTTTGCTCATTTTATGAGGCCTTACCAGGATTTTTAGCTACAGGAAGAACTTCCTTATTGACACTCCTCCCCATGGCATGGAAAACAAACACGTGAATCTTATAAGCTTACCTTGGCTCTAAGAGGGGAAGGTAAATGTACAGTTTATCTGCCACTAGCTTACTTAGAACATTATATATCTGCATATAAAATAATAAACATTTAGTTGGAACAAGAAACGAGTACTTAGTATTGTTTAAGAATGTTAAAATTGCATGCTTAATGTAATAGTTGCAATAGTTATTTTATGCTGCTCACCAGTGAATGCTTTATGCTCTTGCAGTATGCCTGTTTCCAGTGTGCCTATTAAAAAAAAAAAAAGGCATTTAAGCATTTGAAAAACAGAACTTACTTTGTAATTTAGCTATGATTAGTAACATTTATATTTCACAAGTCAGACTTGATTTGAAAATAACCATATTCCAGGAAAGTAAGTGTTAAAATTGCTTCTGTGTTCAGTCCAAAACTTTCTACATGCTTGACAAGCCTGTGCAATTCATATTCAGACAAATACACTAGAAGGGTTCAGGTGTTTGCTTCCCACACCACAAGAAATTCTTTCAGACACAGCTGGGTTTAGCAAGCCCCTCCACTTACCATTAGAGGGTTGGTAGAGCCCAGAGCCCCAGGAGGAGACTGTCACCATTTTAACACCTGAGCATCTCAGAAGCGCTCAGGCTCTAGTGTTGGTTCCTCTGAATTAAATGCAGAGCAACTCATTGACTTTGATGCTCTTGCCTTGCATGGCCTCTGACTGACTAAGAGCGCGACTGGGTTCTGTGTAACAGTCCCCTTGCTGATATTGTGCAATCATTTTTCTTGAAATTATGAATAATGCCTGAGTAATGTAAATTCCTTGGGTGCCACAGCAGACACTGTCAATTCTGCCAGTGCTATTGAGGCATCTGGGAAATTATTTTATTTCTATACTTAACACTTAAAGAACTTTGATACCTGGTTGCAAAGGAGTCTGCTTTTGAAGACTGAAAATTCCAGGAGACACACATATAGCACTGAAGTTTTCTAAAGCAATTAATAATAAAGACTGATGAACAGGAAGGATATTGTCCTGTCTGTATTCTATATAAGGAAAAAACAGATTTGCCTCAGCATTAGCATAAAATGTATTTTTCATATGCCATCTATTGACCGTGGCAGGGACATCCTACTTTCGAATCAGATACCCACATTCTGCAAGCAGCTCTTATTTTTCTGAAGAGCAAAACTAAACTCAAGCCCTGATGACCCTGAAACTTTGCTCAGGAGTGCTAAAATTAGCTTGTGGCTCTTTACTTTGAGGTTCAAATCTGCTTAGCAAACCTGGAGACTTGGCTCTAAATCCAGCATTCTTGTTAAGATGCTGTGTCAGTTACACTCTAGATTTGTCAAAACAATCTAAGCAACTCTGATAGGAAACCAGAAACAAGAAGGAAAAATTTGGCCAAAGTCCTATATCCAAATATTTTACAGCATGAGAAATTGAACTAATAATGCTTCTGTCTGGTTAACAGCTGTCAAAGGATGAAAAATAAGCTACTGGGAATGTAGTCAATCACTAACTCCTTTTAATGTGGTGTGAAATCCATAAAGGCATTTATACTGAATCTTAATGTGTTTTATGGAAAAATCACTGGTAGCTGTGTTGAAGAGGTGCCAATTTTTAACAAGCAGCGTCTGGTGCTCTCCGGGCCGCTCTGCGCATGTGTGTTCTGTAGGGAGAGATGAGTTTGCACTCTGTTCGCCTCTGGGACTGCACATTTAGCAACACCGCCCCTCTGCTTGAGGGGGTCACCAGGACATAACCTTCATTCACAAAAAACACATCCAAGCTTCATCCAGTTCCTCTCTGTCGGCGACTGCAGTTTGTCCCTGCCTGCAGCACGACGGGTCCTCCCGGCAAAGCACAAATGCTGCAGTCCTGTGAAAGCAGTGGCCCTTGGGGATATAACTGTGACAAGACCTACTGATTTTGTGAGACTATTTTTCTGAGACAGAGAAGCAGGTGTAGCACTGTTTGCACGGCTGTGGCCCTAACTTGTGTGCTGGATTACCCATGGGTAATGATAACATTTCCGGCATGACACCACGAGATATTAATGTATGTGAAGAGCTCAGTGTTGAACCACACACAGAACAGCCTATATATAGCCATAGATAGCAGCTTCTTAAATCAGGATGACAACTTTTGTGACCAACAGCACTGGGAAATGAAGTGCTCAGGGACTGTGCTCAGAAAATGTGTGTCTCAGGTTGCTGAAGGATTTGTGTTTCCCTGCAGCCCTGCTCTTCACTGGGGTTTGTTGGATGGATACAGCTGGATGCAGCTGGATACAGCTGTGGCATCTTCCCCATCCTGCCCCAGAGGAGATATACTGTATCAGGTGTTGCTAATGAACAGGCTAAAGCCCCCTTTGGTCACCCTTCTCCTCCAGCTCAGCAGACCCAGGGCAGGTTTTAGGCTGGTGAGTCCTGGATGGCAGGGAGGATCATCCTGCCCAAAGCACTCACATACAAAAGGGAAGCCAGACCCAAGGTTTTCTGTTGTTAAAAGTGAAAGCACCATGTGGAATGTAACTCATGACAATCCTTTATACCTCCACTTGTTCAACCAACTAGCAAAATCAAGCTAGTCATTAAAGGCCAGTCTCAATGGTAGTTTTACCTTGTATAAATCTAGATTCCTAGGGACCTGAGTAGGTAATAGCTCATTTCCCATAAACTCACAAGCACCTCAACGTCCCTTCTCTTCCTCAGGACACAGACTCATTTTGTGGTCTGGGGCTCACCTGGGATGCTCCATCCAGGTGATGCTTTTAATTAATTTTATAAGGCAACAGAAACAGAAACAAGGCAGTACCCCAACTATAAACTGGCATATAACTTCCATCCACAAGAAACGTAAAAATCCAAAACAAAACAACAAACAATAAAAACAAACACACATTCCCCCCCCAGCTAAACCCTGAGTAGAGTCTTGCTGGTGTCCTTTCCACTGGTTACCTTTACCTAGTGATCTGTAGAGGTGAGCAGTTAATATTCCTCAAACCAATAATTTATGCAGTTTCACAATGTATCTTTCACACACGAGCTAGAAATATGGCCCGTAATGATAAAAATTCAGGCAATAGAAATGCTTAGCAGTGGGATCACACTCAGAATATCTTCCTAATATCTTGGCACATCAAATTCTCCTTTCCACACTGGGAAGGGCATAGGCATAGTCATAACAGGTCAGTCCGAAATAGAAAGTAAGTGCCTCAGGATGGCTGTAGGGCTAACACTGGTGTCATGGTTCCTGTCTAGCCCGACACCATCAATATAATAAGAACTGTGGTTTCAGCTGAGTTTCTTCCAGACGTAAGTGCAAAAACTGTCCAGCAGAACCAGGCTATGTGGAGGAAATGACCAGGGTTGAACAAGCACAATGGCTAACCCCAATTAAAAAGAAGGTCACCTGTAAGGTGAATACACGTTCTACAGCTGTCTGCAGCCTGCTAAGCCAGTGAACAAATAGGAGTGTTGGACTTCCAGTCCCTTAGCTCTCTGAAACATAGCTGTTCCTGAATTGTTTCTGAATTTATGTATTGCATAACATGCAACTACTACTAAATATAATGTACCAAACCAACATCGGTGCTTTCTTTGCTCTGTTTATTCATTTTCCTCTTTTAACATAGATCAGTTCCCAGCCTCCAGAAATTGCATCTTACAATAACGTTGTATATTAGTGATATAAAAAATTTGGAGGCCTTCCTAATATAACCCCTGTGTTCCAGTGTGCCTCTCTTGTATTCAGCTAAACATAGTATGGCTTTGTGCTTCTCCCTTTCACTCATGTTGGAAAAGGTATATCATTTGTTGCATTGAGTTCATACCTTGTAAAATGCTATTTTTTTTTTTCTACTGGCTGAGAAGCTCCCTCAGCTTTCACTGAATTCAGTAGCGACGGGGAATGCTTATGAGACTGAGCCTGAATTCTCTGCGAAGTGAAGCATTTGGGTTTTATTTCAGTCCCACTGAATTTGGTAGGACATAAATCTAATTTTAAACAAACATTTAAGCACTTTGCCAAATGCAGCTAGACTGCTGAACATTGGTCTCAACAATAAACCGTTTTCTGTTTCTTACCACAATAACATATTTTGACATGCTGTTATGGTACCAAGTCAGTCATATCATCTTTAACACATCACAACCAAGACAGAACTCAGCCTCCTATACTGAAATTCATGAATAAGAATAATCTTTGAGTGGTATTTCTGAAAATCAGCTATACTCATTTTTATATTAAACATGCCTCTATTTCCCCGGACTTCTTTCCCTTGTGTGTTTCCAAGGAAGCTCAGACTGGGAGTCAAGCAGCCCGTGAAGAGAGAGCACACAGACTCCCAGACAGATATCTTGCCCATGTGTGCAGAAGGTGATGTTACATGGGAGATGCCCATTAGGTGTCTGAGGGTGTGAGCACGTCTGAGGGGCACGGGGGCTCACCACAAAATCTCTTGATGACTGCTGTGGCACTGACCAGAAGTTTTATACAGTCAAGTGTATCTTCCCCAAAATATATCCTTTTAATGTTTGGTTTTAATTATTATTTTTAGAGTGTGGTTTCTCATTCATGTAACTTGAATTTTTGTATGAATTCCAGCATTACAGATACAGTACTGAACATCTCCTTGTTGTTCCTGCAGTTACTTTTGTCTTCCCAGCTTTGATTAATTTTTGGAATTTATCTAAATTATCCTTGAGAATTTGTGGTAATAAATTGTTGTCTAGTTGCTAGTTCCCTCCTCAAATTCAGATGCTATAACAGTAGGTGTTCTGGAAATTACTGTAAAAGTTGTACCTCTGATGTTTACATATATATGGAATTATTCTCCCAGTGATCAGCAACATGGGCTTATCACATGTAGGACATTAAATGGATTCAATCAGCTCCTGAGACACCTGAGATCTTGTGTGCAGACACCTAGCCAGGCTAGGCTCCCAAACTCAGAAGCCTCCAAAAGTCCTGTAAGGAGAAAGCTTTGTAAAGAAAGAGGAAGAACGGAGAGATCCCAGATTGTAATTCTGCAATTGTCCTGGAGTGATGCACAGGGGGTGGCGACTTGGATTGGAGGAATATAGTGGTCTAAGGTTTTTTCTGCTGAGGGTCCCTCTTCAGGAGGCACACAGCTCAAGCTGCTCAACGCTGTACTTTGCAAATAAATTATTTCTTTTAGAAGAATTTCTGAAATGTATATCGGAGTCTCTGCTATGGGGAAACCCAGGAAAAAGGAACTTCTTTGACACCCATTTGTGCACATTAAGGGTGAAATATCATTCCACTACTAGCTCCGACTAATCTGTTTTATCAGAGATAAAGAAGAATGCCTGAAACATTGATTCCTGCTTCCCACTTACCTCAGCGTGCATACCCAGCAGCCGCACAAACCCCTTTCTCCTGCCGCGCCGCCTCCCCTCCATCCCTCAGGAGCCCAGCACAGCTCAGTGCCGCCGCTTTGCAGCGATACCCCTTGAGTCTTAACCCGAGCCCTCTCATCTCTGCTTCTCTCACCTTCATCTTCCACCACGAAGCCTCGCAGAAGGAGGCAGGAGAGCAGGACCCCCCCGGGCTGCGGGAGGAGCGGGCTGAGGCGGCAGCGAAGGGATTCCCGCCGCCGGTGCTTTGCCCTTTTTACCAGGAGAGGGAGCAGATATCTGCACATCCCCCCGGAGCTTTCCTTAAACCTCTACACAGACCCGCAAAGCTCTTAACTGCAGAGTCAGATGAGCGTTTAGCTTAAGACTTTCTCACACACTCACAAGTGGCTTTTAAGCCGTTCTTAAGTGGCTGTACATTTTTTGCACCTGTGAGTCATTAGACACAGTCCTGCCATGCTTGCTCATAATCCTGAGTTTCACAAAGAATTTCCCTGGAACCTGGGTGCTTTCTTTTTTAAGAAATTCCTGGAATTAAAGAAGACAGGAGTAGGCTGTCCAGAGTGTGCGAAAAGTGTTACACATCTTTAGTTTCAGCAAATGGAAGGTAATGCGCTCAGTTCAGGAACAAAAGACAAAAAGAGAAATAGGAATGCATTTGAAAGATCATGGAAAAACAGCACTGCAGGAGGAAATAAATAAGATTTCCAACAAAAATGTGAGAACAGCTGGGTTCAAATAGCAATGCAGCAACAAATACTTGTGCTGCTCTCTGCAGTAGCCAATACTATGTCATACAACTGTAATTAAACGCAGCTTTACACAATGCACAGTATATTATTTTCTTTTCAGGTGTGAGGGATATAAAGCCTTTCTTATTCTAGATTCTAACTATGATAAAATTGCACCGAAGACAGTCTCTCTGAGAGGAAAGGTGTTATGGCTGGCAATGCTCCCACATGTGCAGCCAGGACAGTGGTTATTCTGGTCAAGTAATGCCTCATCACATGCTGCAAAGTAATATTAGACACCTTCATGAGCCCACAAGAACTGCATTTCATTGCTGCCTTCCCTGGCGAGTAAATTGTCTCTATATTGCCTATGTGCCTTGTAAAAGCATCCAGACTGTGTTTACATGGTTACCATTTTTTTTAGATTCATAATCAGCTCAATATGCTGGAAGATGCTAATGTTATAATGCATCTTTAATACCTTGTGACAGAGACAATTTCATCTGCAAGAATTACAGGACAGACTACAAAGAGGAGGCAGCTCCACTCCCAGACCTTTTGTGCTCTTGGCAAGTTCATGCCAATGCCCAGAAACTGCAGGAGCAGCTCCAACCCTGCTACATGACCACCCTTGCTCAGGAGTTTTGTGTTCTCCAAACAATAGCAGTTTTCCACTGCAAGCCATGAAGTGGGACCACCTGATGCCCCAGGCCACCTCAGGCAAGTTAGACAGCACTGCAAGGGCAGGGAAACAGAGACACCTCCAGCTCTCTGCTGCAATTTCACATCAATATAATGTCAGTTCTTCCACAGCTCTTTGGCTATGTTCTGTATGTGGACTTCAATCTTCAGAAACCTTGGCTGTGCAAAATCTGCCAGACCTAGGGACTGTGAGGATGTCTGCACACCTTTTTGCAGGATGATGTGCTCTGAGCTGAATGGAAATAATATTGTAGGTGCCCGGCCTGTAGAAAGAAAAGGACCCTGAAGACATGCCCTGTGCCAATCCCAGTGCTTAGAAACCACAGAAACTGAAAGCAAAGTGCCTGCTACTGACATAGATGATGCAATGGTTTTATGTTTTTTTGTTTGTTTGTTTGTTTGTTTGTTTTCTTGCGTGCGTGTGTGTGTTTGGGGGGGGAGCCTTGAGGTAAGGCTTTGGATTTTCTTCTTCATGGAGTTAAAACTGGAATAGAGTTCAAGCAGTTGTCCTTACCCTGTCAGTTCTGCCTGCATCTGCATCCTCTGTCCATCTGTCTGACTTCCTACTTTTGCAGAAGGTCATGCCCAGGGATGAGAGAAGGCCCCTCATGAGTGCCAGCCATGCTTTTCCAGCAAACAGAGACAAAGTTCCCCCAGCCAATGTCCACCTCCTCAGTGCAGTGCCCTTCTCCTCTGTGAAGGACTGGATGGCAGGGGCAGTGACTGCAAACATCTTTCCTAAACCCAGCAGTTGGTCTAATTTTCTAGTTTCATGCTATTGTTAGAAAGGAAAATCAAAGCTGGGAATTAAAGTGTCAGCAAGCAAATGGGTTAAATGGTGCCCTAAGCCTGTGAGCACAGACAAGTGAGAGCAGAACCTGTTCATACACTGCAGCAATTCTGCTGCCTGGAGATGGCTTCATGCCTGAAGAATTCCTGTAACCTTTTTCAATTGACGCCTTTCTTTTTCTCTTGCGTGAGTGTCTCACAAGGACATACACGACATTACATGAATGTCAGGGATAACTGCCCAGCACTTTTGCTTTCCTTTTACTTCTGTTTTCCCTCAAAAGCAAGTCCTTTTTTTTTTTTTTTTTTTTTTCTGCATGTGAACAAAAATGGGATTTGATGACAAAATCTAATCCCCAATCAAGTCTTTACCAGTAAAATTTTCAGAAGAGATGATAAGCAGACACGCAAGTGCAGCTCTTTACTGTGATGATCACAGAGGAGTGTAATGAAGATTAATCATCACTTTATCAAACGATATCCATTTTTTTTAAACACCTTGATTAAACAACAGCTTAAATTCTGTACAAGTGGCCAAACCAAAGATGTGCCATGGTGATGTGGTGATGTCTTCTCTTCCCTGGGAACCTGAGGACAAATTCTCACATGCTCTCCACAGAGGAGCCAGAGGCAGGAGCACAGCAGGTAGCTTCATGCCCACTTCTATGCTAAGGGCTTTGCTGCACTGGGAGTTGTTCGCAATTAACTACCTTCAATTAATTTCCTGAGTAGACACTCTTATTTTGGAGCAGGTGCACCTAGTTGTCAATTGGCATAATTCATTTTGTGTGCAGGTATAAAATAGATATTCCTGTGTAATGTATGTGCAGTGTCATAACACCCATGCATGCCTGTGTGTGAGGCAGTGGGTACAGATGGGACTGGGCACACAGTGAAATTAGGGCAGGCTGCTCAGGCTAAAGAGGAGACGTTTGAGGCCAGGCAGCATCTGCAGCTCCCCGTTACCCTCGCTCCCATATTATTTGTAAAAGCATCTGGATGGAGAGGAGGTGAAGCAGCTTGGTCCCAGGGAACACTTTCTCCGATGCTCTTTCCTCTGCTTCCCTCCAATCCTCCCCACCCTGTGTCCATGGCTGCCTGGCCCCACTGCATCGCATTATGGGTGCTCCAAGCCCCACAGCCCCCAGCCACCCTGCTGGCTTTATTTGACACTGTGGGCATGTCCCCAGGAAAAGGAGGGCTCCTGCCACACTCCCGCACCCCAGCAGAGCCTTGCTGCAGCCAGGGCACCAGCAGCTAACCACGCACCCCTCACAAGAGTTTCTCACAAAAATGAATATATCTTGGAGTCATGACTAAAAGAACTACCTTTTTTTTTTTTTTTTTTTTTTTTTTTAAGAAAACAGATTGATTCCCAAGCACAAAACTCCCAGCCCATAAAAGCTTCAAACCACCATTTCTGCTCATTCTTACAAATATCCTTAGTCGGGTAGATGGCACATAATTCTCCCAGTTTCCCTGTAAACATCTTGGCTGATGAGCAAAGCCTTAAGACTCAGGTTTTCAGGCCCTCAGCATTTATTTACCGTCATCGTGACTAGTGAAATGTCTGCATAAGCCTGTTGTTGGTATAAAGCCCCAAGGAGCCGAGCTATAGCATGGACAGGCACGTGCAGATGGCCAGCACCTGAACAATAGTCACTACACCAATCAGCTGTGGGCAAAAAAAAAAATAACATCTTTTCCTGTAGCACCAGTAAGACTGAAAAACCATCATCTATAGGTTGGCTACAGATGCCTTTTTTCCTGGAGGCCTTAGTTTGCCAGTCACTAAGGGAGCAGAAACACTCCTGCTGTGTTTGCCCCTTGCTGGTATTGCCCCCGAAGCATCTGCTATGGCCCGCATGAGGGCAGGGACCGGGGGGAAGCCTGAGCAGCTGCCCCTGTGCTCTTCCCACCAGAGCCCAGGGGATACCTTCCTGCAATAAATACCTTTCTACTAGTTGTGGGATATTTCTGTCTGTTTGTTCATGCTTTGCTCTGAAATAATTTATCCAGCAAATGATCGCCCTGGAAGTATTTAGGGATTTGCCTGAGAACTGACTTTAAAAATGCAGATTTCTTACTTAATTTTTTACATTTAATAGATCATTTAATTAATTCATATTTCTGTGTCTCTGATCATATATTATAATTGGACACTTGAAAATAATAAGGCATAAGGTCGTCTGAGTGATTTCTAGGCCTCCTGACATGGCTGTTTTCAAGATAATATTAGGAGACAATAGGAAGCATAATCATTAACTACCTGCTAGTCATGTCAGACCTTCTGTCCTTTTAGGTTAATGTGTGATTTAATCACCACAAATGAAGGGCTTCAATATGCCCTTTTACTGGGATTAAGTTCTGGTTACATTTTGACATTTATAAAGACTTCAAAAACACCCCAGTGATCTATATGAATAATCTTGTAATTGTGATGGTTTCAAATCAAGAAAGATACTGATAATTATATGTAGTGAAAATGGCTAATGTTGACCACCTGATAACTTTGCACATTTCACTGATTAACAGCACTAGTTATTAAAACTCCTGCTGACTTAAATCTTACCTGTGCCCTATCTTAAGGGACAAATGGCATAAAGAACGTAAGAATGAAATATATAATGTTTTATATTGCAAGTGTAACACAGCTGGCTGGTATTTTTGGCATGATGTATCTGCAGACACATCACAAAGCAGGCAAACTCAGCACAAAACCCAGGGCTGCATACATTGCAGACAAAC
Organism: Streptopelia decaocto; assembly: GCF_964273445.1. Classification (NCBI taxonomy): domain Eukaryota; kingdom Metazoa; phylum Chordata; class Aves; order Columbiformes; family Columbidae; genus Streptopelia; species Streptopelia decaocto. The sequence goes on from NC_138655.1 coordinate 45,007,810, forward strand.
AGTGAACCATCACTTTATGCTGTAACTCCAAGATCCCTGAAAATTTCTGTATTTTATCCTACAGTTTCCTTTCTTTAGCCCACACTTAAAGTATACTCTACTAAATGGGCACTGATGTCTCTTATTAGCAGCACTCCAGAAAACAACAGGAAAGTGAAACCCTGTGCAAATTTGCCTTGCTTTACTGCTATTTTTATTGATATCAAAATGTGGCTCGTGCCTGTGGAACTGGTGGTGCTGGACACTGACACGATCTCTGGAAGCAGTGATTCTGCCTGGCCGCTGGTCCCACTGGACCCCTGTCATGGGCTGACAAGGCAGCTCACTCCCTTCTATCTTGTCTACTTTGCCTAATTGTGGTATAGATAGTTGTCAGCAGGACTTAAAGCTAAAGCATCAACTCATTTTCCTAGGTTAGTGATTTACAGCCAGATAACAACTTATGGTTGCTTTTGACAAGGATCAGAGGTGAAGCAGTGACCCTGAGTCAAGAGGTAATGCATCCTATTACCAATCCTCATCTGACGGCTGCCTTGCAAGCCGTCCCTCACTAGGGGAAAGCAGATGTCTTATTAGCTGCCATCCTTAAGTGGCTTTTGTCATCATGTCAACCTTGAAATAACACAGGGTAGGGGGGAAAACAATGGCCTAAGTAAGCTGCTAGACAGTTTAAACAGAGCAAGGAAAGACACCATTGCAAAGCAGCGTGCAAATACAAAATGCAAAAATGCACAGAAATATTTGTTCTAGCTTTGCAGACAATTAGGGAGTAAGATTTGTACTCAGTTATCACAAATTATTGTGATATACTTAAAATGGGAGGTGCTTCTACTAAGGACAAACTAAAGAGAGCAAGCTGCAGAAAAATTTGCAGTAATGCTCAACACCCATACATTTATAAAATGTTTATTTAGTGTAAAGCTTATCTGACAGTTAACCTACTCACTCTCCCAACATCTAATTTAACTGATGCTTTCGAAATGTGGATGCCCATGCAGACTTCTCACTTGGCTGCTTGAAAGATATTCTTCATATCACTGAAAAACACTCTTTTAAACCAAGGGATTAATTTACTGGGACTGAGACAAAACCTTTGATCCCTCTTTTCTGTCTATAAGAAGGAAGGCAGGTGAAGTAGAAGATGACACCAAGCTAATCTCAGGCTCTCGCGGTGCCATATGTATTCCAAAGCTGAGGAGCAGCACACCCAGCTGCTGGCAGAGTGGCCAGGGCACAGCAAGGGCTGGTGGCTCCATGATGGGGACAATCTGGGAGATGAGGGCAACCACAGCCCAAGCTGTGTCCTCAGCAATGGGGTGCAGGCCCACAAGGTCTGGCCATGGCAGGCAGGGGCAGGTCTATTGACAGCCCCAGGCAGGGCAAGTACCAAACCAGGCCTGGAATTCAGCTGGGGAGGCCTGAGAACCTTGTCTGGCATTTGCCAAATTTTTTCACCTACAGAGTATGTCATGTTCATGATATTGTGTCTGAGAGAGAAGAAGGTTTGTGGTTTTGGGGCCAGTTGTTCCCCTGGCTCCAGAGAGGGTGATGGCCATGTGTGCTCTTGGAGAAAAAACTATCAGCAAGGAAGGAAACGAGTGATGGAGTTGCTCTGGGATTAGACTTAATGCTGCCCTTGTTGTGCTTTAGTGGTAGCAGCGCAAGAAGGGAGGTAAAGCAGGCCACTGTTGACACCAGACTGGGAGGCACTGCCAACAGAGTGAGGGCTGGAATATTATATGAAGGCCTAATGAACAAGCATGAGGACTAGTGGGCTACAAATGGAAATTTACCTAACAGCAAAGTAATAGTCTCCATGTTTCGGGACAAATCATGGAAATTTCTTGGAGTTCATCAGCTGGGAATGTCAGAGGAGGAGTAAGTCTTGGTTTTATTAGTTACAAGGTGATGAGCCACTGAGATGTGTTGGCTGTGAAGAAAAAAAAAAGGTGACCACAAAATCCATTAGACAAGAGAGAGCAAGACTTATTAATGCTATCACAGAAATCTCCGGAGAGATTTCATCCCTCAGTACCGGTCAGGAATGACGTGGCCAGCCTGGAGCAGAGGCAAAGGTGATGGCTGGGGGCAGTCACTCTCCTATGAGGGAATACACACAAGAGTAATTAGCTCAGCAAAAGACTGTAAAGCTTATACGATCATTCTTCATAAGTAATTCAGAAGAGTTCAAAGCAGGAAGGGAAAAGCTAAAGAGCAGTTTTGGCACAAGAACAAGTGGCGTGAGAGGGTGCTGGGATCCTGCCATGCCAGCAAGGGAGCTGAAGGAAATGGGAAACACCATTAACCTTCCTGGCCATCCTTGGCTGTGGGCTGAGTAAACCAGCTCAGTGGCAGGGGACTTGGTGGGCTTTGGGAGGGGACTGGGAGGTTAATGACAAGTTCATAGGAAGAGAAAGCTCAGTTCTGGTTAGCTAGGGGCTTTGTGGTGGGGTAATCAGTGGATAATATAAGGTGATGTTTGCTTTTCTAATAGGACATAACTATTTCAAGATGCTGAGAAATTTGGGATATTGAAATGGGTGAAACTCAGTTTGGTCTCTGCAGAAGAATGAGGTTATAAAGCTGAAGCAGGAGATGGCAGTAAGCACAAAATCTCCTTGTCTGGGTCTGGGCTCTTCTGCCCCTGTGCCTTGTGAATGAATGCTGGAAGGGGTGGGGAGAATACAAATGATGAAACGAGTATGTATGTTGACAGCAAAGAAGAAAAGCTCTTCATTCACACCTTTGAGTTTGAAGTTACTGTGGCTGAAGTACAGTTCAGCTATTGGTAACTTCAGGCATATATAGTCTTGAATTTTTTTCATCTTCCCTATCAGAAACTACCTGGCCAGATACATCACTGCAAGAGCAGAAGCTCTGTTGTACAGTAGCACAGAGTATAACATGCACTCTGCAAATCTGTGTGCTATGTACAGCTGTGCACACTTCCAGCCTCCAGAAGAGCCATTCCCTTTCCTTCTTATGCTGGCAAAGTTAATAAAGACAACTTCATTAGCACCAAGTTGCGGTGTGTTTGTGGTGAGGGAGTCTTGCATCTGTCTAAGCTGTGGTGTTCTGAAACTCTGAAGTTGCCAAAAAGTGAGCCCGGAGCTCCTTGTGCCCTTTTTGTGTGACACTGTGAAACCTCTTTAATGTCTTCTTAACTGCTCTGGAAGTGTTCTGGGCAACATCTATCCTTACAGAAGTGCCCTTCAGGCATGCCCCACAGAGCAAACACCAAATATATTATTTTTTTAAAGCTGTCCACCCTTACACAAACAGTACCCTTCAGGATTATAAGGACTGTCTATCCAAAACCCCACACAGCTCTTGCCTATGTGCCCAAAGCCTCTTTGGTTGAAGGAAGCCTGTTCTCTTTATTAACAGCACAGCCTGCATGGTGTAGTGCAAGGCTGGTTTTCAAAAGTTTGATGTTTTCTGCAGCGGAGGTGTTGTTAAGGCACAAGACACGAGCAGAGAACTTTTCTCTGTGTTAATGGAGGGGTTCTTTTTGCCTTTGACTAATCTGAGAAAGTGGAGGTCTACTCACTGTATCTGCTGTTCCCCATGATGGTTCATACAACTCTGTGTGGGAAGTAGAGATCTCAAGCAGAAAATGCTACCTCAGGAAAAAACAAACAAATCAGATGCTTCCTGGTAACTCTCTTTCTCTCCACCTTCCCCCATCACACATTCATTTTTACAACAGAAAATCAAATGTCAGAGTGCAAGGCCAGTGTAAAACTTCGTTGCGTTAAATCACAGGAAGGCAGTAACTATCCTGGCATCTCTGGCCACCTTCTGAAAGCAAATACTTGTTCTCACTTAAGACTACTAGCCTGAATAGAAGATGTCAGTCTTGAAGATTAGCTTGGTATGTTGACACAGCAAATGTCCCACCATAGGAAGACAGGCTGGGGGAGTGACTGAAGGTGATTGAAGACAATCTGCCCTAGTGAATGAGCATTAAAGGCTGTTGGAGAAGCATGAACTTGATAGGGGCAGGGGAGGAAGGAGTTTGAAGAAACACTGATTGAGGTCAAGAAGATTTCCTTTTTGAAAGGAGGCAGATAGAGGAACACTGAACAGGCAATGACAAAGTAAATGGAGGAAAGCTACTGCACAGTACAGCTGCATGATAATCAGGAGGGGTTATACATGTATTCACTAGCTATTTGCACTGATCAGCCCAGGGACTTGGATCATGATGGTATCTGAGCATACAATAATAAAAGGAGATTTCCCAGGTGATTGTAGGCAGGGTCCAAAATGAACTACCTGCAGTTTAGTGACCATGTTGTAATGCAGTACTGCAGAATACCAAATAAAATACCTGGGAGTTGAAAGGCATACTCTGGACCCTGTCCACCTCTATTCCCTGGGAAGCTGAGGGAATGCATTTGAAGAGAATAATCGTGTGAAAATCAGTGTCTGTACAGCTCTCCTTCTTAGGGACAAATAACTTCCATTGAGACCAGTAGGACCTAGTCTTAAGGGGTCTGAACCGAAATACTTTAAAATAAATGGGAGTCCATAGTACTTCTATTTGCTTCAGCTATGCTCTGTTCTGTATTTTTTCTGAGTTAAGAAAGCAAGATGTCGGTTATATCATGTCTGGGGGGAAGTGATATTTGTGTTTCTAATAGTGCTAAAAGCTGCATACTCCTTTCAGTGTAAAAAAAAACCAAAACAAACAAAAAAACCCAGACCAAACCTTGTAAGCTATACTTCATAAATACTACTTTTTGCACCAAGACAGACTTGTTAATGCTATTGTTTGTAAAAGAACATTTCTAGTGCTTCAACGTGAAAGTAGACTGCCCTAGAATATGTATCTGCATCCTCTCATGTACAGCATCACACTACAGCAGAGCCTGGCAAATTAAATTGCCACGCAGCATTCTGTCTTCTCCCGAAGATAAATTTGTTTGCCTCTTGCCCTGGGCTTTCATGGGTTGCTCAGAAAGCTCCTGTGCAGCAGCAGGGTCTGGATGGGAGCTGTGCAAAGGCCGGCCAGCTGCCAGGAGAGCTGCCTCCGGCTCTGCCGCCCTGGCTCCTGAGCTGCCAGCCCTGCGCGTCTACCACGCTGCTGCCCCGCTGTAATTACAGCACTTCCAGCATGCAGATGGTTAGGAATACCTTTATTAAACGAGTTGCCACTGACATGGCTTTCCCTGCTAATGTGTAACGCTGCTCTGATTTAATCCTGAACATTCCTGAAGCATCGGCAGCGGCTTGGCTGTGTCAATCGTGGTGCAGGTGGAAGGGTGGGAAAGAGGCTGAAGCTGATCCAGAAGAAGGCCTGCATTGATAGCGCTTTTCCTGTCTGTGTGATGTGGGAGTTGTCAGGATGCCAACAATTCTGCTCCTTTTTTGAACATCTTCTAGCAAAAGAGACTTCTGGTTTCTGTTCGAGTTGAAATATTTGCACTGATTTCTCTTGGTTCTACCTGAAAAAAAGGCTTTAGAGCAGAGCCTTTGGGCAACTGAATTTCTGTGCATATTACTGATCCCTGGGGCAGTGGTTTACCTGCAGAAACCCCAGGAAGATTCCAGTAGAATGTCATTTGTGAAAGGTGAACTTGACCTGAAAATAGATTTCAGCTTCAAATATCAAAATCAAGTGAAGCGATTTAACTTCCTGGGCAGAGACTCTGTCTTTATGATGATAAAAAAAAGAAAAAGCAGCACAGAAGGCACTACCCACAGCTTTTTGTACCCTCAGAACCTGCCTCAAACCTCCAGCCTCTGCTCTTTGATATATCCATGTCCAGCTGATGTCATCTGCCCATGGCCTTAACACAAATACATTTACACCAGCCATAGTTTAGACTGGGATTACCTCTATTTTCACAGCAGTGCCTCACACCAGGCCATGGGTACAGATTAGCATGAATCCTACAATTGTCTCACATCTCCCAGAGGTTCTCCAGGGCTGATGACTCCTCATACAATTAGCTAAACACACTTAATAGTTGCTTTGCGTTATCATAACACAGGGTACTGTGACCAGATTGGAGGATCTGCTCCATATACCACACAGACCCCCAATCCACAACATTTCCGTTCACAGTCTGCTATGTAGGACTATGTCTTAATCATAAAATCAGGCTCAAAGTATTCCTAGTTAGTACAATTCAAAAAATATTAAACTATTTTTTTTGCATTGTTCTATTAAAAAACAAACAAAACCCAAACAGATTTAATCCAACTATAAGAATAATATGTCCTGACTTGAAGAAAAGAATCACTGACTAACTTTTAGCATGCAACAACCCTGCCAGTTTCTGCTAAGAGTCACCATGCTTCACACAGATATCACTGCTGTAAATCAGAAGACGAAATTACTTGCCCATGCAGAGGTAATAAGTGCATTTCATGACAGGCAGAAAAGTCTGTTAGGACATTTCTGGTTCTGGGAATTTGCAGGCTAAGGAGTTAGCAGAGACATAAAATGAAGCCACTTGGATAGGACAAGAAACTCAAGTTACTTTTACCAATATGTAACGTGATGGACTCAGCAGCCACTTTACTGGAGACGTTTTTAAACTGGGATTGATTCTCTATAGGTTAAAGCTGCTTTGACTGCTCCAGTCTTATCAGTTGGCTTGGATGGTGAGTATTTTTTTCAGAATGTGACATCTGCGTTTAGATGGTCCAGGGTCAGTGCAGCTACTTCATTCTTGACTTCCAGGACAGCAGGCTGGGCTGTGCTGCATGACAGGGACATACCAAAGACGGCTCTGTGTCCTACACTATCCCTTCTCCTTACTCAGGAAGAGGTTAATCAGGATTTCTTTTCTAACCTGGGACATAGGTGATTGATCAAGTGAACACCAAGCCCTTGTCCAAGGAGGCTGTATAGGGTGGCACTGCCTCCCACCTGCACTGAGCACAGGCCAGGGACACCACATTGTAGGTTGTTGCAGGCACAGTATTTTACTTGCAGTTTTATTGTACAGAACAGAATGATTATTAGTTTATTTGTTTCAGTGTTGTAAGAGTTTTTCAGCCCAGGTACTGAGACTTTCTGTGGGCAGAACCCAAATGTATTTCTTTACCCAGGGCGTTTACCGTTCCAGGCTGCAGTTTTGCCGGTAAACCCAATAGACACTCAACCCTATAAAGTCAGTGGGACAACTCAGGTATTCATAGAGATGGATGAGTGCACATGTTTGCAGGATCTGGGTCTTCTTCCCCCCCCCCCCCACTTTATTTCAACTTGCTGGATTACTGGAAGTCTATGTGTGTGGAAGGCTGCTTTTCCTTACACTGTTCAGATGAGGCTCCCGAGACAAGCCTGAGTATGTGAGCATGGTGACTTCAAGTGAGCTCTGTGCAAACGCAGGGTCTGGTTCGCTTTCTATGAAGTATGGGATCTCTGCGCTTTGCCCAAGCGCTGTTCACCACCTTAGGAAGTGGTGCTCTCCTTTAATTTCTGGCCTTTACCAGGGAAACCATTGATCTACCTGGCAGCTCAAATTTATCACATACTGATCAGATGCACATTTGCTGAAAACAAAGGTCTTTTTGATCAATTGCACTGGGAATTTTACCTGGAATTCAATACAAATACCGTCTCTGAAGGCAAAGATTTTCACTGAGTTTTATCCTGAAATATAAATAGCCTTTGACTATAATTGTTTTACTAATTTGCAGTCATGTCTTTTCTGTTTGTGGACAAGATTTCTAAGTAAGTGCAGGTTATCAAGATCAGATTCTAGCAATGATTATGCTGCTGGTTATTTTCCTGCCTTTAGCATATAGCCTTTTTTTCTCTTCCCTCCTCAAAGGGTTTTAGTTCTAACAGAGACCCTTTTGTACTGAAACAATAATTATTCTGTCATCTGTTGTTCACTTATTAATGTTGTTAATTAATTGCTGTTTTTTCCAACCTTATTGCAAAATAGAATATTAATCCGTGAGTTGACAAATATAAGTTCAACCTCCTGAAAGTAAAAAATGAGATATTTTATGATTTATTTGATATTTGGAGCTAATAAACTCAAGACACTGGAGAATGCTTTTCATTTCTTAAAATTAGGCTCTAAATTTTCTTCATTGAGTTAGAAGAAGTGTTATAGCGATTTACTTGATTTTCTGGAGCTCTTCACACCATATGCATTAAGTTACATACCCAGGGCAAAGGAATGGGGGTCATACCTACAGAATGGATGATGACATCTTAGGAAAGGGCAGCATGGAAGAAAATATGAGTGCCCTAAGAAACAGGCAATGTAGCAGGAGCTCCCAGGGTGATGGGAGCCTTGGTGATGGGCATTGTGTATGAACAGCCAACTTGTGAGGAGAAAAGATTTCACCACTAAATGGGGCATCAGGATCATCATTAGTACACATAATTTCATCCTGCTGCTGGTGCTTAAAAAAACAAAACAAACCCCAAAACACAGGAAACAAACAGGAAAAGTCTAGAACAAAGTTGGGCCCTGGACAGTTGCTTTGAAGGCTGGAGTAAAAGCCTTGAAGTGAGAGACTTGGAGAACTCAGTCTGCTTAGCAGAGAGAAGATCAAGAAGTGACTTGGTAACAGTGCAAAGTACATTCACAGAGGAGGGACACAAATCCAAAAGCTTTAGCCTAGCTGAGAAGGCAGCAGACAGAATGAGGCTGATGGAACAAGGGAAGCCAAAGACACGCAAATCCAAAACCAGGCATGTTTGTAATGTTGGAGAAAAATAACTGAACAGGGAGCTAAGGGGCATGGCTGATTATTCATCTCCTTGTGTCTTCAATCTTGTCTAGAAGGCAAAGTTCAGTTAAGCATCGGTAATTTTGTGCAATACGGGCTTATTGGGTAACAGTTCATGTCCTCAGACATACTGGGGTTTGGCCTACAAAACACTTCTGGTGTTACACTTTATGCTACTACCCTGTTTCCCTGAAAATAAGACCTACCACAAAAATAAACCCTCCCACGATTTTTCAGATTTTTTTAGGATGCTCAAAACACAAGCCCTACTCCAAAAACAAACCCTTGTTCCAGTTAATAAAAAAGGTCAATTTAAATATTGTCCAGGCAGCTATACATGTAAAAAATTAAGCATCTTTTGGAACAAAAATTAATACCAACCCTGTCTTATTTTCAGGGAAACAGGGTACAAATGAAGTGCTGCTTCAAGTGGAAGCGAGTCTCATAGAGTTTGAGGTCTCTTTTGTAATGTCCTACCGGCTCAAGCAGCAATGACAGGCAAGTTCTTTTCTCCTTCTATGCTTTTTCTGCTTTTCCATTTCTGAAATAACTTCACAAGTTTCAAGTCTTGATGTTTAAGTCCAGTGTGTTTTGAGATCCTTGGACAATAGGCTGAAGTATTAAAAGGGTACTTCTGCCTTGGATAAAAGGCCCAAGTATTAAAAATTTCATGTTTGCTCTAGTATAAATCTGTATGTATTTCCAGCTGTGATGGAGCAGAAAAAAAATGGAATATTTGCTTCCTGAAAACTTACATTGAATACCAGCAGGTTACCACTCATGGGGAGAAGAGGTACCCATATCTATCTGTGAGTCAGGCAATTATTTTCACCGTAAGAATAATCACAGGAGTGGGGTAAGACATCACTGAAACTTGTTTCCTCACCACTCTGTTCCTAGGGAATACTGTTGTTTTACAAGGTCCTTTTAAAAGAAGTTTATGTAGTGTTAATTACTTGCTGTAACTGTCGTCTGAGACCATTGTTTCTCAGAGCACAGTGACTATGAGATCTCTCATCTGAGAATTGCCACAAAAGAGACTTGAAGTGCTCTGGAAGTATAACTTGTGTTAGATTTGCTATTAAATTATTCTTGGCTGCTTACTCTGGTCTCAAATGCTGGCCTCATTTGAGTCCTTGCTAACTGAAGAGCCAAGAGCTATGAAATTATTTTCTATTTCACTTTGATGATTTGTTATTGAGAAGGAACATTCCCCAAGGAGAGGTGAAATCATGACTAGAGTTCAGGGGTGGACATTTATTGCTTTTGGTTTATTGCAGGTAGGAGTCCCCGCCTACGCTACAATCAAGCATGCAGAAGCTGCGGCATAGTAGGATGCTGCTTGTAGAAAATGCTATTGCTTTCGAGTTTCTGTAAAAAGGCATCCCTGACAAGACATATTTTAAAGAAGAGTATTCTTGTGCTATTATATGAAAATAAGCTTGTTCTGGAGGCATCCTTTTTTCTTTTTTTTTTTTTTCTTTTTTTTTTGTTTTTGTAACCAGAATTATCTGCATAGAGTAAGTGATCTTGCTTAGTGAGCCGAGTGATTTTCCTGGGCTTCAGCAGCCAAGTTGGTCAGATGTTCTGCAGAACAACTTTTCTTTCCTTGCCCCTTTTATTTTTATATATATATATATTTTTTATTTTTTTTTAAATTTTTTTTTTTCTGTGCACATAGGTTTTAAACCAATTCTGGAAGTTCAAAAGTAGCATAAAGTTTCTCATTGCCCTTACACATGTAGTTCAAAACCTTGTGGACAGATTAATAGTAAATTATGTTTAAAAGTTGCTTCAATAATCACCTTGAAGCTTGAGGCTGGGGATATCAATGGTGAATTGGGCTGGTGGCGAGTTTGTGAGGAGTTTCCTCCAATATAATAATACATCAATAATAATTATTAATAATAATTAATAATAGTAATACAAACACCAGAAAGGTTAAGTCTAGCAGACATGCACTGCACTATACTTAATGGTGGTTCGAAAAACTAGTGCAGATAAAAGCCTCAGGTTGGGCCCTTCTTGTGTAATTAGTTTAATTTCACTTGCTTCATAAAGTTCAGTCCTTATAATTTTAGTGCAGATAAGTGTCGCATCAGTTTAGGTGCTTCAGTGAAGTGTTTCTTAATGGCTCAGCTTTATCTTGGCAGATATATGGAGGTGTTTGCAATTTGCTGAGCAAACTGCTGGTGTTCTGTGTGGGCATGCAACCCTCTGTTCAGCACAATGAGAGTCGTGTATTGAGCATGAAGTGAAGGACAAGTGGTGAGAAGCATTTGACTGAGGCCAGTTCAACATACAAAAGGTTCCTGTTAAGGCTTTAAATGCATATTGGAAGTCAGTTATGGAACTTGGATTTCATTAGGTCCCTATTTTTGTTTTGTAGAGCTGGGGAAGATTAGGAAGCTGTTACTCATTTTTTAACCTATTTTATAAAATATTGAAATATTCAAATGAATCGCATTTGAAATTTCTAGGACTCAAGTTCTCATTGTTTTGCTTCATCTTTATTTTTCTAGTCACATGGAATATTTGGTCCGAGGTTCCCAAGGCAGCCATGGACATGTAAACATTTTTAAAACATGTATGAAAATCGCAGCTAAAAATCAAGTTGAGATTTGAAATGTTATGGATGCTAGTTGTAGCTCTGATGGATTAGTAGGACTGGGGAAGGTCACTTCTATTAATGCTTTGATACTTCCATAACATAATTTCCCAGCCTGCCAAATGAGCATTTACCTATCTCTCAGACTACTATGCCAATCAAGCTCCAGCCTTTGAGAAGTTAACAGGGACATTTGCAGAGTGTCTTATAGTTTACAGGCAGCATTCTTTTTTTTTTTTTTTCCACCTCTCCATTCCATAAAACAGGAACCACACTTCAATACTATTAACTCACCAGCTACCCAGTAGTAATCTGGTGATTTCATCTCCAAAACGGTTTGAATAATTCAGTGCCATTTGCTATGTGAGCATAAACTGCAACCGGGGAAGGTCCAATCCATAAACAGCCTCGACTGTACCCCCTCTTCCCCTTACAAAACTGCCACTTTTGGTTAAATTTGCTGCACTTCACAATGAGGAACAAAACAAGCACGAGATGAGCCTGGGTGGCGAGCAGTACTTTATTAGCTTCTGTTCATCAAATATAGTTTTTGGCAAGTTGCCCATTTCTACGCATGGAGATTACCAGAGATACCGTACATATATGCAACATGCATGAAAGTAGCACGTGAGCATATTAGCAGTTGAAACCACATTACTAACTTCTTTATAAATATGATTTATAGTTTGCCCATGACACAAGTATGTTTTCATCCCTTCAGAGCGGACTGCTTGCAGCCTGTACAGCCAGAGACACTGCCAACAACAACTAAGCCACCACCTACCATGGAGCAACATGACAAACACACTGGGACACAGTCTCAGTGGATCACAGAGTGGTGAATTTCTTTCACTTGTTCACTGGAGTCATGTAGGTTTTGTTGCACCATCAGTACTGACAGAGATGTTACTGAGGTCTGAAGCTTTTTCTTTTAAACTGAGGCTGTTCTTCCTTTAGGAGCAAAATACCTAGTGCAGGAGCCAGCCTGGAGTGTGTTGCTGGCTGTGCAAAGAGGGCTTGGGGATGAGTGGTCCTTCGGGCCACCTCACTGCTGGGCTTGGTGGCAGCTCCCACGTGGCAGCATCTGCTTCTCAAGCTGATGTAGTATGCATGAACCTGGCTTTTCTACATGCTATTTTTCTATCCTGTGCAAGCTGATGGGACACTTAAAATAGCAAGTACAAGCTTCTGAAAGGAAGAAAACATTAACAAGAATGCTATTCCACAGTTCACAACCATGAGACTCTTGTTGCGTGTTCCACCTCCCTCTCTCCTCCAGATCCGCATCTGTATGCAGGCAGAAAGGGAGAAAACTTGGGAAAAAAAAATAGGTGGCACCATTAGGACACCAAAACCATCTGCACTCAGACTTGTTACACACGTGCATGCCCACCGTTTGTATACATAACACATCTGGAGGAAGGATTTTAGGAAACGTGCAGCCCCTGGCAGCAAGTGCCTGAAAAGCAATTGTTATGCCTAGTTTTAATTTAGTGCATGTCTTTGCATTTGTGAACATATCTAGCCAAGACCACTACCCTCTTGCCATGCTCTCCTAATAGCCAGCACGGACACAAGATACAGATCATTTAAAAAATGTGCCGCCTCAGTCATAAGATACAAGTCCCTTTAAACATTGGAAGTTGATAGTTGTGAAATCCAGCTTTAACACTTCTCTCCTTTTTAATTTTCAGAAGCATGGAAGGAACGTCTGCAGGAAGAGCCTGACATTGTCTCCGTGCTCTGGAGCATCCTCATCTATAGAGGTTGCTAGCTTTGCACTTTATGGCTTTGTCATTTAAAACACACTTTCTCAAAAATCATTTTGGAAGTGAATAAGGGAAGAGAGCAGAGCAGGAAGGGAGAGATAAAATCAAACCATACTGATTTCATGTAAGTGTTTATTCATAGTCCTGTAGCCAAAAAGTAGAGTTAGGAAACACCACTTTTCAGTATGAAAAATATCTAAGTAAATTTTAGAATTCTCAGCTAAAAGCATTAAGGGCTTCATGTAGGAAATACTCTATAAAATTTTGGCTGTTATGAGCAGCTCTCGTAAAATTTTACTTCTAAGTAGCTAAAAGACCTTTAAAACATGCTTTTCTATATGAGCGTGTGATGGCTGCTGCTTATATGAAATGCACAGCAGTAAGACCACTTCATTACTGAGCTAGGATAATTTATTAGCTGCAAAGTGAAATAATTAAAGTTAACTTTGGGCATTTTTATGAATAAAATAGATGTACCTCTGCACTGCCAATCAGCAATATTTTCAACATTAAAGTAGATTTCAGGAAAAGCATTTTGAATTATTTGTGCCAATTCAGATGAGAGCTCGAATTATTGAACCACAAATTTTCAATATCCAGTTTGTGTTATGATTGTATACAACAAAACCAATTTAAAGTGCTGGGAAGAATAAACATTGCCTATTTGCAGCACCTCAGCATTTAGTGTTTTCCCTCTGATTGTGCCTAATTGCTGCACAGCAGCTTCCACTCACCCAGGAATGAACACTTTGCTAGATAAGCAGGAGGTGGTCCTTTAACTAGTCACTTTTTCAGAAGCCAAATAATATCAAGAATAAAAAAGCAAAATCTCTGTCTAAGTTTGTTTTCACTGAGTTTCAATCAAACCAGCATTTGTTCTTCAGCACAGTTACCTTGGTGAGTGTGGATTGCAGTAACTCTGCAAAAATAGAAGCTTCATAACAGCAAATATAGGCCATAAGAAATGCAGGTGAGTGAGTGTTATCTTTCTGTATATGCACTAAATCTATGGGTAGGATTTGAGAAAGTACATTGATCACTTAGGGAAAAAAATAGCTATTGATTTCTAATGGGATTTACACCTGTAGGTCATTTAGAGAGAGGTTTTCAAGATGTATTTAAGTAGGTAAACATCTAACAGGATTGAGAGAAACAAGGAGGTTATATCCTCAAGGGCTCTTCAGCATTTGCAGTGGACAGCATATAGCCACCCTGTCATCTACTCCAACCCTTCTCCAGGCCCAGGGCTACCCCAGCACGATCAACATTGAGTCAGTGAACTTGTATGAGGAAACCCCAGAGATGGAAGAGCAAGGGCCAAGGCAAGCAGAGGAAAAATAACACCTGTTTGAAACACCCATGAGGTGCTCACCCATCCTCCTTGTTATCCATAGTGCAATCATCTTCTCATATAGAAATCAAGATAAATGGCATGAAAAGCAAATATATTTGTTTTAAAATTACTTTTCTAGGGAAACATTATTTCCTTTGAATATTTTCCTTTCAAATGTACATTTCTACCATCTTCAAATACAACTCAGTTATGGCTCAATTTATTGTGTAAAATGGCACTTAATGTCAGTTGAAACAAACACTAAAGTTACTGTATATAGAGTTAAAATTTATTTGTACCTGAGCTTTAAATTAAGGTTCAGCAGGCTTCTGTCATCTGCCCAACAATGTTTAGAGAAGAAAAATACCCTTTGCAGTGCTGCATTTGAGGCTGGGCACAAATTTCACAATGCTTGAAAACATGACAGAACTAAGATTTGAAAACAGAACATGAGCCCATTTCCCAACACAAGACTCCTAAAGTATCCACTCACATCTCTTACTAAGTCTCTAGTTAGAAAAACCCTCAAACATATGAATGTATTCATATCCAACGTGTCTTCAGTTTAATCACATCAATGAGACTTAATGTTTCAAAAAATCAACATCTCATCCAGGGAGAAAGACTGAATCACAAGATAATATTTTTTTTTTCTGAAAACAAAAGGATGAAGAATTTTTCAGACTTAACATGAGATGTCTCCCTGTTTTCTCTCCTTTGCCGTTTTATGATCAAGGAATATGAAGTTTTTTGCCGCATTTGAATGTTGGCAAAATCAAGTACCTCATGAAAATCTGATACTCTGGGCAAATACAAAATTTGACACAACTTTCTAGATCAAATGACTCCTCTCTACAGTTGTTTGTTCTATCATGAAGTATAGGATGAGTAGTCCCATAGCAGGATTATCCAACCTTTTTCAGCTTGTACGTAATTTTAATTGGAGGAATATTACCAAACAAACAAACAAAAAGTCTATAGTACAGTAAATTTAATAATTCCTTTCTTAATTATTTTTTTGGGGGATAGCGAAGTTGTTCTGACTTCAGAAGGAGTCTGTTTTTCATTCTTCTTGAGGTTAGCCACACAGTTCCTAGCCCTTTGACAGCCTCCTCTCAGCTGCACAAAACAATTTCTCCCCCACCCAGGGTTATCCCCCCTGTGGAGCTCCAATTTCAAGCTTTGGTTCGAGCCTGGATGGAGAATTCCAGAAAGCTCAATTTACACCTTTGCTTATAAACCTGGTGTAGGGCCTGGCTGGTAGACATGCTAAAAGGTTTAGTCTACATCTACTACTTATTGAGCCATTGAAAAAAAAAATCCAACATGTAAATTATCATATTTAAAGAACTGCTATCTACTTAATAATTATTTCTGGAAGTTTTCTTCCTTTCATCTTATTTCATAATCTGGTTTGAGTGTAAAAAAACAAATGTGTTACATTTCCATGTGGAAGTCTTGAAAGTGTAGCCACATCCATGATTTTTATTTCTGATGGGCAATTCAGCATGGCTATAAGAAGAAAACAAAAGAGAACACTCTTTGGACACCAATAAAATTCAAAGTTGGAGTCTTCAAAATAGAGCATCAGCCTTGTCAGCTTACCAGATCCAGGTTCTGGAGCTGCACAGCTGTATCTTCTAAATGAAAATTGTCAGTATTAATTACTATTAAATATCATAATATAAGAAACAAGACAGAAAGGGACTACCTCATCCCTTTCACTGTTTCAAGGCTGGATACCTGTGAGCTTTCACTCACACCAACCCCCAATCTTCCTTGCACCAATTTAAATCCATTGCTCTTATCTACCATATTTGAAGAGAGTCCTTTCCTCTCTGAAACTGCCTCTGTGTACTTGAAAATTGTAATAATTCCTTTTCTCCCACTTCCAGATTTTTCTTTCTTAATCTAGATAACTTAAAAAGGAAAAAAACCCACCACTTTTATTTGTAGGTTATGTTCTTTACTAAGGAGAACATGTTATTCTCCTCTGGATGCTCTCCAAGTGTGCCACATTGCTCTTAAAGTATAACATCCAAAACCAGGCACAGTGCTCCAGCTGAGACTTGATCAATGATGAGTGGAAAAAGAATCTTCCCATGTGTCTTGCAATCTATATTTCTGTCTGTGTCTCCCACTCTTAGGAGATTTAGGGGGAGTGTTGGCAACAGCACAGTTATGATTTATGTTTAGTATTCTCCCAAGACCCTTTGCTGAAGAAAATGCTACCTAGACATTTATTTTTCATCCTCTCTTAGGGAGGAATAATCAATTAACAAATGTATTGCATCTTACGTGTCTTTATCGAACACCACCTGATATTCTTAATCCATTTTTCCAGATATTTTAAATTCTAAATAGCCCTTATGTGCAATTGCAGTCTCTCCCACCCAGAGTGATCTTCAAGTTGAACTCACACTTCCATTGCTGGAGCCAGAGACCAAATGGGTCAGCATTAAAACAGACAAGATGCCTCTGATGTGTCACCCCAGCTAAAGCGCTTGTTTCAATGTCAGAGAAAGTAAGGTGGTCTGACACCTCCCAAAGGAACCAGCATAGTCTGTTACTTATTTCTTTGTGATTCTCTCAATTTTTTACCAGTCTTTTTATGTGTGCTTTTTTTTTCTAGGAGCTGGCATTAGTTTGGGCAACCTACAGCTACCATAGTTCTCTACTTCCCCCCCCCTTTTTTTTTTTTCGTGAGAGCACTATCCCATTTGCCCCTTTCCAGGACTCTATTCACTTTCAGAAATATTCATGATGTTCTAACACAACTTTGGTCTGTTTTATGTATTCTAGGCCCAGCTGATTTTAAAATATCCCATTTAAGAGCATTTAGCTCTCTTCTTACTCTTGGTATTGAGAAATATGAAATACATCAGTATGTCAACTAATAACTGCTTTTCCAACACACTTTGAAATTATGCAAAAGCTATACAGTAGTCATGAAATGTGATGTTCGACTTTTGTAAGCA
The DNA here is from genome assembly GCF_964273445.1 of Streptopelia decaocto. Taxonomy (NCBI): domain Eukaryota; kingdom Metazoa; phylum Chordata; class Aves; order Columbiformes; family Columbidae; genus Streptopelia; species Streptopelia decaocto. Next base: position 45,025,207 of record NC_138655.1, read on the forward strand.
TACATCATACTTTCAAAAGTACATACAAATACTGGTGGGACTCTATGTTTTCACCTTTTAGATAGATTCAGCAATTTAATAATGAGTGAAGGGGAAAACCTAGGACTGTTCAATAGTATTCCTAAATTTTGATCAGAGCTTCCTTGGAAAAACTAAGCTTCAGAATTAGTTGAAGACCTTTATGGAAGTTGTTCACTGTCAAATCTATAGGCTGCTGATGAGAACAAAGAAATTTGTTACTCCACAGCTTGTCCTCTCCCCATATTTATTGATCAGTATGTAACAGCTCTATTATCACTCATATTTCTTGCTTTGCAAAATGACTGATGCCTGCTGCAATTCTATCAATGCCTTTTATTCCAGTCATGAGAGAAAGGAGATGGTGGATGCTAACAAGAGTCAAAGATAATGTCAGAACTCAATATTAATTTCAGTATGTAATCTCTAGAAAGCTCTGCTTTACCCATTTACTAGGGTAAAGAGATTAATTTAGCACAAGTGACCATTGCTACTGCCTTGTTAGGTGACTGCTCCAAATACCTCTCTGCAGGTGACCCCATCACCGGTGACCTCAGAGCATTGGCTGAAGTCGGATGAAGTTGCGGCTGTGGGATGCTCCAGATCATTAGAGACGAGAGGAAAACGTGAGTATTAAGCAGTGCCATCTAGTGTAGTGCAGGCACTCGTTCACGGGGAGGGGAGACAGCCTCCGGGACTTGTTTAGCCTTTAACTGTAAGAGAATCACAGTACTAAGCTCATACACACCACAGAAGGGTCTTAATGACAAATACAAGTAAGAAGTGCCTTTTAAGTTCTGCCTGATTTACACCCTGGATACTCAGCTGGTTTTTGGATCTTTGCCTGAACTACAAAGTAGGAGAGCGTGTCTGTGTAAGCCTCTCTATAGATGTGAACAATCATACTGTCAGATTAAGAGACCCATTTGAGCACTGCAAGGACAGATGGCAAGAACTTTGTTGGAAGGAACTAGCAAAGCAATTTGTGTACAGCACCTGGTATTGCGAGGCTTTAAGAGAAGCTCTAGCAAGATTTGAAGCCCCTGGTAGTACAGATGCTTTCACTTGTGAATTAGAAGAACTACAGAAGAGCTAAGTTTTAGGCATTGCCCATTCTATACAGAGCTCTGCATTGCATGGTGGTAAAGTCTCTACATTCTTGTAGTTGTTGCAACTGTGTTGCAACACAGTTCAAGGACAAAGATACAGATAAAATAGTCTATGAAACCACATCAATTACTCTTAAAAGACAATGCACATGTACCACAATGGAATATCTCATCTAGGTCAGCAAGGATTGCTGTAGTAAAACAACCTTTGCATCAGCTAAACATTTTCCACTCAGCAAGCATCTCCTCATCCCTCTGTTTCCCTTGAGCAGGCTGGCACACTAGTGAGCTGAACTGAATACAGGCAACACTTCTGAGACTCTTCCTAAAGAGACTAAACCATTTGCAAACATAGCTCAAAACAAGGCAAAACAGGTAAACCAGATCTTGCCACCTGACTCCTGCCAGGTCTCTACCATCACCTAAATAACAGGCAAGTCACTCAGTTTTGCATAACACAGCATAATCCTTAACATGACCTGGTCTCTTTAGTTCTAGCAGGCTTCCTCCCTTAAGTAAGCTGCTTGTTAGCTTTATCTCATCAGCTGGGAGACAGCTGATTAGTTACAGGTAGAGACTAAACCCACCATTCGAAAGCCCCATCTCACATGTGACCTGATAAATACTTTTTCTAAATGTGTGGAAAATGCCCATCTTCCTAAGCATATGCTTTGAGAGTTACAGGTTACTAAGAAACCAGATGAAACTATGTGACTTGTGTTGTACAGAACAATGGATTTGATGAGAAAGTAAGTGGATTCTTCCATCTTAAAAACCATGAGTGTATTTTGGTTTGAGCCATACAAGAAATGCTTCAGCTTCTGCCTGAGTTGTAAAACTATGAGTCCTCCTACATGAGAGCATCATTGTCACAAAGAAACTGCCTCTTTAAAGGAAGTAATTTATTTGAAAATAGTTATCTATAGAAATGGGCAAATTGAAGCTTTTGAAGTTTTCAATTCTAAAATAATCACCTCTGCAGATAAATGTAACTGTATGTCTGTTGTTATTCATAAAACAAATATTTGGAAGTGTACTGAAAAGTAGAAAAAGGCAGGAGCGCAGGACAAGGGCACAGGGAGTGTGAAGCGTGCGACGGCTGGGTGCTCCCCACCTGCTGCTGCATCCCCAGCCCCACCTCTGCCCCTGCAAAGTGGAGAACTACAGGAGGGATTCCTTCTCACCCCTCTGCCCTTCTGCATTCTGTACATCTCCAGATGTGTCTGGTCTCCAGAGGGCCTGATCTCTGGGTTGGAAAACTCTGCCTTAACGCTCCATCGACCTTGGGATGGGGAACGACAGAGTGACTGACGCCTGCGTGGTCTGCAGTGTTTTTTTCAGCAGGTTGTGGGTGACATTGTGGGACCTGTCCTCTCAGAGAAGGTGTGCTCGTGTCCCTCTGCCTTGGTCAGCTGGGAAGCTGCAGGGAAGGAACAGCCATGGGCTCCCCAGCGCCAGGCTCATTACACCTGTCTCTGGCAGCAATTATTCAAAACCCCAGAAGAAAGCAGCCCGACTTTATGCTGCCTGCTCATTAAAACATCTTTCTTTTACAGAAAGATCTTTGAAGAGCACATGGCAATGTTTTTGGCAATACGTCATTTATTGAGAAATCCATCCCACGTTAAACCATCATGGATTCTGTGTCAAAAATCTGCTGAGGAGGAAACAGGGCAAATCAACCCACTGTGGGCTCTGCCATGGCTAGAAGCTGCTGCTAAGGGCAGGTAGTGTTGGCCATCCTGATGCCTCAGGAACTGGCTGGTAGACATGTCCTTATGGGGTGATTGCAAAATTCCATATCAAAACATGCTTTTAAAAGTTAAGTGTGAAGCAGTTAAATGTTGGCAGTGCCAGAGTCCAGCCTAGCAGGGTCCTGTCAGTATTGCCCTGCGTTGTTGGGTTTTATCCACTAACTGAGGAGTTCTGAGTGAGTTTATCTTGGATGTCCAGACCACACTCACCACCTTGAGCACCTTTCTCAAAGGTATGTTTGTTCCTTGCTATTAGCAGAACTTCTGACTAAATATTTAGTGATCGCAATCAAAAAAATTCAGCCAGAGAAATAAAATATCAGGCCACTGTGGATGTCCTCAGCAAAAATAGACAGGATGTCATGTCAGAAGCAGGAACTGCCCCAATAGCACCTTGATCTGGGCTTACTCTCTAATCACCTAATTGACCCAATATTGCAAACAGGTGTGGTTCTGAGTGCTTTTTTATTCTGCCAAAGTTGCTGTTACCTGTTAAATTGCACTGCAAACAGCAGTAATTTTCCCTCCTTCTCCTTCATCCTCCAAAAATCACTAATGCTCTACAATGCATCGCCACTTATTGCTCATTTTGCCACCTGAACACTGGCACAGGGCTGACTGACTAATCTATGCTGTTAATGCACATCAGCGGCAGTCAGATCGCTCACCTCTGAATCAGTCACACCCTGTACAAGCTGAATCTCATCCAGCTGTTTAACATGCTAGTCCAAATGTAGCTCTACATTACAATCACCTAGAAAACGAGTGATTGTTTTGGTGTCCAGAAAGGAAGGTGGGAGAGGGGAATATTTTTGTTTTCTGTTACAGTGTTGCTGCTACTAACATGAGCAGGAAAAAAAAAAAAAGAGATATCCAGTGTCTCTTCTCTTACTTTTTCTTTGGTTAAAATTAAGGACTTTTAAAAATTATCTTCATCATATCTTGATATAAAGTTAAGAAAAGAAGTTATGAGTTGATCTTTATTGATAAAGAGATGGTGCATGATTATAGCAAACAGATTCAGCTTGGTCATGGATAAAATTCATAAAAAGCTATATTCCGTGAAGTAAGTAACTGACAATGACAGTTCAACATGCAGATTCTTTTAACTATTTTTACTGCTATTTCTAGAAGTTTGAACTTCCAGACTTTTGTAAGGAAATTCGTAATGTCATTTTGTTTAAAAAAACAACCAAAAAAAACCCTGGCCCCCCAAAAAACAAACCCCAAAACTCCAAAACATTGAGAAAATGTAACAATTAGTTTTCTCACCTGTTCTTAAAAGTGCATGTTTCACTGTATATGATCATTGCTTTTGTTTTATTTCTCAGCTCAAGTACTTTGTGCTGTATATAAAATCAGTTCTATTAACAGTACTGTTTATGCAGAAAGAGCGGCAGCACTGTAGCCATGGCAGTTCAAAGACACAAAGTTTGCGGGAAAAAAGTAAGTAACCTCTTTGATTAGAACAACTGTTATATTAATGCTTTCTGGCTGTAATAAAAGACACTCCCTCCCCTATCTTGACTCTTTTATATTGCTATGTATGTTGTAATGGCTTCAGATGAACTATACTGAACTGCCCAGAGCTACACTTTGAAGTAATGTTTATTTACAGTTCTCTGTATAGTTGCTCTCCATGACTTACCATCAAAATATCGAAAGGGTTCTTCTTTCCCCTGTGAGCAGTAATTTTCTAGGTCAAGTAAGATTTGCATTGAGCACTGCTCAGAATCAGACACTCTGCTGGATTTAGACAGTACGGTTTGATGCAGTGGCTGGGAAGACCTTGGACAAGTATCGAAACAAAAATTTCTCTGCCTATTTTAAAGTAGATTTTTCCTTCTTATTTCATACACTTCAGTGAAAGGTGATCAGGCGTGGAGAGGTCCTGGTCAGAGAGGTCCAATGGTGTCTTATTTTGCATTTAGTTCTGCATAACAAAATCCGTGGATAACTATTAATTGATATTTTGGCAAACGCAGCATCACTTTGGCTCATCCAGAAGAATTCACTGAAATACAAGTCAAGGCGTCCAGTGGCTTCAACAGTGGCAGGACCTCAATCTTTAGGTTAGGTCTGGGCTGTCATTCATGAAAGAACCTGGAAAAATCAGGAGCTCACATTCCACTGAGATAGACAAGGAGCGGAGCATCCGCCTTCCTCCTGCACCCCCCCAGCGAACTATAACCCACACGACTTTTGGAAACGGCTGCTGTCAATTAGACATCAGCTCCTCAAATAGTGGAGGAATGGTGGGGTGAAAGGCGGTATTCTTTGCTGGAGTTACTCAGGATAGATGATGCTTAGGAGCTTCCCAGCCTTAGAAAATTTAAATCCATATGGCAGACAGAATGTCCCACCTGAACAGCAAGTATGTAGTTTATGTTATAATCCTTCACTGTACATTTCCCAAGCAAATGTAAATAAAGGGAAAAATGTTTGAATCATACATACATAAAGGACATAGGCAGCTACGCATTAGCTATTCAGTGCAAGTTTATAGATCATAAAGCAGGAAATATCATTTGCGATCATCTATTTTTTCCTGTATTACACAGTTTACAGGACCTTCTTGAATTAACTCCTGTATAAATTAGAGCATTTCTCTGAGAAAATCAATCACTTTCAACTTCAAAATGTCTAGTGATGGAGAATCCATTACAATCCTTGGTAAATTGTTCTAATAATTAATTACCTTACATGTTAAAATGTGTCTGGTTTCAGATTTCACTAGTTCTTGTCAGACTTTTCTTCAACTTGACTGAAATACCATATGTTATCAAATTTCTACTCTTCTATTTCTACAGGATGATGGGAAAGTTATAAATTCCGACCAGCTTTCCCCTGAACCTTGTCTTTGTTAAATTAGATTGCTAAATAGATTGATCTACTTAAACCTCTCATTGAAAGACATCCCCTCCCGTCTTGTAGTCCTTCTCTGAGCCCCTCTCCGTTGGCCACCAGTCCCCGATGGGGACCCCAGAAGAGAACACTGCTTCAGTCACCGCTGCACCTCTGCCAGTACTGAGGCAACACAGCTTTACTCTGAGAAATCCTGCAGCAGGCACAGGGCATTGACTCTTTGACCCGCATCCTTGGATTGCCAGTTTACATTCACCATTACTCTTCTTTTTTTTTTTTTTTTTTTAAAGAGCCTTTATACATATGAACAAGACCCCAATGCTATAAATGTATATATATATGTATATAGCAAGCCCTGACGTGAGTCTGGAGATCCTACGCGTAGTTATGCTCAGTCTGAAAGAGGGCTGATCTGGCAGGAGTTAGGTGCAACAGGGAAATTGATTTATTTGAAGAAGGGGGGCACATCAAGTGCTTCTCTAGATACACTAAACTGTACCTCAGGTATGGAGAACAAAACACAGTAACCCTCTTACCAGACTATTTTTCATATGCACTCCAAAATATGTGACCGTTGCTTCATTTCCCAGACAGCATTTAAGATATTGAGATTTTTCTACAACACTCCACAGTCTTTCTGGACATGTCTCTTTTCCTGTTTGGGAATGGTACCTACCATGGCCAGGACACCAGCAGTATCAGAGTTACAGACAGATATCTGGAAAGGTCTTTTACCTTTAGTTATCCTTTAGAATACATTCCAAGCTCAGCCTTTAAAATGGGCTGATGAGAGAACTTCTTGTGTTGTATCTGTGCCTTGGGAAGGTTTTGAGAACAGAAGCAAGACTGTTTGCCTTCAACACACCAGGATTATTTCCTGTAGTAAGTTCGCAAATCCCCTGCTTGTTTTCCATGAATACTGCACCTACAGGTGGATTTATTGTATTTTAATTCATTCTCAGAGGCCTGTAGCAAGTGACGGGCTAAGGGATCACCTCTTACACGAATTCAGGTGTGTAAATAAAAATCATAGAAAAAAAGCAAGGTGAACAAGTGGGTCAGCCAGTATGAACTAATGTATGATGGACAAGCTTTGGTCTAGCCTATGTTCTTTTTCTGTTTCCTCTGATTAATTAGCAAAATGAATGCACAAAATAGAAAGTCACTAGTATGCCAATAGGTAGCTTTCTGCCCACACTAAAAACAACAACAAAGTGGGTGATTACAGAGTAGGGAGTCTTCCCAGTTTGGAGGCAAAGGCCGAAATGGACTTTTCCTTCTCATCAAAAACTGGGAAGCACCATAGCAGTACTTGATCTCACAGAGAGAGTACATATCTTTTTAAAAAACAAAACAAAACTGCTCTTGAGATGTAAGGAATAACTCAGTTATGCAGAGCACATAGAAAGTAGGAGACCAACAAACCAACTAACCCAAACAACCAAGAGAACTCTCCAAACAAAACCAAACCAGCTTCCTGGGTCTGAACCAATTCTACTTGCAACAAATTAACGGAGATCTGTACCCCACTTCTATTTATAAATCCTCTGTTGTTCTGAGAATTATTTTTATTTAATCTATTTGGTTGTTTGTGTTAGCTTTTTTTAAACTAATGATCTTTCTTTTGTTGGTATTGTTCAGAATGGGGTTATACTGAATAAAATTTATTCAGCAGTTTAACAGGAACAGAGAGACCAGCGTAAGGAGCGTGCAATAGATAAGCTGCATTTGCTGAGTGGGGAAAAGTCACATGAGGGCAGATACTATTTATACTGTTCTGCTGCTTAAAGTTTACGCTAATGGCACTGACTTGGTGTTTTGATGATAACTTTATTCAGGACATCGAAATGGCACGTAAATGTTAGCAAATCAAAAGCTACCAGTAATGACAGTTTCTGAAAGGGCACTTTTTTAATGACCATTCTGGGATCCTATGCATATAGCTGCAAAATGTGCCTGGCGTTTTCATATAAAGAGCACAGCTAGCTTATAGTAAAACTGCAATGGCAAAAGCTGGGCAAGTACTTTGAGCCAATTTTACCTGTGAAGCAAGATCGATTAGGTTAAGGAGCTGAAACCCATAAAATAATGAAGGAAGTAATAACTGCAACTAGACATGACAGCTGTTTCTTCTATTTTGGTCTTTAGTAGTCTCTAATGATGTCAAGTGGCAGGAGGACTTCATGCTGCTGATGCAAAAATAAAATTTGGATTTTACTTTTACATCAGATGCAAAAGTAAAATTTGGATGGTATTTTACACCAGGGAGGGATTAATGTTGCATTTTGCCAAATATTTCAGATTGAGTAATTCTCTTCTTCTTTTTTCTTTCTCCGGTTTCCTCCCATTGCAAGTAGAGTGCCAGCTGGTTAATCACACTCAGCTCCACTGGTGGCTTTGTCTAGTAGTGCCTGACATGGTGGATGTAGAACCATAGCTGGAACTTTCTGGCAAAATTTCCAGTTATCACCTCTTCCTCCGTGGCAATAAAGTTGTGAATGCTAACAGATATAGGTTGGTAGCATTTTCAGCACTGCTTTATTAGTCCTGGCTTCGTTTAGACAACACACTGGGCGGTATTCCAGTAGCTGGTTTATATTGGTATTGCTCTGGCTGAGAAAGATACATCACCTGTAGAAAGAATAAAAAATCCTACACAAAACAAAAAATCTGAATCCTGTTTGCACACCTTCTCCTTTAGGATAAAAGCAAGCAAAGTGGAATGTAAGGCATCATTATAACATTAAAGAACATTTCATGCCCACATACAAACCTGAACACATTTGAAACATCCTTCTTTTTCCACTGTATGTGACATATTTACCCCCTTTTCCTTTCTTTATTACTAAGGAAATGAGGACATTTGCATGAAAACAAGAGCTTAGATTCTTAAAAGTTTGTCTATTCCTTCTTATATTTTCCTGCTCTGAAGGGACTGGAGCCTTCTGTAGAGGGTACCATAATTGCTTCCAACCCAACGAGCTGTGATGAAGAAGAAGCAGGAACTTTTAAACAAAGACCCTGTTTTCATGCAAATATTCTCAGTAATAAAGCATAGAGTAAAAGAAATATGTGAAGTTATGTTTTGCAGAACTGCTACTTAAAGCAAAGCAGCTTCGTAGAACAAAGCTGAGACTGAATTTTTCTAACTGCAGCAGGGGAAAGTGAGTTTGTGTATTTTCCATAAGAGATTCCAATGTCTCCAAACAAGACGGAATATAACCCAATATTATTCTCATCAGCATCATCAACATCAGCCTGTGTGAAAAGATCCTAACCACAATTATGGCACAATTCTCCCATTTCTTTCTAAACCCAGGAACACACAGCCTCTTTCCCCCAAAGACTTAGCGATCTATTATGTTCGTACAATCCATCTCCGAGTCATTGCTTTGGTCTACCCCCTCTTAATTTTCCAAACTCAGCCATAACTGACCAAAACCTACTGAAAAAAAATAAATCAGGATTGGAAACGACAGAGAATTTGTAAGAAACATTTATATTCAACAGTGATGAATAGTTCAGGCTTTGCTTCATGATAGCTCACTCAGTAGACCCATCAAAGACCAGGAGGTGTTCATTTACTTGCAGTTTTCATACATTAGGACCACCAAGTATCCACCTCTCTAGTTTCTGATCTTCTAAACAGCAAACTCCTTGGAGTTATTATTAAGAACAACTTTATAGAGCAGTCTTTTGCCATTAATATTAGTAGGTAGAACGGTGGCTGTTTCCTCCTTGTGGAAGCCATGTCACAGAGGAGTCCTACCTCCTCAAATGTAATGAGGTGACTGATTATCCAGTTGCTTGGGGGGTTTTGTCACACTCCCGAGACCAAAAGAAGACTGCACGGATAAGCCCATGCAATGTGTGAACACTGACTTCTGCCTCTGCAAGCCTTAGGGCTGGCAGTGCTCATTGTTGCTGCCACCACTGGGCTGTAAAGGACGTGACAAAAGACTTCCACTGAAATTGTCTCCAGAAGAGAGGAAAAGTGCTAGCAGGTATTCAGTTCAAAGTAAGAAGTTGCGGCTTCTTTATCCCTCAGCACATCTTCTCTCAGTTCAGCAAAGAAGGCTTTCAATCTGCACAGAAAGCAGACTTTCCATTGTAACTCATGCACATGGCAAGTTAGGAGTGTCAAAATAATTTTTCTGACTATGTTGGTGAAAAAAAAACCCAACAAGAGACAGAAAATTTTTACCCTCAAAGGCTATGCTTAACCATCCAGTACCTCCGTATTAAGCACTGTGCTGAAATACTATGGTGCATGTTTTCTGAACGCTCCTCTTCGGCAGAAGTCAGATGATAGATTTCAGCCAAAAGCCTTCTGCTTTTTTCAGCAAGTTTTAAAGACTTGAAAGTGTCTTCTCAGTTTTTTCTATGGACTCAGTGCTATGGCACAGCAGAACTGTAATTTCATCTAGAAACACTGGGTAACTTCAATGAGAGACATCAGGCCCCATTCTGCTTAAGTCTTCACTTTCTATTGCCAGTGGACTTGTTAGAGCTGATTAATTCAAAAAATACAATATTTATAACTTATTCACGATTTATTTTAAACCTCTTTCACAGCCTGATGGACATGAGGCAATTTAAATCGACAAAACTCTGTTTTGCAACTAACATTTTATTACGCTGAACGGAAAAGTTCACACATCTGTTGGTGTTGTATTGTTTTGGCTGGCTGCAGAGCAAACAATCCCGCAAGGCACAGATTTGGCATGGGAAGGCTGTCTCCGAACCAGGGGACAGAAACTTTCAATTTTCTGACAAAGGCAAGTGAGTTCTGCAGAATGCAGAAGAGCCTCAGTCCATGGTATCGAAGGACTGACACAGCCCCTTTCCCCAAGGACGCTAAAGGAGATTCTTCAAGTTCAGCCGAGTAATGAGGTATCACTAGAAGTCTTGGCAGAAGAAGAATTTGTGCAAGTCCTTTTCATTGCAAGGAGATTCCAGGCTTTGTTATTAAACCTTGTTAATTCTGATACCAAAAAAAAACCCCAAAATGGTGAATCTAACCTCACACAATTTTCCTTACTTAAGTATAATCTTATGGAACTAATTTTAGAACCTCAGATGACTTAAAAACTGGGGATTAAAAATTTACATTCTAAACTCACCATATAAATTCTGCTCAGGTTACTACAGATAAATATGTATGGACATACGTAATGAGTATAGGTTATGCAAATATATCCTACAATGTACATTTATATAAAAGTGAAGTCATGTACCATGCCAATTGACCATATTTAAATCACAAATTCTTCATGGTAAGCATAGTTTTTGTGTCCTATACTGATCGATTGCCTGGCATGGTGGGGTTCCAGGATGCTCCTAGGACTTCTGCCCAGGTAATTAATGGAAGCAGTAATAAAATGACCATGCCTCTCAACAAAAAATACTAACTCTAAAACAAATAAACAAATGCAGCTGAGTCAAATATTACGGTAGTTTCTAGTCTCCATCCCCACTCCACATCACAGTTGGTTTTCGTCTATTTTTTTTTTTTAACTCTCCTTTCATTAAATAGTTTGAAAAAATAATGAGTATTTCTGGGTTTTTTTTACGGCATGATCCAAACTTGATTGAATTTAAGAATTTGTCTCTGCTGAAAAGGCATATGGTTCTTTACGAGATCCAAAGCAGTACTCCTGGATATGGAAATATTTTCTGATAGACTAAAGTGCTCCTGCAATAGTATTTCAAGCATTTCACTCATCCATGATATAACTGTCTGTATCACCACTTGTGACGATATCACATCTTCCTTCCCTTCTTTGCTTTTGTGAGCTTACTTTAGATTCAGGCATAGCACGATATCAGTGTCATATGGAAGTTGCCGAGACCCTCAGCAGGAGGTTGGTTTGAGAACAATTATCTGACAGGATTGTTTAGCAGTGCAGCCCAATCTATGTTATGACCCTTTTTCTAAATGTAGATAGAATGGCACATTAAAGCAATGTTACATCTCATAAAGCCTGCTGGGTGAGGGTTCAGCAAGGTTCCCTTCATTCCCTTCTGCACAGCAGTTCCTTTGTTACTGCCTCTCCTCCAGATCCTGTGATGGAAGGGAGTCCCGCGCTCCTCGAACACTAAAACAGGGCTGCCAAGATAATTTACAGGCCCTGCCGCCCATAAAAAGTCTCAGGCCTCCTTGGATTATCTCTAAGTCCTGCTCTTCTCTGCCCATTGTCCCAGTTTGTCCTCTCAGATTTTACAGATGCCAGGAAAGGTTTTGGCTACACCAACATCCTTCAGCGCGCTGCTTTTAAACAAGTCTTCTCCCGGCTTTGCCTGTATCTGTGACAGTTTTTCTAGACAGAAAGCAGAAAAACAAAGAGTAAACACAGGATGGGAGGGAGAGGGAGAGGGAAAGGGAGAAGGAGAAGAGCAGCAGTGATTCATGCAAGTCAGGTCAGGCAGGGAGATGGAGGCCGGGTTGACATGCCCACGTGTGGGGCCGGGTTGATGATCCAGCGCAGCCTGGCTGGCTGTGTGAGGAAGGGCTTCTCTGGGCTCTCTTAGCACCGTCCATTTCTGCATGAGAAATCCAGCTTTGGTGTAAACAGCTCTGCTGGCACTGCAGCCCATGGCAGCCTTTTCCTGCGGGATTCGAAGTGGTGAAAGCAGAGAGTGCTCACCACTGCCCAAGCCTGGGCAGCTCAAATCCACTTTGCACCGGCTCTTTCCAGGCCCTGAGTGACAGGAAATCCCGGCACGGACGAGATTTCTGCAGAGGACACCGAGTTAAAGCTTGGGAACCCCGCAGCCCCCTTCATTTTTGCGCAACTGAAGATAAAAGGACACGTCCTTGGGCTTCATCCCATTTTAGCCTCCCCTGCCACCCAACAGCCGCACGACAAACACTGAACCGGGAGCCGGCCGCCCCTGGCGAGGGAGCATGGCGCGCTGCCCCGCCGCCCGGGGTGCGGTGCGGTGCGGTGCTGCCGCTCCGGCCGGCCGGCCGAGCCCCCGCCCGGCCCCAACGCGCTGGGCTGGGTTGCGCGGAGGGTCGCGGAAGCGACAGGAGATACGGGGAGCGCTGGAAGCAGATGTCCCGGTGGGGGTGCGGCTCCTCCGCTCCGCCGGGGGAGGCGGCCGCCGCGAAGGGGCTTCGCTCTCCGTTTCCAAGGGGAAGCCCGGCCCAGCGGCGGCCACGTGTCCCCGCAGGGATCCCCGCCGGTCCGCTGCAGCCCCGCCGGCCGGTGCGCCGCAAAGTGCGCCGTGCCGCCGCTCCTCCCCTGCTCCGGCGGCGGCTGCGGCGTGCGCGGGCTGGCAGTGCGGACGCGGGGGTGGGCGTCCGCCGGGGGCGCGGAGGCCGCCAGCCCCCCGCCGCGGGCCTGGGCGCGTTTCTTGCTCCAATAAGCAGTAATTAGGTCCTAAGCTAATGATGTGTCAGCTGATCCGCTCGCTCCGTCTGCGGACGGGGAGAGGGGGGGCTGCGCCCGGAGACATCGCCATGGAAACGCTGCCCTCGCCTCTTCCCCCTCGCGCCCTCCCCCCCTCCCGCCCTGGCGTCCCGCGGCCGGGCCCGCACCGGCCCCCGCGCCCCACCGCGCCCGCGGAGGCGGGGGCGCCGCGCTCGCCATCCCGACATGGGACAGCGCTGCCCGTCACCGCGCCGCGCCGCCGTCGCCACAGAAACTTTTGTCCCGGCGGCCAATCAGGGCGCGGGGGGGGGGCGCGGAGCGGCGCTGGGCCCGGCCCGGTGCGCCGCCGCCGCCAGCCCGCCGCGGAGCGCAGCGCAGCACAGCGCGGGGAGCGGCGCGGCGGAGCGGAGCGGAGCGGCACGTCCGTGCGCAGCCCTCGGCGCGCAGCCCGCGGCCGGGCCCGGGTCGCACGCGTGCCCCAGCCGCGGAGGTGCCGGCTGCGGGCGGGGGCGCGGAGCCGGGCGCTGGATGGCGGAGGCGCGGGCGGGCGCGGCCGCGGAGAGGCGACGAGAGGGAGCGCCGCCGAGGCGCCTTTCCCCCCGCGGAGGGGTGTCCTGCTTGGCGCGGCGGGGGAGACCGGGGAGAGCGCGGACATCTCCGGCGTGAACTGAAACTGTGGCAAAGGGAGGGGGGAAAAAAAAATCAAGATTGCTTTTTTTTTTTTTTCTTATTCTTCTTCCCCCTTTAAAAAAAGGGGGGTTTGCTCGGCATCCGCACGCAAACTTACTTGAATACCTTGTAGCCAGTTTAGCCCAGAGACCAAAGGATACCCCGCATCCGAGGAGTCCTACATGTGTGAGCACCATCGTTACACTGGCAGAGCGACCGAGAGCCGCCTCCTTTCCTTTACCAACATCCTCCTGGGACTGATCTCTCCTCTGGTCCAATATCCGAGCCTATCGCCTATATATCTGGTTTGCCTTTTTAATTTTTTTTTTCTCCATCTGCTGGGATTGCTAAGTGAATAAATAGAGGAAAATTCCTAAAAGGGCATCTGAAAATTCACAGACCTCACAGACCTTTTTTTTTTTTTTTTTAATTTAAAAATATGTACTTAAAACGTGGATCGGATGTATTAGGCTTAGAAAATAGCAGGTAAGAACTTTCTTTCTTTCCCGTATCTTCATGCCCGGAGCGGGGATATCTAAAGCAAAGCCGCCCAGCCTTGGAATAAAGGGGGAGCAAAGAGACCAGTTTGCCCTTCAGTGCTTCCTCCATCCTGCGCGGCGGGGCGGCTTGGGGGAGAGGCACAGCCCGCCAGGACAGAGACAGCCTTTCGAGAAGGCAGGCGAGGGCTGCCGGGGCGGAGGAGGCTGGGCTTTTTTTTCCTTCTTTCCCTTTTTTTTTTTTTCTTCACCTGCACTATCCAGGGTGAATCCGGGTGCAGCTGATGTATAGAAAAGAAGAAGGATCCGAGTCAATATTTTCTTTTCACTTCGCTAAGCCGAGGGATAGGATTTTAATTATTTATCCACTCGAACCCTCTCCGGGTAAGACGCTGCTGGAGCCAGTGGGATAGTCCTGCCTTGCACAATTATTAAAGAGACTGATCACGTACAGTGGAAGGATAAGAGGAGCCTCCATCAGACCCATTTTGCCTCCTGTGGAAAAAAAAAAAAAAAAAAAAAGGAGAACATTGCCACACTGTTGAATTGATTGCTGCCCCCCTCACCCATCCCCCTCCCGGCCCCCCCACGCCCCCGAACCACCACAACAACAACAAAAAAAATCCGCTGGGATCTGCCTGCACCGGGACCTCCTTCGCTCTGGCTCGGAGGTGGATGCATTTTTCATGAGCGCTGGGTGAACAGGTGCAAAGTGCGGCGGGGCGGCCTGGCCCCGCACCCCGGCCCGCTTCGGGGCGGCGTGTGCGTGTGTCCGTGTGTGCGTGTGTGTCTGTGTGTCCGTGTGTGTGTGCGCCCCGGCGTGTGCATGTGTGCGTGTGTGTACTAGGAGATTATGGAGAGCAGCGACCGGGACATGTACCGCCAGTTTCAAGACTGGTGTCTCAGGACTTACGGGGACTCAGGAAAAACCAAGACGGTGACCCGTAAAAAATACGACCGGATCGTCCAGCTCCTGAACGGCTCCGAGTCGAGCTCCACGGATAATGCCAAATTCAAATTCTGGGTCAAATCTAAAGGCTTCCAGCTCGGCAACCCGGACGAGGTCAGTGGTGGTGCTGGAGGAGGGAAGCAAGTGCTGTACGTGCCAGTCAAAACCACGGTTAGTAGAGAATTGTCTTCCTTGTTCTATGTCGGCCGCTGCAGCCCGCTCCGGGAGCGAGAGGCACAGGGGGAGCCGCAGCCACAGTTGGCTCCTTCCTCCCTCTTCCCCCAAGTCATCATCACCATGTTGCGTTTGCCTGTCACATTATACACCGCCGAGGTCTTTGTGGGTCCTTTTATTTAAAGCGATCGTGCGCACAACACACCCTGCCGGGTCGGTCTCGTTCTCCTCCTCGTCCTCCTCGTTTCCCCGTCCCCCCCTGGGCCGCCGCGGCGGGGTTGGGGTGGGCTATTGTCCCGCCGCCGCCGCTCCGGCCATTGTGCCGGGCCCCGCCGCCCCGGGCAGCGGCCCCCGCCGCCGGCGGGGCTGATCGATAGCGCACGGGGGTAGCCTTGCCTGGCACAAAGCCAAGCGTGGCGCCGGGCGGTGATCTGGGGGGGGTTTCCCCGGGATATCAGTGTTTTTTTAAAAAAATATTATATATATATATTTAAATTATTATTATCGCGCAGCCCTTGAGCCGCCGAGCGGCACCAACGTGCCTGGCTGGCTGTGAAGCGCCGGCTGCGATAGGAACGGCGGCGAGGAGAGGGGAGGATGCTCAACAAAGGGTCCGCATGACGGAGGGCTGGGTGTTATTTTGTTCCTCTGGCTGGGCTTGCACGGGTCTCGCAGCCATCAGGCTGAAAACTCGATTCGATGCTCCAGGGTAGCGGGGCAGCCCCCGGCAGGCGCTGGTCTGACAGCGGGAGAGCTATTATGCTTGGTGGTGGCAGAAGCGACAGATTTGCCTATTTAAGAAGATGGGGACTGTTGGCTGCAAGTAGGTTTTGCCTATTGAACTCTCTTAATGTATCATTATGCTTTCTTCTTATGCTCTGGGTCACACAAGCTAAGCTGCTTTTGTCTGTGCCTGGGGCGGGCGGGGAGGGGGAGCCGAGAAAGGAAACCCGGCAATTAAAAATGTTCCTGCCTGGGCATTTGGCTTGGATGTACAATATTCTCTTTGGTGAGGTGTGGGTTTTTTTCTTTTCTTTTTTTTACTTATTACTATTATTATTATTATTATTATTTTTGGTGGCAGCTTATTCTGACCTAATGGGAAGGTTGCTGGGTGGCGCAGCAAAGGGGGCTTCTTGGAAAGTATTCTGGGTTGGGTTGTGACGTAGGCTGCCAGGGAAATCTGCCTCTCTCTGCCTCACTGAAGTCACAAACCTGGGCATTCCCCGGGGCTGGCTTATGTTTGCCCCCTTGTCATCACCACTGTCATGGTTGTGAGGAGGCAGAGGTGGGAAATTATTTTAAGGAATTTACAAATATGAAGATTGAAAGTGAAAGAGAAGCTCTGCACAGAGTTTGCTCCCTCTCTATGGTTTTCATCCACCAAAGTGTTCTAGGTCCGCCTATAGATTCAGGTTATGTGGCAGATTTCTATTCTACAATTAGATGACTGATCACTAATCTCTGACCCCAGCAGGTACTGTAGATATAATTTATAATGAAAACATTGTCTAAAGCAGAAGTCTCTAATTAGGTCAGTATTTTTTAATATCTCCTCTGCTACTGGAATAATAATTTTGGAGAGCCAGTAGGCATGATCTTTTATTCCTAAGAATATCCTTTTCACTGCGAGTTCAAAACTGTAGGCAAATTCAGTATTTTTAAAAATTGCATTGACAATGCCACTAAATAAAAAGGCTAACCTTAATTTTACAAGATGGAATCTAATAGTTAAGTGCTGTTCTGGGCCTCTGAAACACGAGACTCAGTGATGATCAGCTTATCTATTTTCTGTCACCTTTGCTAGGCTATGATAGCCTGGAGCCCCACCTTGCATTCCCTCTTCTATTTTATTTTCAGATCAAATCACAAAAAATGTTCTCATTTTTTTTCCTCCAGAGATTTCAGTCAGAGGTTGATTGCCTTGCTGGTCTTACCTTTGTTCACCTGGGGGAATCACCCTCAACTGTGAATGTCTCTATATGTCCCTATATACGTATTTATATTCATGTAGAAGTAACTATCTTAAGCCACCAAGCAGGCATCCTAATGAAATAAGAATGCCTGCCAATAAAATCAAGAAAGGAAAGTTAGCACGGCCTATCTGTAAGCAATTGCTGAATATCTATGCATTATTTGAATAATGACATACAGACCATTATGGAAAAGGTCTTGCATGTAAATAAAATTTCCTCCTGCTGGCTAACATAACTCTGTTGTCCAACATCAATGAGAAAAGTTGATACTCAGCACTCTCATACAACAGCCAGCTCTGAGAAACAAATGCCAACCCCTAACCCATGAATCTGGTGTCACTACCCCATCTCCAAAGGCAGAAGAGTATCTAAGTAGACCTGTGGGGCAGCAATGGTTTGTACGGGCTATTGCCAGGGCAGGGCCAGCCCCTGACAGATGCTGAAGGCTCTGAAACAACCCATGTGACACAACGGGGATGCAGCCCCTGGCTTGGAGAAAGCCAGTGGCAAAGCTCCTATCGACTTCAGGAAGGCCTTGGCTTTCACCCAGCCAGGAAAGACAAGTTAGAGGGGAAGAGATTGGATTTTTAGCAGACCGCAATTGTTGATAAGCCTTAGAAGCCTATTGCCTCATTTCTTTAACTCTTACTAATTATTTAAGGGTTTATTAATTTATAGGGATTTAGAAAGATCCCCCCTGGTTGTACTTTTTTTTTTTTTTTTCTCCTCACTGTTATCCCGTACATTTGAGCTCGTCCAGTCCACAGAAAGAGCCACAAACAGTAACAGATCCGCAAATGGTGAATCTCTTCCTCATCTTCTCCTTTTTCTTGTCCATCACTTGATCTCACCATAGGTAAAAGTAATTTAAATTTAAAATTAATCACTGCTGGCAGCATGAACACTCCCTCTGCAGTGACAGGATGGATGAAATTACAAGTTGGACTCTACAGTCACAAGCTGGTCAAAAATAAAATAAGCAAATATTCAAATACTTCATTAGGAATTATTCTCTCCTTGAAGCTTTAAGACTTGCTGCTCAGCTTTGCTGTCAGCCAGAGAGATTTGCTCCTGATGGTGCTGTAATCCACTGCTGCTGGTAATTAGACATCATTACTGCTGCGTTAAAGGGAAAGAGAGAAGGAGAGAGGACAGTCTGGGGCTAATTAACTACTTGATTCTAATGAAAGAAAGAGAGCCTGATAGCAACTGGGAGGTTGCACCGGAACAGGCTAGATGTACAACACAGACTTAATTGAAGCAGGGGTGTCTTGCACTCTCACAGTAGTTGAAGCTTGGTCTACTTTCATATTCTGTGGGCAGTAGCGCATGAGGTATCATTCATGTTTTCCCTTGCCTGGTTGGTAACTAGCTCAAAATCACAGCCCTCTCTTCAATATCAAGTTTAAGCATGCCAGCAAAGAGAATGCATAGATGATTATGTGCTGGCTTGATCTGTTTTACGTGTATGGTCTCCTCAAGAGCAACAGGAACAAATCAATTTCTGAATGCTCACATCCCTCTGTGGCCTAGGAGATGTGCTTTTGGTCACCAAGCAACAACATCCCCTGCAAAACAGCCATTTTACGTCCAGAGTGGGACAACCCACAGTAAGGCATTTCTATCTGCTACCCAGTGAGTTTCTCACTTCTGCAACTTTTCAGATTGCTACTGTTATCATGGTAGGTTTTCTTTAATTAAGCCCAAACTGCACTTTATGAAAATACTGAAATTATGCCTAGACACATAGTATAAATCTGTTAGGCCAACAAATATGCCAAGCGGCTGACAGTATCGACTCTTACTGGTTAGTACTCACAATCCATAATGATGTGTGGAACTAACATTTCTAGTATAATATCTTTTCCAATTGTATACAGGATTTTTATCATGGATTTTTTTCTGTGTGTTTTCTTCATAGTTCTTTAACTGGAACTATTTATCAATTGACAATTTGAAATTTATTTTCACTGCTTTTCTTTGTCTTGCTTGATGTTGCCCTTAGACACAACTATGGCTCCTAAAATGGCTCTTGTTTTAAAAATAAGTTACAAAATAATGGCCTAAGCTGAATTGGCCCATTCTAATCAGAACTTTCCTTTAAAAAAGAAGGGCCAAGATGACTGCGGGATATGCCTCAAATATAGAATTTACACATTATCAGCAAACTAACAGAATATAATCTTAAAGGCCAAGTTCAGATTGCTTTTATGTCATTATTAATTTGCAATGACTCCACTGACTTTATGAAACCACAGGCCTTATGTATGAATTTTTCTGTGTCTCCTTTTATATTTTCCAGTTGTAAGCATAGTGTGATCTTTCTTTCAGAAACCAAATTTTCTTCAGATTAGTTAAATGTGTAGAACCTCTAGGAGGATCCGGTACCTCTTGGATTGCCGCTAGCAGACCAGTGAGGCTCTACAGGTGCAGGGCTGTACTACTGAATCTGATTACAGGATTTAGGGCTTAAAATTATAGGCCACTCAGTTCTATGGAACCGGCTGTATCACAGCCCACCTCTTGTTCTTTTAGTGATGAAGAATAGTAGATGGACTGATGAGTTTATAGTTTGTTTGATTTTATATAAATTACTTTGGTTATGAGCAACAGAAAAAACAGATCACAGTATAAATAACTTATATGTGAAAATATGATGCTTTAGATTATCTTACAGTTTAAATTTTTCATTATTTCAGGGCATTTTATAGCAATCTGAAGCTTGCTTCTTTGCATTTCTCCCCATTTCTTATAGCCATCAATATAAAAAATAGAAGTTTGTCAAATATATATTGGTAGCTCTGTAGCCTACTGAACTGCCAACACATAATGGCAGTAAGTGCCACAGAAAGGTGATGCTGAGGGTGAGCTGTAATTTATCCCAAGGTACAGTTCTGTGGTAGTTTACAGTACTGTTAAATGCACCTTCCAGGCTCAGAAGCGGTGTTTGAGCCCTGCTGTACCCATGCCGTTTTAACTGCCCACCACATGTTCCTTAACCCCTGTTCGGGTCTGTGGAGCTTCGTATCCTCCCGTTACCCGCAGCCTCTGCCCTGCTGTTTGCAGACCTACCGATGGACTCGGTGAAGGGGGATGCTGGTGAATCAGAGAGATGGTGCTGGAAAATGGTCATAGCAGATGGAGAAAAACTGGTTTAGTTGGCAACTCTTAGTGCAGGCATTCAGTGAAGTGTTCGTGAATAAAGAGAATAACTCTATCCTGAAATTTACAAATGTTAGAGTGGCCATATGTAAGACGCCATCTCTACATGCATGTCTATGAGAGACAGGCAAAGGGAGACGAGGATCTGAGATTTCTTGGTAACAATGTTGACCTAGAATTTTCTGAAGAAACATGAGCCAAAGAGAGCAAATTTTTAAAGCGGGAACATTTTAAAGTGCTGCTTCGGTAAAGCTAGAAACGGTTATCGTTACTTTAGAAACATTAAATAGAGTGTAGCAATACCATAATGAAACCTCCTGCTGACATATCCATCCAAGGCATATAACAAAGCAGGATGACAAATTCAGTGCTGTCCCCAGTAAAGGCGAGGCTCATGGCTTGAAAGCCCAAACCTTTCCAGCGATCCAAAATAAAACCTCCCAGTTTAATTGTCGTGCTGCTGTGAGCCTTTGCTGAGAAGACCGAGGTGACAGTGAACTTGGTTCTTCAGTGTCTTTACCCTCAGCCTCTTGTCAGCGAAACTGCGCTGGATTCAGTCATGACGCAGCATGGTGGGGACTACAGCTCAGGCACTTCAGCCCCGGTTTTCTTCAGAGGTACTGCAGGTTGTTTCTGTGGCTACACAGCTACGTGAGCAGTGAGGAGTAAGCAGGCATTTGCCAGCAGGTTGGAGCTAAAGTGGGCTGATAGGCATCACTACAGCATAACGGGACTTTTTCTGATGTTCTTATGGAGACTGTTTCTTTCCCTAACTTTTGGGGTGATCACTGTTGTTCTTGATTAACCCTCTAGACAGACAGGAGACACAATCCAGGGAGACAACACACATATATACACAGAAAGACTCCATGTAGAGAGGGCTTACCATGAACACAGGCCCCTGTGAGAAGGCGGCTACTCCTAATGCTGGATGAATGTGGGAGTTAATGATTCAAATTTCATTTTACACTACAGAAATAAATTAAAATTGGCTGACATTGAACTGTGAGTTTTGGTCTGCTGTGGATGGGAGACAACAAGCAGCTGTTGAGTTTGGTCTGAAGGAAGCTATTTGAGTCCTGATATTTCCCCATATGCAGGATACACCTGTTGAGAGTTTGCTGGTAAAAGAGGAACAAAACAAACAGGGCAAATGTTGAAGAGAGATATAAATAAGGTAGATGTGGAGAAAGATCATGAGACGGTGTGGCAGGGACCCTTATCCAGGAGTATCCTACCAGATTCCGCAGCCTCCCATGCACCACAGAGCATCACAGGAATCTTTTGTTCCTTGTTGAGTAGGTTGGCCCTGATCAACACAGGCTCCAAAATGAGTAGAGCTTTCCAGAACATAAAAGATGTTTTGATCTTGTATATGTCATTTTAAACCTGACAGAAGCCTCTCTGACTTCAGAAAACTCAGGAGATACTGGCTGGTGCATGAGAGTTGTTTGCATTGTCCTACAGCAGCAGTGAAAGTGATCCTGTAGCTTTCTTAAATTACCTTTTTGTTCTATTTAAATAGATGAGCCTCAAAACCTTACATTTCCACTAGCAAGGTGTTTTTTAATGGTTTATAAACATAAAATGTCCAGGTAGGCATTGCAAATATTCAGGAATGATTTGCTACAAGTTACAGCACTGAGCATTCCTGGATGCAAATGGATTTTCTTACCGATGATCAACTTTATTGCAGATAGTTGTGCAGGCTTCTAACTGCTTATTCAATAACTCTCTAAGCTGCAAAACCTGACACTTACTATGTGCATCTGCAGGGATTAAAGCTAGTTGATGAAATTGAATTGTAGGCTTTGAACCATTTAGTTGTGTATGTGGATACTCTTCAACTTAAGGGGGTATCCGTAGGGAACATTTTACTTAATAAATCTGATCTATGTTAGAGTTAACCTCAAGTAAAGAATTTTTTCAGAAATAAATATTCTATATAGACTTGGAAGGACAATTTTTATTAAATGGCCTACTTGAGCCTAGGATGAAACTCATTCAAGCTTTTTCACTTGAGAGCCTGTAATTAAGCTCCTCTGGGAAATGAAAGGTTATATACATTATATTGCCAGTAAGATCTGTGTGCCTGGAAGTTCTGTAAATTTTGTTGCCCCAAAGTTTTTTAATACAAGAAGACATGGATGTGATAACATTTTGACTGTACTTAAGAAAATTTAGGAGGTGAGATCTCTTGCACATAAATGACTTATGACTCTAATTCACTGCACAATTTTTAAACACGCACATCTTATGATTGCTCTCTGTTGCCTCTAGACTTTTGCATACCACTGCCAATACTGCCAGGTGGACTTTGTAGAAAACTTTTGTTCGAAGCAGATTCAGAGCTGAAGTAGCTGCCACTAAATCGTGACCCATCTATAGGGTAAAGCAGCATTGTGTTGGCATGTGGGCAATCAAACTTGTGAATGGACTAATGCTCACTACCCTGAGCTGACACAAGTCGAGTAACAAGCAAGTAGTTCTACAAGTATTTAGATACAATCAGAGAAGAACAGCACTGGTATGGGCAGAGATTTCAGCAGACAGGAAAGACAAGGAGCATAAAAAGGTTTCCCAGAACTTCATTTTTCAGAATGTATCTTCTCTGCTGTGGACGATGAGGAAATACCTGTCCTGCATGTACATTTTTCAGGTGATGAAACTGAGGAATGGTCAGAAACAGAGGAAAAAAAAAAAGAGATGATGGCAAATCAAGATATTAAATTGCAGTGTGTCGCTGGGACTAATACAAATCCAAGAAGAAAGAACTTGAGAATGAAGTAACTAAAATATTATTCAAATATATCGCTTGCCACTATATATGTCAATAATACTGGAGGATGGCCAAAAATGTACTAGAAAGAGGAAAAAAAAAAAGGTGGTAAAGATAGTTCATAGAAATGACAGACCAGTGAACCATATTTCAAGACCAGAAACAAAAATCAATACGAAAATCATTAAAAATGGGGTGTCGATATCAACTATACCTTGTTGCTGCAACTAGTTTGGATTTTGTAAGGGTTAATTATGTTCCTCTAACCCGTCACGTTCAGAAGGCTTTTAAATAATTTTCAGGTGAAAATTCGGTTCTGACTTCCTTTTGAAATGAAACCAATCTGATACTGATTTTACTAAAGCAGGGTTGAAATTTTGGCTATGATGACAAATTAAAGCTAGTGAAGAGTTGGGAAGCCATAGGAAGCATTTGAAAGCAATACAAATGCAGTCCAATGTGTGTATATAGACACACGCAAGTATATATGTATACATACATAAATATGAACCTTGGACAAATGAAGGGGTTTCAACACCGAACAGAAATGCAAATTAATTAGGTTGAACAAGTCAAGGAAGAATTGGGAGGGAAAATAGAAATAACCTTAACAAAGGGAAAAATGCAGAAATCATGGCAGGCAGAATTGCCTGTAGACCATTGTCAGATATTTTACATTTTATGCCATTGCGACATTAGTTTTTTGAAGAGGAAAGGAAGAATTCAAGCTTTTCAATCACATTTAAAAGGTATAGAATTAGAGCATCTCAAGGGAAAAATTAGGAATAATTTCAAATAAATCAATAAGTGTATCTTCAATAAGCATAGCAGGGACAACAAAAATCAGCATTAGGAAAAATACAGAGAATAATATTGAAAACTTATCAGTCTCATTAATTAAATGGTATGTCCTTGCCTTTAGTAACATCCTTAGTGTATTTACCTCACCTCTAAAAGGTTATGACAGATGAAATGTCCAGAGAAGGTAACTAAGGTAATTAAAACAAAGGGGTACTTCCAAGAGAAATATATTTTAGTGGTTACAGCACCCAGAAAGATTAACATTAAGTGAAAGTGCACAGTAGAAAACAGACATGTAAAGAGGTAGAAGCTGAAAGAAACGGTGTGGTGTAAATGCTCAGGAACAGCAGAGAGAGAAAAATCAGCAGCCACCCTTTTTAATTCTATCCTATGTCCTAAGACTTTTGACAACCATCTCAAAAGGTAAATTCAAAGCTAGGGCATTGTTTTATAACCTGTAGTGTTGGGAATGGAAAGTCTGCCTTGCAGCCCCCAGAGAAACTCTGATTGAGCATCTACTGGGGTTAGTAACGTTCCAGCCCACACAGTCAACACAAGGAAAGACTTGTGGAGCATGGTGAAATCCCAGTATCTTCCCATCCCCTTCCCCTTTGTCCTGAATTTTACTATTGCTGGTGATCTGAGCCTTCATGCTCTTGTTTCATGAATAGATTATTAATTTTTAGGTGTGTGTTCTTAAGTTGGCTGAAGCTATAGCAGAGGAAAATAATCCAGTCATTATTGCACAATGCAACTGGATGCACTGTATTTTGTTTAGAGATTTATTTGTCTACTTACTAATTACTGAGCTCTGAAACGTCTTTCACAGATTCCCTTGGAGACCGTGACTAGATGGTTCCTTGGTCAGTTTGACTGTAGCGGTTTCTATGGCTCGTTGCTGTCATGATATTCCTTGTCCGAAAGAAGGAAGGAGATCATCAAGTTTCTGAGCTCTGGCACTATCCGATGCGGACCAGTGCATGAGATTACTGTGATTTACACAGAGCGTTTGCAATGAGCCACCTCCATTTTCCAATTTACTCCCCTTGTGATGAGGATTAACGTGCTGTTTTCACCTCTGTATTAATGTCTACTTGTGCTAGATTTTTGTGTGTATATTTGTTGCAACTATTACGAAACCCTTACTATGGTGGGAAGAAAAAGAGGAGCAGAATTACCAGAGAATTAATTGCAAATATGAGAGGCAATTAGCTCATTCAAATGATGACAATTTCTGGAAGACTTTGCTTTTGACCAGTCTCACCAGCAATTGTGGCATATATATAATTAGATGACCTGTCCCATTGCATTTCTCAAGAAACTACAGCGGAAAAGAAAAAAGAATGTAAATTGCTCTTTTCTCCCTTAATCTAGACATAGCCATTTTTTTAATCACATCTTTTGATATCGTTTCTATTTTTATATTCTGAGAGTTCAGCAGAGCCCCACAGCCAGAGCTGCCATAATACTAAAGTATTTCATTTGTAGCAAGCGAACAGCTCAGCCTTCTTTTAATGAGTGCTGTATTCCAATTCCAGGCATCCGTCTAAAAGCTGTACTTCAGACAGACCACATCTATTTACCTCTTTTTGTCTCAGTTTGGGACTATGCCACAAGGAGATAAGGTAGTGAGTTGCACATGGATGCTGCAGCAAAAACCAGAACTTCTCAAAAAAACCTATATTGTAAGCTCATTGGACTTTGGCCCTGCTTTTTTTGAAAACCTACACAAATCCTCTGCTGTGTGCACAAGGCCTGGTTATCATTGTTTTGGTGTAACTGGGAGATGAACTGGGCATATAGTGAGCTTTCAAGGAGTTAAATTTGCATCAAAGCAAATAACAAAGCAATATAAAATAAGCTAGGTCTAGAGCTGAATAAAATTGGTCAAAATAAAACTACTTTCTTCTTTTTTTAACTGACCTTTTATATCGCAAATTCTACTATTATTCTCTTTAAATCAGCCCAATTTTGACAAGATACATCAGACTTTGGGGAAACTGTGGAACTGAAGAGATTGTTTTCCCTATATTCCTAATTGAAACCTCAATTTTCAACTTGAACCAAAAGGACTGCTTTCAAAAACTGAGTAGGAAAAAGCATTCTTAAATGGGAGAAAGCAGGTCAAATTTTATTAAGAGTAATGAGTAGAACATTTTAATTAATAGAATTCTAATGAACTATGTATTTTCTGCTACTTAGCATTGAACTTTAATGAATTTACAGGTAATTACCAGATTTTTTTTTAGAAATTTAATTCTTAATAAATGTAAAGTCAGGAAAATTTTCACATGTACAGACTTCAAGAATTTTAACAAATTTGCATTGTCACGGTTGCTGTAATTTGAAAGCAGGCAAATAAAGTACAATATAGATGGTTATATGAAAATATTTTAAAGTGCATTAGTACTTTGCTTAATAGCTCAAAAGAGTAAATGAACAGACCTACAAAAGAGCTGGAAAACTGTAGCTGTAGAAAGCTGAAGGAGTCAAGCTGGTGAAATCAGCGAGGCTTTGAAGGACCAGTTCTGTCATCCTAATTTGCAGTGGATGAAATCTCCTGGGACAGGACCAGCAGAAGGTCTGTGAATCATGTTTTTGGCACAAAGATTGTGCCCCTGTTTGGAAGACACAATGCAGTCCTTGGGTGGTGCTTAGGCTTTATCATGGCCAGTGCCCAGGGGAGGAGTCCACCCACAGACCATCCACCATGTGCACTCAATATCCCCATCAGTTGGTATCGGTGACTGGGCAGAGGTGACTGAATTCTCCATAGGATACATTCAGATGAAGGGTTTTTTTATTAGTAAACAATAATTTACCTGTAACTGCTATCCAGGTTTTGCCACAGTGTATTCCAATGTGCTGGACCAGTGCTTCGTAAGTGTATAGACATGTTTATAAAATGTGTAAGAATATCTAGGAAGGCTTAATTATAGCAAGGCCAAATTCAGCTGTAAAATAATACTAGGAGCACCCTGTTGCTTTGGTTATTATCTGCTGCAGTGCCAGAGTTGCACTAGTCACAATGCACTGTGCAGACAGCTCTTCATTGTAGTAATCTACATATTCTGATTGTTTAGGGAGGGAAAAAACAAACGTCCTTTAAATTCTCCTTATATTTAAGTTGCTTAAAAGTGCATCTCTCATCCTTTCCCCTTCCCAACTAAACATATACAACACATGCACCTGTCCTCAGCTGAGGTTTTTGCTTGTTTTTAAGTATTCTCCCTTCTCTGTGGATATTGCATTAGGACATCTGCCATGGGGAGAATCCAGATCTCTTTCCCTTTTCCTTGGCCTTTTGAAATGTATTTGAAATCTGTATTTGCATTAGAGAGATCCTGTTTCTAATAAGACTGGAAGAAAGGTGAGATGAGAGAACAAATGGAGTAAAGTGTTAAAGCCAATCGAGTATAAACAAACTGGGGCCTAATAGCTCCATGGGAACACATCCTAAAGCAAAAGAAGTCAGCTTTGGTAGAGGTAGAAGCTGGGCAAAGTGAAATAAGCCTGGAAAACACATATCACAAATTTCACAATAATAATCATAATAAAGCTAATGAAGTAAACCAGGTAAAAGGAGGCTGATGCTTCCTGTTAATTTGGTAATAAAACTACTAGTCTCCAAAACCAGTATGTAGGCAGCTAACGATATCTGTTGGCCAACTATAAACACAGAGCCACCTTAAGATATTAACTACCTAACAATTAAAATTGCCTGGAAAATGTGAGGAAAATGAAACATGATTTTTTTTTGGGGGGGGGCATTTTTCATGGGAATTTTATTTCAACAAAATTTGGAACAAATTCTATGTCTGTTCCTCTACAATTATTTCAGATTGGAGTTTATTAGTCAACACTGAATTTAATGAGTGTCACAGCATGATATAGCAGAAAGTAGCTAAGCAGAACTTTGCTAGACACTAAAAAGATTGTTGTTATCCAAATAGGCAAATAATTAATATAGATACACCTCGCAATTTGAACTTGAATGTGTTCGCCATTGTGTCAAAGCCCCAATATCTATTTGATGGCTGTAGCACTGTGCGTTTTCTTCAGTCCTTGTCATTTGTCTTTGCTGCTGCAGATTATTATTTACTAATAAGCGGAGAACCTTTTTTTTTTCCTGGTGTTGCCTTTATTTCCAGACCTCGAGGCCTGCCATTTCTCATTTTGAATTCCAATCCAATGGCAGGTACCAATATTCAAATATATATTATCTATGGGCAGTAGGATCAGCCCGTTTGTGCAACATCAGTTGAACTGAACCACTCATTGTGCCAGCTGCATTTTAATATTTTTAATATTTCTTTGGAAAGCACACTATTCTGGTGCGCAACCAAATGCAGTCTAAGCTACACATAGAGGAAGTCTACAAATGGGTTTCTAAATGTAGGCTTCTGTAAAATAATAATAATAAAAAAACCCACAACAAAAAACAAACCACCCCCCCCCAAAAAAAAAAACAAACAAAAACCAAACAACAAAAACCCACCAAAACTAAAAACCACAAAACCCAAACCAACCAAACACAAACAAAAAACCTTAAAAACCATGAAATTGGAGAATCTATTCAGTCCAATCCACCCACAACCATCTGGAGCAATAAGTTATCTGCCTTATTTATCTAAACAAAACTTTGGACATGACATGAGCAGAAATGAGGTGAATAAGTTGAGCTGAAATAATTTCTACATTAATCTTTTAAAATGTTCAAGGCCAAGAAGGCCGATTTTAACAACTACAGAATGACATTACCATAATAATGTGAAATAGACCATTTTAAAGGCAAAAACCTGTTCCCACCGAAGTCAATAGCAAAATCCCACTGACTACAATAGTGGTGGGATTGGTCGGCTAAGTAGCAAACCATGCTTTAAAAAAATCAATACTTCAATTTTACAAGGTAATATGGATAGCAGTATAGTTGCCTATTATCAAACCCCATAGTCTGCAGATTTTATCTCTCTAATAATACCAAGGTTCAGCACCTATCTTATGAATCATTGAGGGGAAAGACATAAAGCCATTTCAAAGCATTTCCCTGCCCCTAGCTGGGAAAGCTCTCCAGAGGCAGGATGCGCTGCACCGGTCCTGCCTCCATCAGTGCCGCGCAGGAAGGGTTTCTCTGAATTGAATGACTGCTTCACTCCGAAAAAAAAAAGCATTAATCGCTCTGGATCTTGCTGTAGCGTTCGGTGCTCAGAACTTCAGTTCCAGCTCTTAATACATGTAAACAAGAAACAGAAATGCCCCGAAATGGGTCAGGTTTTCATCTCAAACCAAACCACAAAAAAATACTGGCGACATTTATTTTTATTTTGCGTTTTCCTTCTACGTTTAAAGCTCTGCAGTGTTGTGGTTCGAAATAGAGCTATTTCCCATGCATTCATCTTTACACAAAGGATATACATAGACTGTCACAGAAATAGAGACAGACTTCGGGGAAGGGGCTGAATTTTTCCTCAGCAGCAGCACGGGAGCAGCCAGACCGCTCTTATTTTTTATTCCCTGGTAAAACCATCCCTTGCAAATACAGAGGGTTTTCTGGGTCCCTCCTCCCCGGGCACGCTGTACCCCAAAAATCTGTGCGAGATGGGAGCCAAAGCGGCGAGGAGCCGCCTCTGTGTGCCCCCCCCCCCCGCCCCCGGGGCTGCGGTGCGGGGGGCGGCGGGCCGGGGTGACCGTGACTCCATCGGACATAATGAGCGCAGCGGTGCCGCAGCCGGCAGACATTTCCCTCCCCCCTCCCCCTGCAGCCATATGGTGCCGTAAACAACCGCCGCGCCGCGCGGGGCTGGGGTTTTGTTGTTGTTTGGTGGTGGTTCCCCCCGTCCCCGCTGCTGCGCAGCCCGCGGGTGTGTCCCGGGGGAGCCGGCCGGAGCGCCTCTCCCCGGGCGCACCGCGGCGGGGCCGCACGGGCCATCTGCCGGGGCCGCCCCGCGGGGGCCTAAGTCCCCCGGTTCGAGGCCGCCCCGCGGGAGGCGGCCCGGGCCGCCCCGCCAGCTGGGTGCGGGGGCTGCCCTGGGGGGCGAGGAGGGGGCCGGGGCGAGGGCAGCGCCACCGCCCGTTCCCCCCACCTCCCCCTCAGCCCGGTGCTGGCTCTGCCGCCGCTGCGGCTCCATTAATTGATTGAGGGCCTGGGCTGGCATTGAGGGCACGGGGGAGGGGGGAGCGAGGAGAGGGTGCGGCTGTGCCGCCATCGCCTCCCCCCGCCTGTTCCTATGGCAACAGTGGGATACCTCCGGGACACACATGTAGGCACACGCACACCCGCTCCTCGCTCCCACTCGCGGAAGGGAGCGGGGGATGGCGGGGGGGCTCGGCCGGCCACGGCCACCGCGCCCTCGGCACCGTCCCCCCCCCGCCGCGCCGTTCCCATGGCGACGGGGCTGCGGCAGCACCTGTGCGGCTCCCGCCCGGCCAGCGCCCCCTCGCCCGCCGCCACCCCCCGCCGCAGCCCGGGCTGCCCCCCGCGGGGGCCGGCTGCCTGCGAGCCTGCGCCAGCCCTCCAGAGAAAGGGCTGCTGGCGGAGGGGGACCCGCCCCGGCCCGCAGCCGCCATCCCGCGGGCCGCCGGTTAAACGTGCGTGCGGCTGGTAGCGTGGGGTGAAATGGCAGCTCCGGTGGGTTTTCAGCGCAGCGAAGGCCCTGTGCCTGCCCAGCGTGGTTGCCCCTGGCACTGGTAGCACCCAGAATAACGCTGGCGCTGAAGGCAGGTGGGTGATCTCCTTCTCTGCCCGGAGCAGCCGTGTGGGTGGGTTCCTACACCATCCTGCCCTCTCCCTGCAGAGTGTGGGTGCTGCCGTGGAGATGCAGCAGTATGGCTGGTACCCATTTAATCAGGGCGGGCCCGGACACCCGCAGCGTGCTTGTGCTATGGCCGTTCAACCCGTGGACATCACAAGCCTCCTGGTTTGGCTCAGGGAAACCCTTGTCTTTGGAAACAAGCTTCGAGTCTCTTCTAAGTAAATTCACCGTACCGTGACGTGATGCCACATGAGACCCTGCTGGCAGATGTAGGGCTGCCCAGCGGCACCGCAGCTACAAATACTTGCTGTGAATAGTGACATGTTGTGGTTGGTGTGACTCGAGGTGGAGGGAATGGAAATAAAACCCCGTGCTGCTGTCACTGCTGGTGTTCACCCTCTATTTCTGCTTTTGCCAGACCCCAGCACTTGAGACACCTCTTGCTTACCAGCCCTGGTGCTCTCTTACCGTGTGTACGTAGCTATACGGTATGTAGCATAGTGTATAGCTACAGCTATCTCTGAAAAGTAGCATTGCTCAACTTTTGGCCCTCAAGGTGCTGAAGTCGCTACTAGAGGCAATAAAAATGTTTGCATATGGTTATGAAGTGAAAATGTGGTCTTGGGTCCCTGGTGTGCAAATATCAAGCTGATACGTTTTGAAGCCAGGTCTGTCCCTCTGAAGGAGACCTGTAAGTCTCCTGTGTAGCTGAATGTGGCAGCCCAGGAATTGGGAAGAGGGGGTGGGTAGGAGGAATGTCCATAGCCTCAGGTACTAGAAGAAGTTTCTCCTTCAGCCATAATATGAGAAAAGTATTTTTTATAAGCTTCATTAAATGCTGGCTTGTGTGTAATTGAATATAGCTGGAGGACTCCTGTTGTCTTCAACAGAACACAGCTGAGACCTAAAAAGATAGTAATATACCTGATCGATAATAAGATCATCCATGAAAATAAAAATTGAATTCCTTTGTGAAGAACTAACCACAAAAACCGCATCTGTATTCTAAAGATATTAATGTAGAAAAGAGCAGGAAGGTTTATTTTTCCTTATAGAAGTTGAAATAGCTTAAAAATAGAGTGTTATCAACTGTTACAGTTTCATTGTGAGTCCCATGGTGTTTGTCATTTTTTCTTGAAAAAATCCATCTTCAGTCAAATGTTTATGAAAATTCTACTTCTGTGTTAAAAAAATAAAACAAAAATAACTAATAAACTCTATAGCTGTATATAAGAGATTGTCAGTCTTAGCAAAAACTCCTTGTCAGTTCTCAAAGTCTCTCAAGGACTAGGGGTATTTCATTATCAGCCTTTTGACTGATAAGTATATAAAATACTAGTGGTTAGTGTGGTTCTGGAGACTGATACTGTTGATTTATAAACAAGGAATGGTCTTGCAGGCTGCTGTCTGAGAACTTTCAATTTAAACTCTGCAAATGTCCCAAGTGGACCTGTAGACTTAGTTAGAAACCAGGAAACTGCGGTTTTTTTCCTCGATCATAAGTTTTTTCAGACTGATTTAGTGATTTACCATACACTATTTCATTAATTCAAATATCAGTTGAATAATTCTTAAAGGGATCAATATAAAAGAGGAGAAAACAAAGGATATAAATTCAGCAGAATCCTTTCAACATCATGCTTCATAAGCTCTTTGAAGAAAATTTCAGAAGGTGCTCAAAATAACAAAAACAGACTAAAATTTAATTACAGAGATAGGAACACTGAATATGTCTTCAAATATATAAAGCTTGGCTGCATAATAGGGGAGTCTAGAAGCTTCAGTTTCTGAAGTTCAGAAATCAGATTGTAAAAGCTTAATATGAAAAAACCCTGCATGAGTGTGCTGTACCATAAAGCATCTGGAGAAGGAGAGCATTCTAGTGAATGGCTTGCTGAAGATCATATTTCCCAGGTGACATCTCACCACAACCACGAGGCATTCCTTCTGCTGCAACACAGGAGCATGGGGAGCATCAAATGTGAAAGCGACATCAATGCCATTATTTCTTGGCCCTATAATTCTAAAAGGTTGACTTCCGTGGGGACAAAATGCAAAATAAGTTGTTGCAATACCTACAGCATCAATAACTCACAAGAAATAATTCAGAGAGTTTCTGTAGCTTGAGTATACATAGTTGTCCTGGTTTTGTTAAAAACAAGTTTCTCTTTCAGTGAATTTTGCCTGTCAGCTAAAGCCTTCATATTAACTGCATTTTCCTGGAGAACCAGACCCATGTTTTGGTAAACCTAGCAATGGAATGCAAACTTACTGATAAGCATGGATGGACATCTCGCGAGAGGGGTGACGAGAAACAACTGACTAAGAAACTGACCAACTGTGTATAACATTCCATTCACGTGAATACTTCATATAAAAGTGGGAGATCACAAGGATCTCGGCCCTTTTGCCCTTTTTCCCTTCTGCTTATGGCCGACCTTAGGAGAGGATCTTGCTGGTCGTCCCTGCGAACTGAGGCCTAGTGACAGACTGAATCCAGCTCCGCTTGGCTGCAGAGTCTAATCCAGGACTTTGGGTGCCGGCTCTGCAGTTGCTGAGACTTTCAAGATTGGTTTTGTATATTTTGTATTATTTTCTCTATTCTTATTAGTAGCATTAGTAAAACATCTTTAATTTTTCCAACTCTCTTCTCTCTGTCCTTCTTTCCCTCCCGATCGCCTGTGCTGAGTGGAAGGGAGGGAGATGGAGGGGCAAAGAGGGGGAACTGGGGGTGGAGAGGAGGTTAACAATACATCTGCCAGGGTTTTATTGTCACCCCGCAATCTTAACCCTCGACAATAGTGTAGGTTGAGTTGATCATAATGGTTCTTTCTAAACCATTATGATCATCACCACCATTGAAAGCAGCATGACCAGCAGCTCAAGTGAGGTGATTCTGCCTCTCTGCTCTGCTCTGGTGAGACCCCACCTGGAGTTCTGTGTCCAGCTCTGGAGCCCTCAGCACAGGAAAGACATGGACCTGTTAGAGATGATCCAGAGAAGGCCACCAAGATGATCAGAGGGATGGAACACCTCTCCCGTGAGGACAGCCTGAGAGCTGGGGTTGTTCAGCCTGGAGAAGAGGAGGCTCCGAGAAGACCTTATTATGGACTTTCAATATATTATATAAAGGAGGCTTATAAGAAAGATGGAGAGAGACTTTTTTATCAAGGCATGTAGTGACAGGATAAGGGGCAGTGATTTTAAACTGAGAGTAGATTTAGACTGGACATAGGAAAGAAATTTTTTATTATGAGAGTGATGAAATACTGGAACAGGTTGCCCAGAGAAGTTGTGGATGCTCTGGGAGTGTTCAAGGCCAGGTTTGATGGGGCTTTGAGCAATCTGGTCTAGTGGAAGGTGTCCCTGACCATGGCAGGGGAGTTGGAACTAGATGATCTCTAAGGTCCTTTCCAACCCAAAACATTCTGTCATTTTATGATTCTATGATTCTGTCTTTGTAACTCACAGTACCCAATATAACTGAGGTCTGGGAAGGATGAATGCAAACAATAGGATGCTGGACTGGATGCTGTCATCTTAATAGATTACTTTATTTCAGTGAATATTACTTTATTTCAGTGAAGATGTAGCTTGTAGACACTCCTTCTCCAGTGTAAGTGGAAACAAAAAGGAAAACCAAAAAAGACAAAATAAAAAGGAGGAGCTGAGGAGAAGATCTAATAGGAAAAAATGGAATGGAGCAATGCTTTTTGATTTAACATCCCAAATCTGAAGGAATTTCAGGAGGATTTTTTTTTTTTAATGTATTATCAGAAATAATAAAATGTGTTTGTCAAAAAGCCTGAAGAAAAAGTATTCCTGACCCCTGAAGAAGGAGAGTACAATTATGGCATTGTGTTGTGAAGTACCCTCAGATGGCAGGTTGCAGTTAAAAATAGCCGAGCAAGATGGGAAGTGGGCTGCAGTGATGAATAGATAGATGGGATAAAACCCCAGATACAGAATGAAGCCCCATCCTAAATGCATTGTACCAGCTGGTGAGAGCTACCTCAATGGTCTGTTCATTTTTCTTAGGCAATGTTTAGCCAGCTTTTCATGCCAGTAATGTATTATTGAATCAAATTGAATTTAATTTCACACACACTCATATGTAAAAACAAACACACATATTTACCAGACATGCAGCTGTGCCTGATGTCTTCCCAGAAACCAAATTCCAGGATACATGCAGAATATCCACAATGAAAAGTTATGCTAGAAATTATTTGATTTGATGGGAAATTACTGTGTCATTTCCTTCTGAGGACTGTAGCACTCAAAATATAGTACTGTAATAGGCTATTTGCACAGAACAGAACAGAGCTTGTCTGCGTGGTCTTTTTAATATCTTCTAGGTGATCTATGCTGATTTGGCACTTGTCAATGCAGGATTTTGAATTTAGAGCTTTCCTAGTGAAGGAGAACCAGCCTTATATGTGGCTTGGGTAGCAGGTATGATTCATCAATAAAGTAACAGCATAGTTCTCTTAGAGCAGGCAGGGCTCAAATGGTGTAGATTAAGTGCATATTCAGGCCCTGTAGCTGACTGTATCTGTTGGGGCAAGTGCTGCAAAGCCTTTTAGGTTATTTGGAGTTAGCGTTGCTATGAAGTACAAGCAAATGAGTGGGTGCAATGTATTTACAAATAGACAGATGTAATACAAGAATTCCTACTACACTGGCATCC
Source organism: Streptopelia decaocto (assembly GCF_964273445.1). Lineage (NCBI taxonomy): Eukaryota > Metazoa > Chordata > Aves > Columbiformes > Columbidae > Streptopelia > Streptopelia decaocto. The sequence goes on from NC_138655.1 coordinate 45,060,778, forward strand.
TTGATTTTACTGAATGTTTCATGATACACGTGATCTCCTCCTGCAGTGTGCCTTGGGAAACGTAGTCCAGGAAAAATCAAGCCTGATGTGAGGAAGAGGTGAAGGTTTGGGAAAAGCAAATTGTGGCTTCCTGCAGGCACAGCAGCATCTCAGAAGATGTAGTTTAATGTTGAATTGATGCATAAAGAAACAAAGTATTGCATTTTCAAATTCAGTCCTTTTTAATGCCTTGTTCAGCAGAATTAAAATGCTGTCATTCATGCTGTCAGTAGGATGAAAATACATGTTGGCTCTCCTTGTAGCGTAGATTTGAAGCTTTATACCCTTAGCCATCTCTGACATGTATGTGAAACTATGATGTCTGTATCAGTTTTGCTGAGGAACTAAAACTGATGGTGATATGTCCCTAGTCCTTTGCAGGCACAGCATCATTTTTGAGAGAGAGCAGGACAATTTTGGAGCCTGAGACATAGTTTATTAAAATAAATGTGAGTCTTCAATGGGATTTTAAATTATGTTATTATTCATGAAGAAAGAATTCTCTGGAGGTCTTGGAAGGAAGCTGTTTCAGGCAGGAAGCGAGCAGGAACTGAGAGCTGTGCTGGAAACAACGTGGTGATCTGGCAGAGCCTGAGGGAGGTGATCACCCATCCCTCACTGCCACTAAGCGGCCCTTGCTAACTCTCTCTCAGCAGATACAATCTAGTGTGGCAGAGAGACTCTGTTCCCCAGATGAGTCCTAGTGAGTGTTAGTATCGTGTGTGTCTTCCAGGTGAGCATAACTGAGGAACGGCAGCACAGCAGCCTGCAAAGCTTGTGTGGCAGGCGGTTGGCAAGGGTTCAGCCAAAGATGCTGCTCTTACCTATACTAGTTGTAAAATAGTCTCTCAGAGGCAGTGATGGAAGCTGCCTCAGAAGAGTCATTTAAGAAAAGACAGAAGAAAGTACCTCATGAGGAACAGAAGACAGTCACTATACTGTCAGTGGATGGCCTGAGTGACCATTTGATTTTTCTTGCATCCCTGATTTTGCCATCCATTTCAAGAGACCCCATAGCACATTGCAAGCTGAACGGTGAATTATAGCTGGCTCTGGGATGGGTGGCTGTATCCATCAGCCAAACTGCACACTACATGTGTATGTAACGAGAGGAAGAGAAACATTATTGACGTTACTATTACTGAAGACATCCGAGTGCTATGTCCCATTATCTTAATATAGCCAGTATACACAGAGGAGTGAGAAAATGGGTGGGTCACTTAATATTGGTGAATTATGGTTTTGCTACTGTTCAAGAAGGACAGGAAACTGCTTAAGAGTGTCCAGCATAGAGCAATGAAGATGATTAAGGGAGTGGAGCATCTCTCTTATGAGGAAAGGCTGAGGGAGCTGGGGCTCTTTAGCTTGGAGGAGACTGAGGGGTGACCTCATTAATGTTTATAAATATATAAAGGGTGAGTGTCACGAGGATGGAACCAGGCTCTTCCCAGTGGCAACCAATGACAGGACAAGGGGCAAGGGGTATGCACTGCAACACAAGAGTTTACACTTATGAGAAGAAACTTCTCAGTGAGGGTGACAGAACACTGGAACAGGCAGCCCAGGGAGGTTGTGGAGTCTCCTACTCTGGAGACATTCAAAACCCACCTGGACACCTTCCTGTGTAACCTCACCTAGGTGTTCCTGCTCTGGCAGGGGGATTGGACTGGATGATCTTTTGAGGTCCCTTCCAATCCCTGACATTCTGTCATTCTGTGATTATGTGAATGCACTAGTTTAAACTAAGATATTAGGAGACACATCACTGAATTCTGATGAATCTGATGAAAAATATAGTCTTTATATTGTATGTAATAAACAATTGGATTCTAATGCTATGTTTCAACTTTTCTTCCTGTTCTGGTAAACAGCTGAGAAATTTAAAACTTTATCCTTTTAATGTAAAGAGAGAAAGTGCAAGTAAGGATACACATTCAAAGAAAAAAAATGTTAATAGAATGCTTGGTTCATGTTTTGAGCACAGAATTGTACTGATATTTATGAAGATTCGTATAGTTGGCGTATTAACTTTTGCAGATATGAAAGAATAATCATGAACTTTAATTATACAGAGCAGAATATTTCATCTGCATCTTTCCCTTTCTTTCATCAACTATTCTTTATGTATACTAATATTAGCATGCAAAGCAGTACTGTGTAGTGGTAAATTCATGGACATGCCTAGATTAAGGCAGAGACTTGCAAACATTGAACTAATAAGGAACCTTTAACTTGCAAATACTCTGATTTCCTATCTTCTATCATGCATTAGATGTTGGGTAAATCTGTTTACCTGCTTCTTCAGAACACCTATTTTTGCAGTAATGGTGAGGAAATAATATGTTTTCCGTCATTTGGCTGTTTCTTTAATTCTGTTAAAAAAAAGAAAAGGCATGGTGCACAGTGTTGCTAGTGATCAGAATTGGGGTGTACCTCTTCACTAAAAAAATTAACAAGCTGATATTTGTAAAAATTAATAAGCCAAATTCACCTGATAAAACAGCATTTGTGAAGTCAGTATTGTTATTTGTAACTACCATTGTTTTGAACTGTTAGCTGTTTAGGGTGTGCTTCAGAGTTGGTGCAGGGAATGTTTTGAGTACCATTTGTGTAACTGAAGATCTAACCTCTTTCTACTATGAATTTACAATCCAGACATCTATATCCATTTCAGTTTCAAAGCAACATAAAAAAGGAAAATTTTTTCTTTCACTCTGCTGTTTTATAATTATAATAATAATTTCGTGTGCACATTAGATAAAACTGCAAAACATTTAAAAGAAAATCAATATATCTTTTAAGTATAGGCTTTAAGTACACGGAAATATTTTAAGTGTAGGGTTTTGAAGAAGGGGATTGCTATGGAGTAAAGGTTTGAACAAAGGACACAACCAGCACAAACCCACTGAATTTCATTGCCAGTGGTAGAACAGACGCAGATTTTGATTCCCAGTGCTGGGTGGCGGTGCCTGAGCATGCCTGAGAGAACATGCAAACAGTCCCGGTGGAAATTACTAACCATAAATCCGTTTAAGCCTGGAAAAAAGTGTTTGGACTGAATCAGGAGCTGCAGGTAGACTGAGAGAGGAACAAGGGGAAGAAAAAGTAAAAAGTAGCAGGAAAGAAATGCATTTTATCTTACTGCTTCTGTAAGAAGAACCAATATCACTCCCACAAACAGTTGAGTATTCTCACTACTTTCAGAAGGGCATTAGGTAAGGTAAATGACACATACATTCTTATAGTGCTTATTGAAAGATTGATAGAGTTTATTTAGAGAAAAATTGGGTCTACTGGGTCCTCAGAGAACTTCAGAAGACTGTTTTAGATGGTTGTATAGTGTATAATGAATAGAGCTTGGTGCGCTTTCATGAAGGTTCATCATGTGTAACATTAGCAAGGGTTTTCTATTACACCAACAGCTTCATTTTTTTATTTGATACAGAAGTATTTTCCTTCTAAAGGAGATAACTGAAAGGGCTGGTAAAGGATTCTTTTTTCAATTGCCACCCCCAGTTTTCTCTTAGTTATTTAGATATATATTTTTATAGATAGATTTTTAGATATATATTTTGTTTACATCACTGCAGCAAAAATTAATTGGCAAGGCGAAACTGTAGAACAGTGTTGAAAATTTCTCCTAAGCAAAGTCTGGCTAATATTGACTTTAGTGTACAGTAGCAGCATGTTTGTGCTGAATAGTGACATGAACTCTCCATCTGCAGATGTCAGCCTCCCAACTATCACGCTGGTCAGGACTGAACATATGGTTGAGCAGTGTTTTTCAAAACTTGGTTCTGCTGGCAAGGATTGGCCTCTTCATGCTGTTGACTTTGTTTACGGTTGGGGAAGGGAGGAAGAAGAAGAAAGAAATAAAAAATGGTGTAAATGATCTGACTGTCTGCAGCAGTGCGTCCTCACAGAGACACAGGTTTGTGCATCTGGCACTTGTTCTTGCCTAGGTTACCCAGGACAGAGAAGTGCTCTTGTAGGACTGAAAAAAAGAAAAACCAAAACCAAACTAAAAAAAAAAAACAAACAAGCCCAGAATTAGGGAAATATAATTTAATTGAAGAAAAAGCCAACAAATAAGTTGTTAAAGAGCCCCACGTAAATCTGCTGAGGTCATGTCATTTTGTAAAACCTGGTATGTGCACACACATATTAACAAAATCAGTACCAAAAAAGCAAAATTCTTTCTTTACCAACTAATTTAGTTTGATGATACTTTTAAGTGTACAAGCCATCCCTCAGGTCTGAGATAGGATAAAATAACTTGTGTTTTTTAATGTGTTTTTGGAAGGGTAACTTTTGCACCCCTCATAATTCATTTTCCTGAAGAACATGGTTAGATATTTGGTTCATGGCGTTTGCTGGCTACACTGAAAATTTATTGCCAATATCTGACATGACATTTGCTGCTTCTGTTTCAGACCCGGTGGAGAGATTGTGTGTCCAATGTTTTGCCTGATTTTTCTAGGTAGCGTATTGCTTCATCTGAGGGCAGACACTTGTTCTCTCTATGGTCCTCACTTTGCTTATGTTCATAGATCATCAGGGCTGTAACACCACTGCTGCCAACACTGCCTGCAGGCAGAAGCACAGACCCATGAATTCAGTTTTGTACAAATCTGATTGCTGCATCCCCAGTGGCCTCTGTCCCTGGTCAGGTAACATTACCTGGTGCAATTACAGCTGGCCCCTTTGGAATCCCTGCCCATTTGTCCTTGCTGAAGTCTGAGGGACCTCCAATAGAGGCTGTTCATCATAGAGTCATAGAATGTCCTGAGTTGGAAGTGACCCTCAGGGATCATCGAGTCCAACTCCTGTCCCTGCATATGACAACCCCACAGTTCACACCATGTGTCTGAGGGTGTTGTCCAGTCTCTTCTTGAACACTGTCAGGCTTGGGGCCATGACAGCTCCCTGGGGAGCCTGTTCCAGTGCTCCAGCACCCTCTGGGTGAAGAACCTTTTCCTAATGTCCAACCTGAACCTTCCCTGGCACATCTTCCTGCCATTCCCTCGGGTTTATATGTATATGCTAGTTTTCACTCCAGGAATATTTAGTCGTGGAAGCAGCTCACTACTCCCTGCAGCGAACAGCTTTCTTCCAGCGTGGGAAGTATACTGGTAATGTGGTCAGAGAACCAGGCCACGTGTGGAGAATGGGGTGCCTTGGAGACTCCTGTCCCCTTTGGCACTGGAGCTGGGGACAGTTGTGCATTTGCCTTGCAAGTGAGGTTGCTGAACCTGCATGTGGGTTATATCAGCACCAAGGTTTTGTACGGGTGATGCCAAGCCGCTAATGTTTTCTCATCTGTTCCTACTGTAAGCTGCCTGCAAAGCACCAGTGCAGCTTAAAATATGATCCCCAGTGTCTTTACTGATGTTGCTAATGAGGTTACCAATTAATGGCACCTAATGGTCCATTGTAGCAGTGGTTTTGGTGATGGAGACAGCTGTCCTCTGGGAACGGTGCTGAGACCGTGAACTCATTTTGTATAAGCAAGTGAGCAGCTGTCGCAGGAACATCGATGGGAGAGATTAGGTCACACACTTCATCTCCTGCTGACCCCAGGGCTGGTCCTTGCAGGATGTGGCAGGTGGAAGCAACTTTAAAGGACAAAAGCCATGCTGGATTTGGACCCAGAGATCTAGACACAAAAGCTTTATAACCCTGATACATCCTGTTCACCTAACTTTTTGAAATATTTTATGAGTGAACTAGGATTTTGAAGCAATTTTTTATTTTTTTTTAGAAGTTTTCTCATTGAACTGTGTTGGTCTGTGGTGTGGTATCTTCCTGGCACCTGATTGCAGTATGTAACTCTTGACACTTGTATATCACATTTTTTATTAAAAAAAACTCCCTCTAAGAATACCCTTGCATCAGAGGCTTATGAGTATTTGGAATATAATTAAAAATATATATTTAAGTTCACAGGCAGCACTTTAAGGTAATTAATTCTCATTATTTAAGCTTCACTTTAGTGTTAAGTTACTTTTGGCGTACAGTAGTTGCATTTCATCAGTCTGAAAAAAGGTGGCATTATAGATCTACATTGCATTCCCCTAGTATGAGAGTTCCCGTAAAGTATAGCACACTTTAAAATATAATTGTGTAATTGTTTGTTTTTGGAACATGACAAGAATCTTAAGAGTTAATATTTAGTTAGTAGCTTTCCCATTTATTTTTACTGAACTTATAAAAATACCAGATACTATAATTTAGAAGACATTCCAAAACATGCGAAAGAGGTCTGCTCTAGGATTCACATTCATTCATTTTAAAATCCCCTACAGTCAAAAATATTTAAGGAGAATTAGTTGTTTTATCCTGGTAACCTTATTTGGGAAAAGTGAATCTTTTCATGCTCACCAAAGTGCTGTATAGATACAAAGAACTGTCTATTTTGAGATGAAAGTAAAACTAAGTTTTGTAGGTATAGTCATTGCTAGTAACTTTTAGAAACAAAGTTTCATGGAAATTAATGCCCCCTGCGCTGAGCTGTCAGAGTGGGGAGCTGAGGTTGCTCTGAAATACTCTCCAGGAGTAGCTGACCCTTCCCAATCACCTGTGAGACTGAACAGGCAGTTCCCTGGCTAAGCCTTCTGCTTATTATTGCAGTCTTTTCTGGGAAAGTCTTGGAGAAACTGCTTACAGCTTGGCAAATATCATTATCAGATAAAATGTTGGAAGTGTAAAAAGATGTGGAAACGTGTTTAAAGGGAATGTAATTTCAGTATTTGTACACTTAGTGGTCACTTGTGCTTCACTGAGTTGTTATCCTTCTGTTTTTTGTCTTATCCTGATGGTGTATTTACAATTTTTTGAACAAGTAAAGAAATCTGTAGGCAGAAAGGTTACCACCTCAGAATTGCTTCTTTGAACTTCTGTTCAGCATCTCTTAGTTAGGAGAAATCTTATTTTGTAGCTATCCTAATACTTACCTTTAGGTCAGTTTTACTTTCAGTAAAAGAATAACAAGTTACTTTAATGGGATGAATTTTCACACATTTTCTTCCTGTTTCATGGTAGGCCTGAAGTCTTGGCAGTTTTTTAAGCTTAGAATTCAGACAATTACAGAAAATTCTGGTACAAGTTCCTCATATCTAGATGAATCCTCTAATGAGTCATCAAGGAGGAATAAATGCAGTAAAACTTTGATCATGAAAGTGAGCTCAAACAAAAACTTCAGTGAAATCTGGCTATGTCACACTTTTCTGTCAGTGTCCTATCTGGGGTGATTAGCTCTCAACCGCTTACCAAACTGTGAGTTTGAAGCGGGCAAGTGAAATGTGCTGGATATTTTCAGAACTGTAGTGAGTATTTTCAGAAAATAGACTTCAAAGTCAGAACTTAATTATTTCTAATAGAAAACTAACCCACTAGAAAAGAGACAGTATCCTTCTGGGAATAAGAAATAACACAATCTGGTTATATAAAAAAAAATGATAGTGCTGCTTTTTTAAAATATAGACTTCTGAACAAACTATTAAAAATGGTGTAAGATCAGATATTATTTTTCCAGATGTTTTTCTAAAATGAATCTAGATTTTTTTTTTTTTGGTGTTGAAAACTGACCAAAATTGTTCACTTTTGAAGTGCAAGCTGCCATCTCCTCACAGGTGTTACATGTGCTCTTCGTCTATGTCTAATATAGCTTTGCTTTAATTGGAATTGTCACATGCTTTTCACTGAGTATCATAGAATCGAAGAATCATAGAAAGGTTTAGGTTGGAATGGACCTTAAAAATCATCCAGTTCCAACTCCCTGCCATGGGCAGGGACACCTTCCACTAGACCAGGTTGCTCAGAGCCCCATCCAGCCTGGCCTGGAACATTTCCAGGGATGGGGCATCCACAGCTTCTCTGGGCAGCCTGTTCCAGTGCCTCACCACCCTTGTGGTGAAGAATTTCTTCCTTATATTTAATCTAAATCTTCCTTCTTTCAGTTTAAAGCCATTACCCCTTGTTGTATGACTACATGCCCTTGTAAAAAGTCCTCCAGCTTTCTTGTATGTCCCCTTTAAGTACTGAAGGGCTGCTATAAGGTCTTCCCAGTGCATTCTCTTCTCCAGGATGAACAACCCAAACTCTCCCAGCCTATCTTCAGAGGAGAGGTGCTCCAGCCCTGTGCACATTTCTGTGGCCTCCTCTGGACTTGCTCCAACAGGCCCATATTCTTCTTATGTTGGGGCCACAGAGTTAGATACTTAAGTATCTTTCTTCATAGGTTTGGGTAATTTTCATCACAGTGTGCATGTGTGAGAATTCTGTCTTGTCATCTTCCTTAGTAAGTTATGGCTGCATGCACACTGACATTTTAGTTTGGAGAAGGAACTTGCCTTTGAAACATAACTCCTGTCCATACTGTTGTTTTTTCACACTGCTGTGTTTTTTTTCAATGCAGGAACTGGATTCCTTTCAGTAAAAGAAAACTGGCATTTGCTTTTGCTCTACCAGGTTGCAAACAGAAGTGGGTGTCCAGTGCAGGGGCCCAGGTTAGAGCTAGCCTGAAATACCTACGGTGTGGCATCAGCTCCTTGGTATCAACTGCTTTGCTGTGCAGATCCGCTGCTCCTGGCTGCTCCGCTTGCTCACACAGGTGCAGCTCATGGTGTTTGGTTTGTGTGCAGCAACAGACTTTACAAATGGTAAAATGTGGACTGTCTTGTGACCCATTTTTGTTCAAAATGGTTGTGTAAATGTTTAAACGCCTAAGGAATAAAAAATGTTCAGGTATTAGTGCACTGAGGGAAGACAGTATTCAGACCTCAGTTAAGAAGTAACTCTTAACTATGAGGAGTAAACTGCAAGTAGGGCTCTGCCTGTGCTGTACTTCTCACTGGGGTCTTCTTTGTCATTCCTTCAGGGCTCTGAGTGCATTTGATCTTTAGCTGACTTTTCAAAATTGCCCGTGGCCTTACGTACCCATGCTTATTTTCTTTCACAAGAGTCCATAGACACGCTCCACATTTCATTTCAAAGCTCTTCTCGTGCACTAACACTGATTATGATAGGTCTGCCTATCCATTCACACTTCTGAAGAAAGATGAAGAGAAGTTTCTGCCTATCTCCAATATGGAGAGAGCTTTAAATATTTATGTCAGAGACCACTAGCCAGTTCATTATACTTTTCACATCAATGGGGCCTTTGAAGGTATCTTGTCTATTGTGAAATAATTTCCAGGCCCATTTTACTGCACTTCAAGGAAAGAAAAGTGACAAACCTTCCCCTTGCAGCTTGGAGAGTTGGGTTTTACAAACCGTTATTTCTAATTGCCAGAGCTTAATTTAATAGATGTAGTGATTCACACCAGATGATGGCCTCACCTGAAATGGCTTAGTAGGATCGTTGTTGTAGGTTACTTAAGTGTCAGTCAGCATTCACCCCTTTATTGTTTGTGGACAGAGATTTGCTTCAGTGCTTTCCTGTCATCTGGACTAGTCCAAGAGATAAAGGAGAAAGGGACTTCTGATCAGTGTTGAAAAGGTGTTTATTTTCTTTACTGGGTATCTTGATCTCCCTCATCAAGACAGAGGACTTCTCACCTACAGCTTTCATAAAATCCCCAAATTATGTGTGTGTTGTTTAGTTTTAGTCTTTCATCTCAAATGGCATATTAATTTGCTGTTTTAATTAACTTTATTTTTTTTTTTATTTTCATTATCTATTTGCACAATTAGTTTGCCTTGTTGAAGCCATATCCCACCTTAGTGGTTTAGTCTTTGTAGGGTTTATTGCTCTAAAGGTTCCAGAGAGAGGACAGCTGGAAATGGTTCTGGTGTGTATCTGCCTCAATGCAACTCTGATTTTTCCTGTCTCCATCTGCTGGTAAAAGATGAGATTTGCTGCTCAAACAGATCCTATAACGAGCAACAGAAACTATAAATTTCAAATGATTAATACCCCTTTTGCTGTTATAGACACTTTCCATTAGGAACTGGATAGAAATGAACAATTTATTTGTTTTTAGGCTGCTTAATAATACCTATCGAATACTTATAACTTTTAATCTGCTGTGGATTTATATTGTACTGACAGGAATGAGTTAGATATTCAAATAGATATACTAATAACCTGGGAATTCAAATCAGTGTGCTGATGAAGCTAGATTTGTTCATTTTTATGTTAGTAAGAGACATTCTAAAATGGTAATCCCTCATTTAAAATATTAATATTTTTTACAGTTACTGAGCAAGAAGGTAAAGGAAATGCTGTATAACAGGATCTTCGAGCTGATAACTTACTTTTATCTTATTTCTGCGGACAGGTGTTTAAGGCTTGTGTTATACATAAACTACCACTGGTTCCTCCTAACAGTTACAAAACAAAGGGAGTAAAACACCTACATACAATCACATCAGAAGCTCATTACATAGAGGCTAAGCAGGTGGGGTTTATGTGCAAAACTTTCTGTGTGGATATAGTTAATTCAGGGCATGGTATTTTACTCAGCAAAAGACTTTGCTTCCCAGCCAGTGGAAACGCATTGGCAGGACTGCAGAAGGCAACAGGAGTCAGCAGAGGTGTGATGACACAAATGTGCTGCAACTCTGCTGTCACCTGAACTTGTATATGTCAGAAAAATGTTACATATTGTATTTCTGCATTCAAAACAGTCTAAAATCTGTATATGATTTATGTTATGTAATGAAACGTTTAGGGTGATTGTTATTTCGATCTACTCCTAGTGTTTTCTAGATGCTTCTGGCTTCGATGCTTTTACAACAGAGGTTTTTATAGACCTATAAAACCACCAACCAAGCCTTTACTTTTATTTTCTATTTCAGTCTATCGTGTAGTTGTAGGAATATTTTTCAAACACTGCATAGTTCTGATAGTTATATTCATTCGTGAAGCAAGAGGGTGTTTTATGAGACCTATTTCCCCCCAGAAATTTCAACATAAGGTAGCGTGGGTATTCTCAAGCAAGAAATTGCAAGCACTTTTGTTTCAGAGGCTTTAATTTTAAAGACTTGTATTAAATGTTGTTCTCCTCTGCAAAGTGACTGTAAAAATGACAGCCTTTCATTTAATAGATCTTTTTGCTGTCTTGGCTAAGAGTTTTATCTGTTCACTTGACTGGCAAACTTTTTTCTCTTTACTCCCACTAGCCCTGTAGGTTCCACCTCAATAAAAGAGACTGGCTCTCTTCTCAAGCATCCTTGTTCCAAGGGCTCCTTAGCACTTTCCTAGAGGTGCACAACTCTCTGAAAAAGTCATTTCTGTCCAGAAATTTATTCTTTGTGCAGATATCTAAAAGCAAACAAACAAGCAGCTTCAATGTCAGAGTACAAATGGAATTTGTAGGGCTGAAAATGAAAAGAAACATCTATTTCTTTTTATACTAAGAACACAGGAAGATCGCTGAATAAATGTAAAAACAAGAATAAACAGGAAACCCTGCAATGCAAAGGGTAAAATTAAGTAACTTCTCACCGGTAGACATTGAAACCGATCCAGCAGCTCTAAGCATGAATTGTATTTTGGCTGTGCCTGTCATGCTGTTGGCCAGAGAGGAGTCTGAGACAACTGGTTTAGAATAGGGGCATACCTGTGTGATGGCTGGAACCAGTGGGATGAAACTCAGCCTGAAAGATTGAAGAGTTTAAGTGCCATTCTTGAAGAGAAACATTTGGTGAGGCTTCCATTCTTAAGTCATTTTAGAAAGCGGGGCTTGGACTCTTGCCATGATGAATAAAAGTCCTGAAAATACCTCAGTGATTTATAAATATCCTCCTTGCTGTTCTAGAGTTGTTAGTACCAAATCACTTTGAAAGTGGCGTTTAAGCTTCTCAGTCATAAGAGTTATCAAGAAGGAACTTGATATCTAGTCTGTCCAAGACAGGATTTACTCAAACTGACAGATATTTGTCTAACCTGGTCCCAAAATCCTGCTGTGACAGAGATGCTACAGCCTCCCCAGGCAGACTGTTACTGTGCTTGACTATCCACATCAATAAGAAGTTTTTCCAAATGTCTAATGTAAATCTCCTGTGCTGTGGTTTAAGCCTATTACTTGTCCTGTCCCTTGTGGACATTTCATAGCCTTTCAGACATCTGAATAGCATTATCACATAGTCCCTCATTCATCTCTTTTTAGCCTTAGCTGAGGCTAAAAAAATGTCCCCTTAGGCACCGTGAACATTTTTACCCAAAGCCAGCTTATAAAGCTGTTTTGTTAATGCCTTTATCAGATAGCAATTTCAGGATAAAAGTGGAGTGTAATGGCATATGGCAGGAAATCCTGATACAACTGCATCCACTTCAGAGACTTTATGGTTTAATTGGAGATTTGGGGTTGTATCACTTGCCCAGGTTTTTTCTTGTTGGGATGTCAGTACTGGGATATCAAATTCTCTGTAAGCAGCTACCTTATTCTCATTCAAGTTCCTCATCTGGTGCCTTGCTTCCACAGCTGAGACTTAGGTCTCAGTGCAGCATCGCCTGTTGCCAGATGGGCAGATCAGTTCACTCGCAACAACTCGGCAACTTGTGCAGCGCTGCTGGGTTTCCGAAACAAGGTCTTCCCCACTGCCTGATGTGACACCAAGCAGAATGAAGGCTAGCCTAGTCATGTCCAGGCCCACAGACAAACTCATGATAATGTTACAGATGTAGATGCTAAGGAATAGTACTGTCTTCCCCTGAAGCAGTTTCTGCTCAGTGTAAACCATTTTTTCCCTACCTTTTTTGGCTGGCAAGATTTGGCAAGTTTGTATTGATTTTCTGGCACTTCAGTTAGGAGGGGTGTCAGGGAGTTTGTGCAGATCTTAATTCCCTGTATTTTTAGAAGTAGTAGCAATGCTTAATGTTTTTTTCAGCTGGATGGCAAAGTGCAGCTTCAAGAGCACACTCACATCATGCCTACCTACTTTTGGGTGTCAGTGTCCAGAGAAGGTAGAAGGACCATGACAAAAGAGCACTGCACACTGTGGCCACCGAAAGCTGCAGAATGAGTTTCTTTTTTGAGTTTCTTCTTTGAATATAGCCTTAATGTTTGCATGTGTCAGCTCCACTGAGGTGGCATCTCAGGTTTTAAATTAACATTGTTGTAATGCATTTGTCTTTAATTTAAAAAGAGAGCTCCCCCGTAGGAAATTTCCTAAACCAAAACTCATTAATAATACACAGATTAAATCTTTATCAGTTAATCAACACTATAAACTTCTGAGTGTTCAGAGAGCGGCGTGAGATAACACTGTCGTCATAGTAAGGGTTTTTGAAATCATTAAGGATCCCACCGTGCCGTTTGGGTGGTGAGAAAATAATGATTGAAGATAGGCCCCCCTACAGCGCTCACATGTGAATTCCTCTAAAGATTAAAGCTGCAAATATCTGGATTTTATGTTGGCCTCATCTCTAAAGTATTTTTTAAAAAATATTGGGCAATAGTGGTGGGCAATACCAAGTAAATTCTTAATGAATTAATTAACTCTTAATACCAGAACCTGTCACAATGCCACAAAATTTCTGAGCTGCTGGTTAGTGAAATCTTAGGGAGTGTTCATGGGATGAGAGCCTCACCACCTCCTCAGGACAGCTGTTCCCAGCTGATCTCTCTAAGGCTTTAGCTTGTGGTGGACACTGCACTGCAAATTCCTCATCTTCCCCCACCTTGAATCCTCAGCATGGTCACTTCCATCAGGCTCATGGCAATCCTCTCATCAAGCATGTGCAGTTCTGCTCCGCTCCAGCTGTGCCCTGGGGTTAAAGAGCACAACCTGCTGTGCAGATGGAAGGGACCACGTAGCTTTGGGCAGCTACCTCTGAAGAAGGTTGGGCATAGTGGAGCAGGACAGGACAAAACTTGTCTGGCTGGTAGCGTATCAACACCTCTTAACCCGATATTATTTGGAGTGATGCATATTTAGAAAGTTATGCTATAGAGGCACTGACATTTTCTCCATCAGTACTGAGAATGTGTCAGACCTCCTCTGTGTCACCCTGGGGAGTTCTTTGGAGCCATTTGGATTATTTGGGTTTTTTCAATGAACTCTATGAAAAATAAAAGTAAGTGGGCTGGAATTAAAATAGGAGCAGTGAGAAAGATAAATCATGTTTGTGCACTTCCAGCAAACTTACTGAAATGAGTTAGCAAGAAGTTAGGAGCAGGGGGATAGTGTCTGGGAGTCATACATAATTATTGCCTTTTTGTTTCTCATCTTTCATCTTTATTTGGTCACCGCATCAAGAATTGCATGCTTTTTATCACAAGAGGGTAAATATAAATCAGGTTTGTTGTGGCACTAATTACAGCAGCAGTAATGGCATGAATTACAGCAGCAGTATTATCAAATGAGTTAAGTTTGGAGCACTCTTTTCACCTAAAATACACATTGAAGGTCAGGTGACTCTGCTGCCCCCAGAGGTCTGAATTCAAATGCTGTCTTGGAGTACAAGTGACTTGGCCATTCTTATTTTATTCTTCATATATTGATGTTGTATTACAAAACACAGCCCGCTTGATAGATGCCTGCCCTGGAAAAACGAGAGTCCCAGTTCCTGCCCTTTCTTTAGGATTGAATCCATAGACACCTGTCAAATAAACAAACCTTGTATGGATGTTCCTGTTAAAAAGATGGGAAGTGAACTGCACTGATTAATTTCAGAGACATTGGGGACTGTTTCTCTTTAGAAGTCTTTAGCTACTATGGCACTATCACTTTTGAAAATCAGATGGTAGGTGTCCTCAGTTTTCTGTCACTTGTTCCAACTGGACATCTGTGTGCAAAAATCACAAATATTAAAAAGATCCCTTTTCCTCATATTGTGATATGTCTTCATGTAGTGTATCTTCAAGCAGGTTTTGCAAGGGTAAGTTGTTTGTAACAACTTCCTTCGTATTCATAATTACAGTCAGCTCTGTCACCTGTGAATTAAAACCTTTTATTAAATATGTTTATGAAATGCTAGGTACAGAATTACCGGGAGGGGAATGAGGGGATAAAAGTGCTGTTATGTTCTTATTAACAGTTGCATGATGCATTCCTGTGCCACGTGTTTGGGAACGCTTCTGCCTTGTTTGTGCGTTTGGAGAAAGAAACACAAATACTTTTTGTTTTGTTTTTTAAATTACTGGAGTGAGTGAAAAATCACTTGCTACCAAGAGACCAAATGCCCTGGTTTGGCAAAATGGACTGCTTGCAAGGGTCTGTATGATCCTTCTAATCATACAGCTTTCCTGCAACAGTGTTTCTGTCATTCACAGAGTGGGTGACCTTCAGATCTCTGTGGAAGGGTCTTTAACTCCCTGCTAAAAACGGAGAATGTGTCCCATGATTATAATAATTTATCTGTTCATCCCATCCTCCTTACTTTTTCTTTTCTCTTTTATTTTTCTTTTCAGGATGGAGTAGGTGTAGATGAGAAGCTGTCCTTACGGCGGGTAGCCGTCGTAGAAGATTTCTTTGACATTATTTATTCCATGCATGTGGAAACTGGGCCTAATGGAGAACAAATCAGAAAACATGCTGGACAAAAGAGAACATATAAAGCAGTAAGTAACAACTACAAGTGAGCATCAGTCTCTAAAAGTGTGAATTGAAATTTGTAGTGTATTTTTTTCTTTCAGAGATCTTTCAATAATGCATGAAAACATGCAGCTTAGAAATCACGAGGTCCACATTTTCTGTGTAATAAAGGGCCAGATCCGTTGACTTCAGTAGCGATTTCCTCATTGGTGCAAGCAGGGAATTAATTATTTCTATAATAGTTTGACAATTTCTCTAATAACTCTATCTTAATTAATTGTCATTAAATGGATGAAGTCTTAAAGAAGACTTGGAAGGTATTGCCACAACTTTGCTAAATGAGGTGCTGTACTTCAGCATATGAATGAAGCTGCCTTATAGTTTATGGCTGCAGACTAAGTATACTTAATGGTTTAATGGCATGAAAACTTGTAAATATCCTGGATTCAAAAGGCTGGAAAGCTAAGTACAGTGAAAGAAGTATTGAGAGGGCAGCTCTCACATCTGTATAAACCAGTTGAGTACAGAGAAATTATTATTCTAACAGTTTTAATTGCATGTTGTTGCTTGACCTAAGCAGTTCAGCCACTGCCTTAAAACAGCTATAAATAGCTTTTGTGGTTAGTGGTGCAAATATGACACTTTATTTTTGTACAGAGAACTAATGAAACATTTACTGTACCTTCCCAAGGTGTTGATCCACCTGCCCAGCTGTTTCCAGCTGCTGAAGCACTGGGGGCTCCCAGGGCGGCAGGACAGGGTCTCCCAACTAGGGCCCATCCCACCGCCCTGGCTGGGGTGCAGGGCACCCGAAGCTTCTCTCCCCATGGGCTCAGTGGGAAGAGGGTGGTGGGGGGCTGCGCACAGCACCCCGAGGTGACCTGTCACCCTGAACACAGTGTTCTTCACCTTAAAAAAAACCTGCAGTTGTGTCAGGCGTTTTTCTTCAAAGGTCACCAAAATGTGTGGGAACTCCAGGCTTCTGATACCCACGTCTTCAATTTTTGCCATAAGAAATAGCTCTTTTTCCATTACTGTTTTTTTCAGGTACATAACAATCTCTACTCTGTATCTATGAATCCCTTCACAGATGTTTTATTTATAGGCTATTTCAGACAGTTTGTTGTGGGATAAGCTCTTGGCAAGATTTCTTATAATTTGTTCCCAGTGGTATTGACCTTAAGATAGCTGTATGAAGAAAGGCACCAGTCATCTGGGTATGCTTTGGAAGGCTTGGGGTGATATTTCAGGGTGAACAAACACAAACTGTCTAAATTAATTTTAACCTGTCACCTTGGCTATTTTGATACTTGGTTTTCTCTTTTAGAAAGCATTAGAAAAGTAATATGTTCACTGACCTCTTTCTATTTTGTTTTACTTCAATATGCTCTTAAACAGTGTAGCTCACAAACATTGTAGAATATTATACCAGTATAAGGAATGCTGCCAACTATAAATACAATACTTCAAGTCAGCATCCTACAAATACATGCCAAGTACAATATTTACTGCTGTAAGAATCCCATGATTACAAGTCAGATAATAAATTTGTTTATTGTGAACAGCATGAAAGACAACTAGTGTCTCTTCTGTGAGAACTATTTGTGCAGATTCAATAGCTTACACAGTAGTTTCATTTGATGTTAACTTTTATCGTAACTGAGACCTGAGCTTATTATGTTGTTATGAGCAGAGGATAAAGATGCTCAAAGGTACGTTTGTGTTATTACTGGAGTCTGCAATATCTGTACATTCATTTCATTGCATATTTGTTTAGTAAGGGCATTGAGTCATATTTCCCAAGGACAGGATTCACGTATATAATTCTTAAAGATTTCCATAGATTAAAAAAAGGAAAAAGATTCCAGAACAAACTAATATCAACTCTCGCTTTCTGTCCCAACATGAGAATTAGGTTAAATAAACAGGCCTCAAACTCTAGCAGACTAACTGGGGAAATGCATTCTCCTTTACTGGACCTGTCCATGAAAACACCTTCACTAAAAATGGTGAGCTGTATTGTTGGTCTGTTCCAGCAAGCCATGCAGTGTCTGTCCCCTCTGTGGCTCTGCAGGAGGAAAGAGATAGTGTCTTGTGTAACTGCCTCACAAAATGTTATACCCTAAAAGCTTTATAAATCAAACTGATGTACTTTGGCGTGGTTTAATTTTATTAAGTGAATTGGCAACAAGATTAATTTAGTCTTGTTTCTTTATTCACATGTCAGAAGTGAATCATCCTTGAGATCTGCGAATGTATTTATCATGCATAAATATCCTCCAAATAGTTTGAATGAAGAATTTTTACAGGAAGAATGGTTCACAAACTGTGTGCTACAACTGCTATTTGTTATTCATAATTCATGGAATGTGATGATCACATTTCCTTGGCTCTCTGACTGGATAACTGAAACATTTTAACAGAGAAATGATGGGGAGAAAACCACCACTATTTCAGTGCAAAATGGCTAAACTTCTGAAGTTCATAAATATTGTCATGGATTTTCAGTACCTGAGTATTTCTAAAAAAACAATGCTGTAGCCCTGAGAATTGTAACATATTGATTTCAAGTAATTTATTTGCTTATGTATGTGATTTGCTTATGTATGTGTTAATACCTGTTTTCAATAGTGAACCTGCTTCACTCAAAATTTTTAATAGCATTCAAGCGTGATTAGGAGGGGAATGAAATTGTCAAAGATGGCTTAATTAACTGCTGTTTGCATTTATATGGAGTGACGAACTTGGAGTAGGTATGGCATTTTAAGTTTTTGATAGAGTCACCCCAGATGTTGGAGTGCTAAAATACATCAGTATGTTTCTCTGAAAGCATGTCCAGAACAGCTTACAGACTCAATTAGTGAACATGTAGTCTGCACTGACTTGTTTATGTTAACTGTGTGGAAATTAATAGGATTTTTACAACTGACTTCTGTGGGACTTCCTACAGCAGTGCTGCACAGCAAGATAAATAGGATGTGGTGCTTGGTACCTCAAAAGAGCAGTGTATTGGAAGGGGGCCTTTATATTTTAGTTGGGGCAGCAATGTACCAAACTCAAACTTTATGATTCCTTGGCACAAATCCTATAGATTAATGAGGAAAGCATCTGTGCGTCAAAATTTAAGCTTAGATAAGGTCCCATTTTCTTCTTCTCTGCACACTAACAAATGAGAAGGGAGTTGTACAAAGTCTGTGTAGATGATATGGGAGAGTAACCTTGAAAATGCTCAAAAAAGAGTGAGCTTCCAATTTAACTGGCAGGTTTTGTGCTCATTTCAAGTGCCCGACTTGTAGACAGTGTAAGATTGATGGGCTGGGTTCCTTGCCAGCATAACTGTAGGTAGATCTAAATCAGCAAAAAAAAAAAAGGACCTGACACATATATATAAAATGAAAACAAGAACTTTAAACCATATCTGGAGTATGCCAGACTGAAGGAATACGTAAGACGATGTTTATAATGTCAGCTAGTTCCCTGGTTCCCGGGCAGTTTACAAACAGGGAAAACGTTGAGGGCCTTGATATGAGAGATAATTCTGTGACAAAGGCAGGATATGTGACACAAGGCCTGGCCAAGGCGGTTGCTCAGCAGGGGGACTGGTGACTAGGAAGGTATAGAAGGTGAAAAGAGCATGTTCTTTGGTGCCAAGGAAAGCAGTGGTGCCCAAACAGGTTCCTGCTTGTTCTGCATTTCCTGTGGGTCCTCTGCCGGGCTCCAGAGGAGATGGGGTGAAATGTGCTGATGGAAGGAATAGGTTAATATAACAGAAAGGAATTAGGTTGCCCAGAGTGGTGGTAGATGCCCCATCCCTGGAGACATTCAAGGCCAGGCTGGACGGAGGTCTGAGCAATCTGATCTAATTGAAGGTGTCCCTGCTTATCACAGGGGGTTGGACTAGGTGGCCTTTGAAGGTCCCTTCCAACCCAAACTATTCTATGATTCTATAATTAAGGAGTTGGGAGAAAGTACAGAGGATCCTCCTTGTACGGGCGACTCTGCTTGCACTTGCTGCTGCAGCTCAGTATTCTAGAGGAACCACATTGCTTTGGGATAGCGCTTTTCACTCTCTGTCCTAAAGGACTTATTTTTGTATCAGCATCCCACCCTGAAAGGAGAACTGCGACGTCAAAGTGGAGATGGGGACACACAGAAGTGTTCAGGAAAAGAATCCGTCTGGTGTATTGGGAAATGCGTGTAACAAGTGCACAGCAGACTTTCTGTGCCTTTGGAGAGCTGAATTTCTTGATTCAAAATATTCAGCTGTGTCTAAAATTTAGATTCAAGTGCTGAGGGGGTATATCAGAGGTGGGAGTAACTGGGAAAAGTTGTGACTACAGTGGCAGCATAATGCAACAGGCTCAAGCTGTCAGAACAATTCTTGGTGATTCAGTGCAAACCAGGAAAAAAAATAGCCTTGTTACATTTTTTTCAAGAGACTCAAATGGTCTGTGATGAGTCTGGAGATGGAAAACATCTCTGCCTCCTCTCAGGCCCTGCTATGAGTACAGGTGGGCCAGGTTTAGTCACCAGGCCCCATATTTCAGAGTAGGTCTTCTTTACTTTCTTTAATATTCTTAAAAAAAGATGTTAGATTTTCATTCACTTTAATAACAGAGTAAGTGCCTCACCTCTGTATATTTTATCTAGACAAACTTTCCAAAACTAAGTGCATCATCTACCCAAGAACGGTTTGTGTGAGTCTCACAGTCACCTTAAGCACCTTAGATTCTATGTGCATATTCTACTTTAATATTCGTACCAGTAATGGATGATCTAGTATCTGCCTGTTGAGACTGTGTAGGCACCGTGCAAAGCCTTGAAACTTTACGGCAGTGAACTTGAGTTGTGAGTGAGGGTTGTGATGTCTGAGCAGGAGAAATGGCTCAGGTAATAAAACTCCCAACCCATGAATGAAAAAAGAGCACTGGGCTGATGAACTGGAAGAGAAGCAGGCTTGTAAAACATGGAGGACATATTGATGTGTCAAGGGAAAGCAGCTTGAGGCCAGACTCTGATCAGATAGGTAGTACATAAATATATAACATCTGAGGCACAAGAGGAGTCTGTTAGGTGTGGGGCAATGTCTGAGGTCCTGTGCGTCATCCAGGTGTTGCAGTAACCAGTGTTTCTTGGTTTGGGATCAGGCTGTTGAGTAGCCTCCCTCTTTTTTCTTGTCCTAAGAAAAACCTTACTCAGATTGTGAAATGTGCCATGTGTCTCTTCTCCTCCCAAAACACGAATGTGCTTGTGAGTCCCCTCTGAGCATCACAGTGAACGTGTTTTCCTCAGGGAAGAATTTTCTGACAGTTCTCACTGTGAAATAACATCGTGTCCTTCCAGTACAACTTCCCGGATCAAACAGGGTTAAAGCAGCTTTGGGGCCTGGCTGGTTTCCATCCAGGGCAGGCCTTGTCCTTGGGGAAGCAGAAGAAGGCAAGGTTTGTGCAGGGCCTTAACACGCTTAAATCCTTGCATTCGCACTGTTCCTGTGTGCATGATGAAACAGCTGAGTCCCGTGTGCTTTACTCTATGGACTTGTTCTTGCTTCTGTGCAAAGGGCAAGTGTTGGGTGTCCTGGCAGCGGTCCTGCTAGCAGGTGCTCCCCATTGTTTCAACTCACAGAATTAGTCTTTTGCTACGTGGGGAGAGCAGGGAAGGGAAGGGAGCTGTGAAGCACAAGTTTAACACAAGAAGGAACAGCGTTTTCCCCAATATAGCAGGGTAGCGAGCTCTTGATAAAACTCCCAGCAGTAATATATGTGCTTTCCTATGTCAGCCTTCTATTCTGACTTCTTGCTGAGTAAAGGAGAGGACTTTCCTTGGCTGGTTTGCCCTCCTGTCATCAAGAAACCAATTTCAACCAATTTCTACCACCTGGTTTGATGGCTGTGGGCCCAGGACAGATTATCATCTATCTCCCTCCCTCTCTCCTTCTCTCTCCCTCCCTCTCTCCCTCCCTCTCTCTCCCTCCCTCTCTCTCCCTCCCTCTCTCTCTCTCCCTCTCTCTCTCTCCCTCTCTCTCTCTCCCTCTCTCTCCCTCCCTCTCTCCCTCCCTCTCTCCCTCTCTCTCTCTCTCTCTCTCCCTCTCTCTCTCTCTCTCTCCTCTTGGAAGTCTTCTTTGGATCATCTTCCCCCTCATACTCTCCTTAATTAAAAAAAATATACACACATAACAAAAAACCTCTCTCTATTCTGACACATCGTATCTTCCAGACTACACAGACATTCTCCGTGTTAATGCTTGAGGGGTTAATAGGTTCACTTGTAAGATTTCACTCATGCTCCTCACACTTGTCTTTCCCGCTCTGCCATATGTGTCCTGAAATCTGCTTTCAGTTTGGAGCTTGTTAATTTTCCAAATAAAAATGTAGCTCTGAAAGCTACATCATCACAACATTCTGCACTTAAATCATCTGAATATTGGAGAGTATAAAGGAGCCCTTGCCCATTTTCTCTGCCTGCAGTGATGCAGTGGGAATGCAATATGCTTCTTATAGACAGGGCATGTATCACTTAGCACAAATGTAAACCAGATTACATGCTTAGGTACTGGATTACTTGCCTTGTGGTAGTTGTGCTCTTCATGGGATCCAGTAAACAGGATGAGGGTAAATTATGGGTCTAGAAGGCCTTTGTTGTTGGGCAATGTTTTGGATGAGTTGATATATGTAAAAATCTATTATATCAGGGTCTTTTTGTGAATGGTGAGATAAGATCATAAAAGTTTTGACTCTGAAGCTGCTGAAGTCAACTTTTTATTTTCCTCTGAGTTCAGACTTGAAATATGTGTAGGTGCACATGGACTGTATTGTTAGGAAATTTTTGCTACTTATTCTGTAACTTCTGAAGCTAAAACAAACCTGTGATTTTTGCACTCTTTGTTTAATGCTTCAGATGTCTAGTTTCTTCTTCATGTATTTTTTTCCCTTTACAATGTAAAAAGCATTCAGCTGTAAGAGCTATGCTTAGTACACAATACCTAAACACCAACCTGCTAGAATCTGCTTATTTTCTGCTTTGTCCATGATACAGAATACATCCAAATACAAGGTAACACATTTCTACAA
The DNA here is from genome assembly GCF_964273445.1 of Streptopelia decaocto. Taxonomy (NCBI): domain Eukaryota; kingdom Metazoa; phylum Chordata; class Aves; order Columbiformes; family Columbidae; genus Streptopelia; species Streptopelia decaocto. The sequence continues at coordinate 45,083,370 of NC_138655.1, forward strand.
GCAATGTGAGATTAATACTAAAGTGCAATAAAACCACTAGTAGGAATAAGGAATCACGTAAGGATACTTCTAAAGCTTAATTTTTGAAAAAAGTATACCCCCAATTTTATCGAGTAATTTTATCAATATGGTAAATCAGCACTGATTGTTCTTTGATGGGTACAGGCGCATGCATGAGCAGTTTCTTGGAAGTCATGCCAAAAATGTGCCTGTGTGCATTGACAGTGTGTGGATGTAAATAATGTGATATCCCCCACTTCAATTTTCTGGCTTTATTTTTACTTCAGATGTAGAATTGTGTGCGTTTTTGTGTGTGTGTAAATGCAAGAAACCAATATTGTTGTAGCACATCACTGAAAGATGAGTTTTTGTTAGCTAATGGCCTTGAGAAGAGAGCTAGGTGCAGGGCCACTGAAGGCAGTGAGAGCATAGAGTATCAGTGAGGACTGCGTCATTATTGCTTGCTTTCAGATGGCATAGAGGACAGAAATGATTTTTCCTGATGAAGTCAGGCCACTGTCTAAAGTATTTCTGTATAGTTACTTAGAAAGTGTCATAGGCCTCCAGGTTGTGCTCTGAAATACTCACATGAAAGCCAGCTCCAGGAACTACATCAGCTCGACCTTTTGCACAAGCTGGTAAGCTCCACTGAGGGGTGAAATACAGAATTTTGTGTTCGGCCTTGTGCTAATTTGATCAGAGATCTTCCTGGCTACAGCTGGTGCTAAGCCAGTTGGTTGGGAGCATGGCCAGAGCAAGCAAGGCAAACAGGAGTCTGCACTGTTGGGGGTCATGAGGTTGTGGGGTTTTTTTTGTAAGCTTTCTGGCATTGTAAATTGGAAAGAGCTTTTTGCCCATATTCAAGCAGCAAGAATAAGGAACTGTGGGTTATGTCCTCTGTGTATCTCTTTTAATGCCATAGTTATTGTGTTAGGCCAATTTATACAGGCTGAAGTCTTGGACTGTGATTGATTCAAATTGCAAAGTAAACAGGAAGAAATTGGTGAAAACTGGTGTTATTTAGGGAAGGGCATCCTTAAAATTGTGTTGCAGTGGGAGGCTGGAGACACAAGCATCTGCCACGTGGACAAATTTAGTTATAAAACCAGGTTCCCTTATAGTCAGTGGAGCATACCTATCAAATCTGGGACTTAGCTCACTTGCTTTCCATAGAGGATTTTCATCTTATTTGAGCAGGACTGGAATTTTGTCAGAGATGCTTGATTAGAATAAATGGAACATTCTTATCAAATGCAGGCTACTAATGAACCTATGGGTAAGCTCCATTAGTTTCAATACAGTGCTAAATGTGTTAAATGTTACGAGAGGTTTCTGCGTATGTACATGTAACAATTTTCTTAATGCTAAATTCTAGCGGATTTTAAGTTCTTGTTTAGATTTCATAAAGCATGCACATAACCAATGTTTTCATATTTAGAAAGGTAAATAGGCATCTGTTCCATGTTAAAAAACAGGAAAAATAATCTGAAAATATTTTTGGGGTAGGACTGTCCATTCAAAAATGTCTTTGTTTAGTGCCTTCATTTTCAGATAAATTTTTTCAGGCCCAGAGAAAATTTTTGCCAATTTTCATTGCAGAACGAATTTTGCTTTTATACTAATTCCCCTCTATGCCCTCAAAATCAGATTTTTTGTTATACAAATCAACAACAACAATAAACAGCCCAAGCAACAATACTATAAACAGGATGGCATAATTTGCATCTTGCATCATTTCTATGTATTTCCATGACTCATGTCACATCAACAAACAATAATTTAAACTCCACCTGTTTTCAAAAATACTGTCACTGATAAATTTGGTCCATGGAGTTTTAGGAAACATAGTTTCAACACAGCTTAAGTAGGTGACAAGCCAAGGAGAAGAGTGTAAGAGAGTTAAAACTGTCCAGTCCTCCTCCTCTTAGCACCCTTGAGAGGAACACGAGTGATTTGCACGGTATACAATCCCATTTACATCCAGTTAAAGAAAGTTATCTTGTCCTTTCTGTATCCACACTTTCATACATGCCACCTCCATTCTTCTGCACTTGCTATAGAGACTTGCATTGATGTAGTGCTTGATAGGAAATCAAATCCTGCTGTAGGTTTTACAATAAGAGAATACAAGCAGATATCAGTTGACTGTTCTTTTAATCTCTGTTGTGGCACTTTGTCAGTCTTTGGGGATTTTCTCCATTGCAAGACAATCACCTTGGCTGGTAAAAGAAGGGCTGGAGATTCCTTACAACACTTGCACTGTTCAGTGTACATACATCAACATATATAATGAATCACAGAAAAGCCATGGCTTTGCCTGGTAATGTCTTAAAAAGATCCAAGTGTGGAGATTCTTCCACCCATCTGGTAAACTTGCTCCAGTACATTGGCCTCCTAGAGAAGATGTTTTTCCTGATATCCAGTTTGAATGTCCCAAGCTGCAGCAGGTGGCTGCTGTCCCTGGTTACACCCTCTGAAGAGTTTCCACAGGTTTTGTAAGTCCTGGTCAGGCAGTGGCAGGCTGCAATTACATCTTTCTCAGCCTCTGTCACAGAGGCACCCCGAGGTTAGTTTAAGGGGCAACAGGGTCCAAAACAACTTTTATTAAACCGGTGAGAAACACGGTCTTAGCACTCCAAAAGTGACTTGAATACAGGTTCGGATATCAGTTGAGGAAAATTATTAAGGGGTAGCAACTAATACAACAGGAGGTCCACAGTGTGCATGCACGTGGCTTCACCAAAAACAATACTGGAGCCGTCTCTGAGTCCGGGAAGAGTACACGCTTGCCTGAACACGGTATGGGATTACTTTAAAGGGCTACATGTACTCGTGTTGAGTACGGAAAGTGTACCACTCGCAATCCTGCAAGGGTAAATTTATAATACACTCGCAATCCTGCGAGGAGAAATACACATGCAAATGTGCACGGAATATTACACGTGGTTATGTGGAAGCACGGGAGGAAAATACCCTCGCGATTATGTGAGGAAGTAATTTATACACGTGCCCGTATTGAGCACAGAAAGCACACGTGCAAATGTGCACAGAAAGTATAAATATATGTGCAAAAGTGCATGGAAAGTAAATACACTTGTAATCCTGCGAGGAGAAATTTTACTCACACGCAAGGCAAGCGGAGTTTCCATCCCTGGGGGAGCTCTCGGCGGCAGCATCTGGTTCGTGCTCCAAGAGATCCGCGCAAGAGGCGGAGTCTCGTCAAGAATCCCATTTCTATAGCCTGATCAGATCTGACTGTAGGCATTCCAGAAACTTCTCTGCACCCCCACACTGGCTGTGGGGCGCCCCTGAAGCTTCCAAACATCCCCCACACTGGCCATGGGTGCCCAGTGGTTCCCTGGCGCCTCAGCGCTCCCTTCTTAACAGCCCTGGCCAGGGGCTCTGGGGCCAAACAAAAGAAGCTGTTGGCCTCAAGCAGCAGAGAGAGAGGGAGATGTGTCTACTCCTTCCATATCGAAGGAGGGAGGGGGAGAGAGGGGGCTTGCATTCTGCCACAGCCTCATAATCTACTTTTGTCACATAGAACAAATCCAACACTCTCAACCTTTCCTTCAAGTCACCTGCTTTAGGCTCCAGCCACCGTGGTGGTCGGCCACAGATCCCTCTCCTGCTTCTTAGCAGCATTCTTGACCTGTGGAGGGGCAAACAGGACACATCGTTGCAGCTGCTGCCTTGCCAGCACTGAGTAGAACAGGGTAATAACTTTTCTTGGTCTGTTTGCCATACGCTTAATGTTGCCAGTATGAGATTTGCTTTATCTGTGATCGGAGAGTACACTGTTGGCTTGTTTTCAGCTTGGCACTGGCCAGCACCTCCAGGTCCTTTTCAGCAAGGCAAAATGTCTATAAAGACAAATGCGTCCTTGGGGGAGGCTGGAGGGAATGTAATCTTTAAAAGCAGCAACAACTGCTTCCTCCTCTCCCCTTTTGAAAAAGAAGAGAAATCCCTCTGATGCCTGCTTGTGTGTATGTGGTTGGAAAGAATGGTAGTGATGAAAGGAGGAAACAACCAAAAACCTGTCATTTAAAGATATCTCCAGATGAAGATCTCTAAGATCAAGTGGCCCCTAAACTCTGTAACTGTTACTAAAAATAACTTTTTTACCCTGTAGTATTAAATCACAAGCTTTCCAAGCATATTTTCCCAAACCATTCAAATACAAAGTTAAACTTAGCAAGGAGACTGTCATCACTGCTAGGGCATGTAAGCCAAGCATTTTCTTTTTTGGGATTAATTATAAGAAAAAAATTGCTTTTCATTTTTCTTTTTAGAAACATCCCACAGTCAGTTGCCTGTTACATACGAATCTTTTTGCTGAAAGCAAATTGGAAAAAACTGTAAACAGAAAACCAAACCCCTTTTGATATAAGTGGATTTTTTTTTTCCAGTATCGACTTTTACTAGCCATTAGATGGTAAGTACGCAGATTGGAGAGATGTTTCTTGGAAATCCTACATATTATGCAGAACGTGCTTTCATTGTGCTTCCTGGCATCATAAGGTAATATGCCTTATTTGGAAATCTAATGATCAGTTCTGTTAAATTATGTTCAATCGGTGTATGTAATAACACCTATATATTGTTATTAATTTCAGATTTCAGAGACCTATGCCTTCCTACCGAGAGAAGCGGTGACACGATTTCTAATGAGCTGCTCAGAGTGCCAGAAAAGAATGCATTTAAACCCAGATGGAGCGGATCATAAAGGTAGTTTTAGTGTCAAATAGTGGAATGTAAAGTCATTTTATTCCTAATACCCATTTATATTTTCCTAGCTTAAGAGAGAGTTCATAAAAATTTGGTAGACTGGAACAGTTCAATAAGTCAGATCATCTCATTTACTTAAGCTGGAAGGTAGTGAATCTTCTGCTTTCACTTAAGGATGGAGTGTGATACCATAGGCATCCTCAGTAGAAAGATGATTTTATCTGGAGGAGATAATTTATTTTGCTATGGAAGGGTTTATATGGGGGCTTAAACGAAAGGAACAGATAGGAGGTATGTGTTGTAGGATAGAAGAATGTATCACTTTTCATGATTTGAACTTGATTTTAATTTTTATTCAGGAGACTTCTGTCTGTGCAGCCTACAAGCAATTGAAAATGCCAAAGTTAGAACTAAATGATGTAACTGTCTGACTTTGACTGCAGAGTAGGCTGAAGTGGCCTCCACAATTAACATATAATGCATAATAAATATTTTTATTGCAGATAATGGAAAACCTCCAACTTTGGTGACCAGTATGATTGATTACAATATGCCAATTACTATGGCCTATATGAAGCACATGAAGCTGCAGCTACTAAACTCACAACAAGATGAGGTAAAACCTGAAATATTCCAAGTTTCTTTTTCTCTTCTCCCATGTTCTTAGGTGCTTGCCTTTGTGGTAGCCAGGGAAATGAACACAGATTTTGATCCCATCTTAATCAGTGCTAAAATAGTGAGTCTGAAACCAAACCAAGGCTGTGTGCAAGTAATCAGGTTGAGAGAAAATGTCGTGGCGTACCACCCTTACATGGTTGGGGGTAATATGCTTTACTGCCTCAAATTACCTACAGGTGCCCTTTTACTGTCTGGACCAGTGGGAAGGTTAAGGCGGGCAGTATGTTCACCTGAGGCTTGGTGCTGTGCTCAGCAGTGACTTCCATTGTCTGCTACCAGAAAGCAATACCTTCAACAGCTGAAATGAAAGCCATAGTGGTGTTCCGAGGGTTAGCAGCCAGGATACAACACATTATAGTCAGATAGATTGAAACCCTGACAACATCAGTTTAAATCTTCAAGGCAAATACCTTGATAAATAAGAATAAGGGTTGCTTTTGAAACTTCGAATAAAAATACAGAAAAAAATAAAGGAAGAGAAGTGGGGTGATACTCTGGCTTGTTCAGAGAGAACTGGAGTTGAATTGCATTTATTTTTTCCCCCAAATTATTTTATTTCTGTGTTTCATTCAGAGCGCTTAAGAAGTGCTTCAACAATTGGATGGCACCTACCAAATTACTTGTAATAAACTCATTTTGCTAGAAGTGTGTTCATTTACCATTTGAGCTGCCAAGTAGTTAGAAGCCCAGCTATGTGCTGGCAAAAAGCAGTTCTGCATGCTGTGTCCTTCTGCCTGACTACAATATACTTTTTTTTTTTTTAATAAAGAAAACCTTCAAAAGCAACCTTAGCAGCTGGGTTATGTTAAAGACCTTGACCAACTCCTGACTTCTGTGGAGTCAGTCAGATTTAGTTTCATAAGAAGGAGATATGGGCTATTGGTGGAGATTTCTAAATTATTCAACACCTCATGGAATGGGGATTTCATCACTTTTGTAGAAATGTCAGGATTCTTGTTTCACTTGTGCCTTTATTTTTTTTAAATTGTGGAGGATGTGGGGGGAGACTCTGCATTCCTCACACACAAATACATCCTGGTCATCTTTTTCACCTGTTGAGTCTCCCCTCTGCACGCTGCCCCTTTTCAGGAATGTGACAACAGGATTTTAACAGTGGGAGAGAAGAGGCTTTGTGCCTGAAGTAGCCTTAGGAGTTAAAGGATTCTTTAGTTTTTCCACTGCTTCCCTTTGAGAATTATTCAGAACAGGGTGAAGCACTCATGCAGGATCAGGGCCACCTGCCACAGTGCTTCTACAGCCTGAATGTTTTGGTGCAGTCTTTCTGGTCTGATGACTGTAATTTTTGTTCAACCAGTTTTTCATCTGCATGAACCAGTGGCAATGACACGGTGGCAGCAGGAAGCACCATTGCTTAGTATCTCCCTGTCTAGGTCGCTTTCGTCACCCTAATTTTACTGTGTATGAAATATTTGCAGCACTGGATTTAGGAACAGAAGCATAATTTTTGGTATGTTTTAGTAATCATGTGTTTGCCAGTGGCCACAATGAAATTTCTCAAGATAATCTTTATGTCTTTTCTCAAAGCAGCGTTTTGGTAAGAACTTGCTTTTCTCTGTGCTGTACATTTGCTGAACTGAGAAAAAAATGGCAGTGAAAACATAGTACAAAGCAGGAAGATTCCTGCTGCATGCATTTCACACACGTAAAAAACATGCTTGGGTTTGTAGGAAGGCTCTGTTTCCAAGGTTTCATCAATCATATCTGTATTCTTGTGGAGGGGGTGGAATGGAGACAGGAGTAAACTTGGATCCCACAACTAGCTTGCACAGTGACTGAAAGGCTCCTAATTCTCTGATCCTCATTTCATCATTTTTAAGCTGAGGTCATTGATGAAAGGGAAGAACAGGAGAACTAATACTGTGTGGGAATTTCCAGCTGTGCTGCAACCAGTGTAAAGATGCCAGTGGCTTCCACTCCTCTCCCCATGCCTGGGTGTCCACACACATTCAGAGAAATGGTTACACATCTTGGTGAGTGAGGTGGAGATATTCAGCAGAGTGCCATAGACAAACACAGGCATCCCATGTGTGCAAGCACTGGATAGCCAAAGCTCCCTTTCTGGGAGTCCATACAGGTTGCCTAACCTCAGAATTGGAAAATACAAGCTGCTGCTTGTTGGTTCCTGCAGGGATCAATGAGAAATACCACTGTGCCTTAACAGAGGCGCAGCCGTCCAGAAGTTCTGGGGGAGTCTGCGTTCTGACCTTGCTCTTTGAGAAAGCAGCATGTGTTTTCCCAAAACCTCAAAACCAGCTTGATGAGTGCCTTGGCCCTGTCTGTCTGGGGCAGGAGGCTAGTGGGCACCATGTCCCATGGTTCTTGTGCGAGGGCAGCGTTTGGGTTTTTGCTGCTCCTCTAGCTGGGGTTCTCCTGACTTATCTGGGCAGGGCAAAGAGGTGCCCACTAGAGAAGCCCTCACTCCTCCATTTCATTTTTTTTACAAAACTTTGATAACAAGGTATGTTTCTTTCATTATTTTTCATTGTCCTGGTGTGACAGTACAGAATAGCATCAACTTGTGTGTTGTCCCACCTTCACTCCTGAAATGCATTTGTCAGCACTTCATCATGGTTCAACAGGAGCTGTGACCACAGTGAACTTCCCTTCTGAAAACGAAAGAAACACCCATACAAGCTGGAAACATCACTGACACCCAAGAGAGGAATTGATTCAAGGGCCAAGTGCTCAGAAAGAAGAAAGCAGCTGTGTTAGCATCTGTAGAAACCAGTTCACAACAGATACACAGTGAATCATATTCTAAAGATTACTATTTTTCTAAGTAATTTCTGGTGAACAATCCAGAAAAATTAATCAGAATCCTGTCAGTTAAAGTTCAGTTTTTGTTTAAAAAAACCCAGTATATTAATTGGAAAAGTATTTTGAAATAATCTTTAGCGGATACAAAGCTATCTGGCTTATTTTTCTGTATGTTCTTTAAATGGCTTTTCTTCATAACAGGAGTAGTTATCTCAGAAAAATTGTCTCTAAAAAAATATCACCATAGGTTTTTGTGCTGCCTCAGCAGCTTACAGAGCAAGACTTGTCAATGCTTGATTTTTAATTCACAAGTGCAAGCATGAACTTCAGTGGGACTGAAAAAAGTAAAGTTAAACACGTATGTGAACATTTGCTGGACTAGGTCCAAAACTGGTTTGCTTTTGTAACTGGGGACAAAATATTTGATCAGGACTTTTTCTTTTTGCCTTCTGCTGTCATCCCTAGTAGAAACTCTGTAATTAGACTTGATGGATAATTCACAGTATCACATACAAAAGATGTATGAAGTAAAATAAATCTCAAGTTATTCTCAAATTATTATATTGCTTTGGTTTGCCATTGACTGCCGTATGATCATGCTCAGAACTTTTATAAGCTTTATCATTTAAATAGACGCTTCTTTAAACACAGTAGCAGTGTAAGGGTGACATCTTGTCAAGGAAATTTGGTGATGGTTAGGTCAAGTTTTCATTTGGAAACACCTTACCATGAGTGGTCGTCACGGGGTTATCAACCTTGCTTGAGGAAGGTAGAGGATTCAGGCAGGGAATGTGGGGAGCTCTCCTCAACCAAATTTAAATGACAAGAACTTGGTATGGGGTCTCCGGTTACTAACCCTCTTTTGCAAAATACTTCGGGAACAGGTAAGAGCGCAGTAATGGAGTATCCTCATAGCTGAACAAATTGCATTTGTCAGATGATCATATTACATCAATGCTGTGCTTTCCTGGCTCTTCTTTATGTGCTCTGCTTGTTTGCTTATATACACAAAGATTGAGCATGATTACACTCCACACCAGGTGTGAGTGAAAGGAACAAGGATGAGTAAACTGCACATGTAATGTGAACGGTATATGATGTTTTCTGACGCGACTCTGCAACTTTCAATTTGCAGGATGAAAGCTCTATAGAAAGTGATGAGTTTGATATGAGTGACTCAACTAGGATGTCAGCTGTGAACTCTGACCTCAGCTCAAATCTGGAAGAGAGAATGCAAAGTCCTCAGAACCTCCAGGGCCAGCAGGATGGTAAGGCTCTCGTTTCATCCAGAAAATGTGGTATTGCCTTGTCTTTTTCCTGTTCTGTGCCTTCATTTAGTACCTGCTGTGTCCTTTTCTTCATAGTGTGTAATTTGAAGTATATGTTCCCTATGTCTCAGCATGAAGACAATGAAGTTGGATTTTTTTTCAGGTTAATTTATTTGTTGCTTAGGCAACAGGTGAATGTTTAGACCACTATATGTGAAGTATTATTATTTTACTGTTTTTATATATGTAGCGTGACCATACACAGGCATAAAGAGAAATGAAACTCAAACCTTTCTGAGGCAGCACAGAAGGCTGAGAAAGTTGTTTACGTTGGATGAAATGAAGGAGAGGGGTGTGACAGAAGCATGGTTGTTTGAGAGCTAGGAATTGGCATGTGATATTGAGAAAAAAAAAAAAAAGGATAGAAAAGACAAATTCTAATAGGAAAATAGAGGTAAAAGAAGAGAAAACAGAAAGAGCAGCATTGTAAACCTGAATGTTAATTATTTCTGTGTCAGGTACAACACAAAGGTAATTTGCTGGTGAAAGAGGTGGAAGAAGATGCATAAAAGATGCATAGATGTGTACTCTGTGATTTCAGCACTTCTTATAGAATGAGTTAGATGGGCCTGGTTTGGCTGTGAAGCTCACACAGTCTGTCCACTATGGATTGTGACAGTGGCTCATGGAAGGCACACAAATGCACAATATCCAAAGTGCAGGTCTATTCTATCACTATTAGATACACCATAATGGTATTCTGCGTTTGTTACTCTGTAATTTTCAGATCTTGTGTGTCAATTCAGAATTGCTTCTTAAATTTATCCTGAACACTAAATATATAGAATGTGACAGTTAATCTGGATTCTTTCCACTTTCTGCGTCATGGTCAGTTGTAGGCTGGTGAGCTATTTGTGTGAGAGAGGATGTGCTGATAGGATCTGGTGATGGGTAGGACCTCCCGCTGTGTTGCTTTCTGCACAAATGAAGGAGGAGGAAGAGTGTGATGGTTTGGTAGGTCAGATTCTAACCACAGCTGCCTTTTGTCTGACTGTCCTCAAGCTATCACAAAATTTGTTTTGACTTAATTTCTCTGTACATATGTTCACTAAAGTTCTGATGCACAAGATGTAGGAAAGGTCAGTTCACTTTCCTGTTGACGTTTGACTTTTCAGGGCTAATATACGATAATAATACTCCTCAGAGTTTTCAGGGATACTTAGGAAGGTGCCATTTTCGTATATCTGGCTTTCAATGCAAAACTGTGCTTTAGGGCTTTTTCCTTACCTATATACTTAATCTGTTTCACATATATAGAGTAGTAATTGTATGCATGCATATGTCTGAACTAAAAATTATGGCTCAGTGTAGTAACCTGTGAAGAAATACCTGTCATACGTGTCTTAATACCTGCCACAACCAGATTCATGTGCCGCATCTAATCGTATTAGAACATTAGTACCAAAGATAAGATGCTGGAAAACTGTCACTTGCTATTTAACATGTATGGGAAAAAATGCACTGTGGTTTTTGAACTACAGGTAGCGTGATCTTACAGAATTGCTTTGAATTTCTCAGCTTTCTTTTCCTTCCTCCCAGATGGTACTTGCTCACCTTCCTAAGGCAATCCTATTTTTTGCTGCATCTTCTGGCTAAAGCAACTACTGATAGATCTGAAATAGCAGCTCTTTGTGCTTTACAGGTTTCCTGTGGTAGCTGTCGTCAGGTAGTGAACCTGAGTGTGGCTACTCATAGCAACACTGCTTTTTCAGATGTGGGAGAAGAGGCTGAAGGAGGAAATGAAAGGCATTAGAGAAAGAGGAAGAAAGAAGAATGATAAGAGAAAGCAGGAAAAAAGAAGGCTGAAAGAAATTAATGAGCACAGGGATAGGGGAGTGGAAGTGGGAACAGAGAGAAAGGGAGACAATAAGGAACTTAAATGAACTTAGTAATACAATCCCTTTTGCCGTCACAGCCTTTGCTGTAAAATTTTACAAATGTAATACTTAATTATCGTGCACATACACCAAAATAATCACCAAAATGTGAATTCATGTGTCTAAGGTGATTCCTGCCCACTTCCCTCTAGCCACCCTATATGTCCATGGGAGTTTATGTCAGTCACCACATTCAGTCTACAGATGAAGACACTTGGCATTTGGCTCGTCTGAAATGTCTTTGCTGTGTTCTGGCAGGTGAAAACTTACTGCTGTGTAAGGTTGTCTGTGCACATGCGGTTGGGAGTGGTATCTGTGGTGGAATGCTCTGCTGCACAGGTCTTCTGCTGCCCCAAGGATGCCATCACTGGGAGAATGATTTGATCATTAGGAAAACTGCTGCCTTGGGTGGATTAGTGACCGCTCTAGTGTACCTAAAGGTGATCCATTCTGTCACTTTGCCTACCTGGCTTTCCATGCCAGGTGGCATGAGAATATTTAGGGACATCTGTTGTTTTTTTCCATGGATTTCAACTGATTTGATACTAGGATATAAACAGAGTCCATGTACCCTCAAGGAGCATAAAAGTGAGCTGGGCCACACCACGGAGATATAGATGGAGCCTCTTCCAGTTCAGTTTATGAGAGCATAGTGGAGTGCTGATGCTGTCTGCATCAAAGGAATAAGATGCTTGCTTACTCTCTTCCCTTGGGGCTATATCTGCATCGTATTCAGATGGGAATTTGGCTTTGGGACTCCACTGCAGAGCTCATACTAGGAAGATTTGACTTGAGGTTTCTCATTGTCCTCCAGTCTAGTACTCTGTGTTTTTTATTTCTCATGGTTAGGTTGTTTGACCCTAAATAGAATAAAGGCAAATATGAGGCCCACAGTATGAGCTGAAAGCAGTAGACTCTTCACCCAGAAATGTCATGGTAGGTAGAAAAACTACTGAGAAGGAGAATACGGAGAGTGGATGTGTGTGTTTGCTCACAGTAGATGGCTGCTGGTACTGCACTGGGCTCTACAAATGTGCTGAGGCTTCCTGAGACTCCTTGTGTAAAGCATATAAGCTTGAAAAATAATGTGGATTTGAGGAAGAAATGAAAAGTGGGGAGAGCTGGTGAATTGTATCTGCAGTACTGAAGCTGCTACAATACTACGAAGGACAGTTCCCACTTTACATTATCCTTTGTATGCTTTTAAATAACAGGACCTTGAGTCACACCTGCCAGTGGTGAATAGCTGAAAATAGCATCCTGAGCACCTGCAGGGCTGCTGCAACGATGGGGGAGGAGTTGGAAAAGAGCTGCTACTCTTCCCTGGGGAGTTAGGAAAGGAAAGCAGCTCTAATTTGCAATCGGTTCACTCCCCAGCTGGGAATGGGGTAGGGCTATCTGGTTGCCAGTGCCTCAGAGCTGCTTTCCCTAGCAGCCAGCTGGATAATAGGGCTGCAAATTGCTGGTATATTCCTTTCTGTTTTGCTCCCTCTCCCGTTGCTTGCCCTTGTTTTCTTGCTTCCCTATACATGCTACATCTCCCTTGTCCTAAGCTGGTTCTTTGGAGCGAGCCCTGCATACCATTCATCTGTGGGCAAAGCTTCCACTCAAGAGCTGTCACTCATTCTCCATCCTCCTAATAATGCTCTAGGGACTCTGATGTTGCTGTATCAAACCCTTTTGCCCTTGTCTCAGACCACAGGCAGCAGGCAAGGTTAGCAAACTGAGTTGGAAGTAGGGGAGCTTGTCTTTTTTTAAAAAAAAAAAAAAATTAATGCTTCAACCTGCAAAGAAATGATTTTTCTAGTGAAAACTGACCTTTAGGTAGGTCTGTCAGAGGGGCAACAAGAGCTTCTGCCCTGAGGGAAAATGGGATTCTAGTTGCCATTGCCTGTTAGCTGGAGCCCTGTGCAGAGCAGCCGAATGCGTTTTCTCCCTCGCTGTGGTGGTTCATTAGTTACTAAGACGTGCGAGAGGTGTAGGGGGATGCTCTGATTAGAGGAAATTAAGAATACGCACAACTCTAGAAGTAACAAGAGTTAAGTGTAAATTTTATGATATTTTTTTTTTTGGGATTTCACTATGTGAGCTATCAAATAAAAATCAGGGATGAGACTATTTGACTGTAACTCAGTGCAAGATGCAGAACTCATTTATTTTCAGTATTTCTCATTGTACTGAGGTACACCAAAACATATCAGTGCTTTGCATGGGTTTGGTGGAGAGACTATGTTCTCTTCAATCTAGTTCTTAGAAAACGATAGTTGCATGTTTATACATATTTATATAGAACTCCCTCTCACAGGCACTGTATGGAGACTGTGTTTATAGCAGCTAGCTATGACAAAATATGTCACACTTCAACCTTTGACAGGAGTTGTGCTATCATCTTAACTGTGGAGATTAATAATAACCTTTTCATGGTTGTATTTTTTTCAATTTATAGAAAATTGAGCAATAGTAGTGTAATACAATGGAGGATTATTCATCCAGGTAGTTTGTGGTCATCTGGATGGTGCCAATTCTCTTTCTCCAGCATGTTCAATTTGCCAGGCTTTCCGTGATATAGACATAGGAGATGTGGCTGGTCACATTAACTGTTCCCTTCACTGATTTTGTGTTTGTGGTAGGTACAAGTGTTGGAGTCAGTAATCTAAATACCTGTTTTCTGCATCAAAGTTCTAATCTTTACTCAACAGCTTCACCTGAAAAAAGTAACATTAGCTGATTAAGTTAGTCAAAACTGTGCGTCTGTGCAGGGGTGCAGAGTTTGCTGTACCCGTGCTTGCTGTTGGTTTGTTTTCTATGAACTGAGTCCAAGCCAAGTGTTTAATCCATTTTCCCAATCTCAACTGGCTGTACTGTCATACTTCTTTCTGCCTTTGTCTTTATCCCACTAAAACGTAGACTCCCTGCCTTAAAACATTGACTTTTCTTTCTCCACAAAGCTGTGTAAGATGTATGAGTTGGACCATCAACTGCAGACCAAAGTGAGGACAGGTTGGTGGAGGAGCATACTGGAGTAAACAGTCTCTGCTGTGGCCTGTGTTTTGGCCCTGCTCTTCATATTGAGTGAAGCGAGTGGTAACAAAGGCAACATGAGAGCAGACGATTCCCAGCACTAAACCCACAGCAACCTTTTTGCTGCTTGTTAAAGATTTTCGGTGGAAACATTATTAATTTACAAAATTAATTTGCGTTGGTGGGTGTTGTGCCTTTAATTTCTGTTCATGCACTGAAAGGTTTTACAAATACATTTGTTCTCTGTGAGGTCTAAGTCCACTTGACCTCAGTAAAGGCCCACTGACGATTAGCTGAAATGTTGCAGAGTTTGGGTGTCTTTTACTTAAAAGCTTGACTTCTTTAGGCTTCAAAACAAAGCAGTGACATTTCTTTGATATACTGGAGTTAAATTACTACATGGAGTTGTAAAGCTTTAATATCAATATAAAAGTAAAATAAAAATCAGCCTGCCAGTTTTCCTACATGCAACCTCATATACTTTTAGAAAGCCTCTTCATTTTAGGGATTTTCTGTGGCTTGACTGGTTTTATTTGTAGTTTGTAGATCCATGCTAACACAGCTGTAATGCTATAAAAGTTGCAAGCCATTGCACATGCAAAGTTAATAAGTATTTTACTCTAAAGCAAAAGGTAATTTTTGCTTAATAGTGAGAGTTCGGGCTGATTAAGAATGAAGGAGTAAAGCTGTTAGCTTATAGAGAGTATAGAAAAACAATTTCAAACAATTTCTACCTTTTTTATTTTTTTTTGTGAAATAGCAGACCATTTAAAATGACATTTGAGATAAGGCCAGGAGAGCTGACTGAATTTTTTCATGTATTCAGATCTTCCAGTCTTGCTCGAGACAGTGAAACTTGCAGCATTTTGGGCAATAATCTCACTTCTTGTGACTAAGGATGGAAGAGTGAACAAGAGTCTTCTGAAAGAGATCTCAGATACCTGGTTGCCTCATGGCAGTGGAAAAGACAGGAGCGTAGTAACGTTCAGGCAATGCTGTAATAGCAATACAGCACCTTATGCATAGTCTTTTATGATCTTGCTCTAATTTGGCTGTCCATTTGCCACCCTTTGCAAGCACCAGCTTCATTACTGAATAAAGCAAAAGCCAGCACAGTCACATATACATGTTTCTGAGTAAGTCTATGGGCTGCACTGAAGCCCATCTTGCCCTTGCCAAAATCGCAAAGGTTTCTTTAGACAAAGGGTTAGTTATAATATATTGTTCTGTCTGAGAAAATTAGTATCATCTTCACCTTAGCACAGTTTAAGTGAACCTGACAACCTGGCATACAGTACTAGTATTATTTTGCTTCAGTGGAGCTACACCTGCGGTGATTTGGCCCATCAGATTTGCTTTGATGTAATATTATTTGCATAAACCGATAGACTTAAGGAGGAAGAAGGTTGTGAAACAATAGCAGAGAGACAGAGAGTTGTGGAAATCTAGTTTCAGTGGTGTTTTAATGGCTTCTTTAGAGGTGACAGTGCAAAAGGCACTACGAGTGACGTTGTACAGACACCTGAGCAGCAGCATGATGTCCGTGTTATGATGTCAGTGATAATGCATTGTACCCAGCCTGGGCAAAAGTTCGAAATGTTGGTGCAGCTGTGTTAGAAACTTTCAGTCCGTAACATCACTAAGGAGACCTGGGTGGAATTTTCAGCAAATCAAGTATTTTAATGTACTGGCTGCTGATGAGGCAGTGGGTATGGGCATTTTCATCAGAATATTGAGCTGATGTATAAGGAAGTTCTATTGTACCATAGATGAAAATCTTCCTTCAACTCTCTGTACAACTCAAATTCGTTAAGAATTATGTGTCGCTGTCTCTCTGTGGAGAGCACTCTTTCCTTCCTCCAGATTAGTGGAAAGAACTTCTAGAGCTTCACTAACTCTGCGGACTTGCCTAATCAGACAAGGGTCTCAAGCCAGGAATTGGACATACGCATCCCTCTCACTGAAGTGTAGCAAATGGATTACTTTTACAATTGACTTTTAAAACATGTAGTTACTGTATTTTCATTTGCAAGCATCTTGTGAGTTGGCTGTGCTGAATGTCTCCCCCCTGCTCCATTTTACTTGTGTGTGTCTTCTCTCTTAACAACTTGTGGGTTTTTTTTTTTTTTTTTTGTGACTTGGCTTTATTTTTTATCTTATACTTTAATTTGCTTTAGAGACTAAAATATTATTAGACATGAATTATGCATTGAGCAGACTCTCTGCTAGAGTCTGACTGGTCTGTTGCAACCAGAGAACAATCCCATTTCCCGCGTTGCCCTTCCAGCTGCACAACTGTCACTTGCTATTACTCTTGCCCTGAACAATCGAGTGTGGCTTGTAATGACAATAATTGCCTCAAAATTGTTTGTCATGTTTGCCTTGTTAGTAACAAACTATTGACTGTTGGTTACAATCAAGTTCTCAGCTATTACTCCTTAATTGCATCAGGGAATACTTGTGGCCAATAATAGCTGAGAAATTAGAATTCTCTTTTCACAAGTAATGCTAAAATGCTTGCAGACCATTCACTCTATTCACAACCATTCTTTGTTACATCAGCAATCTAGTGGTAAGTGAAGCCTACCCCAGTGTAAAATGCTAGCCACAGACCTCTACCTATTTGCACCTTCAAAACAGGTCTGTGGGTTGCATCGGTGTTGTCCAGGTCCTCTGTCAACAGACATTTCACTTTGACAATGATACTAACCAGCCACGCTATCTATTCCATACACAGGTAGTGAAGGGAGCCAATTTGCTTTTTATTTCAGTATGCAAGCCCTAATGTAACTAATCTTAGTGGGATTTCTGAAAACAATAGTTTGGTTTTGGTTGATTTTCTTTGCTCTTTTTCATTATCTTAGCATCTCTCAGGCTTTTACCTCCCATTTCTCTGTAACATCAAAATTAAGAAAGGGGCATTCTGGTATAGGGATTTAGTTTTGCTTCCCAATACAGGCGCTTTACCCAGTTTATTCTTTCATATGTACCAGTTGATTCTAGCAGGGTTATGTGCTCAGATTGCTTGATTTAATTTGATCTACTTCCTTATGGTATAGATTGATTTTTTTTTTCATAACTACTGTTAAAATGCATGCTAGACATTGACTACTTTTTTTTTCTTGTTTCTTATTACATTTAACATAGAATAATATAATAGAGCATTTTTATTTCAGTAAAAGGAATGTAAAATAATGTGCTTTAAAGAAAATTGAAATTAGCCATTAATTCTTCACTGTGTGATATTTTAATTAAGGAAGCAATTAATTTCTTTTTTTTTTTTTTTTTTTTTCTGAGCAGGAAATTCCCTGGAGACATTGAGCTGTCTCGTGAAAGATATTTTTTTAAATGGAAATTTCTTTAAAATGTTTCGTGTTTGATAAAATATTTGTAATGCTGAATGTCTAAAATTGGTTGTAAGTTTTTAACCAAATGCAAATATTTGATTACAAAAAGAGAGTAGTACTTTTTCAGCACTAGAGAACTTTCTAATATTTAACACATAGGAAGTGGTTATATGTATTTTCCTGAGATCTGTGAGGCAGTGTTTTTAAATATCTGTTTTAAAGTTGCCAAGTAGTAACAATATTTGTTATTCAGAGGCAGAGGGACATGCAATCTCTGGCACTTCCTAATAACAGAATGGAAGAAATGATATAATGATTCTGGAAGGTTCAGGATATGCTGGACTCCAGTGGTGTCCTCCAAGTATTCATGAATGCTGATATCTTCATTATTGTGAGAAAGATAGAAGTGATGGTTTCCAGGTTGACTGGAGACAGAAAGATAAAAGAATGATTACATTTAGCATGGACACATGGCATTTTTTACAGATTTATTTAGCACTTGGTAACTGGTTAACAGCTTGGGAGATGTGTGAGGCTCAAGCAGTCCCTCCACTGCTGCCTGCCAGGTGGACACTGACCAGTCCTGGTCACTGAAGGAACGCCCTTCCAGACAGACAGACTTCAGTAGCTACTCAAACCCACTCTGGGAGAAGGTGTGCAGGAGAACACCCTATTTAGTTGCCTTTGTGGGCTGGACTGTGTGTGATGCTGAGAAACCAATGCAGAGCCTCAGTTGTAGGGTTTGGCATTACCGTTAGAATAAATTCAGATACAAGCTAACATAAAGGAAGAATCCAAATTTTATATAATACACAATTTTCAGACTTAGGTGAACAGAAATGAAGAGAAATTGATGCCTCAGGACAGCTCCAAGAAGCTTTTCTCCATTTCCATTGGAAAACAACTCATTAGTGCACTGGTCTTGCAGCTGGAATGTGGTTTTCCAGCAGAAATATTGACCTGAGATCAGTCTCTACTACAGAAGTTCCTGGTCGTGGGGACAGTTGCATCTTTGTATCTTAAGTCCTTCCTCAGTACCTTAGATTTTACAAACCTGCTTGCTTGTGAAATCAAGCAAGGAGTCAGCTTAATGCATCTCCGAGAGAACTAGTGAGTGCTGTGGCACTAAACCATGTCCCTAAGAACCTCATCTACATGTCTTTTAAACACCTCCAGGGATGGTGACTCAACCACTTCCCTGGGCAGCCTGTTCTAATGCCTGACAACCCTTTCTGTGAAGAAATTTTTCCTAATATCCAATCTGAAACCTCTCCTGGCACAACTTGAGGCCATTTTCTCTCTTCCTATCACTTGCTACTTGGGAGAAGAGACCAACCCCCTCCATGCTACAACCTCCTTTCAGGTAGTTGTAGACAGCGATAAGGTCTCCCCTCAGCCTCCTTTTCTCCAGGCTAAACAGCCCCAGCTCCCTCAGCCGCTCCTCATCAGACTTGTGCTCCAGATGCTTCACCAGCTTTGTTGCCTTTCTCTGCACTCTCTCCTGCACCTCAATGTCTTTCTTATGATGAGGGGCCCAAAACTGAACACAGTATTTGAGGTGGGACCTCAACAGTGTGGAGTACAGGGTGACAATCACTGTCCTAGTCCTTCTTGCCACACTATTCCTGGTACAAGCCAAGATGCTGTTGGCCTTTTTGGCCACCTGGGCACACGGCTGGCTCATGTTCAGCTGGCTGTCAGTCAGCACTCCCAGGTCCTTTTCTCCCAGGCAGCTTTCCAGCCACTCTTCCCCAAGCCTGTAGCATTGCCTGGGATTGTTGTGACCCAAGTGCAGGACCCGGCACTTGGCCTTGTTAAACCTCATACAATTGGCCTCAGCCCAATGATCCAGCTGATCCAGATCCCTCTGTATGGCCTTCCTACCCTCCAGCAGATCAACGCTCACATCCAACTTCATGTCATCTGCAAACTTACTAAGGGTGCACTCAATCTCTTAATCCGTATCATTGATAAAGAGATCAAACAGATCTGGCCCCAATACTGAACCCTGGGGAACACCACTTGTGACCGGCCGCCAACTGGATTTGACTCCGTTCCCTGCAGGTCTCTGGACCTGACCAGCCAGCCAGTTCTTTACCCAGTGAAGAGTGTGCCTGTTCAAACCATAAGCTGCCAGTTGCTCCAGGAGAATGCTGTGGGAAACTGTGTCAAAGGCTTTACTGAAGTCTAACTTTTAGCAGTCCTGATGTCCTGTGTGCTTCATTGGGTAGAGGTGCTCCCAAAGCAGAAGGTTGAGTGATCCTGGTTAATAACCACCCTGGATCCCTGCTATAAATAGCTAAAACTTGTGTAAAACAAGTAAGTACTTCTGACTTTAAGGTGGAGTTCAAACCTCTGTGTTAGCTTTTCATATTCTGGAAATTTGGATTTCACATGACCTTAGACATTGGCAAGCGGTTGTAGATGAGATCATAAACCAGAATAAAGCATGTGGTTCAGTAGGAGCTTTTAAATAAGGCAACAGTAATAGGTCCTGTGGAGCAAAAATTGATTAGAAAATTTGATTTTGTACTTTGAGAAACACTGTCATAAACCCATGATATCAGCAGACTGGTCTAAATTCTTAGGAGTGATAATTGCTATTACTGGTTTCATGGGGAAAGAAATTAGGAGATACAGACAGGGAATAATTTTTGTTATTGTGGTTTTGTTTTGTTTTTTCCTCTGCAATAACAAAATAGAGAGATAACATTTCAGTTACATGAAGTTCCTCTTCCAGCAAGAACCAAAGTATGAAGCGCACTAAAACTTGAATCACTTAATTGGCAAAGACATGCAGTGATTTTGTTACGTCACACTGCTTAAGTGTCTGTTGGATGGTTATTCTGAAGGGAGCTGATGCTGCAGCCTGTCAATGAGAGGATGAAGAGACAGAACTCTTAAGATATGGAAACTCTTAATATGAATTATATGCAATGGGAGAAATAGGCTTCCTTCAAAAGGAGGTGGTATAAATAGCAAGACCAGCCAGGTGGTCTTGAGAGGTAAAAAGTAAATGGAAGCTGTCAATTCTCTTTTAAAAAAAGACTCCCTGTATGTTTACAGAGGATCTATTAAAAAATCTTGGAATAATTTACAGGCTGGCAAACATCTTCTAGGATTTCTGTCCATCTAAAAGCAATTGGTAACTTTTAAAAATATCCCTCTGAGTTAACTATCCAAGAACTGTATTTTTATCAAAAGTTTGAAAGAACCTTGACTTTTAGTGACTTGGTTTTTAGAAAGTGTGTCCGGCATGATCATGCCCCAAATTATATGGCTGCAGTTAAAATCTTACTAAATAAATGATAAGAATTTCTGCAGACTCCAGTGAAGACAAGATTTCATCCTACATGTTTTCATAATAGTTTCTGGGCAGTTGAACAGATCTTGCAGTAGTTAATGTGGGAGCTGAAATTCCTACTGGTTCTTTAATTACACCATCAATGCAGTTTATGCGGAGATGATAAGCTTTAATTCAGTGAGTTCCTCTATTTTCCTTCTTTCCACTACATTTCTGCAATTCTGTACTAGTTACGTGTGCTATCTAGGAACTGTGTGTCTTCCTGGAGCAGACTATTATCCCTGGTTATTCCTGTACATCTGTAGTCACAGACTTGCAGTTGCACATATTGTTAAATCTTCTGCAAATATGCCCTATTTTAATTAAAAGTTTGGATGTTACAAAGTCTGTTAGCAAGGACAAATATTTTTCTGTTCTCTGAATCAGCTACTCAGCAGTGTGCTTCCATTCACTCCCTTGGAAAAAAAGGCCAAAAATGATTGCTTGCTCAAGGAGATGGGAAAATGGTGGTGACGGCGTTAAAAGGCATGTGGGATGGATTGACTTCAAAGAGTAAGATGACAGCCTGGCCAAGATTTCCACAGTAATTTAAGAAAGAGAGTTCCATGGTGATTATTGAACTTAATTCTCTCTGTTGACATTGCAAAGTATAGATTTCATTGGAAGTTTACTTAAATGTAGCTTTACAAAGGAGAGGGTAGACATGATAAAAGTATTATTTTTCTGAGAAAGAATTTCTTCTCCACCTAGGAAACAGCATACACTCCTGTCCTTCTAGCCTTTTACAGGCAGCTCTGACTGACCATCATGGCCATGCAGAAGTACGGATTTTTTTTTGGAAGAGTTTCTACTGTATGGAAAATTTACTTGGGTGGGTGGTAGTAGCCTATTAATCTTTTTTGTTTTTTGGACCCCCTTCCAGTGTACCACCTGGTTTTGAGTAGTCCACTTGGTAGTCTGTGGGGCAATTCTGTTCAATCTATGGCTTTTTTTTTTTGTTGTTAGAATGGCTTTGATGCCTTCTAGGGAATATGCTGCTTTTTGTAGGTGCTTGATATGAGCCTCTGTGAATAGGAGAGGATGCTGCAATATGGCTACAGGGAGGACGACAACAGGGGTGTCCCAAGTCAGGCATGTGGCCCACCAAACCAGCATACTGTAATAGAACAATAGCCCATCGCTTCTTAGCTGAAGTAGGTTGTAGGACTGTGAGTTACCTGTGATCTGGCTGACACCTGGGCATGAACAGACTGCCTGGTAAGACCCCAGACCTAACTGATCATCAAGTACACACGTATGATGGAGAAAGCAGATGTTTGCAGTATCAGTATCTGAGGTTTTTAATTTGTGTAGAGATACAAGGGAAATAACTATTTGGTTTTTAAAGTGTTCCTGCCCAGCAGAACGATTTTCTCTCAATGAGTTTCTTTAAAGGTATTCCTGTCTTGTGGGTCGGGAAGAAATCTAGTCTCCCATGCTTTCTGACTGCCTCGTGGGAATACTGCAATTACACAGAATCACAGAATTACAGAATGTTAGGGATTGGAAGGGACCTCTAAAGATCATCTAGTCCAATCCCCCTGCTGGAGCAGGAACACCTAGATGAGGTTACACAGGAAGCTGTCCATGCGGGTTTTGAATGTCTCCAGGGAAGGAGACTCCACAACTCCCTGGGCAGCCTGTTCCAGTGTTCTGTCACCCTCACTGTGAAGAAGTTTCTTCTCAAATTTAAGTGGAAGCTCTTGTGTTCCAGTTGGAACCCATTACTCCTTGTTCTATCATTGGTTGTCTCTGAGAAGAGCCTGGCTCCATCCTCGTGACACTCACCCTTTATATATTTGTAAACATGAATGAGGTCAC
Source organism: Streptopelia decaocto (assembly GCF_964273445.1). Classification (NCBI taxonomy): domain Eukaryota; kingdom Metazoa; phylum Chordata; class Aves; order Columbiformes; family Columbidae; genus Streptopelia; species Streptopelia decaocto. Next base: position 45,106,291 of record NC_138655.1, read on the forward strand.
CCCTCAGTCTCCTCCAAGCTAAAGAGCCCCAGCTCCCTCAGCCTTTCCTCATAAGGGAGATGCTCCACTCCCTTAATCATCTTTGTTGCCCTGCGCTGGACTCTCTCCAGCGGTTCCCTGTCCTTCTGGAACTTAGCTACACTTTGAACCTGAATGAGAAAATGAGGAGAGTATCACTCTCCTGACTCCTCCATATTCCTGCTCCGAGTGACAACTGTCATTCTTCAGCACCCTTCGAGGCAGGAAGATTATTTGAAACTTTTTTGGCTTTCCTATGTGAGTATGTGGTGGATGCTCCCTGACTGTACACACAGATGTGAACAGAAATCAGTTCTGAGGAAAAAAACAGAGAGCAGAGGGTTAGGAAGGCTGCTTGGGGAGCAGCAGAGATTGAGCTTGCCAGCTTGACAAGATTATTTTTCCAGCAGCAGTTATTAAAAATAATGTTAGCATTGAGTTGTATGTTGGCCCTGTTTTATATTTCATTACACAATATGGAACAAGCACAAAGCTAATTCAAGTATACACAGAAGTATCTGTTACTATGAATAGATTTGCTATTTGCAGGTTTTCTAACAATATTTATAAATCTATATTTCTCTTATCACATATATGTCTCTTTCTATAGTCATCTGTTTATAAGTAAAATGAACTGAACACTGAAAAGAGGTAGAACTTTATGGCACGGGAATCTGTGATGAAGCAGATGATACAGTTTCCTGTGCTCTAGTTAGAGACCATCTTATAGAGTTCAGAAATACCATGGGCCTGAATTTGTACAGAGTCAATTCTGTGAAGGGTAAATCCAACCAAAGCAGGATACATTCCAATACCTCTTGAAGCTCCAGGGCAAAAAAAAGTTTGCGTCTCTTGCCTTCTTGTTGTCTTGGTCTGGGTGGAAAAGGTTTTGTTTGAATGTGTTTCAAACAAATCACAAGGTGTGTGCCATCAGAGCTACCTTGTGTTTTCTTCCTGTTCAACAGAAACAACAGCAAGGAGCCGTGGTTGTCAGTGTCTGTAGGTCCTATCTGAGGGGCAGCAGTGGCTACAACAGCTTAGCAGCATGTTCTTCTTCCAGGGAAGCAACAGCAAAAATAAATTTGGATGGCTGTCTCTTGTAGAAATAGGTTCTGTATATATACATCTGTGAAATCATAGTGAAGCTCTTTCCATCCTTCAAAGTATTTTCTTGATACAGGACAGAACCAATTTTAGGGGCTTCCTCTCAGAGCCATTTCTAGTGGTGCTTTGCAGGGCAGGTCAAAGATTTAGTGCAGAACATAAGGCTGGTGTGGACTTGACCATTGCTATTGATGAGTAAATGATCTCCTTCATTAGGTGGTTTCATTCTTAAGTACAATGATTGGCCATATCCAAAGAGTTACAGTCAGTGGCTGAATGTCCAAGTGGAACCAGTAAAAAGTAGTGTCCCTCAAGGGTCCATACTGGGACCAATACTATTTAATATCTTTACCAGCAGTATAGTGGGACTGAGTGGACCCTCACTAAGTTTGCAGATGACATCAAGCTGAGTGGTGCAGTTGATTCAGTAGAGGGAAGGGCTTGAGAAGTGGTCCTGTAGAAGCCTCATGAAGTTCAAGATCATCACGTGCAAGGTCCTGCCCCTGGGTCAGGACAATTTCCAACATCAATACAGACTGGAGGATGAATGAATTGAGAATGGAAAAGAACTTGGCGATACTGGTGAATGAAAAATCAGACATGAGCTGACAATTTGTGGTGGCAGCCCAGAAAGCCAATCGTATTCTTGTTGTATAAAAGGAAGCATGGCTAGCAGGTCGAAGGGAGTGATTCTCCCCCTCTATTCCACTCTTGTGACAACCCACCTGGAGTACTGCATCCAGCTCTAGAGGCCCCAGTACAAGAAAGACAGGGACCTCTTTAGAGTGGGTCCAGAGAAGGCCACAGAAATAATCAGAGGGCTGGGAACACCTCTGCTATGAGGACAGGCTGAGAGAGTTGGGGTTGTTCAGCCCAGGGAAGAGAAGACTTTGGGGAGATCTTAATGCAGCCTTTCAATATATAAAAGGGACTTACAGGGAGGATGGAGAGAGACTTTTTACCAAGGCCTGTAGTGACTGGACAAGGGTGAGTGACTGAAAGAGGGTGAGTTTTAGATTGGACATAAGCAATTTTTTACAATGAGAGTGGTGAGGCACTGGACCAGGCTGCCCAGAGAAGCTGTGGATGCCGCATCCCTGTAAATGTTCCAGGCCAGGCTGGATACAGCTTTGAGCAACCTGGTCTAGTGGAAGGTGTTCCTGCCCATAGCAGGGGGTTGGAACTAGATGATCTTTAAAGGTCCCTTCCAACCCAAACCACCCTATGATTCTCTGATTGCAATAATCATTAGGAGAACTCATACACTCCAGTTTATAAGGCTTTTTTTTTTTTTTACAAAAAAAGGGTCATTACAGGTGGAAGATTATTTTTATGGCCATAGCTGTTTGGGCAGCCAATAATGTAGCACCTTGAAAGGTCTCAAAATGGAAGAATGGAGTGAATAATTTAAAGCTGGATGTTCTTGTTATTGGAAGATGATCAGGAGGCACTTCCTTCCTCCTACAAACTTTCTGTTGTCTGCCTACATTGTTAAAATACTTTTTTTTTTCCCTGTTGTCACCTAAACATCAGGATGACTGGAGAATGACATGGACTGTGGAGTGACAAGCTTTTTGCATGGGTTTCAAGGTGATAAGGAACAGTTTTTTCCACAGGTTCATGTAGTTACTGGGAAAGAACACCGAGGCTTTTTTGTCTCTAAGGTGTGGGTTTTGTCAGGAGAGAAACAGCTTTTGTAATAATCCTTCATTCTCAGTCTAAAGAAGTCTGAAATATTGCTCCTCAATACTTCATATTTGGTTATTTGCCAGCTGAATCTATGTCATATCAGAGGAGAGTGGTAGTAAGGAAAGCGGTGCTGGTGGTTGAGAGGCATGTACTTCAATGAGAGTAGACTGGAGTAGCGTAAATAAAATGGTAAGCTATCTTCGTGCTGCTTTGTGGCTTGGATTCTGAGTATGAGTATAGAAAGTCAGTCTTAACAGCAAAGAAAAACAGTTTTCCAAGGAGTTGTCTGGCAGACAGGCAGAGAGGGAGCAGTGAGGGCCTGGCAGAGGCATAAGTGGTAGTTAGACCTCTAACTCCTGCAGAGAGGCAGCAGGAGAGAGGGCACTCTTCTGCCATTACTGCCTTTGAAAGTGCTGCTCTTGGTGAAGGTTTGCAAGTTCTCTTCTAGTCATTCCACAAAGAAGCTGCTTAAAAGAGCATTACTTGCCAGTGTGTGAAAGAAAAATGTCAGTGCAGGCAAATTTAGATGTCTTGCATCATATTCTCAATGGGCCTCCACTGGTTTATAGCAAATGAGGTTCTGACCTTGTTTAAAAGCAGCTGTTATTTTCTGTCTACAATATTGATTTCTGTGATAGTTGATAGTTGTCAGTGCATCCCTGGAAGTATGAAAAATATGATCTTAACTTCATTAATTATTAGGCACAATTTATAAGTCCAAAGGATACCTTCTGATGTCCACCCTCCCTCCAGTCTCATTTTCAAATGGTGAGGTAACCACATAGATATTTGTGATAAACACATGCCTGATCTTAATACAACAAACCTGTTTTGGAATACCAGCGAGTCAGTAACACAGCATAAGTGGTGTGTTGAATTATGTTGTCTACGTTCCAGAAGAGATGTTGTCACCTCCTCCACCCACCCTCTGCATGCAGAGTATCTTTTCAAAGCAATCTGAAGGTGTTTGCCTGTGCATTTAAATGGAAGGCCTGATTCAGTAGTTTTATTGTTCTAAGTAGTAACACTAAAGGAAGCATTTTCAATTGGGAACATTTGGGGGAATATTACCATCTTTGTTAAATGTACTCATCCATACAACAGGAATGACAACCGTTTCCAGTGACTCAGAGCATCATTAATCCAGAATGTTTAGAATTATTAGCAGGGATAGCAAAGCTCAGAAAGGTGACTCTCTCATCTCCCTATTTAAAGGCCAGTGGACCTGAGGAAATGAGGTGGGGATGGGTCTTTGACAGAAGGAGAATGTCTGTTGCCTTGAGTCACAGCAATATATATAATTTAGAAGCTGGAGGTATCAGAATTTGCCAGCAATATGAATGAAGGCCAGAATACAGCTTGCAGACTGTGAAATAAAGAAAACAAAATATTCCAAAAGATATGGTTTAATAAATTGAGTTACCAATTTGGTGATGCTAGAATTTATTGACAGCTGTAAATAATGTATCCAGGAACTCTGGTGAATGGGTAAAGAAGACAGAGGACATTACTGTCATATTCCTCCCATGAGCATGAACAGTGGTGATGGAGTTTTTTGGCAACTACAAGCTCTAGTGGGAGGGAGCTGTAGATTTAGTGGAAAAAATTCCACCTTAAGTTAAATCTGCAGTACTCTTTAATAAAATGTTACCAGCTTTTGGAAGGAAAGGATGGGTTTTTGGCTCTAAACACTGAAAATTATTTGTATTTTTTTTTTTTCCTGGATGTTCACACTGATTCAGCACTGACTATATATAGATCTTTTTTTCTTTCACCAATTCCACTCCTTTGATATTAAAGAGGAGCAGCTTTTACACTAAGCCAGAAATCTGGAGAGTATTTTAAGATCCACCTACATCTTGTGAGATAGTCTTTACTATGCTAAATTAGTTTCCCTAAACATGCCAGATATGAGAAAGAGTAGAGTGTATGGATTGGCCAAAGGTATCTGAAGTAAGAGCCCTTTCTTTCTGCGTGCTACATCTCAGCTCAGCCTGAAGTGTGACGGGCACTTTTAGTGACATGTTCGTGCAGGAAAGGAGAGGACAGCTGTGAAGATAGACCACAAGCATTCTCTCTCTTAAGAGCTCTGCTGGCTGCATGACGTGATTACATAAAAAGCCGCAGGGAAGCCGTGAGATGTTAAGGTTTTCAAGTTAGGGCCTTGCTTCTGGATTTTGGATCATGATGTATTTCTCCTTACACCTGTATAGATCCCATGAAGGCAAGCTTCGGCAACAACACATAACACCAGTGAGTTCCTTTGTTCTTTGCTTTAAACATGGTCATAAATGAACCCTTTAAAGTTTTTGTTTAAAAAAACCAAAGGTCTGTGATGTTTAAGTTTGAACCCAGGATTCAGGTCTTTGTGTTGGAGTCTCATGGATCACAGATTCACATCTTTAGCCCAAATGAGTTTTATATAATTGAAAAGTACTGGTGAACCTTGCAAAACACAGAGAATTTTGGTAGCAGAATTGGTAGTTTCAGTGGTTACTCTTATTCCAGATTTTCATTCTACTGCAGGGTGTGCCTTGGGCTGGAGTCCCCTCAGGATCAGCTAAGCCCAGAAAATGCCTTGAAAACACAGATTTTTCTTATAAGCTCTCAAATGTGAGCTGCGGACACTCTAACCTTTCTTGTTCCATTTCAGGACAAAATCAAACACATATGGAAGGGCGTTCAAACTTCATTCCCATTCAGTTTGCCACTCCATATTGACTTCACTCTAAGGTAGAGGCACTCATGTGCTTACTTACAATGAGAACTCAGTTAAATGAAGCTGTTCCCTATTTTGTGGCTTCCCACTGCTCTTTTTCCAAAGAGCTGGTACCCAGGAGCATATGGAAGAGCCAAGGTGGGCGAGAAGGTCTGGTTCTTCCCAGCTTCAGGCTCTGAGGAAGCTTCAGAGGAGCAGGGTAAGGAACAGGAATTTTAGCTGTTTGGATGAACATTTGTCTTGGCAAGATGTGTCAAGAATCATCTGAGCTTTAAGCTTATCTCATTTACACACAGTATACTTCCTGGGTTTGGACAAGAAAGAAAAATATCGTTTTAGTAGTAATTAAACAATAAGAAACAGTGCACTTTCATGGTATGTTTAGATGCAGAGAGGTGTTAAAAACTGGGAACTAACACACTTTTTCATTTCCAATTTGTAGCTGTTTGCTCAGCAATGCAAAGAATCCTCATAAATAAATCAACCAAATCACTTGGGGCTCTTTTTATATTAAAAAAAAATACATATCACTTTTTATTGCTCAACCAACCTTGCAGTGGCAGGTTATCTCTGCTGGCACATGGCAGAAAGTTTCTGCAGAGTAATATTGCTTTCAGTGTTATCCAGGTTGCTCAGCCAAACTTATCATTAACAAGTTTGGCAACACCCTTAGGCAAAGAGATTATTTGATAATGAACAGCCGTCATCCTATCTGAATAGACAGCTATTGGACATAGACTGCCAAGAGATCATCTGCTGAGCTCTTTGAAAGTATGAATGCCTAGCTGCAAATGTTTTAAACTCTTTCTTTTTGAATTTGAACTGCTCAGCCTACGATAATCAGTCAAGAATATCTTCAATGAGTGGGTGCTGGCAGTTTTTCCTAGAGGGAGAGATTTCTGCTCTGGTACACACATTTTACATCACTTCACTTCCCTGTGTGTGCTCAGCTCTCTTTACACTCATTTCCACAGTGTTTCTTTCATTCAAATGATCTGTCCTTGATGATGTAGGCCTTCAATTCTTTTTTTCAGATCTTGTGGCACAGTAAAGGTTCAACCTTTTGAGTGTGTTGTGTGTTCTGTCCTTATATACGCAAATATGTGTAAGGTTATGTACAGAAGATACTTTATAGTACAATTTATGTTCTAAACCTACATAGGTGGTGCAGAATTACATTTTTATGACCATTTTAGGTTGTGAAAATAACGTTGGTGCAAAGGTCCATCAGAAGGCAGTAGATTTCATGCATAGGGGCACATGATTGTCCTTGAAATAAGAATTGACTTTTCTGATTATACATATGATTCAGCATTTTTTTTACCAGCATATGAAGGAGGTCACACGAAAAATCTATTGAACAATTTTGATTTAGAAGAGATATAGTAGCTTTGTAAAGATGCAACACTATGTGGGGAAGACAAAATGATAGCTACTCTGAATTTAAAATATATCTGAAAGAAGTAGTATGTGCAAACTAACAAAAATGAAGCCTCTTAAATGGGCAAATGGGAGGCCCTTGGGCAATGAGAATTTAATTTTCCTACTGCTTTCTTACTAATCCTGTATGATTCTAAGTGTATCTCCTTAGGAGATAAAACCTTCCAATTTCTCTTGGATTCCCTGAGAGAAAATGATAGTTAATACCATCTGAAAAAGCCATTAAGTGTTTGTTAGGCCTAAATATCATGAAAGCCTTTTAGCTAGTCACATGGCAACAGTAAGATGGCCAATATTCAGACGTGTTCGTACAGATTGTCCTCTTATTCTCTGTGCCTTTCTGCATTTTGTTGAAAATACAACCCTTTCAGTCTGAGAAGTGTGAGAAAGATAAAAATTTTAAGTGTCTACCCAGGCCCCTGTACCACATTACAGATAATGGAGGGAGAAGTCATGTCACAACAAAAACTCTAAATAAGCAAACTAAATTAACAAAGGCTTAAACTTTTAGGGTTGAGTGTCCTATATTCAGGCATCCAATCCACATCTGATATAGCCAATCCAGACTAAGGTAACCTGATTTTTCAAAGGTCATCAAGACCTGGCCTTTACTGGTTCCTTTACTAAATCTTTGCAGCGAATCCTATTTGTTTTATAGCGGCTGTTAGGCACTGAAATGCGACCATTTAGCCAAAATGAATCATTAAATGAATCATTAAAATGGATATTTTCCCAAATACTGACAGTGGCTGACTCTAGCTATGGCTAGCACCATGTGTTCTCCTATCCCACAGCTCCCAGTCCACGCTGGGGATAGTCCCCAGCCCTCTGCAGGCCAGTTCTGACTTGCAGATCTGAGATCTGTCCCAACAATGAGGAGGGTGAGGAGGGACGGTGCCTGGGCAGGGTGAGGACATGTCCCCTGGCTGGGGAGCAAGGAAGGGCTTTCCCTTTTAAGACTCAACCTGTAAATAGCTTCTCCAGGGTGTTTGGCAAATATTTTTGAGTTAATCTCTGGAAATTTTAAAACATCCACTGCTGACTCAGATTTGGGTTTTGATGACTAGATTTGTAAAGGTATTTAGCTGTGTAGTTTTATTAAAAACAAGGAGAACTGGGCCTCTAAATACTTGCTGGATAACAGTTGTGAAATAAAGCCTTTGTTATGGTATTTGTATTCTAATAACATTTCGTTGCACTTTTGCTTCTGTGTTTTTTTTTCCCTGTTTTACTTTCTGAAGAGAGTTTTTTTAAAGTAACGTAGTAATCAATTACTGTAATAGCCACTAGAGGTCTACTGATATCAAAATTCTGCCAACATCAATTATTTCTGCAAGTATTAAAAATGCTTCATCCAAAAGAAAGTGCTTCTTATTAAACATTAATTGTTTGCTTTGTGAGGTGTATAATTTTAGTTATCTGAATTTTTAACCTCTTAGTGTTGTTTTTAATTAAGTAGCATTTAACTGAAATAGAGAAGAGTTACAATGTAAAATTCACAACTGAAAAGAAAAGTGACTAAAATATTGCCAACTATCTTCCCCAAATAAGTATATTATAATGTAATTCACTGGATAGAAAATATTTCTTAGTGGTTCACCTTTCAGCAAACAATGTTTTAATGAAATTGTTCTACAATAATGGCTTCTAATGGCATTATTGAGTTCCACCTGCCTTTGAGGATTATTTTTATTTCTCAAAAAAGAAAACAATTTTCAAACCCTCTTTTAAGTGACCTTAGTATGATGCTTTTTAAATTTCTAACAACAAGTGGGAAATAGATTACTGTATTTCCTGTAGGCCTAGTTATGCATCACAAGAACAGGAATATATTCATTGGGACAAAAAGGGGGACATGGTACATGAATGACTTTTTTTCCAGAAACTTCTCTGCAGTCAGGTGACAAATACTGCTTCTTGGTTGGAACAAACACAAAAACTAACCAACCAAAATGTGCAACTCACAGTTGCCTTGTGATTCATGAGCTCCTTACCTAGAGTTTGTAGGGAATCAGGCTGGGGCATGAGAAAATCCATTTGAGACCTGGCTGATGGTTAAACATGGCTTTATCTGTTCCTGCTCAGCAAAGTGTTTTTACATCCTCTTTGATGTGGCCTCGCAAGTCATGAAACAGTAGCCTGTCAGTCTCAGAAGAAGTGTCAGACTCCTCAGATTTCAGCTGACAGTGCTTCTTATTTGGTGTCTGACAAGCGGGGATACTTTTTTAAAATAATTTTTTGAAAGAAGGTGGTGTCACAAGTAGTTTAACAAGGGCAAGTGCCAGATTTTGCACCTGGGACATGGCAGCCCTGGCTGTACATACACTCTGAGGAACGAGATGCTGGAGAACAGCTCTGTGGAGAGGGATCTGGGGATTCTGGTTGACAACAAGTTGAAGATGAGCCAGCATTGTGCCCTGGCAGCCCAGAGGGCCAACTGTGTCCTGAGTGCATCCAGCACAGCATTGCCAGCCAGGCCAGGGTGGTGATTGTCGTGCTCTGCTCTGCACTGGTGCGGCCTCACCTGGAGCACTGGGTGCAGTTCTGGGCACCACAGAATAAAAAGGATGTTAAGCTACTGGAGGGTGTCCAGAAGAGGGCTATGAAGTTGGTGAAGGGTTTGGAGATGAAGCTATATGAGGGGCAGCTAAAGTCACTTGGTTTGTTTAGTCTGGAGAAGACTGAGAGGGGACCTCATCGCAGCTACAGCTTCCTCAGAAAGGGATGAGGAAGGACAGGTGCTGATCTCTTCTCTCTGGCAATCAATGACAGAACCCGAGGGAATGGCAGGAAAGTGTGCCAGGAGAGGTTCAGGTTGGACATTAGGAAAAGGTTCTTCACCCAGAGGATGGTGGAGCACTGGAACAGGCTCCCCAGGGAGGTGTCACAGGCCCAAGCCTGACAGTGTTCAAGAAGAGACTGGACAACACCCTCAGACACATGGTGTGAACTGTGGGGTTGTCATATACAGGGGCAGGAGTTGGACTCTATGATCCTTGTGGGTCCCTTCCAAACCAGGACATTCTATCATTCTAGTATCACTGAAATCAGCTGTTGTGCTGAGGATGCAAGTTCAGCACACTTGCAAAACTTCCCTGTGTACATAGCTGAATTGGGTGCTTTGTGGAACTGGGATGAATCTCAGTAGAAATATTGTGTATTTTGTCTTGTAATGAAATATTGTCTGAGTACTGACTGTATTGTGACTGCTGTACTCCCCCTGTCCTTAGCCTAGCACTAGCTGTTAACTTGTGCCTCGTTTTCTTCCCTCACTGAAGGATGAGGTCAGTGATAGTTTGATGACTTCAATTAATTGTGTGTGTAAAGTTAGAAGCTGATGTCTGTCTGCTTAAGAAAAGGAAAATCTATAAAGTCTGTCTTTTTTTCAGACTGTTTATTAAAATAGCAAAAATTCTGATGGCCACATCTGCCAACCTTAATATTTATGAAGGTGTCCAGACAAGCCCCTTTCTGGTCAGAGTGCTTGGTATGAGTATACCTCTTTAATAAGAGGGGAAATCATTAGTGTGATAGCAAAACAACTCTGGGTAAATCATTAGACAAAGGGATTTGGTAAACCCATGTCTAAATGGCCACTGTGTACACAAGTCATGCCCAAGATAGTTCTCACTCGTTGCCTCTTACGGAAATATTTTGTTTTTCTCCTTCTTCACTTTGAAGAGGAAATGCCGCGTGAAGAGGGCAGTGCTTTCCTTAAGAAAGACCTGTGAAATTAGTTCTTTTAAGAATATCTTTGCTTTCTTCATTGAACAGTTTGAGAATTGCTCAGGTCCTTTGTGTGAAAAGCAAAAGAGCAGATTCAGTCTTGAAAGTGCTGGGAGGTGTAATCACATCTTCCTGCGCTTGTCTGGATCCAGCAACCCAACAGGGATTCCCCTCTACGGGGCAGGAAGCTGCTCTGTCCTCCCTGGGGTTACAAGGAAAGGGTAATTTTAAGTTGCTGTCAGGGCTCCAAAGGAGCCTTGCCAGTGAAGCTGGATAGAGCAAAACAGATACAGCCAGAGTAGCTGACAAAAGCAAGGGCAAGGGCTGCGTTCTCCAGGCATTTGTCTGTCCTATTCATTAGTGTCCATTCACCACCTTATATCTCAGCTCCTGAATGAAGAATTATTTTATCTGTTTTCATCTAGTGTTGAGAGTTTTGGCTGAAAAAAAGCTATAGATTATTATTATTATTATTATTGTTGTTGTTAATCGTTATCATCATCATCATCATCTGTCTCTTAATAGTCTGTCGAGGGTTAAGATTGCGGGGTGACAATAAAACCCTGGCAGATGTATTGCTAACCCTCTCCCCCCCACACTTCCCCTTTTTTGCCCCTCCATCTCCCCCCTTCCCACTCAGCACAGGTGATCGGGAGGAAAAGAAGGACAGAGAGAAGAGAGTTGGAAAAATTAAAGATGTTTTACTAATGCTACTAATAAGAATAGAGAAAATAATACAAAATATACAAAACCAATCTTGAAAGTCTCAGCAACTGCAGAGCTGGCACCCAAAGTCCTGGATTAGACTCTGCAGCCAAGCGGAGCTGGATTCAGTCTCTCACTAGGCCTCAGTTCGCAGGGACGACCAGCCAGATCCTCTCCTAAGGTCGGCCATAAGCAGAAGGGAAAAGGGAAAAGGGATGAGATCCTCGTGTTCTCCCACTTTTATATGAAGTATTCACGTGAATGGAATGTTATACACAGTTGGTCAGTTTCTTAGTCACTTGTTTCTCCTCGCCCCTCTCGCGAGATGTCCATCCATGCTTATCAATAAGTTTGCATTCCATTGCTAGGTTTACCAAAACATGGGTCTGGTTCTCCAGGAAAATGCAGTTAATATGAAGGCTTTAGCTGACAGGCAAAATTCACTGAAAGAGAAACTTGTTTTTAACAAAACCAGGACATAGTCCCTACAAATTTTCTTGGTGCTAGGTCCCCTGTAGAGACCTCGTGATGACTGTAGCTTCTGTACAACCCTGAGTAGTTCTTAAAGTGCTGGGCAACAGGCAAAATATTGGGACTGTCTGGCTTTCCTCCTGAACATCCCATACTTGAGAGAAGCGAATGCTGAAAATGATTAGTGTGAGGGACAGAAAGATACAAGACATACCATGAGCATGGGCTATCATGTTTTTCATATTTAAGTAAAAACAGATGTAAACTATGTGAGGCTAATGGGGCATTACTTACAGAATCTCAATGTAGCAAGACTAATGGAAGCATTTTTTTTTTTTTAGCTCTGAAATACAGTGTTTAAATTATATGGCAGAAGGGGTGGAGACAGCATGGCATTTTTTCCAGATGTTTGATTCCTAGTTATCCTTGCCCCAGAAGTGGCAATTCACCTCTTCAGAGCTTTGTTCCCTGTATCTATTTATATGTCAGCATTATGTGAACACCTTCACAGCTTCTTTTTATTGTTTCTGCAATTAGTAAGTTTGAGGGGAAAAGGAATATCTAGACTTGGAAAAGGCACCTTATTTCATTTTTCCCTTCAGTAGAATACGGCAAATTTCTGTCCCCCGCCTTCCTTTCCCTGTGAGGAGAGGATGAGAGTCAAATGATAGTTTATTAGCACTTGCTTTGCTCACCACTGTCTTGGGCTGGGACCTCTGCCAGAAACACAATTCAGGCATTAGGAGTAAATGAGAGGGATATTGTTCACTACAAGATTCCCAGCCCTTTCTCAGGCTCACAGATATAGCCATCACATTTGACTGAATTCACAATGAAAGCATCCTCAGGACCATAAAAGCATTTTTTGTTTCATTTTTTGTTTCAGTTCTCCAGAAAATGTGGTTGATTTTTAGGAGAACTGTAAGCAGAAATGCTTATTCAAGCAAGACCCAGGGAAACACATAAATGAAATGCAAAAATCCATTTTGCTAAACAAAATGCAAATTTCAGGATATATCTATACCTATGTATATATGTATGATTTCTCTAATAATGTTGAGAATTTAGGGCTTCTAATTTGGGGCGCTTGATATAATGAATGCGAACCTTATGGATAAATAACTCAAGTTTCTGGAGTTCTTGTCACTTTATGTGTGAGATCAGAAGCCTTGGCAACTTAAAGCATTTAGATGCTGTATTCATATTAAATGCATTAATTAAGTACCAGAGACTCAGTGAACTGGATATGGGTAATACGCTGGAGAAAGCCATCTATGGTGCTGGTTTTATTAACTGAGTCAACATACTGTGTATTTTACTCAAGGCTAGGGTGTCTATAAATAGAATGGCCTCAGGCCTGTGGCTTAGAGATGGGACTGGGGTTTGTGTGCTGCAAGTTGGATGAAAAAAAGCCTTGGAAAGAGTTTCCTTCTGGTATTGAGTAATATACATTTAAATATGTGCAAGGAAAATGTGGCTTTTATATGTACCATAGATTCAGTGGCTGGAATACCAATATCCCTGTATCTGAAGCCTTTGCTTCCCACGACAGCCTAACGAGACACTGACAATGGCTGTCTGCTTGTCCTGAGTCAATGTCCTGCATGATGTTGTTTGTGTTGTGCTGAAGGATGCTGAAGTGAGGTTGTCTGACTGCTGTCCCCTTGGGAAGCTCCGGAAGAGATAGACTGGATCTCCCGTGAAGCTATCCTCAGAAACAGTTTCCTACCGAAATAAATACAGTCTCCTGGGGATCTTCTAGAATAGTAACCACTGCATGACTGCCAGTACCTTTTCATACTGTGAAAATCTAAAGCCTGAAGTATAACATCTGTAATATGGAAGCACAGTTAAGATGCATCCCATTTTTGATGCCTTATCATTTACTGACTGAACAACATTGGCTTCCTACCTGTTTCTGTGTGTAACTTCAGTTGTATACACTCCATACTGTTTGAGACCGAGTTTTCCTAGGGACCTTTGTTGTACCATACAAAAGCTGAGGTCATCTGTGATGTGTTCTCTGATACTTCTTATAGATGTGTGCTAAAAAGGGGAGGGAAGAGTTTAATGCATACTGCTGTATTCCTGAGTGGGATTTCTTAGCTGGAAATAAATATGTGTATCCTAAAAGCCTGTAGTGAGAGTCCAGCCCATCAGACCCACTGATCTGAGCTTTACAAACAGGTTGTATGTTCCTCTGCAGAAGAGTCTTCACAGAAACCCCTTGTGTTTGATGGCTTTATATGGGAGAGTAGCAGATTTGAACTTGCCAATCTGTAGTTCCTAATCTTTTATACATAAATGGATCACATATTTGTACACTTATAGAGGAATGTTAGCTGAAAATCTTTACTGCTTCTTCAAACTCTGTTTAAACACTATAAAGTATTTTACATACAAAGTACAAATTCATTATCATATGTTCTGTGTGCTTCCTTTAACTTTATTGCATTATTGCACCTTGAAAACTGACGTTATAAAACAGATACTAGCACAAGATGCTGTAGGCTTAGAGAAGATACCATGAAGAAAGATAGAAATAGAAAGTAACATGGAATGAAAAGACATTAAATAAACTCTTGGACTCTTTGGTTTGGAAAAAAGAAGATGTCTGAGTAAAGGATATGACAGGGGTCTGTACAGTTGTTACCAGTGTATAGCGGTAAACATGGTATTATTCTACACTGTTTCTCATGCTGTAGAAAGTTGGGACACTAAATAAAATGACCAAACAGTGTGATAATAAGAATCAAAAGACATTTTTTGCACACAGGATAACATTAAGTTTTGTTATTATTGTCACAGAATGTTGCAGAAGATGAAAAAAATGAACAATTCAAAAGTGGGGTGAACATAGTCCTGAAGCATAGGTCAACTGACGGCTATTTGAAAGAGTTTTTTAAAATCTTTACTCAGAGAAGATCATTAAGTATTGATTGCTGAAAGCTGCGAGGTTGTACTAGAAGGATCATCATATTTTACTGTTCTGATGCTCTTTTGCTCAGCATCTGCTTAGAATTGGGTTACTTGGCAAGATGAACCTTTGCTCAACCCACTGTGATTATTTGTGCTTGTTTTTAGAGTTCCAGGCATCACTTCTATATGTCAAATACTTGATGGTATGCACTTCATAGTGTCAGTCAAGCCAGTGCTGCAGATAGAGGCCGTGAGGGGTTTCCCTTCACTTAACAAAGCATCAGGGAGACAATCTGTAGCAAAACAGGAAGAAAAGGCAGTGTTCAGTTGGATGCTATATTGCAAACCTGCTGTTTGATTTTCAGTCTGCTTTCTGCTAATTGTTGTAATGAGCCAACAAAAAGGCTGACTGTAACCTGAATTTCTGTCATACATCCTCCAGTTGCCTGTTCCACTGGTTACACAAAGAAACAAATAGGCCAGATGAAGATGAAGTCTCTGAAAAATTTAATCTTTTTGGGGCTGTAGAAGAAAATGTCTTGGCAGCAAAAGTATCACTGTGGAAGTGACCAGAGTGCAAGACCTGCTCTGGTCATGAAAGGAGGGGATGCAGAACTGGGATTCAGTGGGTTTGCATTTCTTTCCTACTTACCCCTGCCCTGGTCAAGTTGCTTGATTTCTCTTTGTCTGGTTTCCTGTCTGGAGAATGGTGGTGATAATATTGCTTTAAATCCATTTATTTTTGTCTTGCTTAATTAAGCATTAGGCTAGGGAGTTTATTACTATGTGTGGGTACAATGCCTGGCATAATGGTGACCTGATACAAGTCAGGGCATGTAAGTGCTAAGGCACTTGCATGTGTGCATATATTAAGCACAAATACTTCAAAAAGAAACTAACCAACCAAACAATTCAAAGAAAATCTACTTGAGGGCAAAAAATAGGCAAGTTCTTGGCTCTTCACTTCTGCCTTTTTTTCTCTCTACTTTCCTTCTTGTCTCTGCCAACACTTTCTCACTTTCTTTTCACAGAATGTCACAGAATCACAGAATGTCAGGGATTGGAAGGGACCTCAAAAGATCATCTAGTCCAATCCCCCTGCCGGAGCAGGAACACCTAGATGAGGTTACACAGGAAGGTGTCCAGGCAGGTTTTGAATGTCTCCAGGGAAGCAGACTCCACAACCCCCCTGGGCAGCCTGTTCCAGTGTTCTGTCACCCTCACTGTGAAGAAGTTTCTTCTCATATTTAAGTGGAACCTCCTGTATTCCAGTTTGAACCCATTACCCCTTGTCCTATCGTTGGTGGTCACTGAGAAGAGCCTGGCTCCATCCTCGTGACGCTCACCCTTTACATATTTGTAAACATTAATGAAGTCACCCCTCAGTCTCCTCCAGGCTTAAGAGCCCCAGCTCCCTCAGCCTTTCCTCATAAGGGAGATGCTCCACTCCCTTCATCATCTTTGTTGCCCTGTGCTGGACTCTCTCCAGCAGTTCCGTGTCCTTCTGGAACTGAGGGGCCCAGAACTGGACACAATATTCCAGATGCAGTCTTCCTTCACTTTTCTCAGATGGCAAGAAGAATATCTCTAAAAGAAAACCTGACTCTGTTTGATTGTGTTCCTGAAAATAAAAAAGTAAACTGTAAGGGACTCACTATCTGAGTTGCATGTGTCTGCCTCCTCCAAACACGCGCTTGGACGCGATGCTCGGGCGTGCTTCTTAGTGGCTGCTCTGTGCTGCTGCTGGACCCATCAGCTTGGCTGCTGGTGCCACACTCATCTCTTCTGTGGCAAGAGTGATGCACTCGTACACACCTGGGAGGCAAAGCTCAGTGGAGACACAGGTGTCATAGACAGCCCTGAGAGACAAGCCTACTGGCAACATCCTTCCAGTTTTGCAAGGAAAAAAACCAGAAGCACACGTCCATCCTTCTGACTGAGGAACCAATACCGCAGGGTGCTGGCTTTAGAAAGTGGTTCCTTGCATCCGTGACCTTTAATGATATGTTGTCAGGAAATGTGAACAAGAATTAAAAAATAAAATAAAAGGTACTTCGTTCTTTCAGTCAAAACCTTCAAGCCTGAGATGTAAGGGAAAAAAGTTGTCATTCTCATTTCGATGTAATCAAAGCCTTTATGTAATCTGAGCGTTGGTGGGGAACAGTCTTCCTGAATTGTGCGTAGGTGGGAACTAACAATAATACTCCACTCATCTCAGTGCTGCGCTACATGGCTGGGGCAAGGCTGGTACCAAGACTAGCCATCAATATTAGCCTCACCAATTTTGACTCACGGTAGACTTGTTAGCATTTCTGTTTCAGAGGCACCAGCCATGGGATGGAGGATTGGGAAGGAAATGGCACTTGACTTCCTTAAGATGTAGTATAACTTTGCATATTCTTCATGTCTTAAATTAGAAGGTCTTTTGCACCGTGGGACCCTCAAAAGGTTTTGTCGCTGCTTGTCCCTATTGTTTGTAGTGAATGTCACATCATCCTCCCCATCTGTATCTGAAGTGCTTGGGCCCCGATGCAAACCTTCACGTCATCAGTGGACTAGATCTTCAGTAAGCAAGGTTAATCAAGGTATTCAGAGGTCACATACACAGAATTTATTTATGTTGTTGTGACTAGAGAATACATTTAAAAGCATGTCTTTGCTGTGAACAAACTGTTACCAGGTAGAGTACCGATGTTGCAAGATGTACCATTTCTCAAGACTGCTGAAGTCACAGCAGTAATTCCCACAGATTTTAATGGATTTTGCTGTAGGCCTTTTCCTTATTATAAAAGTAGTGCTTTATCTGGTAGTGTACTGCAGACCAGTTGTGCACCATCATTGGGAAGAAGCAACAGGGAAAGTTTTCACTTCAGCTGGGACTTAAAGACTATTTAATTTTTTTTATTTGATATTTTGGGGTAGACAGTCCATAGAAGTTTATTCAGGTAGTACTATTCATTCAGGTAGTACTTTTGTGCAGCCTATTGGAGTTTATTTTTCACAAAATCACTGATTAAATGTTTGTTTTTCTCAAAGCAGGAGAGGAAGAAAATATTAATCACCGTCTTGACATAGTCTTTTTTTTTTTTTCTGCTATCTTACTATCCATGTGGAGAATACTTTGCTTTGAGCATTAGAATACCCTGTGGATGTGATATCTCTTTTCCCCCACTTTCCTCCTCTACAATGAATGCTCTTAGATCAGTTTTATGGTGCCATCTCTGTTCTGTCCCTATTAGATGTTCCTCAGCTTTAATGTCTATCTGTGAGAATTAGCTAGCAGATGAAGTAAGCAACCAAGGTTATGACCCAGGTAATGCTCTCATGTCTCAGCTTTTGTTTATTTATCTGCAATATAAAAATAATTTACTGCAGGGTAGGTGTTCTTGGAATATTTTCTTCATATAATTCTTTGAGTCTAATGCCAGCTGAGATACTGAATCAGTCAACTGCTGTCTCTTCTGGTGAGAATTTAAATGACAGTTTCGTAATTGCCCTCTGGAAATTGAGTTTAGCTGTTGCTCCTACCAGGGCCAAAGAATTATTCTTTATGTACCTGCTGAGGAAACTTAGCAGAGCTTGAGAACTAGGTGGAAACAGTGAGAGGAAGTTTTCTTCATAGTCTTCCTCATGTCCTCTTAACATGCTATTTCTGCAGGATCTTGTGTAAGTTTTCCAGAGATGCACCTCATAGCAAAGCAAAGAACTGATGCAGGTATTCCAGTACAGATCAGCGATGCTTAGAATGCCTTAGATCTACCTGTCTAACTGGGTGTTTGAAAAACAGCTGGTTCACAGCTTGCACATTCCTTAGCTCCACCTTATTCTCTTCCACATTTTTCTTTCTAGCAGCCATGGGATAATATGGATAAATTTCTTACAAATATAGCAACATATACTGAACCAGAATGAAAACTTGAGCATTCAACTCTTTTCCCAAACTGTATGATCCTTGATTATGATGGTTTGTAAAGCCAGAGCTGGCTAACATATCTTTCTTACCTCTTTTTATAGTTATGAAAGAAAACATAAACTGCTTCACTTTTGATTTTGATTCTTTTGGTCTTATATAAAATATTCATCTGTAGATTTTAGGAGATAAATAGTTGGGATGCTTTTTTGTGACTTTGCTGGGCCATTAACATGGTGTCACTTTTCTTGTTCCTTCATCTTGATATCTCTGTGTGTCTGCCATAAATGGGAGCTCCTAGAGAAACATCATCAGCCAATATGGTTTATGTAAACTCCATTATTTTCTTTGATCTTTAAGAAAGAAATTACTTAAAACATGTTAGCCTGCTCTGAATTCGTAAAGCTCTTCAGGGAGCATTAAATAGAACTTCCTGCCTGGCATGACTGGTCTTTCAAAGCTTTCTGTTTACAGACCTTTCATTCATCATGTCTTGTTACATCGTATTTCCAGCATTTTAAAAAATATCAGTATCTTTCTCTTTGACAGTAACTTAAATTGCTATATGTAAAAAAGGGCTGTTAAATTCTAGAAACACCAAATACTATATAAGGGGAAATCAGACTTCATGTTACATTGAAAACAGACCTAAACACATTCAAACACAGAAATGCACGGTAGGTCATCCAAAGTACTGTAGTGACATGATTTGGAGTAATAAGAAGGAAATTTGATGCATCTTCTAAAATTAATTTAATTTGAAACCATGAGCACTATAAAAAGCATTTATCATACTGATAATATCTATTGCAATTGCATTATGCTGTGGGTTGGTGTGGTTTTTTGTTTTGTTTTGTCTTAGGTAATGGGAAATTATTTATGTATTTAGAAGACATATTCCAGTAGAGCTATTTCTGCTCCTAGATAGGAAATAAACAGGTGGGAAATAAGCACAGAAGACTGAGAGAGGAAAAGTAAGCCCTAGCATATTTACTGATTGTCCTTAAAATTAATCAATATCTCATAATATCATAAATAGCAGCAATGAAGCATAAATTACTTCTATAAAGCTAATTTAGACTAGGTTTTCTTTTCATGACTAAAGGTTGTATATTAATTTATTCAATGCTGGAACAATAAACACTTGGATTTCACTAAAACAAGAAAGCAATAATTACACTGGTCATCTTAATATTTTTTTTTTGTCTGATGCCAGCCTGCTCCATTTGGGTAGATTATGCACAAAGACACAAGTCTAAAGAGCAAAATTCACATGAATAAATCTAAATAAAAATCAATGAGCTTCTTTAATAGAGTTAAATGTATATATTAGAAGTAACAGATGTAGAAGAGAAATAAATTAAGAGCATATACTTTACCATTGTGTAACAGGAATAGCATTGAACTTGGAAAAACATCAGTTTGGAAATTGGCTCTGTTATCTCAGAGTGTGAATAGGTTTTACGTTGCTGAACATTTTCATTTGTCCAAATTTACATGGTGCTAAAGGCAACCTTTTTGTGATAGCACCCATATCATATTTAATTTAAGTATTTTAAGTGCCTGTTCCTTAAATTTTCTATTTGAGAATTTATAGTTTAATGCTCACACTTATATTTAGGTAGATAGAAATGATCTGACCTTTAAAGCATCTTGTATTGAAATGGAAGATAGAGAATGTGAATCTTTCAGTGTTGCAGCTGGTATCCAGGGAACTGCAAATGAAAAAAATCAGAGGTCTTCACTGGTCACAGTGGTAGAAACTGCCCTGAAGAACAGGGTTTCTATGCAGGAGCAAAATTCTAATTGTAGAAATACAGTGTACTGAGGAAGAATCAGGAGCTCAAACCCATTAAGGGTCGAAAGTATTAGCATGTTAAAGAGTCCCTGATCTTGTGACTGGTGTAGGGTACATCTGTGTGCTGAACAGAAGAGGGTCGGGGTCTGCAAGCTGGAGTACTGGAACGGCCAAACACCCCTCAGCTGAACTGTTAGCTCTCTGCATGGCCTGTGCGGGGCTATTCCCACTTGCTCCAGTGCAGATCTGGTGTGAAGGAGGGTAGGCCTCAGCAACAGGGATGCAGACTTAGTCCCTCTGGGTCTCCTAAAGGCTTTTAACAAGGCCCCTCCTAAAGGTTCTATAGTATCTGAGTGGCTGAAAAAAACAGAAATGGAGAATATGAATAAATATTATGTTTTCTCAGTGGAGGGAGGTAGCAGTGGAGTCTAAATGGATTTGCAGGAGCGTTTTTACTGTGCAAAATATTCATAAATATTTTGGAAAAAGACTGGAGAGCAAGCTGACACATGTTGTTGACAAGACTATAGTACTCAGTATCATAAAATGAATCCTGATTGTAAAGAGTTACAGAAGAATCTCATGGTACTGGATGATAAAATGACATAAATTCAGTTGTGGTGAATATGAAGTAATGAAGAAGTACAGTCCACAGTTTATGTAAGTGTACAGTAGCATCAAATGGCTGTTACCATCTTGGAAAATATTATCGGGGGGATAGTAAAAAGATCTAGGAAAACATCAGATCTATGCTCTGTAATGGTTGACAAACAGGTGGAGTGTTGCCAATTGTTAGAAATAGCACTAAAGATACAGGTTAAACAGAGTTTGTAGACAGATATTAGACCAGCTAGTGCAGTTGGAAAAAATAGTGTTATGAATTGGTAGAAGTAGCACTAGAGATATGGGTTAAATGTGATTTGTAGGTAGATGTCAAATCAGTTAGTGCAGTTGGAAAAAGTAGACAAGCTTTCTGGCACACAAACCTTGATAAGGTTGGAGATAGAAGGACACTTAATATAGATGAACAACAATTGGATCTGCTAAGAAAAAAGTGGACAGCAAAATAGGGAACAGTAGCATCTCCTTTTTCACCACCATCAAAGACAGGATATTGGGCTAAATGGACTTTCTCTGGCCCAGCATAGCAATTCTTATATTCCTGTCACATCCCTGTGTAAATTTATGTACCTACGGTGCCATTCTGCCCTCCCTTTTCTAAAAAGCATATAGAATAAAAGGTATGGGGAAAAGTGATAAGGAAGACCAAACATACAAAATTGTCTCTATGAGAGAAGGAACTACATTGTCTATGACTCTTTAACCCAGAAAAAGATAATTCAAGAGGACATGACTGATATTTGTAAAGTTGTGAACAGCATGAAGAAGATTAGGATGGACAAATTATTTGTTGTCTCTCATAATACAAAATGTGTGGGCCATCAGATGGAATTGACAGAGGTCAGGACCAGAATAAGTAAAAGAAGATACTTTTTTGTGCATTACAAAAGGATGTTGTAGATGCCAAAGTTTACCTAGGCTCAAAGAACAAAAAAAAAAAAAAAGAAAATAATGGAGCTCCTTGAAGAGCTTTAAAAGGCAAGAATGAGTCTTTAAGCTATTAATTGGCTTTTTGCGTTTTTCAGAACCAGGTCTGATGCCCAGATCATGCAATCCATGTCCATGGAGTGCACATTCCAGCTACTCTTGGGAACATGACAACCAAGTCCCTCCAAGGACTTGGACATTACAATGCAGGGTCATTGTTGTACTTTTACAACCGCTGCTGTGGAGGACTG
This sequence comes from Streptopelia decaocto, assembly GCF_964273445.1. NCBI lineage: Eukaryota > Metazoa > Chordata > Aves > Columbiformes > Columbidae > Streptopelia > Streptopelia decaocto. The sequence continues at coordinate 45,128,589 of NC_138655.1, forward strand.
TGATAGTCTGTCTCATGATTTGGTTACTTTGGGGTTACCAGGAGGATCATAGAATCGTTTAGGTTGGAAAAGACCTTTAACATCATCGAGTCCAACCATTAACCTTAGCACTGTCAAGCCAACCTCTAAACCATGTCCCTAAGAACCTCATCTACACATCTTTTAAACACCTCCAGGGATGGCGACTCCACCACTTCCCTGGGCAGCCTGTTCTAATGCCTGACAACCCTTTCTGTGAAGAAATTTTTCCTAATATCCAATCTAAACCTCCCATGGCACAACTTGAGTCTGTTTATTCTTATCCAATTGCTTGTTGCTTGGGAGAAGAGACCAACCCCCTCCATGCTACAACCTCCTTTCAGGCAGTTGTAGAGCCTGATAAGGTCTTCCCTCAGTCTCCTTTTCTCCCGGCTAAACAGCTGCAGTTCCCTCAGCTGCTTCTCATCAGACTTGTGCTCCAGATGCTTCACCATCTTGATTGCTCTTCTTTCAACACACTCCGGACCCTCATTGTCTTTCTTGTAGCGAGGAGCAGATGAGACAGACAGGTTAAGGGTTCTGCAGTGTGGACAAAGTTTGTCCTGCCCCGAGCAGCATGGACACAAGTCAGTCTGCTCTAGCTGTCCAAAAGTCAGAACCTACTTCCAAGTGTGGCCCATTATGTAGGCAACATATAGAAGGCCAGGTTTAGGAAATGTGGAACCTAAAGATAGCTGGGTGGTGGGAGGGTAAGCCAGGGAAACATGCTCACGCTGTTATCAGGCACACCTCTAGCTGTTGCCTGGTGTCAGGGGAGTCTATGTGTTCCTACCCTCTTGCAGGAGAGTGGTAAAAGCTTATTGCTGGAAATAACAACATGTATTTCAAAGTAATTGTTATTTTTTGTATATGGTCTTTTTGAATAAGAATGTCTATCAGACCTAAGTATGGTGTAATCTTTTCCTGTTGGTCTCACTCAACAGAGACTATACGGCCACAAAGTAGCCCATGTAACTCACAGAATCACAGAGCAGTTCAATTTGGAAGGGACCTCTAGAGATTTCTCATTCCAACCTCATTGCCTGTTTAAGACAGTTATAAAATTCAGTTTTTAGAAGATATATAAGCAGCAGACATTTGAAAGAGCATTTTTATCTTTGCTGTGCCTCTCCACCACTCTCAGTCTGATAAACTAATCTTACAGGTCTAGAAAAAAGAACATTTTACTGAGAACATCTGACCTAATCTTGCATTTATTATTTCAGTGTAGAAATAATTTTGTTTAACGTTGTTTAATATCTCCCATATCTCACAATGGGGTAGCTTATCCCGTCAATGAGTATTTCTATATTTGGCACTACATTCCCAAAATGCAAAGCATTTGCCTAAGAAGACAAAATGATATTTCAATTTTCCAAGTATAAGCTGGTTTAGTTTTTGTGTATGAATTACTTTGGCTGCTAGAATGAAATCACAGTAATTTTCATCATTTTGATTATTAAAAAAAATTGTATGTTCTGAAATGTGTCATTACTTAAAAATCATTTGATTAAAAGTTCCTGGACACTGATTCTGCTAATACCTACTCATATTTGTAAACCTTGAGTAAAGTCAGTGAATTGAGAGGAACCACAGGTAGAGAAAAACAGTCTAAGAGGTACCAGAAATAGGTCTTGATTGCCTATATGATCCAGTGGACAAAATTACAGGAGGAAAATGCTTAATTATGTCACACATTTCCAAAAATAAAATAAGATTATGTTGAAGAATAGTTTTATTACACTCTCGAAGTGCAAAAGCAAAAATTTTCTTTTTCATTTGCGTATTTAGGTGCATTCTAATTATTAGCTCTGCGCCATTAGTTTTGTGCTTAGAATGTGAAAACTGAGTGTTTGCTGTCAGAAGGTGGTGGTACAGCTTGTGCTGGTGTGGGCTTCTTGATTTACCTTTAGGACTGAAGGTCACTCAGTGTTTTGTACAAGGAATTAATCTGACAAAAGCAGCATCTGAGTTACCAAGATATATTTAAAAGAGAAAGGTAAAGATAGAGAATTAGGGGTTTTAAACCCCCAAATCACAGGTTTGATCCTATAAAGTACTGGGCACTGTTGCTCTATTGCAGCAAGACTTACATGTGCTTAAAGCTTTTGTTCAGGGCTCAGCATTTAGCACTGTTTAATCTCAAATGAATAGTTCTGAAAAAGAAGATTGATATTTCCTTTCATCCACCAATTTCAAAGGACTCTGTGAACAGCTATGTACAGAAACTATATAATAAAATGAGAATTCAATGGTGATTTCACAGGTAAGCATAGTAAAGAAAAAGATGGGAAATCAAAACAGAAACCTTCACTTTCTCATGTCAGCTTTTTGTGTTGAACTTATATGTAGTTTCATTTTTCTGTCTTTTTCCCTCCTTATTTTCAACATGAAATCCTCAGACTCCTCATTTGTGGCCAAAGGTGTGAATTCATGCAGAAACACAGGAGAGGATGTGTCTTCTGAGCTCCCACGCCTTGTCTTTAAGCTGTGGGTGTCCTGTTGAGCGGAAAAGTGGCTGTTGTGTATTCACCTCTCATCCCCCTCCCAAGCAAGAGAGTAGACAAAAGGCTAAATTCAGACTCCACCCTTCATAAAGGTAGAGTCTACCTTTGGAAAAGATAGAGCAGGCTTATAAGAGCAGTGGGAGCAGCTTGTTTCTGCTGAGGACCTGGAGCTGGTTTCTACTTGAGCCTTAGAAGTGTACATCTTTGCTTGCAGTATGTTACTTGTACATTGCTTAAGTAGACTGCTTAAATACATATCATCACCTTTCATTTTCTCTTATTCCTTGTTGTGGCAAGCTCCACCTGGGTACACCAAAACTGTTACCTGTCCCTGTGTATACCCAGGGATATATGTTTGCAGTAGGGATACCTGTGAGCTCTTGGATGTTCCAGCAGATCTCTGAACTTTGCACATTTAAAGTGCTTCTGTTTTTCCACATGTGTGTGGGAGAGTGTGTTGCTGCTGAAGGAATTATTTAGGTATTCATCTGAAATAAAACCCAAGAAGTGTCAGCCAGAAATGGGAAGGAGATAGTCAGGGTTAATTTGGACCCATTTTAGTAACTGGGTGCTACTTGTTTAGGGTGCTGGTATGGGAGTTCATTCCCGGTCAAACAACTAAGGAACGTAGAACTTATGTTTTGCATTTGGCTGAAAGACTGAATTTCCAGAAACACAAGATTCAGTATTATTAAGTGGAAGTTCTGCACATGAGCATTAGGAAATGAAAGTTTGCATTCTAAGGGCAACATTTACTGTTTTCTACAGTTGTAGTTTGTGAAACAAAAAAGAAACAGAACTTCACTTTGATTAACCATAATGGTAGTTTAGCTATTTTCACCGCATTAATCTTGCTGTTAACTGTTCTTTTCACATTATGAGGAGACAGCATATGACAGGAAAAATCTGTAACATCATTCAGCATCTGATTATATGCCCTTTTTCCTCAAAACCAATTTGCATGCCTACAAATATCAGTGTTTCCCAGTGGAACTGAAGGTGTAAAATATTGTCTCTCAAGCTGAAAATTATTTAGCCAAAGATTTTTCAGTATTTGGGAATTCTGGTTGGATGATTTCAAAAGCGAAACCATATGTCACTTACATGATTTGGCATTTCTCCAGTTGGATAGAACATGAGTGGAAAAGTGGAAAAAAATAATAGAAACCTAACATTGATTAGATGGTAATAAATACAGGTGCTATACTGTGTGGTGTTATTCATCTACATAGCAATCTGTGGGATGAGTCAGAACCAGCAGATTCGGAGGGACCCTGTTTTCTGCCTTTATATGCCCCGCACATGCTAAGACCCAAATTAAGGTAAAACCGTAAGGGTTGTGTAACACTGAGATACTTTTCAAAGCTACAGAAGTGCAATATTGCCTAGCCATGGAAAATAAATTGTATGGTTTTTGTTTGACTGGGTTTCATCTGGGGGCTTCTCGCTGTAAATGCAATTAGTGTAGTACCAGGAAAAAACAGTGATTTGGTGACAATTAGGAGACCCAGCCAAGACTTCCCCATTGCCCTGTTGCCCCACACTTCCTAACAATTTCCTTACCCCTTCCAGGCAGTGAGGTGCCTCCCTGAAATGGCACCTTCCCGCTCCAACCAAGGCCTTATTCCCAGCATTCTGGGGTTTAATGAGACTGTTAGTTGGGACTAACCTTCCAGCTCTACTGTATAACTTACTTTATAGGGAAAGCTGTTATATATATATATAAACTGCCCACTGTTTCAGCTGCCCCACCCCTCCCCATACCCACAGGAGTTCTGCCTAAGTGCAGCCACCAGGCTCTTTCATGTATTAGAGAGTGTAATGGAGGTTCTTTTCTTTTATGATTTCCAGAGAGAGAGGTGGATTCAGAGGGTGTAGATTTGTCTCATCTCTCGCTCTTGTAGTACTGAGACAGGGCAAACCATTACAGGTGCTGAGGGGACGGGTGTATCTTGCTGGCTGATGGGGTGTCCTGTGTGTAGCCATATGTTATATGCTCCAAAGTGAAGGCACTAAGGAGGAAGAAATCTATTCTGTGCAAATGGATGGTAAAAACATAATTAGAAACTGGCTTTACATTCTCAGTTGCTGCTGCTTTAATGTGGAAGCTCGCTGAGACATGCTTGTGTCTGAAATAACAGGAGACAGTCATGCTTCAGCCTCTGAGAATTCACCACAATACCATGTTGTGTGGTTTTGTAAGAGAAACTAAAACACAAAGAAACCCCTTTGCATTAACATTTGATTGAGCAATTAAAAATGTGTAAATTGTTGAAATGCAGAGACTGTAAAAGCTTTCTGTTATCTAGAAAAAAATATTTAAAGCATAGGAGCCAGACATTATTCTGGGGCCGTAAATAGCTGATATTTACAGTATGGATGACTCAATTTTCTTTTGCCTGATGAACAGGGCTCCCAAAGCTCATTATGGCTGTTTTGTCGTTTATATAAGACACGTGGCCACTGTGATTTGCTTTTTTCGGTGTCCCTTCCCCCATCGGCAGAAACCTTTGAGCTTCAAACACAGATGTTATACTGTGCTCTTTGTGTGCTCGTGTGTGTCTGAGTGTAAAGCCATTAAAGAAAGAGCACGTGCCTAATATGCTGGAAAACCAAAGCTGAAGCGCAAGACTTGGCTTGTGACTTTGCTTCTTTTTCTTATTACAGTGAGATGTTAGCATGGGCTAAGTGTAGGACTAATGTGTATGAACAAGTAGTGGTTTAAAAGCAGCCACGCTGCTTATAAAAATCAGCAATTTAACATAAGCGCGAATGGCAGCTTCATTAAATAACGCTATGATCTCTCAACCATATCCTTAACTAGTAATCTCCTCGTGGCAAAATACATAGCTAATCAGCCTCCCAGCCTGCCAGTAAACTTACAGGGGAATTAAATCCTGAAGGAAGAAGCCCGTAGTCCCGGAGGAAGGCTGAGTGCATGTTTCACTGTCGTCTTTTCAGCTCATCTCAGTGGTCTCACTGCTAGAATGTGCTCTGTTGTCATGGCAACCCCGTCTCCTGCTTCCTACAGGAAAGATTAGCTCGTACTGTGCACTGGAGAGAATTTAGGGGAAGTCAAGCTAATCCCTGGGTGCACTGCGAGAGAAAGGTTGGACCTCGCCTGAGGGATGCTGTATCTGCAATGATAGAATTGGCCTGCCACAGACACTGGTATTTAAGTTGAAGAGCAGAATTCACAGTAAGTGTCAGATCCTCCAGAGAGGAATATTGAATGAGGTTTTCTAAGTCTTGGTGAAGACTGTCCCATGCCAACAGTGGTATGACAGCAGGAGGCTGTGTGGAATACCAATAAGTTTCACCCGTTCAGGTGGTATTTCCAATATAGATTCAAAGCCTCAGTTCCATGGAAACTAGGAGATCAAATTTTAAAACATCGTTGTGAGATGCGCACCTAGAAACCTGAAGCATGTCTCATTTGATGCATAAAGCTGAGCAACTGATGATGAGCATGGCTTACAAATTGTGTGTGCACTGTGCAGTGTGCTCAGGAATTCCTGTGTGCTGAAAAATAAGCGGGAAAGCATGAGGAAACTGATCTGTGTGTGCTGCAAACTCAACTGCAAAAGTGCTGAGCTATCAAATTAAGCACGAAAATTTACAGCTACTGATTCAACCTTGTTTTTTCTTCATATTAAAGCCCAAACAGAGAAAACACGAGCTTTTTAAAGGTATAGTCATAATACAAGCTTTTCTTTGAGAAAAACTCATTTTAATGTAGCTAAATTAAGGTGGTGTGTGGCATGATGCAGCGTGTGAATTGTGTGTTTGTTTTCTTGCTGGTAGAGTTAAACAGAGGGTATTCTAGCTATTCCATTTCTGCTATGTTAATGCTCTGGCTTTCTTTGACATGGTCCTGTATTTCACTTTAATAGATACTCAAGGCTCCCAGCTTTAAACTAGACTGTTTGCAGTAAGATTTTCACTGTCTGCTTTTGATTACTGTGAGCTTTTCCTAAACTTATTTTTTTCAGCAGAGTTTATAGGTTCAGCCTATGTATTTTTCCATCTTTACTATGCATGCTTTTTCTGTTGAGTTTTAAATAAAAAATAACTTCATCATTATTTAATGGCTATTTAATATATAACAGTATTATCTTAGATATGTTTATGCATATATGTGTTTTATATGTATAAAATGCATGTATGCATGTGTTTCTGCAATACATACTTGCATATTCATATGCAGACAAATAGACTCTTTGTTTTAATGGGGCCCATTAGTGATTCATGCTAATACAATACCGAGGAAGTAAAAAATCTGTTTTCACCTTGAAGGATAGGTGTTTTTCTCATATCTAAAATGTTTATCGTTGCAAAAAACTAATAAACACGGTCCACTAAAAGAAGCAGCATATGTTGCATTTCTGTGTGTGTTTATAGAGTAAAAAGGGAAAGCATCTTGACTGATTTGATGAGAGAGCCCTGTGTTGCATTCCCAGAGACCTGGGTCCATGGAACAGGCAGTGAAGGGACAGTTGGTTTCTTCTCTGCCCTCCCAGGGCAGCACAGAAAGAGTCACACACAAGCTCCAGATTGGTTAGTACAAGAACGGTCTTCCCTGATTCTTTTGTTTGGCTGGTCTACCAAATAGTAACAGAACTGATAAACAAAGATAATGTCTATCTTCTTTGTATTGATACTTAAAAAACTCAGTAGCCAGTGTACATCTATTATGTGGAGGACTATAGAAATAAGCACAAAAGGTATGGAAGCTTTTAAGTCATTATTCAGGCTTGAGTCTGTGGTGGACATATGGGTGACAGGGAATACACACAAATGCCAAGCAAAGAGGGGGTCAGGGTAAGAAAAAATTCATCAAATGTTCTTCTTTAGAGTGAGCACTAAGAAATCAGTATATATTATCTGTCAAATTAAATTACTAATTAAAAATCAGTGATAAAATAACACAAGGACACATTAGTCAGAGAATTCATTGTTTATTTTCACCACCACTGGGAGGCTATGTTTTAGAGTGACACCTTTTAACATAGTTGTTTACACCTTTTAAAAACTTTTAAACAGTTAACTGCACAATTTTTATACCTTGTGTGTCCTTTTATTAAATTAATTATCTAAGAAGGTGGATTTTTTTATCTCAAGGTCATGATGTGTTTACTTTTTTTTTTTTCTCCAGCATTTAACTTGTGTATGGAATGATGCTGGCTGGTCAAATGTCTCAGCTTTTTCTTGTCTTCTGCAAAATGTTTGATTTTAGGAAGTGGGTCCAAGTTTTATTAGGCCTGAGTTTTCACAAAGAGACTTGAATTCCTCATCTGCATTTCTAGACAACTTTAAGCACCAACTGTAAACAGGACTAACTGAATGTGAGGAAGCACAGTGAGGTTCCAAGCAGGCACCCAAACCCATGACCTGTATTCCATTCTCCTCTGAGAAACAATGGGAATGCACCTGGTAGCAGTGGGACTGTATCACATCAGGGCAGGTACAACTGGTAGAGAGTGCTCACATCAAGGCCTCCAAACTTCAGGTAATTCCTGTATAAAATCTGTTTCAATTCAATAAAATTGATTTTCTTGAGTTATCAGTAACTAAAAAGCAGAGGTGACTCTGCTTGCTGTATAGAAAAACGTCAGAGTCCCTATACTCTTAAGAATAATAGACCTGGCATATTCTGCCAGGGCTCCTCCACGGCACCCTCCTGCTGGGAGAGCTGTTGGCTTCCCCATAGCAGTGGGTCACTCCTCTGCCCAGGCTTTTCTCCTCATTCCCTTTCTGACTAACATTCCTGCTCCCTACAGGTATTGTCCTCTCCTTGAACTGCCTTCTTCCTGTGTCCCTGAACTGCCTTCTAGCGTTCAGGCTGTCTGCTGGCTAGATGGTGAACTGGCTGACATTATACTCTCCGATGCATCTAAGTGTGACCAGCAGGTCGAGGGAGGTTTTCCTGCCCCTCTTCTACTCTGCCCTGGTGAGGCCACATCTGGAGTACTGTGCCCGGTTCTGGGCTCCCCAGTTTCAGAAGGATAAGGAATTACTGAAGGGAGTCCAGTGGCAAGATACAAAGATTATTAGGGACCCAGACAACCTTTCTCCTGAAGAGAAACTAAGAGTGTTGGGTCTGTTCAGCCTGGAGAAGAGAAGGCTGAGAGGGGATCTCATCAATGTTTATAAATATCTCAAGGCTGGGTGTCAAGAGGATGGGACCAGACTCCTTTCAGAGTTCAGAGGTGTCCAACAATAGGATGAGGGGCAAGGGGAAAAAACTGAAGCATAGGAGGTTTCACCTAAACATGAGGAGAAACTTCTTTACTTTGAGGGTGCCAGAGCACTGGAACAGGCTGCCCAGAGAGGCTGTGGAGTCTCCTTCTCTGAAGACATGCAAGACCCACCTGGACACATTTCTGTGCAATCTGCTCTGGTGAACCTGCTTTGGCAGGTGGGTTGGACTAGATGATCTCCAGAGGCACCTTCCAACTCCAATGATTCTGTGATTCTGTAAAAGTAAATGGAATGATTTAATGTATATACTGTTTCATCAGATCAAGGTTCTGAATTATGACACCAATCAGAAAAATATTGTTGATAGTGTGTCACTCTCTTTCCTTGAAACATTTGTCACTATTGCAAAACACTCTCCCCACCAACTTGTACAGCATCGCTTCTGTCTACAACCTCCCTTTGGAATTCGTGACTAAAAATTTGTCCCTCTTTCACTGAGATACTCATTCAGGAAAAAATACGTAAGGTGTTCAGCACTTCCTGGGTGGTATGCTGTACCTTACGGAACTTGGCTGTCTTTTTGCATCCACAAATATGATAAAATCACAAACCCAATTCTGTCCCAGCAGTGATCTTGCTGCTGGTGTTCTCATTAAATCAATAACAGAAATAACAAGTTCATACTATAGAATCATAGAATCATTTCAGTTGTAAAAGTCCCTCAGGATCATCGGATCCAAACATAACCTAACATAACTCTACCACTAAACCATGCCCCTAAGACCTCATCTAAATGCCTTTTAAACACCTCCAGGGATGGTGACTCCACCACTTCCCTGGGCAGCCTGTTCCAATGCCTGACAACCCGTTCCATGAAGAATTTTTTTCTACTCCTCATCAGACTTGTGCTCCAGACCCCTTACCAGCTTCGTCACCCTCCTCTGCACTCTCTCCAGTACCTCAATGTTCTTCTTATGATGAGGGGCCCAAAGCTGAACACATACAATGTATATGTCTGTCCATATCAGAGATTTATCTGTCACATTTTAGTAAGAAAAAAGTAATAGTGATGACATTTTTTATTGGTTGCAAGGCATTTTTTTTCCTGAGGTATCTCTGCCTCTGTAATTCCTTTGAAATGTTCCCTGTTTCCCTGAAAATAAGCCCTAGCATGATTTTTCAGGATTCTCCAAATATAAGCCCTACCCAGAAAATTAGGCCTAGTTACAGTTCCTAAAAGAAGTCAATGTAAATAGTGTCCAGGCAGCTATACATGTAAAAAAGTAAAATTAATTGGCAATAGAATGCAGCAGGACAGATAGACTCTTCACCAAGAAAAGCAGACACCTGACAGACACCTGACAGTTGTGTTGCCAATGCGCTACAAGCAGGCTCCATGGACAAGAGGTTCTCATTTAAGGAAAGCGCCATTGCTAGACATGAGAAATTGGGACCCATGGTTCTAAAGGAAATAGAGTCATAAGAAATTCATGATGGAATTAGGGGTTTGGAGAGTTATGTTGATGTTCCAGAATGTGAAGACATGATTATATTTGAATAAATGTTGATTTTTTTGTTGAAGAATAAATGTAGATTGTTGCTGATGGGAAAACAAGATATCCCCTGAATATAAGCCCTAATGCATCTTTTGGAGCAAAAATTAATATAAGACCCTGTCTTATTTTTGGGGAAACAGGGTAGGTATATATGTTGTGTTTCCAAAGAGACTATAAACGACCAATTTGAAGGTGGCAGAAGTGGCCCTCAGTGAAAGAAGTGTATCCTCAGCTGAAACAAGAAGTTTAAGTCTATTAAGCTCAAATATTTTGATTAATATTTGTATTTTTCTTCTGTTTAGACAAATAGCAAGGATTGAAAAAATGTCTTTTCAGATGACAGTTTCCCCTAATTTGGAACAGTAACAGCCAACCACATGGGAGTATTTTCATTATTTAAAACCTCTTTATCTTCCTTTTCTCCTCAAAAGTAAAACTCTGAAGCCACTAATTGTATGTAAATTTCATTAATGGAATAAATTATTCCCCAGGCTGCACACACTGGCTTCTGTTGACTCTAATGAGATTAAGATCATATGCATCTAGAGGTAGATTTCAGCCCTCTGAATGGTGTTCTTCTGGCCAGCTTTGTATGAGTTAATTAAAAAGTGCTTTCTCAGTGCTGTGCTGCTGGCATTTTGGCTTTCTGCGCCCTAAGTTTTTTATATTAGCTGAAGAGCTAAGCAAAACAGCAATGTGGTTTTTCAGCAGGGCCAAATACAAAGAGAGAGAAACCAAGATTTCCTGGAGCAAGCTCTCTGGTTCTAGTGGTAGTTGAGATACCACACGCTGTCTGGCTGACAGCCCAAATACTAAAAGAAGTGGAATTGTTCTTGTTGTAGCTCCATTATTCTAGTTTTGTATGCTTCTAGCCACAGCAAACTGAATTTTTCAGTCTTCTCCAGAGGTCATTTGTGAGACCATAAGAGAGGTGGCTACTAGGAGCATGAGGGATATACCTGCATCCTCTAGAACAATGCTGAGGTTTATTTTAGATTCCAAATATCAAATTATAACATCAGTAGTATCAAAAAAACTCTGCCAGGGGAAATTTAGGCTGGATATTAGAAAGAAATTCTTTACAGAGAGAGTGGTCAGGCATTGGAATGGCCTGCCCAGGGAGGTGGTGGACTCGCCGTCCCTGGAGGTTTTTAAACTGAGATTGGACATGGCACTTAGTGCCATGATCTAATAAACGGACTAGAGTTGGACCAAGGGTTGGACTCGATGATCTCTGAGGTCTTTTCCAACCCAGTCGATTCTGTGATTCTGTGATTCTGTGAAAATTGCACTTGTGGTAGGAAGTTATACAATGGGAATCCAGGGTTTCTGTCATTCTGTTGCCAGAAGAGTCCACTTGGAGTTTTACAGGGGCTATGAGAATGAACGTGAGCTGAAGATTTCAGTGATCAGTCTTTTCATGCATAGTGCATTTTAATTTCTCACCGCAACTTTATTACTGACAATAGTTTAGTTATTATATCTTGGTGTGGGCCCCTTTAATGGTCTGTCTTTAGGTGGATAATCAGTCATTTTGAGTTTGTCATTTCTCTAGCCATTATGGTTGAAATTGTTTTCTGAAACATGCTGAGGAGAAGAAGACAGCTGGATATGTGGGTTGATGGCAACAGCAGCAGCAGTCCTGATTGCATCTGTGATTTGTGAACACTTCCAGACAGCAGCAAACCAAATGTGATCTCATCAAAACTATGTTTTGGGTATCAAGTCCAAGGGCCAGAGTGCCATGTTATTCACTAATGTCCTTCTATTCTGCCCTTTGCTACTGCATAAACTACTGAAGATTTGTTTTGATGGCTCATATTGTGGTTACCACATGATGTAGAAATTGCATTAACACTACCAGTCCTTTTAATGTCTGCAAATGTGCTGTCATCCTAAGTCCACTTCCAAAACAAAAGCTCAGCCTTTACTCCCTGTATTTTACCTCAATCTTTTACAGCAGCATATGTGGTGTTGAGTTTGGCAGGGACTCCAAGTGTAGGAAACTCCAGAAACTGCAGATTTCAGTGCTGAAGTTAAAAAGAAGTGCATTTTGGGAAAACAGACTGCTTGAGAATTGGGTAATGACATCTACATAAGAAGGACTCCACACCAGTGATTTTCACCACACTTGTCAAGTGGTTTTTGCCATCTGTTGGAGATATTTCAAATTAGAGCTGTCTCAGGTATTCTTCAAGAATATGATGTTGACATTAAAGCAAAAATCTGCCAAATTTTTCAAGCACAAAGAGTTTTCAAGTTTTCCCATCTTTCATTTACACTTTTGTTCAATTGCAGTGGGAGGGAAAGTTCAAAACAAGAGATGCAGTGCTTATTCAGGTGGTTGGACAGTGAAAATTTCAAGTCCACAGCTCAACTGAGGAATAACAGTGGATATGCCAGGACTATCTGTCAGGTACTTGGGGCTTTGAGAAGTTTCCGGGCATTGAATCGTACTTACTTGGTTTGCCAGAGGTATTGTGCTGACAGACCATCTAGCAAAATCATTCTTTTTTGTCTTCCGATACCTCTTATTCCAGCCCATTTTTAGATGACGTGTGACCAAATGCTCAGCTATATTTTGGGAATTGTAAAACAAAAAAAATAAATTCATGTCTGTGACAAAAATAATTTCTGAAAAAAAAAAAAGTTTTATTTTTGCCAAAAATAATTTCTGAAAAGAGCATTTTTTAATTTTGCCAGTCACATTGGAAGTCAACATGTCTATTTGTAGTGTTATGAGGCAGTTGGGATTTAAGTGATGACTTGAATGAAGGCAGAAGAGGCCTTGCTGTAGTATTAATACTTCATGGGAAGTCTGCTATCTTATTCCTGATATCACCCAGTTGGTGGAAAAACCTCAAATCATGGCTGTTTGTGGACAGAGTTTCCAAATCTGTCATTTTTCAACCAAAGTTATATTACAGGATTAGGGATTCTTCTGTCTTGGGCCATGCAATTTTTTAGTAGGAAAAAGTAATAACTATTGTAAACTCCCAAGCTAATTCTAATGCCTGGTGTATGATAACACATGTACATTTCTCATGGCAGTTTTGACATTTGCTATGTGTGAGAGATTTTTCGAACTGATCAAAGGAAGACCAGTCATCATCACTATCTACTTTTCTCCCTTTTGTTTGATGCCTATAATTGTAATCAACATGTTAGGGAGACTCCCAATAGGCTCATTTCCTTCACATCAGTGGCAACATTTTTGTGTTCAGGTAAAGCTTCCTTAGCATTGATGACTGTTGCTACCTTTTGCATTCTTTTGCTGGTGTTTGGGCTGGTGCTTAGCCTTTGTAGATGCTGAATATTTTAAACTTTCACTAGATACAGTGAAAAATAAAATTAGGAAAGCATAATGGATAAAACATTCAAAAGTGATTGCTTGCCAGATGGAGAAAGGCCATCAAGTTTGTTATGGAGTGTTGCCCTGCGTGACCAGAATACTGTTTTCACTCAAGCAGTGAGGAGACACTGTAGTTACCCAAGGCATGTTCAAATCAGGAAACAGTAATGTATTATACATGCTGCCATGGACATCCATAAGCATTTTAAAGTGACAGAATAAAAAGCAAACTGAATTGGAAAGGGACATGCAATTTATATCCCTTAAAAATGTTGATTTGCTCAAGTTTATAAGAGCAGCGTTTCAAGCTCTGGAATTCTTCACTGAATTGCTAAACCCACAGTCTGTCTGTAACACAATCCTACACTTGACTCACTGAGATTCTGTCTCAGCAAAAACATTAATTACATCACAGTCATTAAATAAGGAAACAGCAACCCTAATGGAGTCCTAAACTTGGATATTTAGTGTTCTGACCTCTTAGATTCACTACCATCCACATTCCTAATGTATCAAGGAAATTTTAGGACACTGTTGATAATGCTAAAATTATGATGAAGTACAAAGGCTGTAAGTTCCTACTTCATAATTCATGTACTTTTCTTCTAGTTATTCTCAATTACATGTTTATTACCTATTTTTAAACTGAATTTCAGTATGTGAATGTTAGAGGCACTTACTTTACTCTCTGCTGAGTTCGGAAATTTTCCTGAAAGCCTTAATGTTAGTGTGAGTGGAGAGAACTGATTGGAAAGGATGTGACAGGATTGTTCTAGAGTGAAAACCAAACCTTTTGCAAAAAAAACCAGTTGATTTTACCAACATTATCAAATGAAAACTGGAAAAAAATTACAAAAATGGCAGGAAATGTCTTCACTTCTAATTATGAAGGATTTTTCATGTCCTAGCTTTTAATATACAGTTGCAAATAACAAAATGACTTTAATTTACTTGATACAAGTGTTTAAAGTATACTTTTCTGTGTAAAAAAATTTTAAAAATTAAATTGTCATTTGAAATCCCAAACTACAGAGCTACAAAATCGATGATTAAAGGTCTAATGAGTCCAAACTATTTGTAGAAATATTGTTACTGAGAGTTATGCTGTCAACTCGGATAAACTGTTTTCGTTATTACAGAGGTATCCAGAATATTGGTCTGACAGGGCATTTTGAACTTAAAGTTACTCTTTCTTTTATGCACCTAAATAGCTACTTTGTAGCCACTGAGATGGTGTATACATTACAAATATAAAGCAAAGAATGCTTGCAAGTCTTCTTCAGAATGGTTCTGAAATAAAACTTTAAATATAATAAGAGCATCTGTTGAACTTCAGCAGAACTCTTGGTTTTCTTACAATTGGGCATAGATTTTCCCAGTGTTGTTGTTGTTGTTGTTCTTTGGCGAGGGGGGCGTGTAATGTAAGATTTTTTCTTATTTCTAGTTCATTGTAGTCTTCTAGTGATAGGCAAAATATTAACAGACATATTATTTTTTTCATATTTCAAGGGGAACCTTCTGCTTCTTTTTCTAGTAGGACTATAACAGACAAGCAAACCCAGCAATTTGTACTAGGAGGCCCATGTAGGAGTTTGGGTGGAATGTTGGGAAGGATGTATGAAGCACAAAGCAGTAATTTTTGTTTGCTCTTAAGGCTTCTCCTTTCTTTCTCTCCCAGTTTTACTGATGGAGAGGGTCTAATGAGCCTGAGGTCATCTTCCCCAATATCCTTGCTGCCTTTGCTGACGGGGTGCAGAGCTGCTAAATGATCATTTGTCTTGGTTGTGTTTGGGGCTTCACCCTTCAAGAAGGAGAGACCCACTCAACACACCAAAGCTGGTAGGCTAAATTTTAGGCTTTAAAGGATTTTATTAAAAATGCCAGTATTTGGGGCATCCAGTCTGCAGCGAATTTCCTCTCCTGACTCCAACTTGACCTTTCCTCTTTGTTTTTATTTTCTGGCAGATCCTGATGAAGTAAAATATGACATCACACACATGCAGTAGGTTTGAGTGGCAGATAAGTTGAATATGATTCCTTTCAGCCCTGTTGGGGTTGACGCTTAGGCACCAAACATGAACCTACATGTTACTTTTTTGTCTATTGCTGGCATAGCACCAGATCCTTCTTGCTGCCAGGAATGGCAGCAGCTGCTGCTGCTCTCAGCAGCCTTTAGCTAGAGCAGCATAAGCCTCTTCCAGGCTGGGCAAGAAAGAGGAGTGGGTGAGATCTCTTAGGTTACCTCTTTTCACTTAAGGAAAAGACTTCACATTTCTCCTTAGCGTGTTGCCATCTCAAGCATCTTTGTCGCATATGTGTTCTGTCCATGGTTGGAATTTCAGTGAATCTCAAAACTTGGAGTTAGTCTGTCCTGAGCCCTGCTTTCCTGCCTGTCTGCCAGCCTTCCTCAGTTCCCAGCTTCATATCAACAAACTGTTCTGGTGTCCTGTTTGGGGTGAGCTGAAGGCAATACCTCTGGCATCACTGATACATTATCAGAGTGAGAAGTTGCTCCTGCAATGCTTGTCCAGAGACGGAGCTCTAAGCCACAATTCTCAAGGCCGGCCGACATGCAAACATTTAAATATGATCCCATATGTGACATAAAAACTTTTAGAAGAATTCCAGGTTTTCTGTATTGAGATCTGCTTGATAAAGCCTTTGCCACACAAAGTGCCCTAGAGGTTTCTCCAGAGTAAAGAGAAAGACAGAGATTTTTCTCCCCAGAGGCAGTGAGGGCTATGTCTGTTGAAGTGGAAATGCCAAAGCACAACTACAAACTAGAGACACAGTGATAATAAGATGATTGTGCACCCAGTGAGCTATTCAACTGGTTATTTCCATGTGCAGTACCCTCCTAATAGCCATTCTGCTTCAACTCCTTGTTGTATTATATATATGCAGGGACAGTAGCTCTGCAGGCAAAGTAAGCATGCAATCACTCATGAAACTTTATAAATGAGCCCTTCTATAACACTGTGACTGACAGCTCAGGATTATTTTTCTGATAGTTGCTGATGTCATGGAGTGGCAGTTGTTCACTGTTCTGTTATTTAATGTTATAATTGAATAAAATATCTGCCTGTTTTGTGCCTCCAACAAGAAGAGACATTTATCCATGGAAAAAACTGTGAATCGCCGGGGGTTTTGTTTAATAATGAAATAGGATTTACAGCGTGGCTAATACAGATTCCACTGTATATGTGCATGTGTATATCATGTTTACTGTACTCTTGTTGACAATGCTAAGGATTAGTTTTGTAGTTTACTTTGTTCTTTTTTCTTTTCACAAACACATGCAGTGATTGATCATATGAAGGAGCTCCTGACCTATTCCTCAACCACTGCAAACAACAGTGAGAGATTAATTTATTGGCATCACACTAAAACTGATAGACATGTCAGGTTCAAATTTCAGCGCAGCAAGGTCCATAGCTGAATTTTCAGAAGCCAACCAGGTCAGGAAAGCTACATGTATCAAAAGGAGAACAAGCATTGTTAATGTTAGTGAGGTTAGCTGAAGAGGACATTTAATGCATATTCTTGTAATGGAGCAAAGGCAGTCTCACTGTGAATTGAAGGGACTGAGCTCTGTGCACATCACCCTGCTTCTGTCCTCTGCAAAAACTCTTGCCCACCTCTTAGTTCCTGTTCCTGTTTCCTCGACACAGTACTGACTTTCTAGTGGGAACAGAAACAGTGGTGGTAACTTTTTGGAGGAGCAGAGAAGGGTGCTTGATGTTTACGCAGGTTCAAGGAGAGACGGAATATTTACATGGAAAAGAAATCTGTTGAGTGTCAGTGTGTTGCTGGAAACCACATCCAGCTAAGAAAGACCTTGAGCTGGAAATTATTAAGGGCTCAGCAAGCCACAGGAGGAAGAATTGTATGTGCTTGCCTTATTCTCTTCCCCAGACATCTCCTAATAGCCCCTGCTGGAGATAAAATATTGGACTAAATGGATTTTTAATCTGACCAACTATGGCCATTCTTATGCTTTACAGAATGGGAATAATAGAGGGTCTGAAATCACCTTTGTACCTCCATTAATTCAACCCCTGCTCTTTGTCATAATATGAAAGGGAATGGAGAAGATGAATAGATATAGTTGATTTTGACTGGCTTTTAAGTTATGTATTGAACTTTTGCTTGAAGCATCACTTGTGATGTAAATGAAGCATAACTGAATACATAACTGTGACAAATTGGGATTAAATGGTCATAGTGAAAAGTGGTGGGAGTGAAATGTGACCTCACCTTTTTACCAGTTCTTTTAGAAAAGTCTCCGTAGTTATTTCATACTACAGAAGTTTCTGTGAGTCGGCACTCTACATCACCTTGACAGCCTGCACTTGCACAGCCAGCAGCTTCAGTCTCACTCATCCCACTCAAGTCATTCACATCCAGCCTCCTCCTTTTAGAAAGAACAGTTACCCATCCTACAGTAGCTGCAGCTCTGAGAGATGCTCTGTCAACAGGCAACCCACTCAAAGTGTTCATTTAACCCTTGTGCATGCTGCCTTGGAGTCTGCAAACATCAGTGTCTGTTCGGGCTGCATATGTGCTCCTCTCCCATCTTCACCTCTTAGATCAGCACGAACAAAGTGGCCCCAACAATTGCCTCGTTCACTTGGTGTGATTAATTGGATTTATTATCACCAGGAATAGTTTTGGCTTGTGGGACACTCTCATGTGGTCAGAACATCTCAAAAGAGATGCTCAAAAGGTGCTGTAAGTTTAATTGCCTTTCCTTTGTTTCTTTTGTCTGCTTCCTGAGTAGACTATCTGCCTTGCTTCATGGCAAAATGGAAGCTATGTTAGAGTTGCTTCCATGTCATGGGGCTCTTACTTCATTCTTAATGTTAATGAGAGGGTTCCTTATCTCCCTGACCTGTCATCACGGCTGTCCTTTCAGATCTGAGCTTCCATGTGGCTGTAAGGCTGTTGGACTGAGCCACACTACTGCTGTTATAGCTGATGGCCAACATTATGGGTTACTGACTAGTAAAATATGCAGCACCTTTCAGGTAGCTGAAATCTCAGCTGTGTAAACTATTTAAGCATGCTCTAAATATTAATTGAATTCTAGCCTGAGAACTAGTTTGAGAGAGGGAGAGGATTTATTCACAGATCTGTCTTTATGTAGAATGGCTTGTTGATTCCTTCCTGATTTACCTGCAAGGAATATGAAAAGTCTAGGTTATCTGGATTATTTATAGTATGAAATAGATGGCTAACAGTAATGCAAGAGATCCTTTAAAACATCTGGAGATTTTTCTCTCAAGGAGACAAGTGAGAGTTGTATGTATGTACCTTGGTTTGAGATTCACTGTACTTCAGTGATCCTTATATCAAAGTTTAGATCTTATATTTGTGCTCTCAGAAAACTGATGTTTGAAGGACTTGTTATTCCAGCTAGATTTGATGCACACTTCAATTTGCTTTACTTTCAAAAAGCACTCTTACTGAAAACAGTGTTGAGCATTTGGCATATCTGGCCTGAAGTCAATTTTCTCTGGGTGGAAGAACTGTATTTTAATATATAACAGGAGAATCTCTAATTCTAGCAATATATGCTGTTTGCCTATTCATAAATCTAGATATTGTTTGCTAGGAGAATATAATCCTATAAATTAAAACTTTGTTTCCTGCTCTAAATCAGAGTGCCCTTAAACTATCAGCTGTCATGGAAATCACCTTGTAGAGTCCAAGGTGCTAAATACAGAGAAACTGGGTTTTGGCAGAAGTTTAGGCCATGATAATGTGAAATTCTGTGCAGATAATTGAAGTGAAGGATGCAGAATTTCTGAAAATCCAAATTCATACTCAGAGCATCTGTGTGCTTGGGCTTTCTTTGGCACTGTCTTCCACCATTTCACAGTTTCCTTCAAAAGCAGGAGGATAAGTTAACACTGTGGTGACTGCAGTGAGCCTGGAGAGTTCTCAGGCAGGAGCCTGGATTTCTCAAGTGTGCAAAAACAAAGCTGGTGTAACTTTGTGTCTGGTTGGCCTCAAGGTGATCTAGAACAATGAGCTGGAAGCTTTAATGCAGTGTAATGAATAATAAATGAACTTCAAGTAGGACAATCACTGCAGTTCCTGTTTTGAGAATTACCCCTAACACAGAGAATACTTGGACTAAAGTTGCCCAGAGGGCGTTGGTCAGAGCAGAGGATCAGTGCGGAGCTCTGTGCAAGGTGATAGAAAGAGGTCTTGGCATCAGATTTAAGAAGTACCGGTCCATGAGTGAGAAGTCCATGCCTAAGCCTAGACAGTGATCCCTGCTTCAGCAAGGAGGCTGCTGCCCAATCCAGAGATACCCTCAGTCTGCTCTTGGAGTGTTTCTCTGATGAGTGATCCCTTGAGAAGGATCTCTGTGTAGGTAAGGCACCAGCTGGGTGGTTTTTAGAAGTGAAACGCATATAAGTTTTGCAGTCAGAATCACTCTCCCTTTTCAGGTTTAAGTAACACAAACGGTTGTAGATGCACTTCTAGTCTTCCAGAGTGCCGGGGTAAGGGTTTGAAAACTGCACAGTTCCTGAGCATGTGGCCTCCCCGAAGCAAGTAGGCCATCACTCACTGTCATGGCTGATGCCTGTGGATAGTGGTGACCCTGGGAGATGATGACGATGCAAACTCATCCCACAGCCTCTTTTGTGACTGCCCTGACACGCAGTGAGGGGCAGGGAAGCCTTCTGCTCCCTCCCCTCACAGCTCCCAGCACCTGTGGTGTGCTCCGTAGAACCATAGAATCATAGAATAATTTCAGTGGGAAGAGACTCTCAGGATCATCAAGTCCAACCATAACCTAACCAAACTCTAGCACTAAACCATGTCCCTAAAAACCTCATCTAAACGCCTTTTAAACACCTCCAGGGATGGTGACTCCACCACTTCCCTGGGCAGCCTGTTCCAATTCCTGACAACCCTTTCTGTGAAGAAATTTTTCCTAATATCCAATCTAAACCTCCCTTGGCGCAACTTGAGGCCATTTCTTCTTGTCCTATCACTTGCTATGTTGGGGAAAAGACCAACCGCCTCCATGCTACCACCTCCTTTCAGGTAGTTGCAGACAGCGATAAGGTCTCCCCTCAGCCTCCTTTTCTCCAGGCTGAACAGCCCCAGCTCCCTCAACTGCTCCTCATCAGACTTGTGCTCCAGACCCCTCACCAGCTTCGTCGCCTCCTCTGCACTCTCTCTAGTACTTCAATGTTCTTGTGATGGGGGCCCCAAAACTGAATACAATAGTCAAGGTGTGGCCTCACCAGTGCTTCCCTGAAGGTCTTCCCATAAAACCCAACCTGTGGCAGTGGTTCAGACAAGAGGCATGTTTTGAAGATACGCTGTCCTTGCATCAGTGATGCGATTGGTACCAAGCACCCAGATATAAGCTGATCATGGTGAAGTTTGATTTTTCCCGCTCATCAGCCAGCTGTGGGCAGGGAGCCTGGGGTAACCATCAGACCGCGGTGATGCCAATGCGAGTCCAGGGAGGGCTGCTGTGGTTTGCTCAGCCTCCTGCGGGAGAGCAGCCCTGCATCAGGTTAATAGCTGCTGCTGATACTGAAAAGTCAGCAAAAAGGCTCCTTAACACTGTTTTGAAAGTGTTAAAAAGCAGGCACTTTTATTACAGCGCGCCGGACGCTCAGAGGATTGCTCCTCTAATTGAGCGTGCGTGTGATTTGCACTTCTTGGTATTTGTTACATATACCTATTGCATATTCATTTGTTTTTACTCCTTAGTTAATGCATTAAACATAAATTATTTCCATAACCCCGCCCTTTGCTGCAAGTCCATCTTTGGTATTTGAGAGTCTTCATCAGTGGTCTTTAGTGGTCTTCGCAGCCTGGTGCCCCCCCGGTGTTGGCTTCTTGACCTAATTTCTTGAGCATGGATATTGTCATGTTGTGCTGCTACTCAGCAAAAGTCATGTAGCTTTCTTCATTTAGTGGAACATTCCGCTTTCCCAGCTTGCAAGCCAAGGACATCCCTCTTTGCCTCATGTCCAGTCTCTACAGAGCTATTGTTTCTCTGTTAGGTTTCTGTTACATTATGCTTAGTCTTGCTACGTTAGACCTAGGAGTTTCTAAAATATTGTTGCTTCTCTTATCACTGCCCCATGTTAATGGCTGCATGCCCGGGCTGGGCCTGGCCTCCGCAGGGACTCTGGCGAGGGGCAGGGGCCGGGCCCAGGCAGCCCCAACTGCCACCATGACGTCAGCAGGTCCCAGGGGTGCCACTGTGTTCCCCAACTGCACTCCCACAGCCTTCTCTGCCCCAGGGATGGGTCCCCGGCCTCTCCCCCTCAGTGCCTACCATTAGTGGTGTCCCTGTCCTGACAGAAGAGCTGTTGGCAAGCTGCCCTGAGTGACCCTCGCCAGCAGCCATAGCTGGGCCAAGCCTTGGCTCCCCAAGGCTTGCACACAGCTCTCCCCAAACCGCCTCTGCAGAATGGAGGAAAAAAATTCTGGTAAGAGAGCAAGTTTTCTGTGTTAGCAGTTTGTTGTTGCTGAGATGTGATAAATAAAGGTGAGAAAACCGTATCTGAGGGTGAACATGCCTTTCCTCTCCTGGGCCAGACCCTCCTGCCTTTTTCCCCAAAACCAGTTGTTCCTGATGTGGTCCATGTTTCTGATACTTCAGAAACTCTTGCATTAGAGTAGCCTTATGCTTGACGAAAATAGACCAGCTGCCCAGGGATGAGAAATGTACTAAACCTTGTCGTTTAGTTACCTTGGTAACATCTGTAAGGAACTACCAGTGAAAAACCACTATTTTTCTCTCGATCTCTTTTATGGTAATACATATTTATGTTTACTTTGCAAAAGTGTGATTTATAGCCATTGTAGCCATTCTCCTGAACATTATCCTGACAGACAATAGTTCCCATTTCTAACAAGCAAGGTTAAATGACTACAAAAGCAGGTATTTGACTTTATAGTAGAAACTAAGATTTACCATCAAGTAACTAAGCTTTTGTTAAGCAAAGCTAAAATCATGTAAATACTGTGTTCTTTTTTCAAAGTATTATAATGCTTGTTCACATTTACTCATGTGAGGATTTTTTTCAATGGTTGTTTTAACATCTGTTTAATTATTTTTTTTCTTTTGCATTGTAGCAGTCTCACACACCTAAGTTTTTGTTGTCAACCATTCAACATACAGGGAAAAAAAACCAAAAGAAAACAACAAAACCAACCAACATTATTGCTTATGATTGCAAGCCAAAACCAACATCCTTGCTTTGGACTTGGTTTTTCCTGGATCTGGCTCTAGGCACAACTCTCTTCCTACTCCCTCGCTCTCGTTTAGCCCTCTGTGTCCTGGCAGTGGCTCCTCTGCACTGGCACGACCCGGGTGCCAGCACACAGAAGTTCCCAAAGGATCAGACTTGTGTGCTGCAGAGTAACCAGTGCCCCCAGATTTTAGGTGGCTCTTTGCATCCTCTGGTTCCTCACTTGTTTCTCTATGCTCCCAGCAGCAGGGAATTTCCTGAGCCCTTCAAAGGGAGGAGCATCTCTCACTCAGTGACTGATTTAGTAATTGATTTAATTAATTTGAAACTAACTGTCACTTGTTAAACTGATAATCAAGAAGCCAGTTATCCGTTAACAGTCCTAAACACAAATCAGCAGTAACCAAAGGATTTCTCTCTTAAATAAAGAAATCTGGATTTCTTTCTGGTATCCTAGAATTTTTAAAATTAATCGTAAATATGGCTATTTTTTAAAGACTCTATATTAGAATGCTATTTTCTAGTTCAGAATAATAAAATTTCATATTTTTTTCTGAAACTGCATTTACAATTTTAACCTTTTTAATGTGTTATGCCCTGTAACACATAACTCTCAGGGCATGACAGAAAATTTATTATGGATAAATCCTGCTCACCTTATTAATTTACGTAACTGAAATCCCTAAGTAGCCCCAGGTTTTTAAATCAGAACGTTTCAATTGTTGCAAGTTGGATTAGTGTACACATATAAAAGTCTTATTCTAGGAATGTTATGCCTTTTATTGTATATACCTTTGTATTTGTGAGAGGTAACGTGAAAGTGGTACATACCAAAACATAGCTTTATTTTTTATTGCAGCCATTAATTATAAAGCATTTTGTAAACAAAAAAAAACCCTGTTCCTTAAGTAAAAGCATTTAAATTATGATTTTTATTATGTGTTTTCGTGCAACTAGATTTTTTTTGCAGGTTTACAAAACAAAGAAGTTTTAAAAAATGCTCAGAATGTGTGCTCAGTTGTGTATACTTTATGACATAAAAGTGTTGAATGCATATAGCAAGTAAGCCACTGATGTATGATGGCTTGTCCATGGCTCTCTAAGTACTTAATTGAATTAGACCATTACCCATTTAAACAATATTTTCTTCACTTTTAAAATTCAGATCTGAGGGTGGTAAATAATTGGGTTGTTTACTGTATTAATGATGGAGAGTCAACAATTTGATTGATCATGTAGTTTCAAGCAGGAGTGTTTCTGAGCACATCCTTTAAAGAATGTGTCCTGGTGTTTTTGAAATTCCATGTGTATGTAAATGTGTTTGTTTCTTTTCCGTGGAAGTTGTTTAGAAGGGCCCAAAAGCAGATGGTACATTAAGGTACTAATATATTAAGGTCCATCTCATCATGTATCTCCAGTTTCAATCTGTACACTTTTCTGGTTGCTAACCCCCTGGTTTTGTTTCCAGCTTCACACTCTGCGATAAGCATAGGCTTGCAGAGCCCTGGGCAGGTGTTCGCACCACTGGCAAAACCATGTAAGCCAGCAAAGAAGAGGTGTTTTAGAGAACAAGAAGTAAGCAAATTGAGGGCCAAATTCTGCTGCCATTTAATCTATTGAAGGATGAATTATTTTACTAGGTGGCCTGTTGGCCAAAGGATTGTTTAGAAGTAAAGAAGGGCTGAGTAGAAGCACAGGTGGCAAATTGCAGTGCTGGCAAACACAGGATACACAAAACCATAAGCATTTGAAGACACGGTAATCATACATTTCAGCTGTAAAATCTTAGGGGTAACAACACCACATCCAGAGTTTTCAGATGTAGCTTTCAGGTTGACAATTTAGTCCTTTATTGAGCAGTATTTTTAAATATATTAAGACACACAATGAATGAGTAAGAAGTAGATGAAAACCTGAACGAAACAAAGATAAGATCTTAGTTTCTGGAGTCAGCTTTTCCAGTATAATCTCTACTGCCAGCAGTGAATACATCAGATGTATTTACATTGTATGTATGTGCAAGAGGATGTTTATGAATATGACATATGCTGCTCTGTACCCTTAGAACCTGAGAATTAGATTCTCTCACAGTACCATGTGCATCTCTGTTGATTTCAGAAATATGCAATACTGAAGTGATGAGCATGGTCTAAGAATCTAAATAGATCTATAGACATATGGACAGGCAGATGGATTAAGGAAGACTTTAACACTTTGTCCCTAAAATTCCTTTGTCATAATTATCTTTTGGTGTACAGAGTGACACTAAGGTGTCAGCCCAGATAATTTCCTTTAACTTAGTAATATTTTATGGATTTACATAAAGTTTTTGCTTTCAAACACGCAGGAATGTGTGTGTACATTTTGCAGAAATGTACTGGTGTTAGTAATATAAACCATTTTCATTCTATTTTGAAAAACATTGTGAAGGTTTAAATTATGTTTGAACTGGACAGAGGTGATGATGTGGCATGTGACTGAAAATATATATTTTTTAATAGATGATTCAGCCGCAGAGAGTTTTAATGGCAATGAGACCGTGGGACACAGTTCCAATGCTTCAGGGGGAACACACTGCAGGGAGATGGCAGAAACCAACAGTAATGGCAAAACAAATCTGGAGCAGGATGAGCAGCCTCTGAACCTGAGTGACAGTCCCCTCTCTGCTCAGCTGACTTCAGAATACAGACTAGATGATCACAGCAGTAATGGAAAGAACAAATACAAGACTCTCCTAATTTCTGATCTCAAGATGGAACGGGAGGCAAGAGAAAATGGAAGCAAGGTAAGATGCTTCCACATGCTCCAGATATGAAGTGTGTAGCTTAGAAAAGGAAAAGATTTGTGAGGCCAAACAAAAGGTTATTCCCAGCTAAGCACTTAATGCAATGTGTCTAATGTTTGTCACATCATTACTCAAATGCTATGCATAGATTTGTATGCTCTGTTACACATATATGATGCATACATACATTAAGTCTTTGTGGATGTACATGGGTGAATACATATATATAGGCATATATATTCTGCTGACACACTGACAAAAACCAGTGCAGTTCTCCATCATGCATGAATTTTATTGGTCCATTTATTGAGAACTGTCTGCATTATCCATTTGAAATATATATATTAAGATATGTATATAATGTAATACATAGATATATGTATGTATAGTAGGATACATATATCTATGTATATTTAGAGATGACCATCTCATTACATGTATTATGTATCTGTAGAACGAATCTGTATGAATGTTAAGTGTGTATGCCTAAACAAATTACTATGTGTGAATTACCAGTGTCTGAAAGGAACTGATTTGGTTCCTTCTTGATTATTTGTGTTATGCAGGCACCTAACCTGAATTAAAACTGGCAAGTTTGCTTTAAGATGCTGTAATCCCCCTAAAGGCTTTTCTCTGTAGTTTCCATTATGTGAGTAAGGAGAAGCAAGGATGGTTATATTGTAGATAAAGACAGATCATATAGATTAGATAGCTAGCTTTCTAGGAAGGTGTTTTTCATGAGAGTGGACTGAAGAAATGGCCTGACTTATCCACTGATCTTATTGGTGACAAGTTCTTGTTTTTTATCCGTTAACTCCCAACTGGATTACCACTTTTACAGTGGCAATAATAGGATGTTAATACTGGATCCAAATACTATTAATGCTAGCCACTAGCTTTCAGTAGCCCACTACAAAATAATCGGACAACATAGTTATACTTCAAATGGCCACATTTTTTTCAGGGCTTTGAAATAGGAGTGATACGGAAAATCACTTTTTCTAGGTATATCCAGAAAGGGATTGTACATGACTGATGTCTAGAGAACAACATTTATTTATGTTAAAGTTTTAACTCCTGTCTTCATTGCCTGCAGAGGAAAAATAAAAACTTGAAACATTTTTTTAACTCTAGTGTCTGGTTTTGATGGGTAGAAGGGAGACCAAATGGGAGATTGTTAGGCTTTCTCTTTCTTGGCCATCCCAGTTTAGCAAATCATGTGTCCCAAAACCTTCTCCATAAAATCTTTATGAAATCTGCATGGCATATTTTTGTTTCCACAAATTTTAGTTTTATTGGAAATGTTTTGAACAGCTCTGGTCTCAGAGTGTGTACACACTCCAGTGCTGGATTTACTCAGTACTTTAACTCTTGTACAGCGAGTCCCAAATTGGCTAATATGAACAGTATCTTCATTTGCTCCAGGGCACATTGTTCCAATGAACCTTTCATAAGCCAGTCACCCAAATACTTATAGACACACAGGCTCTTTTGCCTGAGGTACATTGCAGCTTCTGCCATTACTCTTGCAAATACACAAATAAGCTTGGTGAAGGAGGGGAGGAGTCTTAAAGTGGAACTCATTTATAGCTAAGACAAGAACATAACCTAATGTTACATTTCCAATTTTAATCAGTTACAACTCAGATGCAAAAAAAAAGGTATCAAAAAGTGTTAAAAATCTGTTTGTAATGAATGGAGATGACAATGAAAGCCACCTCATTCTTTATTTTTTCTGCAGATTCTAAGAGACCCGAATCATCCCCCACATTCATATATTCTTTCATCACTCACTGTCATCCTACCCACTCCATACTGCCAACAATATGCAGATTTGTCTCCCCTTTTTGTCCTGGTGAAATTCATGTTGATGTTTATAGTTCATTTAAGTATACCATTTATTAGGTATGCAGTAAAGATTGTTAAATGTGGAGTGAAGACCTCAGGAAGAAAACACTCATGGGATAAACGAGAAATTGTCAGAGATTTGTAAGCTGAGTACAGAGAAAAAGACTGTTTTTGTGGCCAATTTCATATTTTACAGATGAATTCTACTCTTTTTAAATTTTAAAAAGTTATAGAATATTTTTAGAAGGAACAAAAACCATCAATGTATTTGGGACTGTGCAGCATCTCAGTGTTTCATATACATACATATACACTCACATAAGTAATTACTGCTGTTTTACCTTAAGCGTTATCTTACATGCTAAAGAAATAATGTTTTACAAGCCCTAGGCCTGATTAAGAAGATACTCTTGCCTTCCCCTGGCAATTCAGGGCCTCTCCAGAAAAGTGTTCTGGCCATTACTGAGCTAATTAACTTTGAAAAATGCAGAAGGCCTAACTACCAGTTGGGTGCAGCACTCAGAAGATGCACTTGGGCTAGAGTACCACAAAGAACTAGCCAGAACTCTAATTCTCTGTCAAAGAGGAAACAAAATAAAGAATGAGTAAGGTTAACAAAGTTATTAGGAGGTAGCTCTCACATATCCTTTTTACTCAGAGTACACCAAGTATGTGGACTGTTTATAAAGTTGTCTACGGATTCTCCCAGTGCTCTTGGAGCATCTAACCTCCAGCCGTTCACTGTTTCACAGTTATCAGACACGATTAGACCTGGATAGTGGCATCATTGGTAGTGATGGGTAAGCAACAGTGTTTAGCGTAACCTCTAATCATGTTTTCATGAGAAAAATCAGCTGCAGTGTTCACTAAATATCAAACTGATATGCCACTTCTTATAATGTAGTATTCTTATGGTATCTTTATGTGGCAAGGAATTGAGAAAAGTTATGCGAGAAGTTAGTGAAGAAAATATCTGGTTTCTAAATGAAGGGAAAGATATTTTAACTGTTGGGCTAGCATTGCAGGAAGTAACATATTATACTTCCTTCAGTTTCTACAATGGCCCATTCAGTCTGCAGAAGATGTTACTTGCTTGAAATGGCCAGAACTCTGAAACGCACAGGCAAAGGGCTGGAGCTGGGAAGATCTATTGGCTGACATGTTCCATATGTACTCTATCTGGCTCTCCTTTTTGGGTATTGCATCAAAGATGTTTAATTAAATTTGAAACCCTACTTTCTCTGATGAACTTGCATCCATTCTGACCTGTCGCTAGATTTAAAGATAACACATCAGAGCTCAATCTACCCGGAGAGAGCCAAAAGATTTTTTTTTTTTTTTTTTTTTTTTTTTTTTTTTTTTTTTTTAGAAAATAATTAATGCATTATACCTCCTCCACAAAAGCAAAGATTTTTTGAGGGAGTTTTATTTTTTTTCTGGAAATAAGCAGTTTTGTTAAACTATGTTGTAGGTATTTGCCTGCACAACGCTGTTTACAAGAATGATATTTCCTTCACCTGTGTAGTGATGGGCTCCACCATTTGGGAATACACTTCTGATTGATAATTTTGTACATGCTGTAGAAATATGATCAGAAGAAGCAGTTGGGAAAGGATGATAATTTTTCCATCATATTTTCTTGTAAATCTGACAGCTAATAGGAAAATGGGGTGGTTTTTTTGTTTTTTTTGTTTTTTTGTTTTTTTAAATAGTTACTCCTTTGTGGAAGTTTGATTTTTAAAATATTCATCTTATCAATATCTATTTGAAGCAATTGTATGCTTATGCTATATGGAAAGTTTGCTGGATAGTGACCTCATTCTGTGAAAGAGCCTTGGATGTTGAAACAGGGATACTTAACACTTTCCCAAAATCAGGTCTCTCTAATGTACACAGAGGGAGTCATTAGTGATTTGTAAGAAATGTAGTTTTTTTAAAGAATAATAAAATAAGTTTTCTTGCCTGAGAAGACTCATGAATAACTGGAGATTAGGTAACCCTGTGAATAAATTTAATTTGACTTTTCAAACTATCAGAGTATTCTATTTAAATAATGCTCTGTTCAGTCACTTCAGAATATGACTTTTAAAACTGATGTTGATAACACTCTTTAAACAAGAATCACATTTCAGTCGACAATGTAACTTTACTCTCTGAATCCTCGTTTTCAGGCAGTGAGTATATGTGGTAACGTCTTATTTGTCTGAAAAGACCACATGCTGAGTGCAGTGGAGGGAGTTGCCAAATTGGAACATAACCTTAAAACCTGGTCCAAAATGTTTTCCCATTCACTGAAACAAATGTTTTGCAAGAAAGAAATGGGTTTTCATAGTCTTAAATATATATATGTAAGTATCTGTCTATATAAGTATGTATATGTGTATATATATAGTTTATATGTATGCTTTTGTTAAACTGATATTAGGAAACTGATGCGGCAGTAAGACTCATATGTTCATGGCAGTAGAACTTTCTGCAACCATTTAAGGCTAAACTGAAGGCAGTGAAATTTTTTATAGCTGCAAAAATTTGTGCATGAATTTACCTTAACAGGGCTAGGTCTTTGGACTACAAAAGACTATCTGTAAATTCTCTGCAAATGAAATTCTATGTATTCAAATAGTTAAGTGCACATATAAATTATTTTAGATCATTATATGCTTACGTGTGAGATTGCTGGGTTTCTGTATGACCATAAGTCTCTGTAGTACTGAGATTTTTGATTTCTGATTCTTGTGTTATTGCTTTTTCCTAGACCATATATTTTATTTTGGAAGATCATTATATAGTGTTATCTCTTCCACGTCATTTATTTCATGAAATATAGCAAGCCTACTTCTTTTAAATGAATTTATCTCTTCTGCATTTGGATGAGAAGGTTAATGTGATACAGTATGGGAAAGCGGGTTTTTGAGCTAACCAGCCATACTTATATTGCGCCATGTATTTTACCTGGTTTTACAAATACTTCATTTTGTCTGTATTGCAAAGGATGTTCCTAATATGCAAAACTTCTCTTTGGGTTTTCCCAGATAGAAACATGTGCTAGTGACCATGAATACCTAGGAGATGCATTAAAATGAGGTAACAAGGAGGACACACACCATGTGTCCATTTTGTCCAGATACCTACTAATTGCAGACAGTTGGCTAATGTTTTCTTTCTTTCTACCAGACAAAATTTCTAATAGAAAAATTGGACAACTTCAGGCCCTCTGGATGTATGGTAGGCTAAGTTAATATGCATTATGTTTAGCTCAAGTGTGTAATTGCTGCATGGAGAAGTGCACAAGATAAGTAATTTTTCTCTAAGTCTGATAAGAAAAGCAGTTTCAAAGGAGAGAACAGTAAATAATGATTGCTGCATACAATGACCTTTAATTATAATACTGTTTTCTAATGTGTATGTCATTAGAGTTACAGTGGTTCACAACAAGGCAGAGCTTTCATGTAGTTTGTAAAAGGGAGATTTTACTTTCTGTCACTCCTTTAATGCTGGGCTTTTGAAGTGTTTCTCAAGCTTTTTCTTCACCCTGATATAAAAAACAGTGTTATTGTCATGGGCCATTGCCAGGCCTTGCTTGCTCCCAACTGTTACAGCTTCAGACTGGGGTTGTAATGGATGCATTTACACCACGGTGGGTTGGCCTGGCAGACTGTCCAGTTTTAAGACAGGTCCTGCTCTAAGAAGGTATTTAAAGACTGTAACCTTGCATCTGAAAGCCAGAGCATATGTGAGATCCTGAGTGAAGAGTCATTTGAAGTTCCTGCACACTGCTCTAGTTAAAACTTAAGTCATCTTCAGTGGTTAGTCCAGAAGTAGAATCTTAAAACATCTGATTTGCTGAAGCTCATAGTTACTGAAGGAAACCAGGCAGAGCCATCCAAGCAACCCAACCTGAATAAACAAATATACAGATATCCTGTTGTAAGCTGATGGTACATCATGAATCCAGCTGGTTTCCAAAAATGCACATGAATTTAGGTACAGATGGACACCATCTTTGAGGAATAAGGTAGAGTTTTAATGTGTTTCTTTCTTATTCTCCTTTTTAAAGATATGATCATATCTTAATAAAATATGAAAGGTCACTCCTAATATCCAGTGAATATCATCACATCTGACATTGTGTCTCTGAGGCATGTGAAGTCACTGCCTAGTTCCCCTCTGCCTGTATTTTCATCTGTAGGTTTGCTTGGGGAAATGTTCAGAATGTAAGGGGCATATAACTTTTTCCACAGCAAGTGGAGTCCTCAGCAGTTACAGTGGGCTTTCAAGCAGACCAATAGTAGCTTATTGAGTCACTTATGAAGTAATTTATTTATAAAATGTCTTATTGAAATGTGAAACGGGTGTGCATCTACTTGAAGCAAGACGTAAAATACTGTGGGAACTGGGCATGTTGAAGAACAGTGTTGGAGATGTCATTAATTTTTTCTTCTTTTTTAGCATAAGAGGAAATTAGATTTTTTTTTGTTTGTTTTAATTGTTAGATTTTATTTCATTTCCATAGTCAGGTAGAAAGCGTTAAAGCAATGCCACATTTTACTAACTGGTGTTTTGTTAAAGCAAATATCGTCAGAGTCTGAAGTCCAGGTGTTTCACAGCCTTATTTTGTGGCTTAATTGTTAAGACTAGGAAGAGGTTTAGCATTAAATTCTGTTTGCTACTCTAATGAATAACCTATGAGTAGGGAAGCAAAGTCTGATGAAAGGTATAGGCGGGACACGTTACAACAGTTAGTGGCATACTAGATTTTGAGCAAGCAACAACATGAGTGGGGCAGAATGCAAAGCCAGCATGATACACACCCTGTGGAACAGCAAGACATCAGCACAGACTGAGCCTGCAGCTCCACAAGGGTCCAGCCTGCTTCCACCATTCCCACCACAGCACCAAAGAGATGTCGGTGACTTCTTCCAGCTGTGCCTTAATTGTTATCGGATGGATTCTGTCATTGCTGCTTTTCACTAAATTCTTGGAAATAGCCTGTACTGAAATTCAAAAGTAAAAATGATAAACAAAATGAATTGAAGCTGAATTTCACCCTTGCTGTCATCATGTGTAGGTGGTACAAGGCTGCAACATTTTTTGGCTTGCATCTCACATCTTTGGTGTGGGAAGGCAAGCTCAAATGTTCTGTTGAACTATGCATCTTTTTCTTTCTCTGTTATACTCGTATTTGTGCAAAGGTAGCAGGCATGCCAATGTTTTTCTAGCTCCTTGGGAGACAGATACGCTACAATGGAAGGAGATAGGTCCCTTCTCCTATACGTAGACAACATTAAAGAAAGGAGAGGAAAAAGTGCATCCAAGGAGTTTTATGATCTTCTCATTTTTTCCTACCCACTCACATCACAAGAGTGAGAAAAACTGGCCTGTTTTCACTTTCCCTATTCCTACGTCATACGCAGGGTTTTTATAGTTTGATCTCATTGTAAGGACTGAGCCCTTAATATTTTGCTTTACCATTTTATCGAAAACCTTGGCTTTACTCTCCCCTACTTCTAGAAAATAAGAAAGCTGAAAAGCCCACATTTTTTTTAGCTCAAAACTCAGTTTATTAGTTATTTGGAGAAAGCAGTATAATCCCATGAAGAAAAAAAGATCATCATCTTTTTTGCTGCTCTTTGATACAGGAATTGCTACGTGCCACTGAGGAGCTTTTTGGTGCCAAAAAATTGATGTTAGTTTAATGGTTTAGCAAGCCTTTTTCTTAAAAAAGAAGTTGAATTCATGAAGCACTGTTTTTCCAGACTTGAATCTTCTAACTTTGGGGGTTACTCACAATAAATGGCTAAACAGAAAGTTGTTTTGAAGAGGGACAACTACAGGTGCATGAAAAAATGAGAGCAGTGTTTGTCAGAAAAGATGAATGCTCTAGCATTCTCCAGCAGTCACATTCATCAAAGCTCTTTGTCTATGATAACATCAGTTCTATGTCTAATTCCTCCCATTGGAAGCACATTTAGTAGTAGATTTTCATGTTCATTGAAAGCTCTTGAAAATGAAATTGGTTTCCTGCAGGGCATTCATTACAATGATGTAAATCCAGAACAATTAAACTGAAGTTGATGAAGCTACTCCAGATTTACATATCTGTAATGGAGAATACAATCTGTCTCCGTATGCATATGAAATCCCAGCTAATGTAAAACTGGCATGGATGAGAGTAACTTCTAATGTGACCTTTTTTAAATTTCCTCAGAAGCTTTTTTTTTTTTAAAGGAACAACTGCATATTTGTAAAATATCAGACAGTGGTGCTGTTGATTCTCGATTGCGTGTGTATGACTCACAGATCCAGCTGTCTCTCTTCACTCACACTCACCTTTGGAATTGTTGGTCCCTCATACTGAAACAGAAGCAATTGTACCTGGAAGGGATGCAGGATTTTGTCCAACTTGGTTTTAGTGGCTGGACATCTGTTCAGACAAGAGAGAAAGTTATCCAGTGCATCTGCAATCCATGAGGTAAGGTGCGTAAATTTGCTGCTTCCCTCCCTATTTACAGCCAAGATGTTTTATAACTTAACAGCCTGGGGACCCAAGTCTGTACCTTTCAGGCAATTTCCTGTTGACTTCAAACAGAATTTTTTCCTGACAGGTACCTTCAAGGCTGGGCCTTGTATACAATTAATATCTTCAATCCCGAACTCTTGCTTTTGTGTTTTGGGTTTTTTTTTCTTAGGAAGAAAATTGAATTTGTGTTGAAGTCCTACCAGGTCAAATGGTTCACTGCAGCTCTTTCTTCTCCTTCTATTATTACATATGCAGCTCCTCTACTAACTAGAAAAAGACAGAGAACAAATCTTGCTGTTGGAATATTAAATACTATTTGATGTTAAATTGAGCAAAATATAATGGGGCAGCGATAATTGCTACCTACTGCAATTGTGTTTAGTCTTAATATTATTTACAGGTAATGAACTGCATTTTTTAATTATTTTTCAGATGCAGAGGTTGAAGAGCTGATCCTCAAAACTAATCTGTGATGAATAGCTTGATAACTGATCACTTTTTACCTGTTATACTCCTCCAAAACTATATTGTTATTCAAGAAGTTGATAATCCTGAAATGTTATCCCTAATTTTTTCTCCCTGTATTGAATTCTTTTCTATACACCAATCAGCTGCTGAAGAAAGGGAGGAAAGAAGTCAAAGATTTTTTATTTAATGACTTTTGTAAGAATACATTGCTGAAGTTTTAAAATAAATCCAATTTTTATTAGTTGTCTTACAAACATCTCACTTTCTAATCTTGTTTTTTGTTGAATGAATGCCAGTAGTCAAATGTCTTGCTGAATGCATGATACACCTTCAAACTGTGCTTTTGTGTGCTCTCCATTTTCCCTCTATAGCAATTGCTAGGAATAATTAGGTACACTGGAACACTGAATGCTTTTTTTGGATACTTATTCATGTAACTGGATTTGCAAGGTGATGTGAGGGAAGTGAACAGGTCAATAGAGGAAGGAAAGAGAAGTAGAATTCAGCTATTTTGTTCTCTTTCATCTTTCTTTTCATTGCTAGACTTTTAACTCTCCTTTTGCTGCTTCAGCTTTGCTTTTTCTGTTAATTCTCCTCTGTTGTTCTCAATTCTCTGTTGTGGTTTAAGCCTGCAGGCAGCTAAACATCACACACAGCTGTTCACTCACTCCAACCCCGCAGGAGGATGGGGGAGAGAATCAGAAAAAAAAGGTAGACCTCATGGGTTAAGATAAAGATAGTTTAATAGAACAGAATGGGAAAAAATAGTAATAATTATAAAAGAATATATAAAACAAGTGATGCACAATGCAATTGCTTACCACCCATTGACCAATACCCAGCCGATTCCCAAGCAGCAGCCCCCTGGCTGACTTTTCCCTAGTTTACATACTGAGCTTGACCTCCTACAGTGTGGAATAACCGTGGGGCCAGTTGGAGTCAGCTGTCCTGCATGTTCCACCTTCCAGCTCCTTGTGCATCTCCAACCTCTTGCTGGCAGGACACAAGAAGCCAAAAAGTCCTTGACTTGATATGAACATTGCTTAGCAACAACCAAAACATCAGTGCGTTATCAACATTCTTCTACTTAATTGAAAACACAGCACTATACCAGCTACTGGGAAGAAAATTAACCTTATCCCGGACAAAACCAGGACAGAATCCTAGGAAGACCTATCTGGAATCCTGTTTTTAGGAACAAAATAGTAGACATATATAATAATATCAATTACCATAAAAGAGGACTGTAAGGAATCACTTGAATTATGAGTTCAGTCCTCTGAAAATGGAAACCTTGGCAACAGACATTTACTCCAAGAGGATCTGCAGCAGTTCAGCTCACTAAATGTCGCAACGTCCATGAAGTTCTGATAAGTAACCTTCAGCCTTACAGGAAACAAAAATGATTCAGCTGTAATGCACCACAGAAAAAAGCGAGATACTGGAATTATCATTGATGCCCTAGATCCCTGCAACAACAAGGGATTTTCTAGGTGGATTTCCCAGATGGTCTCTAGCAGTATCTTATTCCCAGCAGAATATGGAGTAAAAAAGAACAGCCTCCAATAATCCCTATCAGTCCGCTTGGGGTTTTGTCTGCCATATGTTTCATCAAAACATCCTGCATTATATTTCACCTCTACCAGTGACTGAGTTTGAATACTTCAAAGACAAAATGAAAAAAACATCTACATTAGCTATGGAGGCAGAGAGGGGATGGTGATGTAGGTGAGCATTC
Source organism: Streptopelia decaocto (assembly GCF_964273445.1). Taxonomy (NCBI): domain Eukaryota; kingdom Metazoa; phylum Chordata; class Aves; order Columbiformes; family Columbidae; genus Streptopelia; species Streptopelia decaocto. Next base: position 45,164,818 of record NC_138655.1, read on the forward strand.
AAAACTACGAAATGTGTGTTAACTTTACTGAACACAGTTGAAAGAGCGATCATATAATTTTGAAAAATACCTCTTAATGAATAAGCCACTGACCGTTACAAATATTACCGAACAGTACTCCTGCACACTCAGCAAAAGATCCTGGAAACTAGTATTTGAAAACTGTGTAAACAGAAAACATTTACTTTTCACTGGGCACTGATGAAAGAATATGAAAACATGAGTAAGTTTGAAAACACGCAGCCGAAGGCAGGGATCTGTAACTGGTGTGAGTTTTCAGTCCACCCATGTAAGTATGACATATCATGAAATGCTTTAATACTGGATGAATTCCATATGCATCTGTAGAGTTTTTACTAAGCTGCTGTTTCTTGGAGTTCATAGTGTTTGTTTGAAATACTGCAGCTGTTGCTTGGATCTTGGCATAATACAAATGAATATTTCCCATATAGATGCTTCTTCTCGTCAGTTGCTTTGGTCACAGGCTGTCATTCTCAGAGTCCCTTCACAACTGTTGTCTGTTTTCTTAATTCTTCTCCTCATTAGTATGCCACGAGCTGCTCCCAGGATCTGATGAGCACCAATATGTGCTGTACTCTTCATATACACACACACACACACACACTTTTAAATGTTTATCTATTTATTTATTCTTTTTTTCTTCTTGTCTGATGAGAACAGTCATTTCCAGTAGCCATGACCCAAACCTGATAGAATCACAGATGTGAATCAGGAGCATACAAAGAGCTCATATGTCTTGTTGAAGTACCTGCAATGACACATACATAACCTTTGGGTACAGGCGCTCCAGTAGACAAGAGTGTGTGATTGTCTTTCATGGTTGTTTTAATTAAAATCAGGATGATATCTTGTATGTTGCTTCTGATTCCTTTTTATATTTGGGTAGAGGTCATGAAGTAATGTGTTTCCTCCTCTTGTGTTTCCCATGGCATTTGGGAATTCTCTGACTCCATCAGGAAGATACCTTGCAGAACTATTCAGAATTTCTGCCCTCTACCTTCTGCCATTGAGCTCCTGGTCTGTGCTGTCTCAGGATGAATAGAAGAATCTGCGTGAAAAACAGGGAAAGGTGAGTTCGTTTCCTTATGTGTTACCTTGAATGGCCCCAGTATGGCTTGTCTTCAGTCCTCAACATTATACTGTGAGCTCTATATCAGCGCTCAAAAAGACATATGGGCCTTTTGTACTGAATCAGTGATATGTAAGTTTTTTTGGACCTCCTCTAAATGCATGTTATCTTTGTCTCACTTTGTACAGCTAGTCATATACTCTTAAAAATTCTTTTGCAGTTGGAACCCCGTGGGACTGGACCTGTATCAAAAACTGTACTCAATGATTGAGAATAAAAGTTTTAAAAATTCCTGTTTCCCCCAGTGTGTTGCTTAGAAGGAAGAGCTGTGTTTAGTGACACAGAAGTCAGATGAGTCTGGGGCACGTGTGCCACCTCGTACCCTCTTGGCTCAGCTGGGAGATGGAGTGATGAAGGAATGAGATCCAGGCATCTTTTGGAAAATGCTTCTTGTGTCAGTTGCACCTTAAAGATGACTGTCTCACATGATTGACGCTTCTGTGTTGGTTCATTAGATGCTTTTTAAAATCCATGTCTATATATAATGCAATTAAGTGTCCACCGTGCTTTCAGGAAACACCAAAAATATACAGGTGTATGTAATATTGGAAAAAGATGTTGGAAAACATAGTGGATTTGAATAAGTGACAAAACACCAAGAAGCTGGAAAACTTGCTACACAAAGACTTTGCTACATAAACTTGCTACACCTTGTTAGAGATAAAACAGTGGTGACTTCATCACAAATCTCACTGGTTCTTACCAATTAATAGATTGGCTTTTATTTTAGAAAACAAAGTTATTAAAAAACTCAGCAGATTAAACTTTCTTTTTTAAAGTTAGATTGAAATTGAGATAAAACATTTTTACAATGATTGTAACCAACCATACATATGAAAGTATTTAATTATATCACAAAAGTTTCTACATAAGGTAGTTGTTGTTATAAATATTGGTTCTACTTAATCAGCAAGTTATTTGGCATGAACATATTATTTAGGAAAATGGTGACAACTGTTCCATCCTGTTCAAGAGGTCCCAGGTGATGTTCTGCAGTGCAGGCATTGTCTTCTGAACTTATAATCTATGACTTTGTAGAAGTGTCTTGAATGCTTAAAGAGCCAAAAAGGCTTTTAGCCTCCCAGAGTGCCAGTTCCCAGGCATAAGCTGTTGAAAAACCTGGCCTACATGTCTATATTTCATAGTCTTTAGTATTTATCCCTGCATATATCCGGTTTGGGGTATAAAACCTAGGAGAGGGTATTTATTCTTACTGCACTCACTATGCCAATTCAAGATCATTCTTGTAAGTATGAGGTAAGTAGTTTTTAAGACTATCTCTAAACTCTGTTGAGAAACTCTGCTGAGATCACTTTTTATCTTCCTTTTTTTTAAAAAAAAATAATAATAGCAAATTGGCAGGGACTATGCTGCTTTGCTTTTCCTCTGTTTCTCCATTTCTATGTTTAGATTTTGATTTTTTTTTCCTATTTAATGCTCACTTTATAATGATGTTTATAGTACCAAGAACTTATATCTAGGACTATATATGCCAAATACCAAATTTTTAAAAAAATTATTTTAGGCTGTGTGAATTTACTGTTCAGCTGTGAGACACTCCGTTATCTCTACTTGAACTACTCTGCCCATGTGATATAGGTAGTGTCAGTGGTGGCAAGATCTTCAAAACTTTTGCTTCGCCTTTAATTATCTTTTCTTAGTTGAGAGTTATGTTCTTCAACCACATATGATGCAGCAGTGTTACTTTTTGCCTTTGTCATTTAACATCTGTAATTCATACAGTTAATTTAAATTTTAGGATATACTCTTTCTAATAAGAAAATTCTGTACATTATACAACATGAACGAGATATTTGCACCTTCATCAATATGTTAATTGTCAGAGGTTCTTATATCTTAATTCTTTGGATTTACGTAGCACATTTGGGATTCTGAAAACATCAATAAAAATAAATCAGTGTAATATTGGATCAGTCCCGTGAGGCAAGCATATTCCATCACTGTCTATTGATTAGTAAATACAGGCATGACATAATTCATTGACTTTCCCAAAGCCAAACAATCTACAGGAAAGCTGGAGATGTCATTTGTTTCCTGTGTGCTATACCTGAACATCAATCATGGTACTAATCCTTATCTCTAGACATTACTGTTCAGTTAGCATAAAAAGGCAGAGTCAACTTCAATTCAATAGCCATTGGAAAGTTTCCTCAGCTTTTATTAGCATAGATAGAATTCAAAGCAGTTTTCAAAAATGTTTGTTTTAATTTGTGCTTTGCTGGAATGATGAGGTTGACAATTTCACTGATTGTCTTGATAAATCTATCCAGCCCTCATCATGAAAACATGTATCTATATATACAAGAGATCCTGTGGACTACATTGTTAATACTTATGTGAATAAACCTTAAATTTAGTCATATAGTTTCCCTGTATATAATGTATTTACATAATACAGACATTAGCAGCTGTGGCATTTCATTTCGGTTTTAGGTAGCAGTTGGGATTCAGCTGCATAGAGATGGGCATTTGACATCCTTGTAGGGACTCCAGGGTAGTCTGTGCCAGTGTACACCTCTCTGGAAGGATGTCTCTCTCACACTGGCCTTGTGTCATATTTTCCAGCACTGTACACTCTTCCTGTTCCATCCTAAAATAGCAATGGGGTTCAGTTGCCTTTCACTCAGTCATCTGGTTCCTTTTCAGACTGGCTTGCACGTCCCCATAGCCTCCTCTCCTGACAGTCAAGTAAGTTCAGAGCACTTTGGTACGAACTGCAGTTAATTCCATTGACATTGATGCTGTAGTCTTTTTTATATTCCTGAGGATACGAGGCCAACATTTGGCCTCTGAACTTCTTTACATGTGTCTTAGAACATGGCTCTGGCCTTGCAGAGCTGGACTGGATACAGACAGTAATTTGCTGATTGGATCATTGATTGAGCTAAGTAATGAGTTAAGTAGCCAAAACTGAGAGAACTGCAGGATGCTGAGGCTGTAGAAGTGTCAGAATAATTGTCTGAAGCTATATAGCAGCGTGATGTCTTCTGCTTAATTATGAAAAAAACACTCAAAATTAAAATAATAATTGAAATCACTGAAGCATTAGACTTTAAATCTAGGTTTTAAATTTATGTACAAAATATGTGCATGGGCATCTGTGTATCTGTATCAAGACTTTGTCCTTAAATATTACTTCTTACCATTCAATCCTTGTTTCACAGTGCTGGTATATATAGCTTGCTCGGTCGAGTACTCTGCTGATTGCTAAATTTATGTCCTGCTTAATAGGCCTGTGTACTTTCCATGTGTTTCTGGCAAGTGCTTTTGACAGCATGCCTTTATACACACCTTTGAATTGCCAATTCATTTTCCAGCAGCCATTTTCTAAAACTTACACGCTTCAGCCACCAAAGCCATGTAACTAATGTTGACACCAACAGATCCTGCAGTAGCTTACACATACCACTTATGGGTGTTACAGCTGGGCATGGTGTTTATAATTTACTGCTTTTGGGGCAAGTATTAACTGAAACGTGTAACATGGAAAACATAAAAAGATTATAAAATTAAGAGCTTTTAAACTTTAAATAATAAGGAATATACACAGCTGAGGGCAAAAATTTACGTCTGCTAGCACTGCATCTCTTGCAGTGCTCTGCAAAGTCCTTCTGCTTCAGGTTAAAGGCTGGATGTTCAACAGCCTCCGTCTTCCTTCCTTCTACTTCGAAATGGTTTTGTAGCCAGAACATGAAATTTCCATTGCCATACAGTCATTTTAGGCCCTCAGTTCATCTGCCTGTTCACCCTAAGTGGCATAAATGACTTTTTATATTTTTACCTCCTGTCTCCTGTGTTGTTGGGAGCTATTCTTTAATCAGCCTCTCAAGTTCATCCAAGTCCCCTGTGTGGTGATCTGCTACATAATTACTTATTGAGAGAGTTCAGCACAAAAAGCGAATCCACTCTGTATGGTGACCAACTCTTCATACAGGATTATCCCAGCAGATGATCTCATGACTTTCAATATCTATTCTTACACTTGTGCTGCAAGCAGAAGTTTCCCCTGTTGCTTCCACTACAACGTATGAAGGCAAAAGTCAGTGGAGGAGTCACAAAAGGTGCCCATTCAAAACCCAGTTCACAGTCTGAGTTTTATGTTACCGGTGCCTTACTTCAGTGACCTTTGCTTGTCATTGTTCATTTCAGAAAAAAAAAGGCTCAGAAAGACAATTTATTGATTAGAACAAGTGGTGAGATTGGCAAGGATAGGAGACATTCATATCTGATCTTGGGAGCACACATTTCAGGTTATTGCTTTTACCTTTGCTAAAGTATCAAAAGGAGCAAAAATTCTGGAACTGTTGGAGGACCAGTGTAATGCTATGGAGATTTAATTGAGCAAGTAGCCTGCAAAACAAAATGAGTAATATTTTTACAGAGCTGTAGATTTTGTTGAATATGGGACTAGATTGGATGAAATAATACTTTCATGTAGTACTTTTGAAGAAGCTATTCCAAAAGTTTTTCTAAGCAGAGAACAAAGAAGGAAATAATCATGTGTGTAGCAGTTCAAAAGCAGAGCACTGAAGGGAACTATTCCTGCACATGGCATGTCAGTGCTTAGAGCAGATTTGATCATCAGCATTGTCAGAGAGCAGCAAGGCCGAGGCTCCTCCATAAGGGAAGGCAACCAGGAAGCCTGAGGGTGCCTTCAAGGTCCTGACGAAAGTATGGATTAATGACAGAAAATGTAAGAGGGAAGATCCCATGTGAACACTTGTATTAACTCTGCAAGGGCAAATTTCTATGGGCTGTGCTCAGGCTACAGCCACCTGTCTCACACAGTAGAGATGTTTACTTCTGTCTCTGCTGGAAATGCAGAATCCAAGATATGGGAAAGCAAAGGGGCAGCATTTAATTTAAAAATTAATGAGCCTCCCTAATCCTAACCTAAAGCCTTTCATCCTTCCAGAAGAAAACATGTTCTTACCTTGATTTAGTTAATTGAGGGCAGTGCAGTTTTCAGTGATCATATCAAGTGAAGAACTAACCAGGGTAAACCATTTCTGGTGCGCAAAGTTAACTCATAGAAAGTGTTTCCATAGCTCCAGTTATTTAAAGCCTGTGAAACATGAGCTTTACGAAACATGAGGCAGCAAAGCCTTAGCTTTGCTCCCATGATGCTCCTGTCAGCTGTAGATCTTCAGAGATGTGCCAAACCAGGGATTTTTCTGTGGTTATTAAGACTGACCAGTGCTACTTATTTTTTAGGATGAAAAAATCATTAAAAAATACAAAAATACGTTGGAGAAACATTACTCAAGAAGTGTCAGGTTGGAGAATGATTTATTTGCACAAAAAGAATAGAAAAAAAGATGAGATAAATAGGCTTCAGGTTTAAATCAAGGCTTTTTGTAAAACACCTACTGAAATACTGACCTTGGAAATAGTGGGTGTAGTACACAAAGCAAACCCAAGTGATGTAGTGTTTCCTCTTGAGAGGAGAGGAAGACTTTGAACACTTTAATACCTTCTGTGGTGTGTGTACAATTACACTGTATTTGCTTAATTTTAACAAGATAAATATCAATTATTTGCTTATTTAAGATATTACCATGAACATATTAGAAAATGTTTTGGGAGTGGTGGTAGGGGAAATAATACCTTGTGGTTAGTTTTCAGTGAGAAGCCTTTGGTAAGAAGTAGTGAGGAAAAAACCCAGAAAGTTCTCCAGGTCTTTGAAGTCCTGCAACTGGATGATTTTGCTCCATCTTCTTTGCAAGGTGAGAGTAGACCTGCCAGACTCCAGTGATATTTTCTGTAATCCCACTTTTGGCAAAGCTTCATGAAGAAGAAGGTTGAAGAAAAAGTAGCTTACATCATCCTCCCTTTGGAGTTTGCTGAGGGATGGCTCACAGGGAATTCTTTTGCAAATCAAGGAGTTTGAGGTAGTAAAAAGCGAGTGCTCTGGCCAAAAAGGTTGTAAGCTCTTCTGTAGTTTTCTCACACTGATAACGCTATTAAGGAGAGTAGTCCATGTACCTTATCCCCCGGCTTTTGGAGAGCTGCATGGTAAATGGTAGAAATTTTTACTTTCAGCTTATAAACTTGGGTTTTTGTGGTTTTAAAGAAAGCTGGTGGTGTCCTGAAGCTCATGTGAAACTTTGATCAAGCATATAATGCAGAATTTGTTCACAATTAAAAACTACTGGATGGTTCATTTGTCACACATAATGTCTTAAGAGCAGGGCTTTGGAAAGGCAGTATGTTGAAAGTGACTGTGTGCAGACATATTACTTCATACACTAGTTAACATCTCATAGGTTTGTTAAATAAAAGTAGCTACTTGGAAAGTTGATTTTTTTTAAGAACATGACCTTATCAAATCATTTTCATGAAAGTTATTTCATGCCTTCAACAGATTTTGCATAACCTTCACTTTACATTTCTTGCTTTCAGTCAAGCAGTGAGGTTAAATTATGTTAAATAGAGAAAAAAAAATTATTTCTCAGCCTTATTCAGTATTGTGAACTACATAATAATGCCACAGAGCTCGTTCATACTTGTACATATATCCAGAAAATAATAGTACATGCTTAAAGTGCTATGGAAGTGACTAATAAATCTGTGATTCTTCTCTGTATGGATACCTCCCACACACCACTTTGAAATTCGTTTTACCTAGGGCAAGAATTTGCAAGATAACTTGTTAGATCTTTTCAAAGTATGAGTTTCCATGAAAATACATTTAGATGCAAAGTGTTATTTGGAGATTTTATGCCAGACTTCCTGTTTTACTCACGTCGCAGGTAAGAAACGCTTTTTAAAACCTTGGCTACGAGGAAAATTTTATGCAGAAAAAATACCAGTTTGCTGTCCCTGTGGTGCAGTTTATTGTATCAATGTGAAAATATGTTCATGGCACTGATCATTGTTCTGATTTTGTTTTCTAAAAAAGTGTTTTATGCTCTGTCAGTTTGTCTGTCCCTGCCTAACCTTTGAAACTATCGACCAATTTCAACATGATGTGACAAGGTAGGAATATTGACAATGTTGAATTGCCACAAGTTCGGTGAAAATCTGCATTTGACTCAAGCAGGAAGACCCAGGTTACTGCCTTTCATTTTGAGAGGCAGAAGCTGCTTGGGCAATGAGTTCTCTCCCAGCCCCCAACAAGCCACAAACTGTTGCCCTGTAAGAAGAGGGAGAGACGTGGAGTGAAATGGAGAAGAGATGCTGGTGAGGACTTGGCCATCTAGGACATGAGTCAATAGGATGTCAGGTTCTTCAGTTCTACTTTTTGAAGATAAACCTGTTTAATATACTGGATATTTCTGCATAGGAATCACTGAGCAGATGTTAAAGCTACTCATTTACAGGACTTGTGGAGATGAGCTGTGACTGCCAGAGTGAGTCACATCCCTGTATTTTGTTTGTTGCTTATCACACTGTTGAAAGAATTTACTGCATAGAAAAACTCAATAACTTCAGCCCATACCATCACATCCATTTAAAAACAGTAGTATTGGAGTTGCTATTAGTATCCTATGCCACACGTGAACAGATCCTTGTGTTCAAGTAGAGCCCTACAATAGGGGTAGCAGGCTCAGGGTCTACAAAAGGAAATTTTTACTCTACAAAAGGAAATATTTACTCTACAAAAGGAAATATTTACTCGACTAGAAGACTGACAAGTAGTTTAGCAAGTTGGAATGGAAAGCAAAATATACAAAGTAATATTACAGGTGTTACCTTTCAGACAAGCGAACGTTGCTGGTTTATAAATTATGGCATTGCAAAGCTTGATGGTGTATATACCTTTAAAAATAGCACTGGTACATATGTGGTTTAGGAAACCTGTCTGGGGACTGTTTTCTCAGTCATAAAGTTTTCCTTTGGATTTTAGAAAATCTGCCTGTAATCCCTTAGCTACAAAATAAACACACTGTAGCCTTTTCAGACCCTCTACAAATTCCTTCTGGTGAGCTGAGTCACTGATTGAGAAATTTAGAGAATTTACATGAGTCTCTAAATTTACATTTAGAGATTCATGGCTCCTGATGTCCAGTGCCTAGCTACATAACCAGCTGAGATGCTTTCTAGATGCACATCAGGGGATCTCAAAAACTCTTGCATGCAAAAATCAATGAAGAGCAGATGAGTTTGTTTTCTGTTTTGTGCAGCTAACTTAAAATCCACAGAATTTAGACTGTACCCTGAACCTTAGCACACACGATGTTGAGTTAATTGATCATAAAGAACCAGTAAAGATCCTGGGATAAAAACTCTTGGCATTTTCTTGGCATATAGATCACAGTGCAAACCCTGGCAGCTAAACCCTTTTTGGGTATGTGGGTGTTTTTTTGACCCCACATGACCTTCTGCTCTATGTAATCAGCTCCAAGCTGTTCCTGATGCAGCTCACTAGGCAGAAAGCAAGTTTCATGCAGCAAAGTTCAGAGAGCTGCAGGGATGCCAGCGCCAGCTGCTGCTGCTGGATGTATGCAGCAGGTCTGGCGCACTAAGGGAAGCATAGTGCATGTGCGAAAGAGATCATTTTACATAGGTTCCTTAAATCTGGTTATTTACTAGGAAAGGGGAACTTCCCTAAAGTTATCCCTGCCTTTCAGTTTTTTAAATTAGCTCCTATTTACTGTTTTCCTTATCTGCAGCCCGCCCACATGACAGAGCAGAGTCAATGCTGCTTGCAGTGACAATGATGGGGGATGTTCACAGAATATTCTTCTGTCCTTCACATTCTGTGCATCTTGTATTTGGGTTTAGTAAAACGCAACACATGAGAGTTGAGTTCCCCATTCATACTCCAGAAGGATCTCAGCCTGCAGATCGCAGCACTGCGTGTCTTAAACTCAGGTGGAGCTCTGTGAAAGGGGAGAATGGGTGAGCATGCAGTGTAGGCAGCTGCACCATGAGAGGGGACCACTTTCTCTAGACATATGGATGACTTATTTTTAAATATATATATATTTTCCTTTTTGTTCTTTCGGTTTCCTCTGTGGAATCTAAGGATAAAGTAGTAGTCATATAATGTAAGAAATCAAAGAGAAGCAGACATAAATGCTTAAAGCTTTAGGCCAGTTCAGATCTGGATCTGAACTTTTCAGCTAATTCTTTTCATGCGATAAGCAGACTTAATATAGGATCAAATCCCTTTTTCCTGAATTTGGGGGGAGAAGATTAGGTCATTTGGTCTGGAGCAAGATACAAAGCAGTTTTTATAGTTGTTCACTGATCCATAGTCAGGCATTGAGTCATTATATCAGTATTAGAAAATGCACAGCCTACTCTGATTTATTGCATTTTTCTGTAATACTTCTAGCTAGTTTCTTCCCAGAACTCTTCATTTACAACAATGTGGACTGAATGTGTTTTTTGGAGGAAGCAGAGTTTTGCCAGATAGAATTTTCTACTTTGCATGGGGAATTCTCCATTGCTGGATGGTGATAAGAGCTGAGCCTTGTGCACTGATTTAGTAAGCTAAAGTGAATGCATGTAACAAAGCAGTCCCTAGAATTTACAACTCAAAAATACCTCTCCTACTAGAAGCTAAAAATACTGTTTGTTGTAAATGATTTTGAGCTTTTACAGTCCAGGTCTATTAGATCATCTCGGAAACTTCTGTGCTGCTTGATGGTTTCATGGTTCCCTCTAACTGAGCTCTAAGTACCAATGTGACAGAAACGTTTTACCGTAAACAAAGATTATGCAGCTACAAGAAATCACAGAGAGTACTGGAGCATGGATTCAAGTTCAGAAGTGCAGTTTCCTTTCCAAACAGCACCTATTCTGGGAGCTTACACTATGCCAGGCTGCCCTGGAGGGATCAGGATGGTTCTATTCTCAAAAGCCTGAGAGTTTAACAGGCTGCATATAAAATCCCAGGACTCATTTATAACCAGGCCACACGGAAGTTCTAGCTCACTTTTCTATCAAATATATACTAATGTTTGTACAAGTTAGAAAGTGCTGTACCATTTCAAGCAGGTCAACTTATGGATTATTCTGTTTTCTTCAGGATGGTACTGTGAGAGCTCTGATCCAATGGAGATACTTAATGATATCGGTAGGGATTTAGGAGGCTACTGTGATCTCTTTGATTGTTCTAGGGAAGAACATTTGCTCTTTAATGCAACTGTGTTGTAGTTCAGAATCGGTTCCCTGAATAGTTGTATCGGGAATTGCCTTTTCTTTTGGCAGTTATGTTTAATGCTTTTATTAATATTGTCCTCCATTCCCCACCCCCAAAATGTCAGACCGTGTATGTCTTTAGGAGGACCCCAGCCAGCGTGGCTTTGGGACTGAAAGGTTCTTTTATTGTTTCTGTTTCTTGGTGCTCTTTTCATATCAGTCCTAAGGATGCATCCGTCTGGAGGACTAATGGCTAGAGATTGCATTTATGTGTAATTCTCCTGCAATATTCTCATGGTTGCTGTCATGTGCTAACCTCAAGCAATACATCTGGCTTACTTACGATAAATGCTTTTTTACTTCTTCCCTAAACAAGGAGGTTCAAACTACTTGCATTTCTTACGAATCAGTCTAAAGATTTATTTGCGGTAGTTAAGTAGGGAACTAATCAGTAATCTATTCCATCAGCTTCAGCCATCTCAGCTGCTGCCCTGTCACTCAGACTGCTGCAAACCTGGAACAGTCTTCCCAGTTCAGGAGCCCTGTCATCTGTCCCCTCTTGATTTGTCTCGAATTCTAAATCTGCCCACCTGGCTCTTAAATGATAATGAAGGCAATTAGCCTCTGTCTCCCAGGGCTAGTTGCTAACACAGTCCAGCTGATTTACCTCCAGAGACATTTATAAAGCTCAGCAACAAAGAAAAAAAGGTTGCTGCTATAAGCAGATTGGGACAAAAAGCAGAAAGGAAAAGCAAGAACAAGCTAGACCTTCATTCTCTGCTTGTGCCCTATACTTCTCTGTAAGCAATATGCTTCTCTCATATTTACAACAAGTTTGTGTTTTGCCCTGTTGCATTCCTAGTTTTTGCCCAAGGACATCAATCTTTAATATGTCATAAATGGCTGTTCAGTACTGAACAGATTATTTTGCGTTACATGTATGTCATTAATCAATTTGCTTTGGTTTTTCGAATGAGTCTGTCTCTCAATATGCTGCCTCTAATCTGTACTTCTGAAGATGTAAATGATCAGCCAGACTCCCATGATCAGAAGAGGAGTGATGGGACTGTCTTCTCTCATCTGTTCTGACATATGACTGTGGTGACTGAGCAACACAAACTGAAGGAGGGAGAGCTTAAGTTTGTCCCAAATGATAGAGGCGGGTGAATTGGAGTTCCTTCCTCCACTGCTTCCACAGACTGATTTTTAATCTCCTTCCCAAATGTTTGCATTTTTGCCATTCTCAGTCTGGAAAGGAGAAAGGTGGGAGAACTTCTGAAATGCCGTTTTGTAGGAATGAAATAGGAAGAGGAAAATAGCACAGGGAAGAACTGATAAATTCAGAAAGAGCACACCAAGAAAGGTCTGCTGTTAGACCATTTTCCTTCTCTTGTCCCAGTCATCAGTTTAGTACCTTGTTATTTCCCACTTTTATTCTGTGCATTGTGTTTTTCTTACTCATAGGTGTTAAGACAAAAAAAGGCTGCTCCTCCTTTGTTATTAGAAAATACAGGTCCACAGCTCAGCGTGTAGCTATGTGTTTAATAAGTCCGGCTGCTGTGTAGCCTTTGGCAGGCTTCATAGGGAGTTGCTGAGTTTCTGGACCCCAAACAGCACTCTTTTACCAAAGTACTAGCAAGAATGGGACAGAGGCATCCTTCATTTTGTTACTCTCTTTACCTAGTGAAAACAAATTCTCCTTTCCCTTGCTGCTGCTGCTCTTGTGACACACAAACAGCTGTTACTCTCTGGAAGTTTCTTTTGAAACTTTGTACAACCTGAAGGGCTCTTGCATAGCTTTAATCTTCAGCTTTCCTGGGATTCACAGAGACAGGAGAGCAGCATGACAGTAAGCATAAAAAAAAAATCTTATCTCCTGACTTACTGATATAACTTGAACTCTTTTGCCTGTGAACGTGTTTGCTCCTTGGGACCATTGCTCTGCAGATGGAAGAAGTCTGTGTATACCTGAGCTTCTTTGGAGGAATAGAAAACTGTCATAGTAAAGAGTGAGAAGAAGAAAGGGTGGCAGAATAAAGGGGCAGGTACAAAGTCTTCAGATTGTCTGTGGCTGTAGTTATCTCAGCAAGGACCTGTAGCTGGCAGTCATATCTTCAATGGATGTTGTTCACAAGTAAGCACATAATTTCCCAGTTTAGATTCATACTTTGGGACTTGAGAAAATAGCCTTATGTTTCTTGCTTGTAGTTGAAGAAGAAAACAGGTTATTGAACGCTTTGGTCTCACAGCATAAATTTATGGCAAGAGGGAGCAGAGATATATCTAGGGAGGAAGATGTGAAGGAAATAGTGTGAGAGTCAAGAGAACAGCACAAAAGGAGAATGAAGCAATAAGAACTAAAGGCATAATGAGTTCAAAGAGAAAGAAAAGAATGAAAGATTTTAAGAGAAAGCAGCTTGGGAAAAATGGTTTAAACTAAACCAAGTGGCATGAACAGAAGCAATAGCAAAGAAAGAAAAAAATAACTAAGATTGTGGCAGTTTTCTAGTTCATCATAGATGTTTGACAAGAGGACCATGACTAAAGCAGTGAATTGCACGTGGTTTGCATTCCTCACTGCTAAAGTGAAGAAGATTCTTCTACTTAGGTTTTCCAGCAGCAGTACGATCAAGACTGAAATATAACATCTGATTATGCCATGTTAACGAGAAACCCTGCTCTTCCGTATTTATGATGATATTGTTTCCCCACATACAGATACCCCTAAGAAAGTAAAAATCTAGAAATAAAATGGTAAGCTTGGAACATTTAAACTACTACTCAATAAATTATTTCACTCCTGTATCTCAGTTCCTGCTTTTGTTGACAATAACGTCGTACCTAAGTCAGACTTCAGAGGCCATGACTGCAGGTGTATTCAGCAACTACTATTGTTTTGAAAGCTAGCAGCAGTTTGAGATATTTTCTAACAATAAGTATAGCACTATTGGCCAGCAAGTGGGCTCTTTGAAGGGTAGTTTGTATTTTGTAAGGGATTCTGCTGTTTCCTTGCAGGAGAGTTCCTATGAAACTCAGCTGTTTGTTGTACCCCTGCTGACGTGCTCGGTTATGTCTTACTCTTCTGTCACTTAGATGTGGACAGGCTGCAAAGAGAGGAATGAGAGTCTTGAGGCTTGCACTGTGATTGTCATTGTGATATTCAGGTTTATATAGGTCTTCTTCATCTTAGTTACTTCCTAATTGTGTTGCCTACATTAGAGGTTTTGTTCTCCATTTAAATAGAACAAGAATAAATTAATAGCCCAGTGTTTTTGCAGAATAGTTTGTAGCTCTTACCAGCCAATCTAACAATTGACCAGAGAATGGGTCATCAAAAATGCTCACTAGCTGCCTGTAATCTGAACCTCAGTAGTCAGTGACATATATTTTGTGAGAAAAATGTTCCTTGATCCTCATATAAACTGTCACTATTTCATTTAAAAAGGAACACAAAAAAAAGGAAAAAAACCTTGACAAATGGAAGACTCTGGAATCTGGGTGGAACCTGTAAAGGTTCTTGGCAAAAGGTCAAAATTTCATCAAAAATTAGAAATGGTAGTTTTCCAATAGTAGTTTTTGATTGATGCATTTTGACAAAAGCACAAGAACTACACTCTCAAGTGCTTGGCTTCACAGAACTATGGTAGTACCTGCAAGCTGTGCTAATGCTGTTCTTAGGAGACCACTCCTGAAGATTCCTTACCTTTGATAATAAGGTACGTTTTCTTTTTTCTGTAAGGTAGGCTTGTACAAGAGTATAACATCTTCATTCACATATTCTGGTTTGGTTTTGCATGTACTATAGGAAATGCTTAAACCCTCTGTTGGCTCATGGTTTGCAGAAATGCAGAAGTTTGTGGTGGAGCTTTCCTACATGGCAGCCTCTGTTTCTCAGATTCACAGAAACACTGTCAGATCCTTTCAAGGCTTCAAAATAATGGTGTATGATGGCAAAATTAATTTAGGCTTTTATTTGAGTCTGTCACCATTTAGCTTTGACTGTTCAACTCCCACAAAGGACATTGTATTTTTGCCAAAAACACAGCAGACACATTTTGCAATATGACCAGTAATGGGCATTGTATAACTAGGGTTTTTAGTATTTGATTGAAGATACCTGTCTTCCAACATCAGTGACAGGAGTTCTAGAAGTCATTAATAAAACAAATTTGTAAACCAGAAGCTGTGGGAAGTAGGCAAGTCCCCTGCACTGTTAAAACGGCTCTGGCTTGGTACCCTCGATATTGGTGGGCCAGGGAGATTTGGACATGCTTATTCCGATCCTCCAGGAAGTCTCTCCCTCCAGAATGGCTGGAGAAGGATTACGAGCCCTCCTGAAGGTGCTGAATCAGGTAATAGGAGATTTGTTGTAGATTAATTAGAAAGAAACTCATTAAACTATCACCTCTAAATACAATTCATTCATCTACTTGACTGAGCATTCTCAGTTACCTCTCTGTTTTTACTCTCTACTTAATTTCTGAGGTTATTTCTATTAGGGCAAAGTGATGTACTTCAATAATGTCAATCAGCACCAGTGGGAATAGACCTAGGCTAGACTATATTTTAGCTAAAAGGAGAAAGTGCGCCACAGGAAGATCTGTATTTCAGGGGGTCTTTCAATTATTTCTTATCTTTCAATTATCCAAGCTTCTATCTGTCCAGATAAATCCTGCTGGAATGAAAGTGTTTGGGTAAGTCACAGTTTACTCTGTGTATTGCTAATAATGTGCTTCTGTTGAAAGGAATATTATTAATATAAGCAAACAGATAATATGATATAGACTGGCTAATTACTGAGAAAGAACAAGTAAAGAGTCATAGGAACAGTCACTGTTTTCCCAGTAACTACTGTAAAAACAATGACTCTGGAGAAGTGACCATGTCGAAGATAATTCAGGAGAAAAATCTTTTTATTTCTTAGTTCCTATTGTAAATAACTGAACAGTTGTCTTTCTAGAGCTGACGTTGTTAACACAGATCAAACAGAAAAGATCTTTTAATATTTCGGTGTAATACAAGTTTTGTGTAAAAACATCTTTTACAATCTGCCCCACAACGCTTTACATGTTAGGTAACGTTTTTATAGAGTCAAACCTTTGAAACCCTAGATTTCAGCTCTCCATTCTTCCAGTAAAAATGCTGTTATCCTCATGCTCCAAATAGCAGAATTATACGCAGTGACGCCTTCACATTATCAAGGGTGGAAGTTTATGAAGGAGCTGGAAAGGCCAATTGTGGTGTAACAAGGGCAGCAAACTGGTTGTAGTCAGATGCAAAGAAATGGGTAAGATGAGCAAGTGTGTGACAAGTTTATAAAAATGAGGTTAATTGGATCTCGAAACAAATGGTGAGATGCTGGAATTGTATTTGCGACTTCAGAGTCTTTTCTGTATTGAGGAAAAATGATGGGCAGCAGAGTTTCACACACACGACAGTGTGATGGTTTAAAGGACCTGTGTAAAAAAGATAATAAGGGTAAAGTCTGGAAGAGAGAAAGGCATAGGATTTAAGAGAGACTGTAGAAAAAATGGCTTATTAATGAAAAATAATAGAGGGCTGGACTTTTATCTATAAAAACTGAAAGAGGAATGCTTAGGGTAATAGCTGAACCTTAGTTTTCCAATTATACCTCCTGCTTTACCGTTTGAATTGAGGAGAAAGAGATAGGAACGTTCTAATTCATAGTTTCATCTCTTTTAATACTAAAAAGGCATGCATGTCCCAAATGTATTTTATGTTTTCTAATGTGTTATTTATATTACGTATGTTATACATCTAATTTAAAAAAAAAAAAACAATAAAACACTACCTCCTGTGGTCAAGTTCCATGCAATATGAAAAATTTACAGTTGGCACAGGAAAGTGCAACTCTAAGAATCCAATATTCATTTCAAATATAACTTTAAGAGGAAAATATAGGACATAAATCTTCCCTTAACCTTACAGGCTTAACCTTTTCATTTTTTTTCTATGTCAAATAAAATGCATGCCTCTTACTCACAGTCAGTTCACTGAAAACCAGTGTTACACTTTTTTTCAAAAACCTTGTAATATTTAGAATCAGTTAAACCTGTAAATGTGAAAAAAAAATTAAAATAGATTTCTAATTTAATTGACAGTTCTGGAAAAAGAGAGTCTTCGAAGCAGTCAAAGCTGGTGTCATCATAGACTAATTTCAGTTGGAAGAGACCCTCAGGATCATCAAGTCCAACCATAACCTAACCTAACTCTGGCACTAAGCCATGTCCCTAAGAGCCTCATCTAAATGCCTTTTAAACCCCTCCAGGGATGGTGACTCCACCACTTCCCTGGGCAGCCTGTTCCAATGCCTGACAACCCCTTCTGTGAAGAATTTTTTCCTAATATCCAATCTGAACCTCCCCTGGTGCAACTTGAGGCCATTTCCTCTTGTCCTATTACTTGGAATATTCTGATCCCTTTCTGTATCATAGGAATGGTTTCTATAAAAATATTTATATGCAATACCACATGGGAAAATATGCACCCCTAATTTGCAAGATTAATTGCTGAAATCATAGACTTTTGTGTATTCAGCAGTACAGGGGGAAAGACTGAGATGTAGAAAGAAAAGAAAGAAAGGATTGGAAGTAGAACTGAGGGAATGAGTAGAACTCTGTCATCTTAAGATTGTGGTTTTATTTACTCATCAAATATTTTGTTTAGTAACTCTTATAAATATGGAGACTGATTTCTAGAAGAGAATCATGTATAGCCAGTGTTTTCATCTCTGCCTCCCTCACAACTCCTTTCCATGCAGTATGGAGGCAGCTCACAGGAATGCTGGCATTCACGAGTGTCTAGTGTAACAACGGAAAGAATTATACACTATCCAACTAAGTGAAAATGTAAAATGTGATTTAAAAGTGAAAAATGAAGCTTCATTAAAAAAGAAAAAAAAAGGAAAAAAAAAAAAAAAAGGAAGGAAAAAAAGGAAAAATAATCTGTTATGCTTCCTTCAGGGGCTTTTTTTCCCTAAAAAGGTGGGGTCTTTTGTTCCCTTGTGGCATTAAAAAAAAAAACAAAACATGATTTTCGAATTTTTGGGCATTACAAATAACCAGCCTCAGTAACTAACATCCTGTCACTGAATAATTTTTAATCCAGTAATCCATAGCCGTCTTTGTACACTCACTGAAATAGCCAAGTGTTTTCTGCTGTCAGTTGCTGGGGGAAACCTCCTGTGATGAGTTCATGTTGCATCATCCTCCAAACCATGTCTGATGGCCATATACCAGTGTCTGAGCCCACCAGGCACTGCGACACTATAGTAGACTTTATCTTTATTAATGTTCTGGATTACTTCTGCTTTATTTCTTACAAAATAACAGCATGACTTCTGTTGGCAGCTGTGGGGTTTCTGCATTACTGTCTTTTGCATATATGGGGTATTTTCTCTTGCAAATGTTAGAGAAGGATAAGCTTTTTCTCCTGTAAGCGTATTAGAAATCAGTCAAGCAATAAAAGAATATATTTTTCATAGAAAGGCCTCAAATGGAATACAATTTGGAGTTTTGGGAGTTACTCTTTGAGAAAGTTTCAGACCAAATAAAGAACATCCAGAGCAGACCAGTGATAATAATTACGAATCTGGAAAACGTGAGTTTCATGGCATGAATGAATTTGTCAGGAAGAGAAGTTTGAGGGGAGGGGACATGATAACGGTCCTTAGATGTCTGAAAGATTCTTGTAAATATGGAATTCTCTCTTCTCCAGGTACACCTGTCCTCCATTGCAGTATGTGGTAGATAGATGAAAAAGAAATAGTTTTAGCACTGTTTGTGAAAGTCAGAAGTGGGTGTTAAGAATATTTTGATAATTCCGCAGACAGTGGAACACTGATGCAGATTGTCTAGAGGACTTGGCATCTCTGTGACTGGAAGTCTTAAGGTGGACAAACAGTGGATGGGAACAATTTTCTGACCTTGTTCTGTGGCAGGAAGATGAACTACATGACCCTGTGATGTCCTCCCATGTCTTTTATTGTATGAATTGACACTTATCTTACTTCAGGTGACTTTTGTTGTTGACTTATAATGTATTGGAAAGGTGTTGATATTTCTTGTCACAAGCTCCTGAAAGCAGGTTGTTAGGCAAGAGCCTTTACTTTGATTTTTATAAAGCAGAAATGTCTAATACTTATTATTGCAAGCAAGATATTAAAATAATGAACTCAGAACCTTCAGAAAAGGGCAAGGACAAAGTGGCCAGAATATATCTGTCAACATCTCTCTATTTTTAAGACAACTTTATAATCACCTAAATGTTTGGGGAAGGGAATACTCTTGACCTTAGCCTGGGCCTCATTTGTTCTCCTTGAATAATTTCTCATTTTACATTGCTGTCACTTTCTTTGTCAACACACATTTGTTAAGCACAAAGGTTTCACCTGTGAGACATCTTGTGTTTATTAATGCTTTTACTCCATCATTGCTCTGATCTTGCATTGCTGCCAGCAGAAATGTGTATGTTCCTTCTATCCCCTCCTGCTCACACACTCTTGTCAGCACAAAGGTTTGTGCTCTCAGGTGATGAACTGAAGCCAAGAACTGATCCTGGTCTTAAATAGACTGGAAAAGAGGAAAAAAAGAGGGAAAAAATCACACCAAAAACATTTTAACTAGCATCACTTCTCCAGTCTAGTTTACTGCCAGACCATAAAAATGGATGTGATAGGGGCGTACAGGAATCTGAATGAGCAGGTTTCTGTCTGACAAAGGTGGGAGCAGCCTTTTGAAAGGACAGTGCAAAACATCAAACTGGGGAATGTGTACTGAGGAAAAGTTTTCTTCTGCTGTCCTATGCCATGTTTGTTTAGCACTGCAGCTGCTTAATAGAGTACCAAAAGAAAATGCTTATCAGCTTTTGCACAACTGCAGAGTCAACACAAGTGAGAGAAACAGTCTGTTCCTTCTCTGACTCAATATTCAACTGTGCAGAAATACAGAAAGGTAGAAATTTTATTCTTAACTGAGCTTTTGTAACATTTTCCCTCAGTTTGCTGATGCAACAGCTAGGAAAAAAAACCCCACTTTTCTTGTGGTACTGTATACCATCTTCAAATCCATAATGAATAAATATGGATTCCTGCCCTGCAACTTTCTCAGAGTATGTTACTCTCCGCGGTTCCTTTATGATGCTAAGGTTGTTCTTGAAATGAATATTTTGAAGACGACATTGGACAATGATCTTTGCAATGCTTTCTTAAAAAAAAAAAAAAAATCGCTATTACATTTTTGAGAGACATATCTAATCTATTTTGGCCTGAATTTATTTCCTTCACAAATGCACATCTCAATCCTGGTGCATAATTTATGGTCTTGGCATCTAGCCCAAACATATGTACATACTGAAATCAGTTTTGCATCTGTTTAGCTTCATGCACATGAGTAGTCTAATTGGATTTAGTCTGATGAAATGACTCATGTGAAATCCAGTGTTTTCAGAAGAAGAGTTTCAGACAGTAGGGTTCTTCAGGGCAGTAGCTTCTGCTTACTGCAGCTTTTTGTGGCACCTAGCATGTGAAGTGTTTTTTTCATTGTCTAGAAGCCCTCTGCATGCTGTATAGCTGTCGTACAAGGTGAAACAAAGAAGTACAGAAGAACAAGCCTTTCAGCCTAGGTCAGATTTTCTGCTGCATAGCACTTGCAGACAATTACAATAATTGTAACAATTAATTAATTGCAACTTTCTTCTTTAAAATTTTTCTTCTGGGAATTTCTTCAAGATCAAGGAAAATCACTCTTCTTACTCCTTCACAACAGGCTATGAGGCTGCAGCTGTCTGCATCCTAGTAGCCATTGGCCAGGTTAAATACTGATGCTTATATATGCTAGACACTCTGTGAAGTTATAGCCATTATCGGAATAGAGCCATGTTTTTCTGGAGCCTCATAATTCAATGGATTCAACACCTCCTGCAAGGAAGAGCTATCCAAATGGGCAGCAATGTAGATATTCATCATCTTTCCAGAACAAAATATCAGTGTGTCAAGAAAAAGAACAAGGGTTTTTTGCTGGTCTCACAAGTCTCCCCATTTCATCTCATGGCTGCCATCCTGAACCCTGGCTGATTTCTTGCCTTGTAACTATGCAGTCATACGCTGTAGGAAGAGTAGAGGTGATGCTGAGCTTGCTACTTGTAGGTGTTTGTATCCAGAGGCTGGCTCTTCTGATATTTTCTCATTCACCCTAAGTCTGCTATAAGAGTCCAGGGAATGGAGAGTGGTACAGATCAGGGGTGTCAAACTCATTTTGACTGGGGGCCACATCAGCCTTGCGGTTGCCTTCAGAGGGCCGAATGTAATTTTAGGACTGTATAAATGTAACTACTCTTACATTAATACAGGCTTAAAATTACATTCAGCCTTCTGAAGGCAACCGCAAGGCTGATGTGGCCCCCAATCAAAATGAATTTGACACCCCTGATCTAGAGGGTAAAGAGACTCAAGGAAGGGGATGAGAGAGGCTGCAAGATCTGATGTTGGGATCATTAGGGATTAGAAAGTGAAACTCCAGGGGAATTGTACTGTAAAAATATTGTCTGGGGAGGATAGATAAAGGAAAGCCTGGAGTATGAATGCTGTTAAGGCAAGGAAATGAATGTGAGTTAATGCAAAATGAAGGTGTATAGAGGACCAGCATAAGCTGAAAATGAAAACAGAGAAAGCAAAAAAGAAGTTGGAGTAAGAATATAAAGCAAGAAGTATACCTCAAAGATGAATGGTTTTGTTAGCCTTTGCCTCCTACCTCACTGCCCAGCTTCATCCCGAGATTCGTGAAAACACCCCTGAAATAAAGAGAATTTAGGAGGCTCAGAATGTTGATGAAGGCATGTGATTTTAAGTATTTGAAATGTATTTTTGGTTGAGGCTTTATGCTGCTGACTTTTGGTGACATTAAGGCAGGAGGCACCTAAGAAAAGCATATAGGTGAAGTTCACCATGTAGCACCTGATTGAGGACTCTCTGAAGTTAATAGACTACAGTATGTTTTGGACTAAGAGAGGAAAATATTGAAATATTACAGGACTAAAATATTATAAAAGTAAAGTTTTGCTCTGAATCTGTGAATCTGACAGCTCTGGTGAAGTTACTCTTCAATAATTTTGTGTGACTGGGGGAAAACTTTGATCTTAAAGTGTTAAGTTGTAGAGGGCTTTTTATTACTGATGTCTTTTTGTGGTCTACAGTTAGAAGTGTGTGCAGAGGAAATGCTTAACTGAAATCTTAATACTACAAGGGAAAATGCACTATATCGACTTTTGGTAATTGAAAACTTTTTGGTCCTAAAAGTGAATACACCTTAATGAGATGGTCATCTGATTTATCCAGCAAGTTGAATGTTCTCCTTGGGGGAAAATTGTGAATGCTCATATGCAAATAGAAAATGGGTTTACTATATGATTATCAGAAGATCATTCAAAATGTTAATAAAGCTACACATCTCTAATTCATTCTGGGATATTGCAAGTGAAACTAGGACATAATCATTTCCACATTTTGACTAACTTGTTGCAGCTCTTGATAACATTTCATATTGATTGGATTAATATCAGTGTTTCCTACTTAAATCCTCTTTGGATTAAAGTGTTAATTGTTAATCCTTTAGAGTTTTGTGCAAATCAGTTGCCCCGTATTTCAATCTTGGCTAATACAAAGAAGTTGGTATTTGAAAGAAACTTCTGTATGTAGTGCTTAAACAAGGCTGTATGGCAAAAATCTCATATTGACTGTAATTATTCTAGGTAATTCATTTGCTAATTACTGAATTTGCAGCTGGTCACATTTTTTTAAAGGACTGACTTGAATATTATTGTGAATTGTTTGCTCTTATGAGCACTTTATGTTGAACAAAGAAGAAAAAGAAATCATGGAATTCTTTAAATATTTATAAAGTTTTTTTGATGGGTAGACCTGATTTCCATGGTGAATTTTTACAAACATATTCTTTTTGTCTGTTTTCAGTCCCCTGCACATAGCTATTCAAGCTATGACTCTGGCAAGAACGAAAGTGTAGACAGAGGGGCTGAAGACCTGTCTCTGAATCGAGGAGATGAGGATGAGGATGACCATGATGAGCAGGAAGATCCTGAGAAGGTTAATGAATCAGATGGGGTAGAAGCAGAGCGGCTGAAAGCTTTTAACGTAAGTCCTCTTGCACTGGTTGCCTTGTTTACTTCTACTATTCCTTTTATATTTTTATTTATGGGTAAGTTTGACAATATTGAAGGCACATTAATTTAATTTGCAGGATTTATTTCAATTATTATTTTAATGCACATTAAACTCTTGCCAACAGACAACAGATTTACTGTGTTTTATTTAGAATTTTAAGGCAGAGTGCCATCTTTACCAGTGAGGAAAACAAAGCTTTGTTTTGTATGTGTGTGTGTGTGCTCCTGTGTGTGTGTGTATGTGGATGTGTGTATGTGCATGGTCACCCATTGAATGGAAAGGGGCTGTAGCTAGTTTATCAGAAGACCTTTCCAGTGGTCAGCTGCTTTCCCAATGTGTGTAATTATGCATGAAAACCCAAGCAATTGTTCAAACAAAGAAAAAGTGAGATTCAGTTCAATAAAATGATTAGCAATCACAGCTTATTGTTAATAATGAAACTTAAGTAGTGCCTATTTTCACAGTCTGTTCTGGTTTATCTCACAAGTTCTGTATCCTATAGACTCTTCTTTTCTTGTCTATTTTTTTTTTTTAATCAGCCCCCTAAAATAACCCTTTAAAGAACTGTTTGCTTAATATTTCTGGCTTCCCATTACAAAGCTCTTCACTGGATAGAAAAAAATGTCTTCCTATCAGTAATCAAGACAGGAAGCTAGAAAGAGAAGAGAGCCGCCCTCCAAACCCATCTCCTCTGTCTCCCTCTTGCCAACAGATGTTTGTCAGGCTGTTTGTAGATGAAAACTTGGACCGAATGGTCCCAATCTCTAAGCAGCCCAAAGAAAAGATCCAGGCTATCATTGACTCATGCAGGCGACAATTCCCTGAGTATCAAGAGCGTGCCAGAAAACGCATACGTACTTACCTCAAGTCCTGCAGGCGGATGAAAAGAAGTGGTTTTGAGATGGTGAGTTTTGATTTAAAACCCAGCCCTAGTTTCCATCAAAACCCCATATGTAAATCCATGGCACTATTTTGTTTTCATCTTAGTGTCTTTTTTTTCGTTTGTGTATTTTTTTGGTAATACCAGGTCAGAGGTTTCTTTTCCCCTCCTTCATTCTTCCTGAATTTATTCCCTTTGTTCACTGGTTTAAAAATGCTTTGAGACACCAGAGTTCATGAGATGAACTAGTGTAAATGTTTAGGAAAATAAGAACAAAACAAAGCATAAGGAAGGAGAACAAACGATGGCATATATAGTGACTTATTTCCTACTTTGTGTTACAGTTAGAGATTTTTTTGCCTGGAAAAGTCTTGCAGTAAGATGGATTATTCTTTGAAGTGCCCTTGGTAACTTGATTTCTGTGAGCTCTCTAAAAATTAG
The DNA here is from genome assembly GCF_964273445.1 of Streptopelia decaocto. Taxonomy (NCBI): domain Eukaryota; kingdom Metazoa; phylum Chordata; class Aves; order Columbiformes; family Columbidae; genus Streptopelia; species Streptopelia decaocto. The sequence continues at coordinate 45,189,598 of NC_138655.1, forward strand.
ATCCTTCTAGAGAAATGCTATACCCAAAGCAAATGCCCAGTGTAGTAATGTCACACTGGCAATGGGTTTTTTTCTTGTACATTTTAGCCTATTACCCTTCAGTAACAGTTACTGCTTTGAAATCTTTCAGTTGACATATAGGTTTGCAAAACACATTAAATGGTTTTAAAACACAGACATCAAGCTTACAGTTCGAGCATCCCAATGGTTTCGTAATTGTAACTGAATCAAAGACCGTGAAAGCTATAACAGTATACAACTGTTGGTGTTTTCAGACATTAATATTTTAATACATTGCTCAGTAGCACACAAATGGGTAAATAATAAGTCTTCTCACCAATTGGCAGCTTCATTATCTCTAAAAAAACTTTAATATTTCCAATACCCTGGAAAGCTGGAAGCAACTAGGTTGCTACACGCCTTATATTTGATGTGCCTTAGCTATCTCTCTTGCCTTTAGATGACAGTAAAATCACCTCATCATTACAAATAGATATCATTTAGTGATTAAACATATCATTATTTTTTTTTTAAGTGAATCATCTGCAAACCCACTGATTACATTAAAAAATTACTGGAGATGATGATTGAATTTTACTGTTTCTCTTTCTCTCTGTCTTTCTCTTTCCTGCAGTCTCTGCAGAATACTTATGATTTCCATATGCTGTTTAAGATGTTAGCTGACCGCTTTAAGAACAAAATATCAGGTTTATTTGTAGGGCAGGACCACTATTGGCCAACACAAAAAGCAAAACCAGAAAATAATTTTTGTACGTGTTTGTAATTCTAATTGACTGCATGGTTTGATTGTTTGAAACACGGAGATAACACTGTTTCTGAACAATGGAAATGCAGATGAAGACAGACAGGTAGAATAAAGGACATCTGTACATACAAAAGTGCCAAAGATTGACTGGTGGTGTACCTGTCAGATTGTATCTCCTTCCAAAATAAAATAAGGAAAAACAGAAAGTAAATATTTTCTACAATACACTAAGTAGCCTGAAAATGCATCTACTCACCCTAGCTGAAAATAATGCAGTAACATCAAGCTCAGCTTTCATGGTGCCAAATATTTTTATTTTGCTGTACTTTCAATTGAAAATACTTACAAAATCAGTTGATACCAGCAAATGTCCTCACTGTTCCAATTTATGGCCTCATTACTGTCATTATTCACACTGATGAGCAGTTACGTAAACTGGCTCTTTTTTTGTCATCTGAAAGACTTGCACAACTGTTTTGCAATACGACCCAGCTGACCCATAAGAGCGAGGCTGGCTTGAATTCAGTGTACATTTGCAAACGTTACTTTCATATGAATAAATGTTGCAGGATCAAATTTATTCCAGGGAGGGGAAAAGGAGCAGAGATTACCAGGAACGTGATCCAAATAGGCAATCTTTATAGTTCAGAAATATTCCTTTTTTTTTTTTTTTTAATAACGTTCCATGACAGTTTATGATGGGCTTTATTTTTTTTTAACAAACAAATTACCCTCTAAAATATTGACTTTGCTGCCTGTGAATGGAAGTGACAAGGCATTGAAACTCATGCCAAAGTTTTCAGTCCTCTTGGGCCTGAAGGGAAATCTATCCGACTTCCCTGTTTACAGGTAGGCAAACAAGTCAAAGACTATCCAAAGTCTTTGGAGAAGCTCCCATTAACTTCCTAAGAGAATAAATGGTGGTTTAAGTTTATGCCTGGAATAATTCTAAAATGTAATACATATCCATTTGTTGTTTTAAATTATTTTCTAATTTCTAAATTACTGTATCAGTATCTTCTGCTTTGGCTGCAGCGACCATGAGATAATGGAGTTCAGGATCTCATGCAGCAGGAACAGAATACCAAGCAGAATTGCAACCCTGGACTTCAGTAATGCTAACTTTGACCTTTTCAAGTAATTGCTAGGGGAAATCCCATGGGAAGAGGTACTTGAAGGTAAAGGGGCCCAAGATAGTTGGTTAGCATTCAGAGACTGCTTCTTCCAAGCTCAAGATCAGAGCATCCCGACACATAGGAAGTCAAGAAAGGGAACCAGGAGACCTGCTTGGATAAACAGGGAACTGCTGGTCAAGCTCAAGCGGAGGAGGAGAATTTACAGATCATGGAAGTAGGGGCTGGCCAGTTGGGAGGAATGTAAGGCTGTTGGCAGAGGACAAAGGGAGGCAACTAAGAAAGCTAAGGCCTCCTTAGAATTAAACCTTGCAAGAGGGGTCAAGGACAACAGAAAAAGCTTCTTCAAATACATGCCAGATAAAACTAACACTAGAGACAATGTAGGTCCACTGATGAATGGGGTGGGTGCCCTGGTGACAAAAGATACAGAGAAGGTAGAGTTACTGAATGCCTTCTTTGTCTTTGTCTACACTGCTGGAGGCTGTCCTGAGGAGCCCTGAGGCCCCAGAGGAAGTCAGGACAATGGAGGAGTTTGCCTTGGTTGATGAGGACTGGGTTAGGGACCAATTAAGCAGTCTGGACATCCATAAATCCATGGGTCCAGATGGGATGCACCCGCGGGTGCTGAGGGAGCTGGCTGAGGTCATTGCTGGACCACCCTCCATCATGTTTGCTAAGTCTTCGAAAATGGGAGAGATGTCTGAGGACTGAAGGAAAGCAAATGTCACTCCAGTCTTCAAAAAGGGCAAGAAGGAGGACCCGGGTAACTGTAGACTGGTCAGCCTCACCTCCATCCCTGGAAAGGTAATGGAACGACTTCTCTTTGGTGCCATCTCAAGGCATATCAAGGATAAGAGGGTCATTAGGGGCAGTCAACATGGCTGTACCAAGGGGAAGTTGTGCTTGACCAACCTCATAGCCTTTTATGAGGACATAACCAGGTGGAGAGATGATGGCAAAGCAGTGGATGTGGTCTACCTTGACTTCAGTAAAGCATTTGACACAGTCTCCCACAGCATCCTCGCTGCTAATCTGAGGAAGTGTGGTCTGGACGAGTGGGTAGTGAGATGGACTGTGAACTGGCTGAATGAAAGAAGCCAGAGTGTCGTGGTCAATGGGGCAGAGTCCAGTTGGAGGCCTGTATCTAGTGGAGTCCCTCAAGGGTCGATACTGGGACCAGTACTATTCAATATATTCATCAGTGACTTGGATGAGGGAATAGAGTGCACTATCAGCAAGTTTGCTGATGACACTAAGCTAGGAGGAGTAGCTGACACACCAGAAGGCTGTGCTGCCATCCAGAGACCTGGACAGGCTGGAGAGTTGCGCGGGGAAAAAATGAATGAAATATAACAAGAGCAAGTGTAGAGTCCTGCATCTGGGCAGGAACAACCCCAGGTTCCAATATAAGTTGCAGAATGACCTGTTAGAGAGCAGCGTAGGGGAAAGGGACCTGAGGGTCCTGGTGGACAGCAGGATGACCATGAGCCAGCACTGTGCCCTTGTGGCCAGGAAGGCCAATGGCATCCTGGGGTGTATTAGAAGGGGGGTGGTTTTTAGGTTGAGAAAGGTTCTCCTTCCCCTCTATTCTGCCCTGGTGAGACCCCATCTGGAGTATTGTGTCCAGTTCTGGGCCCCTCAGTTCAAGAAGGACAGGGAGCTGCTTGAGAAAGTCCAGGGCAGAGCCACAAACATGATTAAGGAAGTGGAGCATCTCCCCTATGAGGAAAGGCTGAGGGAGTTGGGTCTTTTTAGCTTGGAGGAGACTGAGGCGTGACCTCATTAATGTTTATAAATATGTAAAGGGTGAGTGTCACGAGGATGGAACCAGGCTCTTCTTGGTGACAACCAATGATAGGTCAAGGGGCGATGGGTATGAACTGGAACACAAGAGGTTCCACTTAAATATGAGAAGAAGCTTCTTCACGATGAGGGTGACAGAACACTGGAACAGGCTGCCCAGGGAGGTTGTGGAGTCTCCTTCTCTGGAGACATTCAAAACCCACCTGGACACCTTCCTGTGTAACCTCATCTAGGTGTTCCTGCTCCGGCAAGAGGATTGGACAAGATGATCTTTCAAGGTCCCTTCCAATCCCTGACATTTTGTGATTCTGTGATTCTAAGTGGTTTTAAAAAAATGCTACCATGGACAGAGGCACTTGACTGGATGTTAAATGTACTTACCGCTTGTGACAGTGGAAAAGAATCCCTTTGTCTGAATAATAACTTTTGTTCAAAACAATCATGAAAGGACATGTTGGTGTTGATTTGAATCAGGTGCTGTCCTCAAATATAGCAAAACAGGATAATGATCTCCTCCGGAGCAGTATTGCTACCATCGTTATATTAAATAGGATGTCAGATAATAATCTCCACAGGATATGCCTTTTGCTGTAGACACATTAAACACAAATTTTTCTTTTTGTTCAGGTTCAGAATGCTACATTTTGAGCATCTGTTTGCAAGAGAAAAAGAAAATTATCTCATATATGGCATATGACAGTTCAGACTGTGCGTGGAACAGTGCAGCTACCTACAGTGTCGTGTTGTAAAGTGAAGAGAAAACGTAAACACTAAGATAAATTAGTGTAAGACTGCATGGTAAAGATAAAAAAGCATGCCTGAAGCCTCCTTCTGTCAGTTATTTGCCATCTGTAATCCAAATGACAGTTCTGGCTGCATAGCAGGCCGATTCTAGCTCTGAGGCAATGGGAAAGACTCAGTCTCATGAGTGTTCATATTGTTAGTTAACATGTTTCTTAGTATTAATATTTTTAAGAGGTTGCTTGTAGTTATTCTACTTCTATTTATGACAGATAATTTTCTGTGGACTCCGAGGCAGCTTGCATAGCTTCTTCTTACAAATATTCCAATGAAGAGTCCCCTTTCTACATTGAAGAAGCTTTCTCCATTTGACTGTTCAGCTTGTAATTATGCCATTTTCATTCTGACACAAGCATATCTCTCAGCAAAATTTTTGTCATGAATCTTAAGACTGTTTTTCTCCTCGCTTTGTCTCTTGCTTATGGGACATTGAGGATGTTCTCTTACTAAAGTCTGTGACCTTGCTCAGAATCTTCCGTTGTGAGGGAAGTTTGTCAAGTCCTGAAATCACTGACTTTTGCATGGGACCTCTAGGTTGTGCTTCCACCTGTGCTTTCCGGTAGCACTTTGTGAATTTCTTAAAGTTCTTGATGTTCTTAAAGAAATATTTTTTTTCCCTCTTCATTAGCTCATAAGCAAAAGAAAAAATATATTACTGCCTCTTTATCAAGGACTGCTATAATGAGAATTCCTTTATATACATTAAATGTTTTGTGACCTATATATGCTATACAAGAGGAATTTTCTCCCTGAAATGGTCAAACGACCTGTTTCACTAATGTTTTCAAAATCCATGCTTTAGCATTTTCCCAGCATCTGTACAGAAAACTACCAATTAAAAAAAGATAGTAGGTAGCTGCTTTGGTTATGTGGTATGTATTTATTTAGTTACAGTCCAGAAAAAAATTGGGTGCTAGAGATAATCAAATGAGGCTGAATTAACTTAATAATTATGTTTTCTTCCTATGTTCTGCTTCCGCCCATCCGCCATATTCATGTTCTCTTGTCATCAGTCTTACTGCATTCAGTTTGAAACTGCATCTTATAGTATCCTTTTTAAAGTTATACCATTTTTTCTATGTGTATCCCAATGCAAGAGCAAGGTCTTAAACTACCATTCTCAAAGAGATTCTTCATTTCATTTCAGCAAAAGGAAATCCCTCTTCCTAGGCACTACTGTAACACAAAGCAGCAGTATGAAAGGGCTAAGTGTTCTTATGTGTTGGATAGAAAAGACTAGTCAGAAATGTGTTTCCTTCTCCAAAGACGAATTTGGATGTGTCAGAGGAGTCACACTATGCCTGAAGGCAGTTCCTCAGTTAGATCCCAGCATTCTTCATCCCAGCTCCTTCTGTCCTGTCGCCAGCCTCAGTAACATATAACCAAGCTCCACGTGTTTTTCCTGCTTCTGCATTTGGTTGTGCCAACTGACTGTTAGAACCATTTTAACGATTTGCAACTGTGCACATGTTGATTTTGATGCTTTAGAGGTGTCTAGTGGCTTGGAGTGCTTCTATATGGTGACTGAACAACTTTGGTGGGGACTGGTTTTCAGAAGGGGGTGTGTTTTGTGAAATCTGCCGTGTTAAATTTTCTTGGGATAGATATCTCGCCTGTGTTTTTAAGTTTCAGCTTTAGAGAGAGGAAGCTTTCATTACTTATTGAATTTAGTGCCGAATGGTCCAGCCGCCCTTGCGGTTACATTGCTTTTCAGTCCTCTAGGCCTTTTATGGCCAGAAAGGTCATAAACATCTTCTGGCAGAAGAGAGTCTGTTGGTCCAGGGATGCATACCTAATCTTGATTAATAAAGTGGGAAACATTAAGAAAATTACCACAAGAACAGTTATGTGAAGATCTACAATTAATAATAGGTGTTGCTTCGTACTATACCCCAACCTCCATTGATGGGTCGCGTTCCTTTCTAAGCATCTTACTCTTGTTAGTGGTTAGCTAATGTAAGTCTGTTGGGCAACCTCATTGAAAAAGGTTAAAGTTTCTCTTTGGTCAACTTTGACTTTTTGCAATAGGTCTCACATATCCTTAAAAAATAATAATCTAGAAACAGCTTCCCTAAGGTTCTTAAATGTTTGTTTGTTTGTTTGTTTCCCATGGAACAGTTAAGTGCATATTGATGTGATTTTTCAGAACTGCCTTAAATCTGTCTCAGATACATTTTGCTTTTCAATAAATAACGTTTGCAAGTATAGGCAATTTTGGAAAAGTGAGTGGCAGAAGTTGTTACACTTTTTCTAGTGACCTTGGAAGTTAGCCTTGAAAAAGGCATGATATTTGGAAACAGAATGAAAACTAAAAAATTGAAAGCACCTAACAACCTGATAGTAATTAGTATTTTACATTCTGTGAGGGAGGAAAAGACAGGAATGCAATTTTGTCATTTATTTCACTTTTTTATTGAATGTAGAAGAAAAACAAACCACTCCAAAATGGCAGTAAGTTCTGATATAGAAAAACCCCCTCTTTTTAATGAAAAAAAAAAAAAAATCTAGGGTAAAAGAATGTTCATCCTGAAATCAGCCTGAAATCAGAAAAAAAAAGTAGTAAATATGTCAGTTTTTCTTACGCTGTGATTCTGACTTACACCAAGACCTCTGCTGCAATGTTACTTGATTAGCTGATTTGTGCTGGTAGCTTAATAGAAGAGGAGCCAGTTCAGTGTATTTGTTTAGAAGAAACAGAAAATGATGTTAAATCAGACTCAGTTTTACCTAGTCCTCTGGAGTTTTGCTAGTAAATTTTTGAAGTATCCAATGCAATCCCCACCTAACTCAGAAGGGATTAGTTCAGCATGACAATGCTTGGGGTTCTCTTTCACTCTGAAATACCAGATAAATTCATGACAGAGGTAATCTTACCTAAGTTTGCTAGAGAAATTAGTTGACTTGGGCTCTCTGAGCAATCAGTGAAGTGCTTAGACGAACCAGTCCAGAGAGATTCAGCCTCAGCTGTCTCCTGGGTAAACTTCTGGAGATACCTGTCTGAACGAAACAAAAAGGAACCCTAGGTGACTAGTTTAGACAAAATACTTGAGGTTTAGGTGGATGAAGTCAGATATTTTTTCTATTGTTCACATAAGTTGTTTAAAATTTCCACTAGCCCTGCAGAAACTGCTCTCAGATTAAGCCCTGGCTGTAAGCACAGCAGTGGCAGCAGCAGCAGAACAGTGCTTGACTGGAATGTGTCACTTGCGTAACATTTAGACAGGAATGTGGACATGTGAAGATATATGTGGATCTATTTAGGTGCTGTCATAATCAAGGTGCAACACTCAATGTTTCAATTAAATGTATTTTAAAGCTGAAAACTTGAAGAACTAGTGTGAACATCACTGAACATCTTAAAAAATTTCTTCAATTTATAAAATATTTCTAGTTACTTCTTTGAATTCCTTAGGAGGTGTTACAATTGAGTGTTTATTACAAGACCACAAGACTGAGCAAAATATATCAAAACCCTGTCTGAAACACAGGGCTACAAGCATTAAAATGCCAGTCAGGTTGTTCGGATTTCGCCATTCGGTTCTAACAATTGTAAAAGTACATCCAATAGAGTGCAGTACTGTACTTCAGTCTCTAAATTTAAAAATACTCTGTGGAAAGGTTTCTGAATGCTTTGTAACTGTGCCGTGTAGGACAGTTCTCTGTCATACATTTCACTGCATTACACTGATTAAAAAAAACTCATTTGAAGATAATCTGTACCCTGTCTTGTAAAGTATTTTGAATGTTTTTTATGAAAAACATGCCATTTAGGTATTGCATACAGTTATACATAAGTCGGGGATTTTAACACATTGTTAGATCTCAATAAGCTCTTATGAAAGAGCTGTGGCGTATTTGAAATATTTTATTTTGGAAATGAACTGGTCTTACGATACCTGAGGGAAATGCTGACGTGCAGGAGAGCACTAGGGTAGTATCATGTTGTTAGGAGCCCAACATGCAAAGAAGTGCTTAGTGGCACCTCTGGAAAAACTCAGTTACTGTCAGTGAGGCATCTTGGGCATTCATCTTCACCTTCAGGTGCCAAATCTCCTTGGAAAATTTGGAACTATTTTTTTTCAAGTGTGAGTAATAGTTAAAATATTTTCTCATTCCCACGTTTACCTTAGAGTTTGTCCATTTATATTAGGGTCTCTATGAACAAAATGAAGTAACTTGTATGTTTATGTGCTTGCTACTTTTATATGGAAAGATCTCTTTTTCACTGCTAATTGGCCTAAACTAGAAGGTAGTATCTGTGCACAAATGTCAGGTTATAAAGTTTGGCATTTTAGCAAGTGTGCATGTGTGTACATTATCTGGCATAACAGATAGCTCTATTTTTTTCAGAACTTAGTCAGACTGGTGTAACATGTAAGAGTATCTAGACCAAGCCTCTGTGTGACAACTTTGGCTTTTATTTTAAATAAATACTGGATTTCACAAAAGTGCCAAGGTAATGACCTTAGACACAACAGATCTCTAACCACAGGAGTACAGGACATACAGGAGATTACTAACTTCTTTTTGGTGAATATACTGCTCCTAGTGGTTTAGACTGAAATATAATTAATCTGTTATATCAATAATTGGTACATTTATACCAAAAATGTACATATGAAATTAGAACATCGCAGGTTTTTTAGAATCCATATAGAAATACAGAAATTTTGTGAATATGCCAAAAAGGGTATTTTATGTTTCGCATGAAGATACTGCAAAGGTACCTTGCTTTAAACAGAAGACCTGATGATACTGTATACAGTTGGTGTACTGCAAATGGGTATTTTACAGCATATTGAAAGTTCTACTCTCTTTTATGTTAAGGAATCAGAGATTATACTACTGGAGCTAATTTCTAGAAAATCTGGACAAAGGATTTATGATTTCAACTGCTAAAACGTCAGCTACCTTGCAGACCTGCTCCATAACTCTAGAAAGGCTTGTTGTAAGATGCTTTGATTGTTGAGAGCCAGATCTAGAGATCACCAAAGCCATTAAATGATCTTCATTGGCTTTAATTTTCTTTAAAGCAGACCAACAGTTATTTGACTACAAAGATGTATCACCTAATTTGACTTTTCATTAAGAATTCTGCAAAAATGTATCTGTCAATAATTTGCACAAAAATTATTTCCTTTAAAACCATGCAAATGTTCCTGTCCATTATGGTGGTTAAGTGTGGTTGTTGCTTTGTCATCATCATCATCTCCAAGGTCTGTGGTGGTCTCAAGAATCAGGTTTAAATTGCCTTGAAATGCAGTTTCAAATGTGAGAAGACTGGAGATGGTTGGTCATCTGCCTTGGGCTACTGAGGGAATTTCAACCTCTTCCTGAATGTCAGTCGCTTTAACAGATGTTAAAACCAGAGACTTGTGCATGTACATAAAACATAGCAAATTTCCCTTACATCTTTTGTCAAAATGCTCTTTGCCTACATCATGTTAGAGGCTGAATGGTAGTCGTGCGTCAGCTGAAGAGATGTACAAAACCTAAGAACAATGTGTGTTCAAAATGTGGCTGCTGTTTTAGTGCATTCACAAGCAGTATTGTGTTTTCAAATACATAGAAGGAATTCTATATACTGCTGCTGTGTGATGCACAGAGGCATATAATCTTCTCAGAAGGTCTGTATTAAGCTGTTTACCGGATTCCCTTTAAGTTTTATTCATCTCTTCACCTGAAAGTTTCTGTAAAATTTTCACATGCCTCTTTTCTATCTGTCTTTGTTTCAAAATGACAAAAACGTTATCCTGCCTTCTGATTTTGCCATATGAATCTCTCGTTTTAGTAGACTGAAGTTTAGAGGCTTGCTTCTATTGTTTTACACATGGGTAGTCCCAGTGTAGTTATTTCCTGCCTTACATCACTGTGAAGTGAAAAAATACCAGTCTGGGGCTGTGAACATTATGTATCAAACAACACTAGCTGCATTCTACAAGTTAAAGCTGGTCAGGTTTTAATTTTATAATGCCTTTTTCTTTTTTTTCTCTAAGAAATGTTAGTTTGTCAAAGGTTTTTTTTTTTACGAACTCCAGTAAAATGAAACCTGGTTTCCTGCTAGTCCAGTGGGCAGGTTGTGGATCCAAGGATTGTGGGGGGAACCTGGGAGCCCTTGGAAATGAGGGCTTCTTGGGTCCCACATTTCCTGCTGTAGTCCCAAACATGCAGGAACCAGCACTCAGCCCTCAGCTCTGTAAAAGTGATCCCAGGAACCCAGAAAACGCTGCTTTGGCTGAGATCTGCGGGCTCCCTTCTGCAGAACTGAGTGATGTTGTTTTTGCCATGTTTCCCAAGGCTTTGGATAGGGAGTTGAGAAATGGTCAGAATCCCATAGCGACTGGGATGCTTGAGCTTCTTACAGATGTGGTTTCATAGCTGGTAGTCATGTTAGAGATCATGAATAATTAGAAGTATAGAAGATGAAGAAGTTAAGCTAAGGCAGAATGGGCCTCTGAGCCTAGAAGTTGGGGCTAGTAATTCAGTTTATTTTCAAACTTCTGTTAAAAAGTGATTGTTTCAAAGTATTTTTTCCTCTTGGGCAAGGCTTTTCAAAATCGATCATTTTGACATTTCACAGATACGACATCTCATGGAACAGAAAATCTCCTTTTTAACAGCTCTGTTGCTAGTGACAGAGGACTGTGTTTGTCAGTGCCAAACTAGTGCTCTGCCTGAGTTAAGCTGATAGAACCTGAACCTTATTCAGGTTCCCTCTAGATGGTTTTCGACATGAATGTATCAACAGCCAGCTGCAGTGATGAGTGAGAGAAAGTATGGGTTAACACGTATTTCAAGAGGAAGATGCTCCATTACCTGAAGCTTTCCTCATTTTTGCAGGTTCTAATTTTGAGTTCAATATTTCAACAGTAAACACATAACCACTGCACTCCTTTTCAGATAAAACCATGTGACTGCTTGATTTTTATGGTAACTATTTTTTTTCTTTTATAAAACACTTCAAGAAACCTATTATCTCCCATAAACAAAGAAGCTGGAGGAGAACATGGGTTCATTTTACTTTTTGTTTAGAACGTTTCTTTTTTTGGCTCATACGTCACCCTCTAAAAATCCATCAATGTATAGGTATGGTTATAGCTCTAAATAAAGACCCGAGCTGGAGGAATTATTCAGGTGTTTACTCATAATTTTTCAAGAACGTCACTGTGTGGCCACTGTTAGAGAACCACACTGAGACTTCCATCCAGCCAAGGTGGTCAATGTACCTTGACCATCGGTAAAACAGTGGCATGTACAGTGATACTTGGCCACCAAATACAGGGAGGGATATAGCCTGGCTAAGTGATGCAACAGCGTGTTCAGAGTAACATCACCATTCTAGGGAGGCAAAATAATAAATATAGTGCTTTGTCAGTGAAAACCTTCTGCAAAGCCTTGCTCCCTCCTCTGCAGCTCTGAGGAAGGTGTTTGCTTGTACCATACTGTTAACTTCTGTAATGGCACCAGGGGTTAACATCAGTGTCATTCATCTCTTAGATCTATTTTTAAAAGTTCATGGGAATGTATTGTTGTACAAACTAGAAAGAAGTTCAATAGTTTGTTCTGTCAAATCAATCCTAGGATATCTCATTGTAGTATTGCAGCCTCTGATTTTCTTTCTTACTCAGCTGTTACGCTGGTGGCAGGGAGCTTGCTCTTGGATGAGTGGGGAGAAATAAGCCTATTGCACAAGTGAGGGAGACCCATAAATCCCTGTTTATTTCTAAAAGCTACTTCAGCTTCTGGTCCCAGACAGGCTCTGGTCCCATGCATTAGAGAATGTACAGTGTCAGGTAAAAAATCAGCATTCTGCACAGCACATACCAAGTCAATAAATGGACTTTAATTTTTAAAAGTAAAAATGGAATATTAGTAACGGTTGGCTCCTCAGTTTCTGGAATGTTGCAAAAACCATAAAATCAGTTCAGCCAAGATAATGAATCTGTTCTAAGCTTGTCTAAGAACTGAATGGGAATACTTTAAAACTTTCTTCCAAAAGCCAGTGACATGTCATAACAAGTCCTTATTTATGGTTTTAGCAGAAGGTATAACTTAAAAAAAAAAAAAAAACACAACAAAAAACCCCAACACCAACCAAAACAAAACCAAAAACCGAACCACGTGAAACACAAACAAACAAAAACCAACCAACCAACACCTAAAACCCCCCAGACATACAGCCAGTTTCTCAGTAGGTACAAATTTACATAGTACTTTGGAGTTCAATGAAGCTTTGAAAACTTATGGAAGTCCAGAACCAGTTCAATAAATTGCAGTCTCTGGAATGGGCTTATACGTGTATCAGAGTCTGGGTTACTATTCACATTTATTTTCTTGGCAGTTCAGATATATCTTTGCATACTAATGAAAAATATTAGTTTTATTGTGAGCTTCAGTTTTTAGAAAGAATGTTTTGCATGTGATTAGGAAAATAGGTGTGTCAATATTATTCTTAATGAACCGGTACGGAAGACCATATTTGAGTTCATGACCAGCAATGGATTTTAGCATTCCCTTGGTTTTTTGGTATTCATGGCACCTTTAACCTAAAACATGTAAGTGCTATGAAATTAATAATAAGAGGTTTTGAATTGAAAAAAATGAACTATATCTAGTTGAACCACAAAATATCTGCATTGTTGGAAGGCTGGCATCATCAAAAGAAAAACAGATTTTTTTTCTTTTTAAGTCTTTTTAATCACATCAGTCATGTTGCAGCAAGGAATCCAAATATTCATATACTACAGATTGTGACTGCTCTGAAATGTTCTGACAATCTGTTATGTTTTGAGTGATGTTTCAACCCTATCACTTGGGGTTTTATGTTTTGTTTTGGCTTGTAATTTTTTTTTTTTTTGTGACTATAAAAAACCACTACTCATCTCTGTCACATGCTGTACAAGATAAAAAGCCTTTCAGTTTTCTTAACAAGAATCAGATGGCCAGGGTGCTGCTGGAACGCAGAGAATATGCCACTGTCTGTTCAAAGTACAGCTTAATGAGCCCGACTAAACACTCTGGACAATAGAGCTGTGGGGGGAGAGGGCTCGTGGATCTGTGGATCAGCTGCAGCTTTAACATCTAACTAGTTTCATTTTTCATCTTTACAAGTTCCATTTCCCTGTTTTGTTGGTATAAACTACATTTCAATGAGCGGACTTTCCTGCCTAAGTGCCGGTATTGTGTGCTTTGAAAAAGGATACCGTGGATTATGCTAGAAATAATTTCTGTGTTTCTTTTTTCTCTCATAGTCACGACCTATTCCCTCACACCTTACTTCAGCAGTTGCAGAGAGTATCCTGGCTTCCGCCTGTGAGAGTGAAAGCCGAAATGCTGCAAAAAGGATGCGGTTGGATAGACAGCAGGTACTGTGTTGTTTGGGGGTCTACCACATCCATATTTATAAATGTACTGGACTCATTTACGTAGGATGCCATGCAGGAGGGTGGTGCAATCACTTATACGTTTCTTGCTAGCAAGAATAATTAAAATACAAAAGCCGTAGTTCTTTAAATGAACACACAAGTATGTCTTTGTCTAGATTTCCATAAGCTGTATGAGAGTGCCTACTATATTTATAATGTCCAGCTGGATAAAGCTATATATTTGCTTTTTAACGGTTGTAGATTTTGAGGGCAGATTGTGTACTCTGCATACTACAGTTTAAAGGGACAGAACATCCAGTATATATGATTTCCATAAAGAACAGAAATGATGCATATATCCATGAGTCAGTGTGTTTATCTGTGCAGATATTCTCTTTCAAAATGTGTATGCATTTCTAAATGTAAGGTGAAATAGTGTGTCTCTGAAAATACCTGTTTGCCTGAAACAGAAAAGTTATTGTGATCTAAGCCAAAATGCTGTCAATTACTTATTACTGAGTTTGTAAAGCCTATATCAATATTTCTTTTATTTTTTTTCTAATGTCATTATTCACTTGTTCTAGTGCATGTTAGGGTTTAATTATTTTTAATTTGCTGAGAATTGCATGATTTCTTTCAATTTTTTAAAATCAAACTGACAGATTGTTCCAGGCTTTGATAATTTTTGTTGCTTCAAGGATACAGTGAGTGTCTAACATTCTTATTGTAAAGATGATTATGCTTTATTTCTCCTCGTGATTTTCATAAAGTCAGATATCTCACTGGTTTCAAAATATGCTTCAGTCATGCTAGATGAACTTTTTTCTTTTTTTTTTTGGTAGAAAATAACATCTTTTAAAGGATTTTTTTTTTCTTTTATACATAGTCCACTGAGTTCTTTCAGGTCCTGCTCTGACTGAATAAAGATTCCTACTGCTGTTGAATAGCTTTTAGGAGCTGAGAGTAGATATTGCTATTTCTTTTTGCTGTTATATTTTTTGATAATATTGTCATAATTGTGGTACATTTGCCTTAATATTTACAGATTACATGCGTTATTGAAGTACTATAAAGTATGGCTTAGTTTAGAAGTGGTGCTCATACAGATTGTGTAGGTTTTATATTCTCTTATTTGTTCTCTGATTTTTCAGTAACAATTAAAAAAACAGCCAGAGAGCCATTGAAAGAAAAATAATTCTGAAACTATAGACAGAAGTAAACCAGCTTATTAAAAGGATTTTTCCTTCTTTAATTTGTGGTTTTACTGTCACGGAAGGATTTGGTAGCAGGTACATTTGAGGGGAGAGGTATATCTTTATTTTTACTTACGGAATTGAAAATCTGTAGGCAGAATGGCTCCAGACCGATCATCTTAATTACAGCTGTGATGTTAAATGAACAAAGTTGCCTACAAAGAACAGGTGCTGGGTTCTGCTTCCTTCAGCTCCTTCCTCTTTTTGGCAGTGAGTTCTGAGAACACTCTGGAGGCAGATGCGAATAGCACCAGCCATTTGATTTGGCAAGCAGTAAACTTGCTGGGTTGATGTGGCTTTGGTGCTTGCAAAACTATTTGTGAATTCAGGATAGATTTGCTGAATAGTTTTGGCTGGAAAAAAAAAATATGGGAATATGTGTAAGGTAGTTTCATAAAACTTGTAGTGAGAAATTTACCCTGCAGGGTGGAATAGTTCAGTCATTAGAGAAGTAAAAAATCTTGGTTCTATCCCCAGTTCCATTGAAATGGAATTATTTATTCTCAGTTTGTGACATTAACAAAGCAGATTGAGAGCAAAGCATTCCAGAATATTTCTGAGTGGTATATTGAACACACACTACTGTGCTCGGTTCTTGTGCCGAGATGGGAAGTGGATCTCTATTGTCACATCCAAGGAGAGTGCCTTATAGGTAAAAAGGCTCTCCTTCTCATCTTCCTATTTATCTCCTTTTATTTACTTTAAAATTTCCTTTACTTTTTGTACATATATCCAAAATGAAATATTTTATTTTTTTTTTTCTTAAACAGAGAAAGGTTGGAAAAGTTTGGTTTCAGTATGTTGTTTTTACAGTTCCATAGCTCTTAAAAACAAAAATGTAACCTTGTTTTCTTGTTAACATGGCTCTACTTTTCCTTTTTAAAAATAAATTTCCAAGATTGGGCATTATACCAGTGGGTGGACTCAGGCTTTGAGGAAAAAGGGTAACTCCAGTCTTGTATTTTGAGGGCTTTTTTCATGGCAACTGATAGAAAATGTAGAAACAGGAATTGGATTGAACTTCTATGACTTGCTTCATTCAGAGATAGAAGAGACATTATCT
Source organism: Streptopelia decaocto (assembly GCF_964273445.1). Taxonomy (NCBI): domain Eukaryota; kingdom Metazoa; phylum Chordata; class Aves; order Columbiformes; family Columbidae; genus Streptopelia; species Streptopelia decaocto. Next base: position 45,205,785 of record NC_138655.1, read on the forward strand.
GAAATCTTAAGATCTCCCATGCTTCTGAGTGATATCTTGGGATGCTTTTCTGTGACAAATCCTTCAAGATCTTTATTACAACTCTAGCAACATTTAGGGTGAAGCACTTGCACTGAAGTGGAGGTTCTGGACTAGTATCAAGAAGGGAGCCGTGAAACAAATTAAGCAGAGCTAACATTCAGCCCATTTTACATGCACTCATTACACATGGTGAACAGGATTACTTCTTTTGTTGTGTCCTTTGCTTTACAAAGTTGTGTCTTGGTTGGGGAAAAGAGGAATGGTTAAATAAGTAGAAAAATCTGGGAAAATTCATCCAGCCGTTACTGTCCTGGGCAGTGAGCAGAGGCTGGGATGGCTGTTTTGTGGGCTACCTCGGCTCTGCTTGTCATCTGTCACAGAAGTGGAAGTTTCACTTTAAGAGCTTAACCATTGTTAGCCTCTGCTTCTTCCAAACAGGTGTGTGTGTGGTGGGGTTTTTATAAATCCTTATCATAGAACAGCCTGGAGCAGTGGTGGGCTGTGGTACTCTTTGGAAAGTGGAGGTGGATTAGGCTTGCTGCTGTCCTGTCTGAAATCAGAAAGCCCAATGAAAATTATTCAAGAGTAGATCTAAGAGGAAATAGTAGTTTATATATGTTAATATATGAGAGGACCTGCCCTTTGTTTTTGCTAAGGAAGATGAAAAGGTAAAATCTTTCCTTGGAAAAGCAAATAAGAGTGGTAGTAGCAAAAAATTGCCTTCACCCTTATTTGGACACAAGTGGTTTTTACAACAGCTGCCATTTGCATCATTGTTGAGTTGTTTAGAATTGATTCTTTTGCATGCTGTCATGTCGCAAAATTTACAAATGAGCATTTTTTTTCTAATTGAAATAAGAAGTTTTTGGTGATCAAGACAAAGTGTGAGCACCTGGGAGTGAGGATGAATATTGGAAAGCAGGAAAAGCACCGCGTCATAGAATACACGTCTGTAGAAGTCTATTAACCTTTTTATGTACGTGTCAGGTATAGTTAGCCAGATCGTTTAGAAAATAGATGTAAGTTCATTGGCACCATGTGGTTTTTTACTAGTTAGGAATCTGGGCCTTTGAGAATTCTTTATAGTATTTGTAGATAGGAAAGTAGTGGTCAGATATGACCACAAAGCTGTGGACTGGATTCTCTTCTGCACTCTGTCCATGTTGTTTTAGCAATTTGACCTTTATTTTAGCAAGCAATGTCATTGAAGGGCTACCACAGCATGCAGAATTTTTTGGGTAGTCAAAGGTGCAAGCTACATATACTTCTGTCATCCTTCTGCCCCAAGTAATCAGACATGCAATGTAAGATTCTCTTGTAGTTACATAGCAAATGACAGGTTGAGCCCAGAGAGAGCTGAAGCTCGGAGGAAAATGAAAGTTGTCTTACATATCTCCTATCCTAACAAAGGTATTTCTCAGCCAGAGCAGGTGCTTTTTAAGTTAGTAGGCTCTTCACAGAGTGCTTGTCAGTCAGTATTTTCTAGAATATACGTGATAAGAAAAAGGCTTTCTGCATTTCATGTTTTAAAAATGGGAATTTTAAGGATAGAGTTTATTTTCATTCCAGAGACTAGCTGAAAATAACAAGTCAGACAACTGTATAGTCTGACAAAGGTGTTGTCCTCATGCCTTCACTGCACAGACATCAGAATATAATACTTTTCTTGTAAAATTTGTAATTTCTTTAGTTTGATTTAATTCAGCTGTTTGTTATCACTATTTACAAGGCAAATGGGAGGCAATACAATGAAGCTATTAGGATATGTGTATGTCTCCATGTGTGCATGACAGACAATTTCCCTTTCACTGAACAAACTAGTTATATGCAGACTAACTTTAATTCTTCACATGAGATCATATTTGGAGATGGCTGCAAGACAACTTTGCAATTCCAAGAGTATTACTTGCTTCATCTCTATTTCTGCCTTAATTATGTCACTCTCTGCTAGGCATCTGAAAAAAGTTCCCTCAGTATATATGTTAAATGTCTTTTTGTTGTTGTTGTTTTTCTTTTTTAACCATAGGGTTAAAAGATATGATGTAAGATTAGGATAATTGTGCAGGTTATAGTTCTGAGTCTTATGGAAACTCCCATTCTTTTTTAATATAAAAGCTAAACTCAATAGAAAAAAAGTCTTTGATTATTTGAGCTTATCAAGTTGATAAGAACAAATCTAGATACTGTGCACAGACTAGCATGCACTATAACGCCATGAAGTTCTTTATGATAAACACTGAACGCATTATTTAAGAAACCTCTCATCAAGATGACAGCTATAATTTTTTTCCCTGCTGTGATTTGTAAACAGGCAAATTAAATATCAATAATCATCGTGGTGGAGTGAAAGATAATATCAAACCCCCAAGGAAGAGAAAGTTTAATGATCCCAGGTTTACACTGATGAACATAAATGAACATAATTTGCAAATAGGTACTTTAAACACATTCTTCACCCCCGTTCTAGTTTGAGGGATAAAAGGAAGACAAATGGGATAAAAGGAAGACAAATGTAAAGTTTTCAGTGCTTCAGTAGCATATGAATAGGGTGTTAAGAATATTACAACATTTAGTAATTCTAACAATATTGCTTTTAGCTGTTAGAGTAGTAGGGCTACCGTGGCTACTAGGTTTCTGAGAAAGCAATTATGGCCTAGGTACGTATGCTGGAAGCTGACCTGGCATTTGCCTCTGGATAGTTGTCATAGCAGCAACCTGAATAGAGCAGCTTGAAACAAGTGCCGGTTGCAGGCTGGATGCAGGTCCTGTGCTAATGCAATACCTCTGAATATTAATAAAAGTGCATATGTACTGCCACTTGGAAATCATTGCTACTGTGTTTCCTTCCATTTATATCTAATTCCTAAATGCTCATTTTTAAAGAAATTGGGATTTGTGAGGAGATGTTAATGATCTTCCTCCATACAATTTCTGGTGCTATTTCTCTGCATGTAATAGGAGGCTGACCTAAAGAAAGACTCTTCAAGTACAGTTTTATTAAAAAAAAAATTTAAGAAGTCTGGCTGTTGCAGACCAGGAACAGTTTGTATCTCTGTTAAGATGGAAGGAAATTACTGGTGGACAAATTACAGGTAACTATAAAACTGTTTTGGAAGAAACTAATTAAAAATCTGAATTGCAGTGAGGGCATGGACCTCCATTTCAGGATCACCATCTCTGGCTTTCAGCAGTGAGGGGGAAGAGACCTTAAACCTTCACATTTGAGGACAGAGAAGTTGTGTTTCAGCTGTGCCACTTAATGCACAGCTTCTACATCTTGACACACTGAGCAGTTGATTCCTGTATCACCCTTCATGCATCAGGAAAGAAGGAAGAAGGAGATACATTTGTGTCCCCATATGTGTGTTGTTGTTCTCTTTCCTGATCAATGCATACTGCAGCTCCCAGGAGGAAGGAAGAAACAAATTGTAGGGTTCTTAAATGCTCTCTTTATTTTGTTTATATGATGTGTTTTTGTATTGAGGGCAGATTTGGACAATATTGGTTACAAAGCAGGGAGTTATGCAAAAATATCTCTCAGAGGAGGCTGGAGAATGCCTTGCTGAGGCAGTGCTGCTGTGGCAGAAAGCTGCGAATTTAGAGGAAGCACGAAGAAGAGGTTTTGTTTCATGGAGATGGAGTCTTTGCCACAGCTATTCAGTATGTGGGAAGAGTATATCAACTATACATCCTTGTTAGAGGTTGAGGAGAAAGCATCAGGAGTCCCTTCCTCTTGGGTGTCACAGAGCCTAATTTGCTCTGGAGGATGGGAAAGGCACATCTGGGGCCTTGTCCTCTCTCTGCTATATATTTACATCAGACCTGAAAAATTAAAACTCAAAGTTATTTTGACTTCAGAATGAGAGGCATGTGGCGTCTTAGATGATATAAAACAGCAAAAGGAAGCAGATAGTTCACTTAGCATAAAGTAAACAATTAGAAACCGGAATCCCAAAAACCACAAAAGGCAAAAGTCATTTTAACTTGTAAAGAGCTCAATGCCTCTTACACTACAGAAGATTTATTAATAATAGCTTTTTGTATTCAGACATCTCTTTGTGATTTGGCATTTAATAGGATTTCTGTACATCAGTACTTTATCCTTTTTTATGTGTTCAAAATGATCACTAGGATAACTGCAATGTCCTTGGATACCCACATGCTAGTTTGCATTTCAGGCCTTGTTCACTTCCATCATTTCCCCACCTAATGATTATTTTACTTCTGAGCTGGTCTTTGGTTTGCTTTTGTGGTTTCAAATGGTATGCTTTAACCACTGAGGCACAAAATGTTATGCAGGCACCATTTAGCTGCTTGTGGATTATTGTCGAGAGATCAAATTATGTACTAGTATTGGGAAACTTTGCTTCCTACCCAGAATGCACTGGCCACATTGTCAAGGAGGGGAAAATAAGTGGTGTGCATTGTAATTTTAAATCCTGCTGCCTTTCAAGTCAGTGGTAAAATTCCTGTTTTCGGCAGTGCTGGCTATGGTTCTGTTATTAGCAGATGCAGCTGGAAGGATCTGCTGAGTATCACAGGGCAACCCCCTCCCTCCATGCTGCAGCCCAACCTACATTAAATTTGCTACGTCTATTGGAAAGGAATAATGTGCAAGGCATGCAATTGCAAATAATTTCATGCCTTGGATTTACAGTGAGGCCCTAAGGTGAGCAGCTAATTTTTCACCTCAACACAGAGATCATTAAATTAGAAAATGCTTTATTTTTCCAGGCTCTTTGTGCTGAGCATATATGGTTCAATTTCAAGCTGCTGGTTTCAGAGAACACTTTAAGCACTCTGAGCTGCAATAAGATCTTGCATGTGAAGTAAAATTGATGCCAGTGTAAGTGTTCTATTCTACAGTTTGATAAAGCTGAAGGCTCAGAAATAGAGTGTTGGGTTGTTTATTGGACAGGAACTTTTAAACAACCTTCTCCCCCTTCCTACCACAAGGGGAATGAAAATGAACAGGGACCAGAACAGCCTTCTTCCCTGTGTCTTTAATATCCATTTCCTGTAAAAGAGGCCGAAGTGGAAAGGCTGGTGGAAATGTAGATATAAAAGTTCTCTCCTCAGGTGTACGAGATGGAGGTTTTGGAGTCCGGGTTTTTCTTCTTCCAGCTCCCGTGCTTAAAGCCAGGAAAAGAAAGCATTTTGCTTATCCCTTCCTTTCATAAGGCAAGAATATATTGAATGGGAAGCATTTTCTTGCCTTTCAGATGTTTCTAGCCTAGAGACAAGCATGTTATAAGCATGATTTTGTCTTTCCTTTCCTGTGTTTAGCTAATGACTTGATTGTACACACCCTCCTGTGTACAGCGCAGGCAGGGAATAATGTTTCTGGTGAGTAAATCTCTGTTATAATGCCGAGTGTGGGCCAGTTTAATGAAATCAATGCAAACCCGGTGTGCATGCGCAAACTCTTATTTTTCAAGAGTGGCATATTTTTGTTGTGGTTAATGAATTAGTAGATTTAGAAGACTTTAAACAATCACAGATTACTCCCGGTTGCACAATGGTTTCAGATGTATTCCTCCGTTAGAACAGCGCAATTCTCCATGCAGAAAATGTATGTAGAAATGTATGCACAGACTGCCTATGTTTGGTAGCAGGAACATGTTTGTGATTCAACAACTGGCTTGATGTCTCTAAACTAAATTTAGAAACATATTTTTCTAAGAAAACAAAAAAAGAAAATGTAGCAAGCTGTGGGAGCAGGAGCCCGAGTGCATTGCCTGGGAGCAGCACCAGCTGCTAAAGAGGCAAGGCACAGGGCAAGGCAGCCAAGCAGGCTGCGGCTAGCAGCCCAGGCATTGTGCCAGAAGAATCCTCCCCTGAAATGAGAATATTTGGGGAACAGATTTGTACTGCAGTGCACAAATTTCATGCTTATTACTCATGGTATTTTGTATTGAACTTCAGTTTTACTGTCTCCATTAATGAAGCAAATCAGAAAGTACATCCTCCAAAGGCCAAAGTGCATTTCTCTGTTTCTTCCAATGGCTTGTGCTACTCTGGTTTGATGACTGGGGAATCAAAAGGCCATAACCCAAAGCATCACTTCTTATCTACTGAATCTTTAAAATGCAGAACCCTCACAGTACTGAAGTTAAAGGATGTGCACCAAGTTCTGTCAAAAATGTAGAGCAGATCTTCTTCAACAGCAAAACATTTTCTTCCTACTAAATGGTTTGAGACAGGGTGGGGAGGTCAGGAGTTTTTTAATATACCTTTTGTTTTTTAAATTTTGTTTGTTTGTTTGTTTGTTTTAAGCTGTAAAAGTCAAGTAGTACCTGGAGCAGTGTTGACAAAACAGACATCCTGCATTGAATTAATAGAAAGAATTTTGGTTTTGAGAAACCTGAAGTTCAAATTTTAACACAGATTTCAAATAAAATTATTAGCAACCAAATGTATCAAACACATCTTTAAAATATCTGAACCTACTGTTGAAAACAAGAACCAGTTATTAAGTGCATGCAAAAAAAAAAAAAAGTAATCACTAACAGACAAGAAAGCTGTTTGTTGTGTTTTTTTTAAAAGACAGCTATCTATAACTCCCACTAGAATTTACTTTTGGAAGATACACAGTACTATAAATACGGCAATAGTCTGGAATCTCCAGTGCACTTGTTTTTTTCCATTTCAAAGCAGAACACACAGACATTTTTAATTAGTTGGAACTGAGGAAGTTAATTCAACATTAACCTTAAATGCTTCATGTCTAGGCTATCATCTTTTGTTTTTAAATGAAGAAGAATTTAATTTAGAATCCAATATAAAGTGCTTTGGTCCATTCCCACTGCCACAGAGTCCAGTATATGTGATATTAACAGAAAATGTGTGGCAGAAGAGAAATAGGTAAAAACAGTCAGCAGTCCAAATTATACCCCATAATTTTCCAATGAAGTCTTTTTCATTAGTTGCATCTCTGCACCCCAGAACTAGCAGGTGTGTGGAAAGCTGTTTTGTGTCAAGAAAATACACTGTTGGTGGTGGGAGTGATATCAGCTGTAATGCAGTAGACGAAGAGACCTATAGTGGGAGGTTTAATTATGTTGACCGTGATGATATTGTAGTAATAAATCTGCAAAGCTGGCACAAGCATTGCTCTGATACTCCCACACACTTTCCTCTGCATGCTCCCTAAACATTTGATTCATGAGTTTAAAATTTTCTCCGTTGGTGCTCTGGTGCCATACTCCTCCTGCACTGAACACAGTGATGCTGATCCAGCCCATGGTAGTCACTAAAAAATGGCACGTTGGCAAGGGGGAACAGAAATGTTTCTCCCTATAGGAGTACCTCACTGACATAATTTCTGGAGGACAGTATACGTAAATATGAAAAACGCAGAGAAAAATGCTTGATCGTGATCATAAAAGTGGAGCTGCCTCAGGCAAATTATGGCTTGTTCTGAATGAGAGGAATACAGCGCAATGGAGGAATTTCTCACACTTTGCATCCTTGTGGTTCAGCAGTAAGTACTGTTACGCCTTTGTCATCATTTATCAATTTCAGCAATACATCGATTTGTTCAGCACCATCACCTGCAGGCAAAACTGCTCTTGGGATGGGAAAATATGACATTGTTGTCTTGCTGTTTATGTTGTTTCTGTTTGGAAGAAAGGTCAGATATTCCGATTCCTCCATTTGTACTGCCTGTCAATGAAGAAGCAGCAAAAACCATGTACCCATGTTCTGCTGCAAGGTGCTGGCCGCTGCAAAGAAATTGGCTTTGAAAGGACTAGAGGGGTTATGCAGCAACATAAAAATGAACATAACATAACCTGTACTTCATTTCTACTGAAGTTTTAACTTGATTTTCTTCAGATTTTTAGCTAATTTAATTTCAGCAGGGGCATCGTAGGTCCTGGAGTTTGTGATGCAGTCCTTCACTTTTGGGATCAGGCACACACCAAAGGAGCTCTCTTAGGAGCAAGCTTAGCCAGCCTGCTCCCGTGGTCCTGTGCCTTGAGCTGTCTTAGGCTGAGAGTTCTGTGGAGGTGGCTCAGGAAAGGGAAGGATCCTTTTGTATTCTCTGGCCCCATCCTCTGCACCAGGCTGAAGGAGTTGGTGATGCAGTCTCCCATGGGAAACTGGATTTTCTTGGAAGGAAAATCTTGGCTGAGAGCGGGTGGGGAGGTACAAATCGAGGAGGTGGGGATTCTCAAGGTTGGCTATTGAAACAAGGCCTAAATCAGTAACTTATGATAAGGCCCAAGGCAAGGTCCATGCTGTGCTGTTCTTTAAGTCAGAGTTAAAATCCACCTTTGTCTTCTGCCTGTTCTGACAGGAAGAAATTCTCCATGAAGCCTAGGCCCTGACAAATCTCTCTGCTGGTACAATGAGAAGGAGCAAAAGTTCTACCTGGCCCCTCTTCTCTAGTGTTCCTGTGCAAAGCAGAAAATGGTGGCCCTAAAGATTCTTCTGCTCTTTGCATGGTGCCTGTGTCCCTTTGTCTGAATTTGGACCACTTTCTTTACGAGAAATGTCACATATGCTTTGTGAAATATGCCATGAGCACAGAGGAGTTTTGCCAAAACTCAAAGACATTGGCACAGTTTATGTGTTCAAACCAGGTCCAATTCTGCCTCTTACATGCCGTAGCTGTTTGTAATCTTGTGCTGGCCGTCACTGGACACATAATTTAAAACTGCACTGAGGAAGTCATTGCTGCACATGTAATGTGCAGTACAGTCTTGCACTATGTGCCTCTCTTCTGTGTTGAGACAACTTTCATATAATAGTGGTGAAACCATTAGCTAACTAAATTTTTCATACATTAAAATTGTCTAGAAAAATAGGATCCAATATATCCAATATAACTTATGAAATATCTTATGAAGGGTGTTAGCTGCACCCTAAGGCAAGAACAGCAGGAGCTATAGAGAAAGTTAACTTGCAGGACACTTTCTATCATTAGTCCACCTCAAATGTAATTGCTACATTGAGTTACACTTTTCAGCATACCTTTGCCCGGGTGCAGAAAGGAACACCACAGAAAGTATATTTTAAAAAGCAGCTATCTAGAACATCAGTAAAGAACAGTAAGTTTATCTCAAGATAAACAGAAAAAGATATGTGCTATCCTTTTCCATTTGGACAGAGGGAAACATGATCCTTTACAAGAACCCAGTTTCTCTTTCCCCAATTACTTTGCATCCCAGTTATCTAAACTGTAGGAATAGCTCTTCTGTGTCTCCATGCCCAACCAACAACACCGGAGACCTCTAAAAGCTCATGTTGCTCTTCTGCTATCACAGTGGCTAATGAACTGGCTAAATCTGACAGGCTATGAAAAATGACCCCTCTGCTTTGCTATTGCTCCAAAAAAAATTATTCTCTGACAACTCCTCACAACAGCCATCTGAGAACCTCTTCCAAAAAAGTTTTCTGTTCTGCAAGTGAAGTGGCAGAGGTGAAAAAAGTAAGACTCAAACACTCCAATGTGAAAATGCTAACCTTTTATTTAAGGTTAACATACCCATTCCATTCCATAAGTAATGTGTCATTCTATCAGAAATGCAGAAGGCTGAAGTTCATTTTTCTCTGTTCTGCACAATAGCACCTTTTTGTTTTGATTTTCTTTTTCCATGTCAGTCTCATGCTTTCATTCTTTGTTGAACACTGGTTAGTGTCATTTTTGATGCCTGGTGACAGCACTGATGCTGGCAGTTAGTGTCAGTGTTAATAACCTGAAAGCAGAAGGAACCTACTGCCCTTCCAATCAGAAACTGAAGCATTGTTGTTTCTTTTCTTGGCTCTCTACCCTGTGTCAGAAGGACAGTTTGGAGATCCTTGAACTCTTGGCAGCTAACTGAATATTTGTATAGACATTCTTCAAGTTCCCACATGGCCATTGGCATTACAGGGATTTCAGATGCCTAACTGGACTCTGTATTACACCTGATTTACCTCAATTAGGTTGTATCAATATTTGCTCAACATCTAAAAAAATATTTTTTTTTTTTTCTAAAATATGAAAACTATTTTGATACTGGACTTCATAGCAAAATCAGTACCTAGACTTCTGGCAGCAACATGTTCAATACAGTTACATCTGCATGCTAGGAGCACTTTTTCATATAATGTTACATCTATGCCAGAAAATTCTGCACTGAGACTGATGTGCTCTCCATGTAATGATGAGATGACAGACAGACGCAAGGAGGGTGGGACACAGGGTGTGCACTCCTGGGTCACAGGCAGGGGAAAGGCAGAAATCTCTGGCTGTTTAAGAAGGGGACACCTTCCAGACCCTGCAATGGGAACCAAGAATCCCATGGCTCATCTTGTTTTAAATGCCCTGCCCTGTGAGGATGGTAATGGCCCCTTACCCTGGCAGCTGCTTCCATGAGCAGGAGCCAGAAAACTCTAATCTGAGACTGATGTCTCTCCATGTAATGATGAGATTATAGACTCACAGCTAAAGCATGAATGTTCAGCTTAGCTGGAATACCCAGTTCCAACTGAGCTACAAGTTCAGTAGTATGTCACCCAAGAACAGGCTTTCTCATTTTTTTACATACTTGATGTAAGTAAGGAAAAGTGAAGAAAATAATGCAGAGGGAGTGGCAGAGAAAAACATGGTCTAGATCTGATGACAGAGCGTGGGAAACAGGAAGTTCTTTACAAGAGGATAAATATTGTGCATGCCTGAGGACGGCAATTATGGCCCTCTTGATTTCACTGCTATGTCCACCACTGAATTATAAAAACACTTCCCAATCTAAAGAATATCTGGCGTTAGTTCTGTGATATTATTTGACTTTGACTTTGTGTTTTATTTTAGCCAGTTTGCTAAAATTTATTCTTAATACTTCTGTGGGACTGTCAATGTATGCATCATTTTAATGAATACTATGACTAGCCTGAGAGGTGGAGAAATACCTGAGGATAGATATCTAGATGTAAATATGTATATAAAAATATAGATATCTGTCTTGGAAAGTTATCAGATAATAACTTTGCCCCTCAAATAAAAGATATCTGTGGTATGTTTTAAATATTTTGCTAAACAGACTATCAAGATTCTAGCAATGGGTCTGGCATGATGAGGTAAAATCTCAGGTAGCTGTTAACTTTGGATGAATGATCCCTCAATATAGGAACCAGGAATTTTGTAGAACTTTATTCAAAATAGTTTTGAGGTATGAAAGCATGATGCAGCATGGCAAACAGGTCACATGAATTAACTTCTGTGCACAAATTTGCCAGGGAACCTGTAGCAAATGCTTGGCTTTTCTCTCTGTGAGTACTGAAACTCTGCTGACTTCAACTGAAAATCTGGCTTTTGCTCTCTGTGTTGTAAGAGAAATAAGGCTTGCTGGAGGAGGTCGTATCTTTTATTAGATCAGCTTTTGGGCACAGAACTTCTTCCCCTGATCTAAGAAAAAGTACTGCTTGTTCTACAAACCTTACCTTGCCTCCATGCTTAGATCACAGCTGTAAGAACACCTCCTGCAATATTAAAATGTGTTGTCTTTTTAAAGGGCTATAAATATTCAGTACTTTAAATATGAAGGTCAGCCAATTCAAAGGACTACTGTGAAGCTTCATTTGGATTCCAAACTCAGTGAATTATGTAGATCTATTTCATTTCATTCAGGCCTCCCTAGTCTTGAACAGGTTTTATTTAGTGAGTAGTAATCCCAGCACAAACCTTAGTAACTGGAGAGAGAAGAAAGAATGTGCAATGGAAAACAAAACTGAAGTGAAAACACACATCCATCATTTGCAGAAACACCATTTCTACCATCACTAAGCACACTGAGTCAACAGCCTTACTGCAGTGTTAAAGGAAAATTTAGCCTACTGTGATGTGTCAAAATAATGTTTAGCTCTCTAGGCTTCCAGGATATTGGTCACAGAATTAAAAGCTGGGTCAAATACTAGAGAATTAATTTAAAGTAATTAAAGCTAATGAAAGATCCAGTGTTCTGTCAGAACAATGTGTGTCGTCCAAACAGTTGGTAGTATCATAATTTATTAAGATTGCCTGACACTTCCCATTATAGTAGTAGGTATGCATTTTGGTGTTAAATTCGTGACCTTCAGTCCCCAGGGATTGCATTTACTGTTCTGTACATCTTCCGTCTGTTGAACTCATTCAGAGAAAACTTCAGCTATTTTAAACAGTGAGGAAAATGTTTTCTTTTAAGGGCAGTTCAATCCTTACATGTATTTATGATTCCTGAAAAAAAAAAAAAAAAAGGCTCTGTGTTTGGTCTTGAGGTCTTGACAATATAGAGCTGTCATTTATGCTGAGGATGTGATACTGGGTATTCATGCTTACATGGTCAAAACATTTTAGTTCCTACATTCTGAGATTATTTGAATTTTGGTGGGTGCACCTAGGAATCTGATCTCAATGTAGAAATGATAGGAAGAGGGCTGGGGCTGTGAACCATGGCAGGAGCAAAGATAAGAAAGGATGAAGGGGAAGTAGATTATGGGATGGGCTCAAATGAGAAAGTGAGTAGCTGAGGCTGGAGATACGAAGGAAACCACTCAGGTGAATTAAGGAACTAGTGGTGAAAGAGGATCAGATATTACTAGCAAAAAATGTGAGTTGAAAACAGGACCTGCCCTGGCTAATTGTGGAACCTGGCTTTGCTCCCTGTGAATTTTGGGGATTAAAAGACTGACAGGAGTCTGAGGAGGGAGAGAAAATCTTAGATGGGACCATCAGTGGATGTGACACTGATTAAATACAAATTAGGAAATGAAAGGGCTTGAGTTGCTGAAGCTGCTCAGGTTTCAGGCACCAAGAGATTTGTTTGGAAAGATTAGGATTTGCTAGGGAAGAAGACTGACATGTAGGGTAGAAGATGAAAGTGGAGAAGAAAGGAGGATGGGAAAAGGAGTCAGGGATTTTGAAGAGACAGTAAGAAATAAGTTCAAAAAGATGGAGCACAGGGTATACATGATGTGGTCATGGGCAGGGAAATGGCAGTCGTCTCCAGGGGCCACCATCTGGGCCCTGCAGCGGGAGTCAGGAATCCTGTGGTTCATCCTTTAAGCACCTTGCTCCATGCAGGCGATGATGGATGCTTATAGAATCACAGAATGGTTGGGGTTGGAAGGGACCTCTGGAGATCATCTAGTCCAACCCACATACTAAAGCAGGTTCACCCAGAGTAGATCTCACAGGAATGTGTCCAGGTGGGGTTTGAATGTCTCCAGAGAAGGAGACTCCACGGCCTCTCTGGGCAGCCTGTTCCAGTGCTCTGGCACCCTCACAGTAAAGAAGTTTCTCCTCATATTCAGATGGAACCTCCCGTGCTTCAGTCTGTGGCTGTTGCCCCTCATCCTATTGTTGGACACCACTGAAAGGAGTCTGGTCCCATCCTCTTGACACCCACCCTTGAGATATTTATAAACATTTATAAGATCCCCCTCTCAGTCTTCTCTTCTCCAGGCTGAACAGACCCAGCTTTCTCAGTCTGTCTTTATAAGTAAGGTGCTTTAGGCCCCTAATAATCTTCATAGCCCACTGCTGGACTCCCTTCAGTAATTCCTTAACCTTCTTAAACTGGGTAGCCCAGAACTGGATGCAGTACTCCAGATGTGGCCTCACCAGGGCAGAGGAGAGGGGAGAGGCAGCCAGCAGCTGCTTCTCTGTGCAAGAGCTGAGATGGTTAGAGAGCTCACAGCCCCACAGTCCCCTGCAGATTCAGCAGGCTGCCCCATGACAGAACTTCTGAGTTTCTTACCATTATTGTAAAAATTAAGTTACGCAAATAGAATCCCGCTCTGTTGTTATGGCTGCAGAGCTCAGGCACTTATATACTGGGCAGTGCTGGCTCAGGGTTGCCTTTGTTGCCAGAATCTTACCTTCTGAAAAGCGGTGATAAAAGTCCTATCTAGTAGGTGTATTGTGAGGATTAATTAGGTATGCTTTGGAAAGTGCTATATGGTTTTATCATCTGTTTCTATTTATTTTACTTTTGATTCAAAAATCACAGAAATACATTGGTGGTTTCCAAATGGGAAAAATATATGAAACATTATCTCATTTCTTCTAAAGCCATACTACAAGCTATTGAGGCTAAAAAAAACCTTCAAGCACATGAAAGCATGCTTTGTTTTTTCATGTGAATGAATTTTTTTCCTTTGCTGAAAAAATGGGAGACTGTATGCAAATATTGGGCCCCTGGCTTGCCTATCTGTTTGAAGACTAATCTGCACTTGCGTTTTCCTAACCTCAAAGTGTTATTCTTAGAGAAGTGTTTATTGACAAGAACAACATGCAATCCACATTTTTCAGCTTAACATATTAAAAAAGTATGAAGAAACATGAGGCAAAAATATGTTTGCCTTTTTGTCTCTCTTCTAATTGAGTGGGAAAACATCACCTTTACATAGGGGCAGTTAAAAGCTGGCATTCTCAGAGTTGTCAATCTGGTAGACACTTCATTTCATGAAAGCAGGAGTTAAATGCATGTCACCATCTTTGCCAGTTTGGGAACATTACCACTTATATACTTATTGGAGGAGTTTTGTTAGCTTTATGGTCACCTTGCATTGTCAACGTGAGCTGGTCTGTAGACACACTCCTTTTGGGATTTACATTTACATATTAGCAATGCCTATTGCCGACAGTGGAGTAATGGCAATAGCACTGCTCTCTCTTAATGGGAATACACAGCATTTCTGACATCAAAACTCAGTGCAGCACAGATTTGCCAGGGTTTTTTATGTTCACAGGCTATTACTTTTTTGTGTTATTTTGGTGGTGGTGAAGGAGATGGGAAACAGAAAGGAGTGATGGCATTGCTAGAGTTGCTTCCTCTAAGAGCAGACTTTTTGAAAAGAAATGTGTATACTGTCGTGGGGAACAGGAGACTGGGACACTGCTGGTGAGCCTTGCTCTTTGTATCACAGCCATGACATTCTGCAGTAGCATCTGTATTGCTGTGGATGGTATTTCCTCTTAAATTATTCATTAGCTGCTCAGAATATCAGTCAGAGCAGAGCAGGGTTTCTTCAATACACAGGTCATGCAATATTTCATGAAATCTTTTCTTAGTATGTGCCAGCACACCATGGCATACCACGGTGTTGCACGGGCCTGCGATTATTTTGATACAAAGCTCCCCATACGGCAGCGCAGCCCCAGCCTTGGATTCCCGCACTCAGAACAGCTTCTGAATTTTGTATTAGGGCGTAGCTAGGAGGCAGCAGGGCTAGAAGCCTCCCAGCACAGCCCTTCACTGAAAGGGAACTGAGTCATGCTCCCTTGCTGTTTGCTATCTCTGTAGCTCTCCGAAATGTGCATTTCTTTCCACACAGTGGCATAGCCTCAGCTGTGGCTCCCACCCAGTTTTGCTGTGAGCCTGGTTGCTAGGAGATGGCAGCTCTGAGTTCAGGCCCCCTCCTCACCACACCCAGCAAAGACCTTGCATCCCAAATTTTTCGCCTCTTCACTGCGTTTTTCAAGAAGCAGCCAGAACTCGGTCTCCCACTTTCTTGGCCACGTGCTCTGCCACATGGGCTGGTGTGCACCAAGGTGCACCCAGAGCCCTGGCCATGCCCTCCGGCCAGGCCCTGCTTGCTGTGCTCTGCTGGAAGCTCAGCGCATCAGCTCTGCAAGAAACTCACCCATAGGCTTTCAGTGCACTGACTGGGGAGGCTCTGGGGAACAAGTAAATTCAGGGACAGCAAATTTATGGTTTCCAGACAGTCGGGATAAGGAGACAGGCCCTGAGATACTCTGCTCAGCTGTAGGAGTTAGTCCTCTTTGTACTGCACCCTTGAACACAGTCCAGTCCTTGATAAATTTGCAGAAGATCCCTTACCGATCTTCGTGAGAGTAAAATGCAACTCTGAGTGAGTCTATGGCAGTATCATATGATTTTAGACATAAGGATGCAGAACATCTTGGCCTTGAGAGTGTTTAAGATTTGGACAAGGAGTTAAGCTTTGTTGCCAAGGTATAACTTCACTATGAATGAAGTTCTCATGAATATTTTCTCAGAGAAAATAATACATTTTCTCTTACAAGAGACAGCAATGACCTTTGGAGATAAAAGGTAAATGACATTAAAGTCGAATTCCTGGCAAAAATACACTGGGCCTTTGTTTAAATTATTATTACTTAAGAAAATGCATAGAAGTCCAGTTTGGCCAGCTCTCTTAAAAATGCAAAGCTTTGCCTTGGCTCATATTAGTGCCCAAGAGGCCTCATTCCGATTGTTTATGGAATTAATTATCTGATGGTTCAGTGTTCTGTATTAAATATTAACATTTCTGTTAATAATATATATACCTTCTCCTGAGTCATCTCAGTTGTGCCCAAGTCTCTTTCACCAACAAATATCTGCAAGACAGGGACAATTTCATCTTGGAAAAGTGGTTAGTGTCTTATTTGAGAGGTGGAACCAATGACAACAGGAAAGCAGCTTCAGAATCCTTTTTGCTTCGACACAGAGAGTGGACATTGTTTGAACTACTTGATGCCTCTGTGCTGGTATATACATTCTTATATTTAACTAAACACTGTAAGAAAGGTTTGATGTATTTTATAGCATTGTTAATAAGTTTGGTATATTTAGCAACCATAAAAGGGTTGTGTAGAATAGAGAGACATAAAATGGAGAAAATCTTGTGCAAATGGTAGATAATTCTAACAGATAATTTTTCAGTTAACTACTCTGAAAATGTCTGCAAACATTCTCACCTCTGTTTTCTAAATACTGATCTTCTGTAGATCCACTTTGTTTGAAATCACTGAAATATATTTTCATCAGGTAAGAGTGTAAAATCAGGCCTATTTAAAAAAAAAAAAAAACCAAAAAAAACCCCAAAAAAACACGTCTACACATTAAAAGAAATTAAGAAAAAGTTCAAATATATTTGCAGACTAAATCAGAATTTCTGGCACTCAGGTCCCTGTGGTGGTCTGAGCAGTCACACACTGATAGTTTTCCTTGTTTCCAACCACTAAAGCACATTAAATCTTCTCTAAATGCTTTTCTTTTTTTCAGTTGCATCATTATGAAAGTTGCCACAGGGGCATTCTGTGATCATGAGTGGAGCTGAGGTGCTCTAAGCAGTGGCTACAGAAAGCGCAGATGGGGGAAAATACACTTTCACCTGAAAGTATCATCTCCTTTAAGGGTAAACTGGAGGGCTGTTGTGCTAAATCCTGTTAAATATCATGCAAGCATCTGAGGGGCAAACAGGGACCACTGAGGGGAACTCATGGCATACAAACAGTTGCTAATTATACACAGATAACAAATGCTCAAAAGTCATGTTTGTAGAGGCATCCTTCCCACTTGGCCCTTGTGTGAATGGACACTCACTCCGCCTCTGCAAACATAGGAAATGCTGTTTTATTCCACTTCTCTGTTCCTTCTGTCATTTCTGAGTCTGATGCACCAAAAGAAGTAGTTGCTGCATTTTGTACAGGTTTGTCTTATCAAGAAAGATACAATGCTCTGGCTCCTGTACTCAGAAAGTAATGTCTTTTTTCTAGCAGAGTTGGATTTTGCAGGAGAATCTGAGCTCTTCAGAGAGGATGGATCTCCTCATTTGAGCAGCAGTATGGTTGGCTTGTGGAGCACAAATACATTAATATTCTCAGATTTGTAGGAAACCTGTATTCTCAGTTATTTTCATTGTTTCTTTTCAGCTGATATTGGGTCAATCAGAAATACCTCTGTGCTTGTTTAACATGTATAACGCTTTTTCTGAAAGCAATAGATGTGGAGTCTTACTGATGGAAAAGGCCCTCTTGTGAGAGGTAAAATGTAGCAATAATGCAAAACCTTTGTTTGTTTTTTTTCAGGACGAGGCAGCTCCAGCTGACAAGCAGTACAAACAGGAGCCAGCCCAGGTCACTTACTCAACATCAGCTGTTTCCAGCTCACAGGAGGTGTTGTACATCAATGGCAATGGGACCTACAGTTACCATAGTTACAGAGGGCTCGGAGGTGGGCTGCTAAATCTCAACGATGCTTCTAGCAGCGGTGAGTTTCCTTACAAAATGTGCCTGTGTGTATATGTGCTCGTGTGTATGTTTCCCCCTGTGGTACAGAAAGCCAGTCCAAGGAGTTCAGTATCCATAGGCTATTATCAGATAATGAGCAGGAGCACAATCCTGCAAATAGCTACTGCTGAACAAAAATACTTGCTCACTGCATGCTAGTCTCCTTCCATTTTCAAGGGACTAAGTCACAACAGGGTGAGACTGAGCCTGAAGTCTCTAACAAAGCTGAGTAAAAAAAAAAGCCAGATCTTCAGTCGATTTGCTTGGCTTTATGAGGACCTGCCCTGTCATTATTGTCCTCTCCTATACTGATCACAAAATGAGGCCGTTGGTATCTTTGTGCCTGGAGTTTGAAAACACTGAGCTCCATATTTTGTAGCACAAATGAATTGACCTCGATTTCTCACGTGGTCTCCAGCTACTTTAATTTACTTCAGATAATGATCTGGCATACTGAGTGTTAAATGAGAAATCAGCATATCCATCTATATGCTAAACTAAAAATGATACAGGTAATTAATTACGTGTCACTGTGAGGTTGTATGTTCCTCTGAAAAGGACAGTGGTGTCATTTATTTAGACAGCATTCCTTTTTTCTTACATGAGCAAGCATTTGTAACAAACAAATGTAAGCAAAGTGTATTATTTGTTTGAAATAGTTCCCCACGTTGATTTCATACAAATTCAGATCAAAAGAAAAGTTTTGCCCATTCTGATAACAAGGGTATCATCTGTCTGTCAGAGAAAAGTGATTACTCTGGAAGCCTGAGGGTCTCTTTCCTCCAAGAATAATCCCTGGATTTTAGTCCTGGCTGATCCCTCTGTGGCTGAAGAGGGTCCTGCTTCAGGTGTATGGGCTGACTTAGGCAAGATGGTACTTGTTCAGCTACAGCCTGTATATTCAACATGGTAAGGAATTTTCAAAATGCTGTCAGGGCTGCAGCCTGCAAGGAGTTATTGGTACGTGGTGTCCTGGTGACCTTCAGTCATGTCTGTTTCCTCAACCCCCATCCCTAAAAGCCTCGAAGGTCTGTGAATGATTTGCATTAAGTTTTTGAAAGGCTTTAAAAATATAATATTTTAGTTATCAAAAGTCTTTGACTTAAAGAGAGTGAATAATGATGATTACAATTGTTTCCATAAGCATGAAAAACACATCTGAGGTACTAAATATGATCTCTGATCAAATATTTTCATAAGAATAAGACAGGCCATGGAAATGTAGTTTCTTGAGAAAATGCACAAGAACTTTGAAACTGTCTTTTACATTGTAGCCAGAGAAGATCCAAGCCAGTTCCCAGGGAAAGCAGTTGGCATTTACTCAGTCACCCAACTAAGAGTAGGATTAAACTCTCCATTTGTTATTTGTCAGCAGAAGCCATCAGAATTGTCCTGTTTTACATAATCTTAAACTGTGAGGCACAGCAATTGTTTTGTGTACTTCCCTTCAAACCGCTTGTAATAGAATACATTTTCATAACTCTCATTTTCAGTGAATTGTGGGATTTAGGGAAAAGTATTCTATGTTGCTACAGCGTGCAATTTTAAAAAAGAAGAGGTACAAATTCCATATAATAAATTAGTGTTGCTTTCTGATTAGAAGCAATGTTTTATTTGTACCTTTAACATAGAGGAATCCAGTGGTTTTTTACAATTAAAGCAAAGGATGGGTTTTGCAGGACAAACAGTGGTTGTTCAGGAACTGTGGGATGCAGCACAGCTGTCGCAGCCAGGGAGCTGTGCAGAGCTCTGCATTGCCCTCTGTAGCATCGCTGGGCTGAAGAGACCAGTGGATGCTCACGGTTTGCATAGTGATGTATGCTCAAACATTTCTTCTTCCTTGCCTTTCTCTGCTTGCACTTGAAAAATTTGTCTGTATGTCCTCTTACTTTGAAAGAGCAGTAAACCATCGTGCCTCTCCCAGATGGCTGTGCAATGTTAGAGCATTGTGCAAAGGTGTCCGTCTTGTGCAAAGGTGTCCGTCCTTTCCACAGGTATCCTACAGGATCCAAAACACGTAAGCTCCACAAACTGAAAGCCTGTGTGCCAGCTCTTGGAAACTGGCTGTCAATGCTGACAGTCTAGCTGGCTGCTGGTTTGTGACCCACCTGCCATTTCAGGAACATCATTAGGAAAATTGTGCAAAGTCAACTCCATCACTTTCTTAGTTTCATTGACACAAAAGCAATCAGTAGCCAACCTAATTATCTCTTGGCTTTTGAGAATAAAGTGCTCTGGCTCCCTGAGCTAGTTTCCCTACTGGAAAAATAGGAGGACTTGGAGGCCAGTTCTTTGGGAACTGTCAGTCCTCTCTGATATGTCCATGGATATTTGCTTTTCAATTTGCAGACTAAGAGGAGCTGATGGAGTTGCAGTTGAGAGGGGTAACCATTGCCCTCCTGACAGACTTCACAGGACAGTTGTTTGCAACCGTTATTGTGTTTCAAGAACTCTTGTTCCAAACATAAGCAAGGCTATTACGATGGTTAATGAGTTTCCTCTCTGGAGAACAGGATATTTGCTTGCGAATTGTTTTCAAGACCTAAGAAGTAATTTAAGAATGCATTTCCTTTTCTATTTAGTAATCCATCAAATGTTCTTGTCAGATTTACAAATGTTCCCCTAGTGTTAAAATAAATATACACCTCAGTCAGGATGTATGTATAAACAAATATAGTCTGTTTTTGTGTATCTGCTATAGCAGAAAAAAGTTGGAAAAAGCTAGATAAAACTCTCTGCTTGAATATCTTTTTCTGGACCTTCCCCCACAGTAATATAATTACTATGTCCAATTAGCTCTCCTGTCTAGTAACCCAACTGATGCCTGTATTTTGTGTGCTGTGACTCGTTAAATTTGGTCATTTCCTCCCCTATAAAGTTCATCCCTACTCTGATCCCATCTTACAGACTTAGCTGTCTGCTTGTCTGTTTGGTGTCTCTGACTCAGGACCTCTCTGTGCCTGCTGTCACATTTGTTCCCTCCTCAGCCTGTCCTTCCACATGGCTAATTACAGAACTATAATTAACTCCTTACACAACTGTATGGGGCAAACCTTCATGCAACTACTCAGTATGAGCAATCAGAATGCAACAGCTTGTACAGTGACTCCTCCTTTATTGTGGGCAGGAAAAAAGCACAGCAGGAAGGGCTTACAGCACCAAGGTCTCTTTCCCCCCTGCTTTTAAAGCCTTTAGGCCAAGCCAGCTTGGCTGGAAAGCTTGACCCCATCACCAAGCAACCTGTGGGTTGACAGAGCCTCTGTCAGCCTGTACGTGGGCTGGGGAGAAGCCTTTGGGCACATTGTCCTTGATTCTTGTAGGTGTTAAAGGTGAGCTGCTCTTTGAGAAGGGTGGATTTTCATGCCTCTCTTTTTTTAAGGCTAGTACAGTTCCTGCTAAAGAACTGAATGGAGAATCTTGAGGATGTAGTATCCTAATGGGTGTAAACAAAATTTGCTTGCCAGCCCTTAGCCAGCCACAGGGGCTTCAGCTGGCCCTGCTCCATCACACCTGGACCAAGCTTGGAGGGACGCCCAGCTTGAGGGCAGGTGGGCGAGAACAGGAGACAAAGTGCTCTGTTGGGAGCAAAGTCCCTTGCTGCTGCCAGAAGCATCAAAGGCTCTGCATGCTGCCTGAGCCTCTCCCGACAGAGTGGGATCACCTTGTCTCCCCACGTGTTTTCTGTCCCATAGGTCACCGTCCACCCTCTCCCGATGACTATCAGCTGTCAAGCACTCTCTGAAGCCAAGGCGGGCTTGTCAGAGGCTTGCTCTCCACAGCCACTTGGTTTCCTGAGGTCCATTTTCCCTAAGAGTTGTGGAGAGTGTTTCTGCTGCCATTGCTGGGTTTCCTGGAGGTGATTTGGGGCTGTTTTTTCTGCATTCTTGCTTGTTTTTCTAAGCAGAAATGTCAGTCATTTCTCCTTGTATAAAAAGGGAAGGTGCTTCAGACTCGATGGCAGACTGGCCATGCAGGACATGCCCTCATGTCATGGTAAGATAAAGCAGCTGTTGTGTCTCTGTTTCTTTACACAGATCTGCAGCCTACCTCCACCACAGCTGCAACTCAGCACTGCATCCCAGGCACCACAAACGTCCAGTCCCCTTCCAGCTCAGGTGAGTCCTCCTGCCAAATACGAACATGTTCACACCACAGGCAAATCCTGAGCCCTTGCAGGCTTCTTTTTCAACCTCCTCTCCCACAGGTGGGCCCGCAGACCATGACCAATGGCCCCGTGGTCCAGCCAGTAGCTTCTGGACTGACACCATACCGCTCCCCTCTCCCTGCTGCTCCTTGCCAGAAGCCCACAATGGCTATGCTCTCCCAGCCATTCCCCGCTTTGGCCAGGCCTCTTACCCGTGTGCCTTCCTGGTCCTTCTGCCTCCTGGTCCTTCAGGCACTGCAGCCCCGCAGAACACGAGGGGGTAGCTGGGGGAAGCTCCTGGAGCTGATGCTGCTGAGCCCCAGTGACCAGCATGGCTGTGCTGCTCTGGGGCAGGGACAGAGCGCCCATCACTCTTGTCCACTTTCACATGTGACAGTAGGAAGGGTGCCTCACTTCTGCGCTGTGAATTTGATGAAGCTGTAACCTTCTGTAAAATCTTTGCATTCACATGATCAGTGTGGGCTTCTCAGCAATAGACTAAGGGAAAAAAAAAAGAGTCCAACTGAGAATATCCAGTATGTAGGTAATTCTTAAAGGTACCCACAACATGGCTGGCCGTGATGTAGGGGTTGAATGGGATTTTTGCTGTGGTTGCTCTCTCCAGCTCTTTCTAGGTCTGCTCTTGCACAGTCTTCTGTTCTCAGTGCTACCCTAATGACATCGAAGTGGAGAGAGAGAGTGGAGACAAAACAACTTGTATCTAACACAGCTGGAGCCTTGGGCATGAAGGGACACAGAACAAGAGTGATAGAGCTGGGAACCTGAGAGTGTGTGTTCAAGTTCCATTAAAAAAGAAGGGCAAAATGTGCGGTTGGGAGAAATTAAATGGTTTGATCTATGTTGTGGCAAAGGTGGGAATTTCTTACTGGGAAATACTGGCTGAATTCTGTATTAAGATCATTCCCACATTCCACTTCCCACTTCCTCCTCCTCTTCAAATTGTCAGATACAGGACATACGCAAGTGTTAGTCTGCTCCCACCATAGCAATGGTGAGGCAATGTCTGTGGATGTACTGCCCAGTATCTCACTTTTCCAGCTTTGCACAAAGCTCAGGGGACAGCCACCAAGGCAAGAGCGGTGTAGGCCACATAATTAATCTCCTGTGGTGGGCAGGAAACGTTACTGGAGAATCTCACATAATCATTTCATCACAAACCAATGTGTTTGCTGATTGTTGAGAAGGCATCATTTTCAGTGGCTATAGGCAGTTCTGTGTTTTCATGTCTCTTTCCTCAGGCGACCCAGCATTTTTTTTTTGTGCTATCTAAACTAACTAAAGGCATGTTTTCCAGAGGGAAAGTTGTAAAAGGGAGAAAGGAGCTTAAAAGTTCCAATTTATTAGTCCCCGTTTTCTTGATCTGAGATCTCCTGGCACTTGAAACAATAGTTTTAGGCACATCTGCTCTCTGTTTGAAGGCAGGAGGAAAAGAAACATTGGCAGATGCATAATATCACAATGAAACATTATTACAATAATAAATACTTCTGATTTGGAAAAAGTAGCATACTTTGATAGTTGTTTCTATTTAGTTCTATTGGAGTGTGTAAGAATTTAGTACATACTTCTTAAGCCACTCTTGGGGAAAACGGGGAGAGGAGAATAGCTGCAATTGAAATGATACACAAGAGAAATTTCAAAACATGCGCAAATGTACTTTTGTATAAATAAGTGCCACTTCTTTTTTCTTCTTCACTGATGAAAAAAGTTGCTTAATGAAAATGTAGAAGCATATATGCTTAAGCACATACAGCTTTTTAAAATTATTTTTGTTATTCTAAATTATTATCTGAAATAGTGATAACAATTTTGAGAGTCTTTGACACATTTATTATTCTTTCAGTAGTTGTTAATTATGCGGTTGGTAGCTACCCAGCGACAGCATACAATTCTTAAGGGATTTTTGCTGAGACAGTTGATAATGTCTAAGCAATCAGTAGCAGTACATCTACATCTGACCCATATTTGGGAGTTTGATATAAATCATGGTGCTAATGAGTAGTGCATGAGGCAATAGCTAGTTCCATTTAAGTCTTGCAATTTACAGAAAAGCCATTTGTCTCACAGTGTATTTAATGGCAGATATTCCTAGCAGCTAATTTGATATATGATTGTCTAGCACATGAAGAGTGGGTTTTCAGACTTCTTATATTCAGCTTGATGTGGCTCCAACAAGAACAATTTCACCTCACTGGGGAAATTAGGTCTATGTAACTGGACTGAGGTGGTAAATCAAAAATATTCCCGCTTTAAAGTGTCAATCAGGTGGCCTTGGCAAGAGGCAGAGGAACGATACTTCAGTCTTCTGAAAAAGTATAAAAGAAAGGATCTGTCTCAGCAATCTGTTTAACCCACTGCTTAAGAGAATCTTGTGCTCTTATCAAAACACAGGAGGTGACAATTGTGAGTTATAATAGTATGCATTAAGGGAAGTAAATAAATATCCTGTCTTCATCTCTGTGATATATGCTTAGTCTTTGCTTGCACACAGAGACATTGTGGAACCTGATGATGTTTGCAATCAAGATTTTTAATTGTTCTGAAGTACTCCAAGATAGTAAGCCGTATGCTAAAATGTGCAGTATTACCTTGGAGGAACCGGACACTGCAAAATTCATTGCAAAAATATTCTGATTTCTGTTTGTTTAAGGATACACTTACTTGTTCCTGTGAAGACTGGCAGCTTAATCAATAATTCTAAGTATGTTAATGATATAGTTCTATTTAAAGTAAGGGTAGTTTTAAAAGAAATGGTGGTGAAGGTGTTCAGCTTTCTCCAGACTTTGCCATCTGTAGTGATGGGTTCTGAAGACAGAGGTACATGAAGTGTCTACCTTAACCAGCTATTTTAATCCTTCAGAATATCTGTGATTTATTTGTCTGTTTCAAGAAATGTGGTGGATATTTATGAGTAAGATTGAGGTTCCGGTGTTTCAGTAGCTGATTTGCATAAAATTACACAGGAAAAATCTACACTATAAGAATAAGATGTATTTATTCCTTGTTTTCTGAACAACCAGTTATGACTCATGAAGCTATTGGTAAGTTATAGCTTATTTAGCCTATAGCAGCCAGGACAACCTTCAAGAATCAGTAATACTGCCAGTGAGTGTCTATCATAGCTATTAAAAGATGAGACCAGTGTAACACATGCTGGGGCTAGTCTGCGGGAGGTATTCTTCAAGATATAAAGCTTGGGCTGTCATAGCCAAGCTTTGGAGGTGAGTTGTAGTGCTCACATAAAATAATTAAAAGAAGAACTAAAATCCTTATCACCACATCAAGCATGGCTTGTTCTCATTCTCTTCACCTCTCTGCCAGCACCTGCAGCTTCCCTTCCTCAAAAAGCACGTGTGTACTCACTGTCCAGAAACCACAGCTAGGAACACTTGTGTGTGTGTGTATGCGTGTGTGTGTATGTCTTTGCTTTTTTGCTCAGGGGTCTTTGAGGGGAAGAAGGACAGCACTGTGACTTGTTAAGTACAAGACAGGAGTTGAGGAGTGAAGTAAAATCCTTTTTTTCTAGTGTATAGAAACTAAAAAAAATCAAGTAGTTTGAAGCAGCTGAGGTAAGTTAAAATCCAAGTTTTCTTATTTCTTCTGTATATAAGAACTCTGTATACAGCAGAAATCTCTTAGACCAAGAGAAGTTCTGGGACCTGATGGTTTCTTGTGTATGCAGGCTGCAGATTTGTACTTGCACAAAACTTTATTTCCAGTACCTTCAAGGATTCAAAGAGATATATTCCGAAGAGTTAATCCAGACATCTAGAAATACAGGGCCAGATCTTCAGTTTGTGTAAATCACTGTGACCCTATAGACTTGTGAGGAGTTACACCAATTTACGCATGCTGGGTATCTCATCTTCTCCTAGTTTTCTTTTCAAATCAATGCTTTTACTTTGTGTCATCAGTTTTTGTAAGGAAAACCTCAGAGCTATAAGCAAGCCCATTTCTGTGTATTTTCTGCTTATGAGTAAAAGAATAGTCTATTCAATCACTTAAAAATCGGAATTACCAATGAGAGAAGCTCTTCAGTTCTGTTTCAGAAAAAGACATGCTCTGCCGTAGAAGCTCTGTTCTGCAATATATTGTGTGTCTGGTTTTGGCTGCGACATGAATGAGAGTCAAGGAAAGAACATAAAAGTTAAAGCAGGTTCATATGGAGCACAATGCCCTCAATATGTCAGTGGTAGCTTTTTCACTACCGCCTCAATAAATATAGAAGTCTTTAATGGCTTCTTACAACCATTCAGCCCAGCTGGCTTTATGATTTGTATACCCTTCCTCCCTGTGCTGGGTTAAGATTTTACTTAGAAATATCCTCTGAGCTTCTTCACACTGTGATGGTTTCCCTGCAGCGTGCGGTCACACTGAAACAAATTCACTGAGCTAATTGTCCTTTTATTTATCCTTTGTACACTAGAAGTCATTTAGAAGTCAGTTCATTTATGCTGGTGAAAAACTGGATAATAGAGTTGTAAGGCTAAGTGCTGTTCATGCTCGTTGCATGGTAGGAAGTAGAATCTAAAAGGACCTTTCTGTTTGAGTAGTTTCTTTTCATAGTCCCAGCTCTGCTTTCATTCACTCAAGGGGAGATTTTCATTAACTTCAGTGAGTGTGGGGACATGGCAGTCTCCACATTCTTTGCCGTCTCAGCTGTAGCTCTGAATAAACATAAAAGACAGAAAAATAAGTAACGTTTATGACCAGACCTGCAGCTTCTGGAAATCAGTACATTTCTTTCCATTAGTGCTTAGGATAGTGAGAATCATTTTGAATCTTGTGTTTCTAGTGGCAATATTTAGGAGAACTTCTGCAGTGTGAGTTGATGTGTTCTGTATTCTGTAGTTCAATATGCTAAATTTTAAAGTATATTTTCAGGAAGCAAGGTTCATTCATTGAACCAATGCTGAGAAAGCTTTGGCAGTGACATACATTGTCCAGATGAAATTGAACAGTGATGTTTTTCTCATAGGAAAGCAAGATACATTGCTTTGGATAACCTGATCCCAGTTTCCAGGAGCGTGTTAAGACTGAGATCAGGCTAGTCTGATTTTCTGCCTGCCAGAAGCATAGGTTTGCTACACTGTCAAAATGAATGAGCAGTGTTTTTCCAGATTTGCACATAATAAACTGCTTCATAGGTATACTTGCCATCTGTAGCCTTCTATGTCTGAAAAAGTCCTCAGTCCAGTTCCACCTGTCTAAATTTACACCCAGGAAGAAAAAATGTGGTAAGTGGAAAATGCAAACATCAAAGCAACCTACATCTTAGCTGATTAATAACTATGGTCAAATGACCAGGGAAATTCCATGCAAAGCCAGACTTCATGAGGGCAGATAGTTTTGCTGATGGCAGTAACCTGCAGACCTCCCTCAGGAGTGCCGTCTTCTGCACGCAGCACACATGGTCTTGAGAATATTGTTTGATGAGAAGTGCTAAATGTATTGGTCTAAGCTGCCAACGCAACATGGTGATGGCTGCAGGTTCTCTTGTCAGTGTTCAGGCCTTACAAGGTCCTTGAGATATGTTGCCAGATGTATGCAGCCCCCGCAGATGACAGTGTCCTCCTCACTGTAGCAGCCAGATTGTCACCAGCCTATTTATCTAAGTGATCACATAGCGTCAAGGCTAGTCATGTGAATGGCCATTTATCTACATCTGTAAGGGATTCACAATCTGTCCGCGTGCTGATTGAAGCATAAAATGTGAAAATAGATGCCTTGGGAACATAAGTTTAAGATTCTGTGATAAAAACTGCAAGTGTGCAGATTGCCATGAGGGCTATGATGGCAGCTGGAGCTGGGGGAGGCGCAGGAGATGAACCTTCTGCCACTCACCAGTGTCAGATCCCAGGGCAGTCTTGGGGTGCGAGCAGCTTGCACTGTTGGGATACCACCAAAGGCTGATTTTCTACTGGCAGTGGACTTGCCCCTTGTGTTACATAAGTAGAACCTAAAGGGTGTCTGTCATATATAAAAATAAATTGCTGTGGTCCCTATCAAGGCAACTGGTAACTGAACGGTAATTTCTTGTCTGTGCTACTTCTGACTGACGCTCAGCTGAGAGCAGATTTTGCTAGTCCACATTTGTAGCTACAAACCTGTGAAACGTCTCTGGCAGCGAGTTCTGAAGCTTCTCTTCTTTTCCTTTGTTATCTGCAGGTCCAACAGATCTCAGTATGAAGAGGCAGTTAGCAACCAGCTCTGGATCCTCCAGTAGTTCCAGCTCTAGACCCCAGCTGAGTCCGACTGAAATAAATGCAGTGAGGCAGCTGGTGGCAGGGTACCGAGAATCAGCCGCGTTTTTATTGCGTTCTGCAGATGAACTGGAAAACCTTATTTTGCAGCAGAACTGAGTCATGTGACCTTCGCACTGGCCTGGTCTTATCTCAGAGTTTCCACTAATGACATTTTGATTTCCCAGAGCACATACTTCAGTTACTGCACAGTCTTTTAGGAGAGTTAATTACCATAATGCCACACTGTTCTTGATCCATAAAGTGATGTGTTAAGGTGCTTCAAGTGAACTACGACCTCTGGTATTTCTGAGGTACTTTACTGTGTCCAGCCTATTGCTTTTGTTTTAGTGTGTCAGCATAAATATCGAAAAAGTGGCTAGAAATTAACTCGTTCTAACAAGTGGAGGAAACAGAAGATGCTGTGATGGTTTAAAAAAAAATGGTTCAAGATCCAAGTGCAATATTAGTGGAATGTGATACTGACTCATTGGACTTAAAGCTGCAGTATATGGCAAAACGTTGCCAAATGTCCTGTTGCTACAGGGCACAATTGCAATTAAAAGGATCTTGTATTTTAAAAAAATGTAATTTTTATAAAAAACAAAACAAAAGATTTTTGTTTTCATTCAAGATTTTTTGTTTTTACTTTGGTAAACTTTTTCACTGGTCCTGAAAATGTTTTGAGGAACTATTGTAAGTCCCCCTTTCCTCTCTTGAACCCCTGACTGTGCCCTTCTCCCCAACTTCATATTCTTTCTACAACGAGTAACTCTTGATGCTGGATAATTCTTCCCCCATGTACTGTAACTTGTCATCTACAGAATACCTTCCAAAGGAAGCATGCATTTCCTGCATTCATACCATTCTCAACTCCATTCTGTAATATATTGCAGCTTTATTAGCAATTAATAAAGAGTTGAGGGGTTTTTTCTTAAAAAAAAAAAAAAGACATATCATTGAGGAAAAAAAAAAAGATAAATTGATTTCTTATGGCGAGCTCATCTAATTCCATGATCACTGCTGCTGTCCTATACAAGTCCCTCTAGTTGTGATTGGACGTGGATGATGAATGTGAAGAGGTTGCAAGTGACAATCTGAAAATTTGCACTCCTGCGTGTATTTATTTTGTTTTCCTTAATTTAAGCAAAATTGTTACGGAGGAAGGTCAATGACACTTCTTGGTATGATTTGTAGAGTTCCCAGGCCTAGCTAAAACCTGTACAAAACTGTAAATGGATGCAGCTGCAACTATAATAAAAATCTTCTTTCCCCTCCCCCACTCTTCCCAACCCCTCTATTTCTTATTTTATAATATTGATTACACATTAATGGTGTTTTCTTTGTGCACTATGGCAGGCTTATTTTTAAGTATATAGAAAAAGTACTTTAGTTTATGCTTACTGTACTATCTGTTCTGTTGTTTAGCTTTTGTTGAATAACAAGTTTCTTGTGCATTCCTAAATTTGCCTTATTTCATGTACAAAATTTTATGTAATTCCATTTTTGACAATGAGTTTAAGGCATCAGTGATATTTTATATCTACTTGTTACATATAGTTTTCCAAGTAATGACTGTGATTGTGACCAAGTAATGTGCACTTTTTCTTGTAACTGTGGACATTGCTATGCTTTTTTTTCTCTAGTGTTTCTAGAATTACTGTTGCTTACAGTTATGTAAAAGAAAAAGAACTTTTGTGATACTGTTGGTGAATATTAATGTGAAAAAGCCTATGAAATATGAGTATTTTGGAGGTACATAGATACACAAACATCTCTAAGTTGTGGACTGATGTTCACATATTTAAACGAGAATTCAAAACCTGAGGGCTGGAATCATTTCCTCTGTTTTGTTTGGGTAAATAAACAGATTTCTGTGTTTAAATACATGATTGTGAAACATTATAACATTTAAATTGATGTAGCCTTTAAAGCTATAAATATTATTGTCTTTAAACAGGAAAAAGGGCCTTCCGGTCCAATTCATGTGGACATCCAAACCTCTGTTCTCAAAATTAGTGAGTCAATCCATTAGGCTGATCTAGTTGGAGCTTCACATTAATGAAGAATTTCCTCAGTAAGAGCAGAAGTGGGTGGTCCATAAATCATGAGATCCAATCACTAGCATTTTATAATTTTAAGTTGGCTGGAGGCAACACCATTTTACCACCCTACATTTATTCTCTAGAAATCTATTGGATGTCTTTTTAAAGCCATTTGTCCTTGGTTACAAGAATATTGTTGCAAATTCTTGCTGGTTGCTACCAACCACCTGAGCAATGCATTTGCTCCTAACTTCTCACCATGCTTGTGAAAGCCTATAGCTTGTCTGTACCATAGATGTGTGGTTCCCTCAGCTTTTGTCTCACCAGGCATTCAAAAGTCTGTTGAGAACCAGGTGCCATTTTTCCTCTCTTCCACTTACAAACATCTACAGCTTCTTCTGTGTCTTGCACACCAGGAGGGAAGCAGGTACCTTGTGCCAGGTTACTGCTTGGGCCTCATTGGAAGAAAAGCTCCAGCATACATTTTCCACCAGTAAAGAGAGTGACAACTACGCCTAGGTTTCCAAGCTTGCTTAGTCCTGTTTTGCAGGACAATGTGCCTCAAACTGCCAAGTATGCAGCAACCAGAAGTTTGTCTAAGAGGCTGTTTGCCAACCAGGAATGTTTGTCAACTGGGCAGCCTCACTGCTTTCCAAGCTGTCTTGCTAAATCCAGGTAAAGACAAGAGACTAGAGTAAGAGGAGGTAAGAGATTTACTTCAGTGTTCTACTCTCTGACTCCTCTTTCCTCTTCCTCAGTTACTCCTCTTGAGAGAGAAGTAGCAATGTTGGGGGTCACCATATGACCTTCAAGGCCTATGATTAGTTTCCCCTTTTTCCTGCTCCACCCCCAGCCTACCCTGATAGTTCGCCAAGTATGTCTTCTATAGCACACACATCCTCTTCTTCTGACTGCTTCCTCTGAAATATTTAGGGCCACCTTCTGTTACAGGAGCCATTGATGTCCTTCTCTAAAGGCTCATGCAGTTACTTAGCTTTCAGTCCTGAATCTATAAAAAATTCCAGCAGACTGATGAGGTTTTTACTCTATAACTGTTTCCCCCTCTAAGCACTGGGTTTATTCCTCTCTTCTTTAGAACAATCATAGATTCAGCTGTAGTTTTAATTTCCTCTTCTAAGAGGCTACTGAAATTCAATCCCATTCTGCGAAGGAGAGACCATAGACATCAGTCCTCTTTTGTGTGTGCAAGTCTAGAACGAAGAATTGCAATTAAATTTGACCTCTTGGATCTAGAATAGGTCTCAAATCCACCTACTCTTTGCCTCCCTTGGACTTTCTAAGGAAATAAAGGTGCAGTTGGAGGTGGAGAAGTGCTCGCTCTAGCTATAGACTGAGTCAGGCATCCAGAAGTATCTTCCGAGTTTTTTCCCTTTCTTATCCATATCTTCTGTAATCAATGCCTGATCATCTCAGCCTAAGTATTGCTGTTAGGATAAGGCCAGTCCTTTCCAGCATGGACATGTCCCATGAGTATGAGTGCTTAAGGCTGCCTTCAGAAAAGTGTGATCCTTATAACCAGTATCTTTCTTGCACCAGCTCTTCAGATTGATTGTCTCACTACAGAACTTCATCAGTGCAGACTGATAGGTGCTGGGCTTCCTTGGGATAGTCTCAAATTTTCCCAAGTATCCTGGAGTTTCCTTGGGAGAGGCCCTCTAAGACCTCTAATACCTTAAGTCCTCAAGGTGTTCCCACCCAGAGTGAAGTACCAAACTTGACCATGATCTCAGTGGGCTGAGTCCCTTCAGGCTTACATCCACACTGGGAAGACAAGTCATTTATCCATGCTTCTCTCTTCTCTCCTTGATTTCCAGGCTGGATTTCATTGATAGGGCAAGAAACTGTGGGTAACAGCTTTAGATGCAACCGTAGGCTGTGGGAGTGGACAGTCTGACCAGCTTAGCAACTAACCAGATTTGTTTACTGCTTTCAATGTCAGCTGGGAAACTGGAGTCAGAACACATGAAAAGAGATCTGAAGTCAAAAGTTTTCTTCCACGTTGGCACCATGCTGCCTGTCATCAAAGGAGAACGCTGCCATATCAGCCATGGTGAGTACCAAAAGCTACAGAAAGACAATACGTAGGTAAGCAAGAGTTTGACAGTTTGAAAGCTGCCCATCCTGTATGGAGAATGAGTTTTCTGAATGGGGAAAAGCAGATGAACATGTACGTAACCATCGCTATAAAAGTTATTGAAAAACAGAGTTATACTGAAGGGATTGGATATTCTTGTTGTATATTCTGAGTCCATGCTGAGTACAGTTTAAGCGGAAGTAAGTTTTGTTGGTAAAACTCCACTGAAATAAGGAACAATTTCCTTCCTCTCAGGTTCCTAGCACTGTGTTGAAAGTTTCCCATAAATTTCTCAAAACTACTTTGAATCTGTCCTTTAGTGGCTTGTAAGGCGTTAATGAGGAAGGCATGTTTTTCTGTATGAAGAAAAGCTGATCTCAGTAGATCCTGGAGTGAGGATCTAGCCCTGACTCCAAGCACTATTGAAAAAGTTACAAGCACATGAAAATAAATTCTGAAATAGTTGCCGAAATCTAGCATTACCTCATAGATGGTTACTGGAGTAAGTATTTAAGAATATAAAATGGCTGTACCAGGCAAGACCGATTTTTTGCACAGCCTCTATCCTCGCTCTGTTAAAAATACAAGAGATAAATATGTAGCTGATACAGCAGAGCAGAAGAATGGAGCAAGCGTATAGGAATGCTTTCTAAATGCATGCCCATGGCCTACAGCAGCTTGAGGCTGTGGTGGGTTGTCCCTGGCTGGCAGGGAAGCCCCCACCCTGTCACTCAGTCACTCCCCACAGTGGCACAGGGTGGGAATCAGAAGGGCCAAAGCAAGGAAAAAAAAGAAGTGGATCAATTTTATAAGTGTTTAATAAGAATAAAAAAAGAAAAAGTGATGCAAAGGCGATGACTCACCACCTCCCACCAGCAGAATGATGCCCAGCTGGTCCCCAAGCAAGGGTCACTTTGGACACACATCCCGCTCCAGCCAACCCCATATTTTATTGCTGAGGATGATGTCATATGGTGTGCTGTATAAAAAAAAATATCAAACACGAAAGGCAAAGGAATTGCTTGAGGTCATGCAATCCATGAATGCCCAAAACAGGTATGCTGACTCCTTTGCAATGTCCTGCCCCTGTAAACTGCACTCCAGATGTGCCAACTGCAGGACATAAAGTCCAAGAATCAGATTTTTTTTTTTTTTCTACTATGCTGTCCTCAGGACTGGATCAAATGTTGGAGAAGATGGTGCAGAAATGGTTTTTTACTCTAACCCAAATAACCTACTTCAATCTCTTTTTCACCACTGAAAAGGGGAGCACAAAGGAGCTGGAAAGGCTGTAAAATTAATAACTTCTTTATGAATAGAGCTTTATGTTGTGCCAGCTAATTCAGTTAACTTCCCTGAGTGTGGAGAAAGATTTTTTTATGCAAATTTTTTTATTCCCTTTTCTAATAATGTCTTGAAACACAATGGAAATGAGTTCATATTATTGTGAATATATATATATATATATAATTTGTTTTGTAAGTACATCTTTGCTGTAGGAAGCCAACTATAAAGTTATGGTGGAAGGAGGATTGGGAGAAGGATCCAGTCTACCAATTGTGCACAGATAGGGTTGTCCTCGTTTTCCCTGAGAGCCTGGCAACCCTTGACTTAGCAGGGAGGTGGATCACAGTAGCTAATTAAACAAAACAAAACAAAACATTGTCACAGTGTTGCTGAATTTTCAAGGTTTCTAGAAAATAATTTTTAATTGAAGTTTTTCCTAATACTACTCCCCTGGGAACAGGGGAGTAAGGCTCCTGTTTTGTTATTGTAGGGTTGCTAATGAGTTCTTGTTGCTGGTTTGTTTTTTACACTCAGTCACGACATGGTGAAACACTCATAGCAGGAAAAACACTAGGAAAAACTGGCAAAAAATAGAAAGGGTAACTTACTAATTTTTCAAACATGTCTCTATTTCACTGTTTTGAATTAATATTATTTGTGATTGCAAACTCAGAGTGCTTCAGCGCCACAAGGTTGACCTATTTATTTCCCGTCATATTCTGTAGCAGTGAGCAAAAGATTTGCCATGCAGAGGAATAGCCTCTAGCTGAGAAAAGCCCAGAGTGCCCCAGCCAGCAGGCAGCCTTATCAGTGTTCATTGCTGCCCCTGATATTTGAAAACTGCAAGCTACAAGGCATGCTTTACTTGCAGCTCTGTTCTCTAATAATTAGAGGCACAGGCTAATTCTTTTTAATGTCTTTGTCCAATCTCATTTTTTTATTTTCAATGCAGACATTAAACTATACCAAAAAACCCCACAAAATTATAGGTTTAATATGTATCTTTAATTTGCAGCATACAGTTGAGGTCCACATTTGGAAAATTTTAATAGTCTTAGTGCTAAAGTACAAAATCATACAATTGCTCCTTTTTTTAAAAAAAAGTTATTATTAGTGTTGATTTACAGGATATAGAGTCCAGATTTCTTCTGCTATGTGGGGAAATCTTGACAGTGGAAAGCCACCATCTTCTTTGGACTAGGGTGTCAAAGACTGCGGCACACCCTGTCCATTGTCCCTGCCAAGTTCTTTGTCACTGTGTTACCTTACAAACATTGCTGATGGAGGGCTTGAGATCATGCTCAATTAAAAAACTACCGCATGGTTATTGATTAAAGTTCAGCGGTTCAAACAGCAAATCATGTAGATTCTGATAGAATCATAGAATGGTTTGAGTTGGAAGGGACCTTTAAAGATCATTTAGTCCAACCCCTCCTGCCATGGGCTGGGACACCTTCCACTAGGCTGTCACTACAGGCCTTGGTAAAAAGACGTTTTTTTTCTTATATATATTGAAAAGCTGCATTAAAGTCTACCCAGAGCCTTCTCTTCTCCAGGCGGAACAATCCCAACTCTCTCAGCCTTTCTTCAGAGGAGAGGTGTTGCGTCTTTCTGAACATTCTTCTTGTCCTTCTCTGCACTCTCTTCAACAGGTCCATGTTTTTCTTGTGCTGACGCAGTATTCCAGCTGGGTTCTCACCAGAGCAGAGTAGAGGGGGAGAATCATCTCCCTCGACTTGCTGGCCATGCTTTTTTAGGCAGCCCAGGATAGGATTGTTTTTCTAGCCTGCAAGTGCACATTGCCGACGCTTGTCCAATTTTTCATCCATCGGTATCCCATGTGCTTCTCTACTCTTAATCCATTCATCCCCCAGTTGTACTGATATCGGGGATTGCCCTGGCCCAGGTGCAGGACCTTACACTTGACCTTGTATTTTGTGAGGTTCACATAGGTCAACTCCTCAAGCCTGTCAAGGTCCCTCTGGATAGGATCCCAAAGGTATCAATGTCTTGACCCATTATTATAGTATGCAAAGGAACAGGCTGTTATGATTACTTATTATGCTACAGAAAAATTCTCATTCCTAGTGGCTTCTTGGCTGGTCATTGCATTCCTGATATTTTTGGGCTGAAGAATTTGTGGAAAATCTCTGTGAAATGCTGTGGCTCAGGTGTTGTGGGCAGTTTGGGGATGTTTCAGTAGTTCAGAAAACCTTTGAGTGGCACTTTGTTCTATCACTGTCACTGGGGCTTCAGACTGATATTTTAGAACTAGAAAGAGGATTCCATTGTCAAGAAATTGAGGGAGAAATGTGGTTATTAGCTGTCACTTTGTACATCATGCTAGATGCTACTTTTTATGATATAAAGAAGTGAAAATTAATCTTTGCGTAAGAAAGGCCATCTGCCCATCCTAGTCACTATAAAAGGCCACTTTTTTCTTCTGTTGGGAAGAATGAGAATACTAACACGGATACTGATTTTTTATTAGCCTTCTACTGCTCCCCACCAATGAGAGGATGTCATTGTTATGGTAATACAGTGTGAATGACACAATACAATGAAGGAAATCAGGAGGCATTAGGTGCCCTGATGAGCACCAAGTCCTGAAAGGACTCTGGAGACCCAGACCTGTTTCTCTTAGGTTACTTGAGCAAAGACTCAACTCGACACATTTTGAGTGGGCACAGTTTACTTGTCAACATTTTATTCACTAGATTTGCATTAGTAACTACTAGAAAGGCTAACATCAGGCTACAGGTCAAACATTGCAGATCCTGTCCCAGGCTGTGAATAACAGCTGTATTAGGGCCACTCTTTAATGGGAAAAGGGGTGGCCTTTGTTGAACAGAGAGCAGCTCTCAGGCTAAGAGCTTAGAAAATCTTTATAAAAATGAGAGTCATTAACCTAAGCCATAGCTTTACTCAGTTCAGGCTTTGGCAAGCCTCAAGAATAGGGTGACCCTATGACAAGTTGTGACTTCAGCTGTAACTGCAACTAAAACAGTAAGAAAGATATTCAGCTGAAACTTCAGACAAATCACATCATTTACCTGGATGAAAAGCAGAGTTGATTGCATGTCTTTCATTATAATAGTTCTTCCAGTGATCACAGCCCAGCTGGGAGGTCTGTGCCAAATACTCTGACTATACGGTGCTTTCTAGAAAGCTGATAGCTCTGAGATGAAGGTAAAAAGCCTTTTCACTACCGACTGATTTTTCACCAGTTCAAAAAAGAGTAAGCATTTGGTTTGGGTGCCAGAACCTCTGTGTTCATTCACTGAAACCTGCTAGCTAGTTTGTTAATATTTACTTGTAAAATTTAGTTGCCGAGTAGCAGACTTAGCATGAACGCTAATAAATGGTAAACCACTCTGAAGTGGTTGTTACTCATGACAAGCAGGTATACGGTGGTAGATTCTTCTTGTGAATATTTCACTTTATGTGAGAATATTGTTTTAAAACTGAGGCCAAAGTAGAGACAAGTGAAAAATTGGCCCAGTTTGGCACTGAATAACCAGACCTGTGTTTCTGCAAGCTGCTGAGCGGAAGCAGTTTTTAAAACCAGTCTGTGGAAGGGTCCTCAGAAGAGGGTAGCTACTTTTGTCTCTGTTTGGGAAACACCTGGGTAAGTAGGAATTAAGGTAAGTATTATCCAATACTGGCTCCTGTGTCACTGTCACTCTCTCTTCCCAAAGTGTATTTATGGTAGGAATTCAACAGAGACCGGACTTCTCCCCGAAGTGTTTAGAGGTACTAAAATAATGTACTGATCTTGTCTCATTTCCTTCAAGGATGACAATATGACATGGCAGAGCTGTGCTGTCTAAAACCCACACTTGCCAAACTAAAGAAGTTTTATTAACAATTAAGCAGTTTTTATTCTCTTCTGCAGGTGGCAGTGCTTATTGCAGTGTTGCTTTATATCCAACACTCAAGCAAGACCCAAGTAGTCAGTGAGTCTGAGCTAAAAGATCTTGGTCAAGGCTTGCCTGACCAGAGGTCACTCATGGGGTCCTCCTGGTTAACCCTCTACACTTCCATGGTGCCTTCTTAACCTCATGCTATATTTGTTCTCACTTCCATTTGGCTTCTCTACTGAATTTGTAGGGTTGGGGTTTTTCCCTAAGAGGAAATGCATATTCCTAAGTATTTTGCTTCCTTCTGTCCTGAGGAATCCATTTAATAAGACTCCATTTATTTTCTCATATTAAACTTTTAAGAATCCATAAATTCTGTTGTAAACACAAATGCCTTAAAACCACAACATTATCTTCAAAATATGCATTGCAAAAATAATAAAAAATACCTAGAATGGTTTTACATGATCCCTGGAGCTTAGAGCAAGAGCTTTGCTGAGAACATGAAGCAAGGCTAGACGAAGGAGGGTTTATATACTCCTAATAAGATGCTAGTCTCCGTTTTTTCTTCTCTTCCTGAACAATAACAGGCCCTTTCATGTAACATGATGTTGTTTGTTGTTGTTGTTTGTTTGTTTGTTTTTGCAACAACAGTCTTTAAGGGCTAAGATTAATAAATTAAAACAAACAAACAAAAACCCAAACCTAACTCAAAATATGTTAACAGCTGCTTTCATTGGGAGCAGGAAACATATTCAGAAGTCATCAGGCCAGCAATTGGATCAAACTTAAAATCACTGCTACTTTATTTTCTTTGAATTGCAACACATCTGTACAAGCAAAGGCTTGAAACCTAAACACTCTTATCTGGCATTTGTACCCTCAGCTTGCATGGATGTCCTGCTCTGCAGGCTTGTCATGGTGAAGATGTCACCCTGTAAGTTGCAGCGGCTCATCTCCATGAACACCAGTGTGCCTGTGCTAAAAAACTTCCCCGCTTTCTGGTCATTTACCCCACTGTGGAATGCAGACATTAATATGACATCCTTTTATGCTTATTTAAAAGCTTTTTTCTTTCACTGTCCTTGTAGCAGGGGGAAAGGGCAAGGAAAAAATGTGACATGCAGTTACAGTTATACTTTCCTATGATTTTTGTACATTTACAGCTGCAGCTTCAGTGGGGCACAGCAACCTGACTGAATGGAGATGATCCTAGCAAGCCAGGCACCTGGCTGACTCTCTGACATATTACCATTGCTTTTAATTAATTTCCCAGCCCAGACAGGATGAAACCAGGATCATCACAAAATGGACAAAGCTGTGAGTGTGCTTCAATGTGTGACAAAAAAAATCTAAGCGGACTGTTCTTAGATGTAGCAAATATTTGTGGAATTTGTTGTCAGTCTCTTCGAAGGAGAGGTTATCATGAATTTCTTCAGAGAATGTCACTCCGCAGTCACTTACCCACCTCCCTACTAGTGTTTCCCACTGAAGGACAATTTATTTTCCTGGAACAAGGGAAAAGGGTATATTATACAGGCATCAAAAAGGAAATTTTTGGGTAGTGACAGAGGTTTTCATTTGCAGGACACGCAAAACAAGGAGACCAGTGTCTGGGTGGTAGCATCTAGCAAAATTAACCACTGACATCCATTAATTTAAATAAAATCCTTAATTATTAGTGTTAATTTAACCACTTTAGCTCCTACTACACCAAGAATTTTCACAGGTTGCTGTATCATGACACCTACTGGTAGAGATAACCAAAATAAATAGAGGCAGCTCTTTCTGCACAATGAAAGAGATGTTTCTGTCTAAATTGAGGGTTTTCTTTCACTCTGAAGAGGTTACTGGTGTATGTACATTCCCATGGGCATCTCAATCACTATGGCTTGGAAAGGGCAGAGGTGTGGTTAAACACAACCGTGTCTGCAAGGGGCAGGTGCACCACAGATCAGGATGTCCCAGGTCCTGCATCCTCAGCTCCTGTGCCCGGGAGCCCAAACAAGCCACTTCACTTTGGGTTTTAACTTCAGTTGAAGCTATAATTAATTTCTGGTTTGTCCTAGTTAAGGGAGCAGAGTGGTCATGTAAAAGACACCATCCCTACCTCAAAAGTAAAGCTGCTGGTTTGGCCTAGGTTTTTGGAAACCTCATCGCTGAGAAGTCGCTTTTACAGATGTATCCTACACAGACTGCTGTAGGTAAGCTTAAATTCCTTTTAACTGAAGTGGTGTACCAGTTGATGGACTATTTTGAAGACACTAGGGATGGGTTGAAAGAGCTATGTTAAACCCTTTTGCACGGTTCTCCTTGCCAAGGTTTGGGGTGTTTTTGACTTGCAGACCTTCTGCCCTTATATCATCTGTCCTTTGTTGGGGCAAAAATATCCATATGAACGGATACAGAAAACAGATTTGTATGAACTGTAATCAGGCACTGGTAAGTTGAAACTAAAATCACAGCATCACAGAATGTTCAGGATTGGAAGGGACCTCAAAGGATCATCCAGTCCAATCCCCCTGCCGGAGCAGGAACACCTAGATGAGGTTTTGAATGTCTCGAGAGAAGGAGACTCCACAAACTCCCTGGGCAGCCTGTTCCAGTGTTCTGTCACCCTCACTGAGAAGTTTCTTCTCAAATTTAAGTGGAAGCTCTTGTGTTCCAGTTTGAAGCCATTACCCCTTGTCTTACCATTGGTTGTCACTGAGCCTGGCTCCATCCTCATGACACTCACCCTTTACATATTTATAAACATTAATGAGGTCACCCCTCCGTCTCCTCCAAGCGAAAGAGCTCCAGCTCCCTCAGCCTTTCCTCATAAGGGAGATGCTCCACTCCCTTAATCATCTTTGTTGCTCTGCACTGGACCCTCTCCAGCAGTTCCCTGTCCTTCTGGAACTGAGGGGCCCAGAAGTGGACACAATATTCCAGATGTGGTCTCACCAGGGCACCACCCCCCTTCTAATACACCCCAGGGTGCCATTGGCCTTCCTGGCCACAAGGGCACAGTGCTGGCTCATGGTCATCCTGCTGTCCACCAGGACACCCAGGTCCCTTTCCCCTACGCTGCTCTCTAACAGGTCATTCCTCAACTTATACTGGAACGTGGGGTTGTTCCTGCCCAGATGCAAGCCTCTACACTTGCCCTTGTTACATGTGATGAAATTTTTCCCCGCCCAACTCTCCAGCCTGTCCAGGTCTCGCTGGATGGCAGCACAGCCTTCTGGCGTGTCAGCCACTCCTCCCAGTTTGGTGTCATCAGCAAACTTGCTGACACTGCACTCTGTTCCTTCATCCAAGTCATTGATGAATATACTGAATAGTACTGGTGCCAGAACCGACTCTTGAGGCACTCCACTAGATACAGGCCTCCAACCAGGCTCTGTCCCATTGACCACAACTCTCTGGCTTCTTTCCTTTAGTCAGTTCACAGTCCACCTCACTACCCGATCATCCAGACCACACTTCCTCAGTTTAGCAGCGAGGATGCTGTGGGAGACTGTGTCAAATGCTTTACTGAAGTCAAGGTAGACCACATCCACCATACTTTACCATACCACTCCATCAATGGGTGCAGAATTTTCCAAAATGTTTCTAAAACAAACAACTTTTTGGCATGTTCACAGAGATAAATCATTTTTCCATTTCTCAGTATTGACTCCATTGGACTTTGAACCTTTCAACCATTTTATTCCAACTCAGACCCACAATCATACTTCTGTTACCACCTTGAAAGCCATCTGCTTCACTAATGTGTCTTGTTTCTTTACTGAATAGAATTTCCCTATTTGACAGCACACTGGCAGCACTTTCATTCTTCAGGATATGGTTTACCAGTGAGCTATTATCTATGTCTACTCAAGCTTTTGAGATCTACTTCAGGTTTTCTCCTCTTATTAAATTACCATAACAATGTCAGTTATCAAATTGTCATCCCTGTTAAGTTCTTCCACTGTGCATAAATCCATTTTCACACTGCACAAGGCAGAATCAAGCAGTTTACAAGCGGGATGTCTGGCCAATGCTTCAGCTGCATAAATCATCTCATGTCACATAAATATGAATGGGAGCTTAGGTATACGTAGAGAGAGGAGCAAAACATTAGTAAGGATGCCAGCATTTCTCATTTGTTGTTTGGTCTTTCCTTCTAGGAAGAAGCAGCACAACGAAATGAACTTTTTCCTATTGCAGCTTCCAAAGCAGTAAAACAGATGGCACAGTTTCCCAGTAGGAAAAGTACCTTTTGCTTTAACCATTTTTGCAAACTCCAGTTTGACATGTCAAAATATGTTTTCCCACATGACCATCCCTCTAAAAGCTGTGATTGTATTTTGGCTGCATTCAATTGGATTTCACCTGTAACAACTTTTCAGTGTGTGTTTTTGTATTAGATAGAGAGGCTCCCGAGCAGATATCCCCCAGTTTTGTCAGGGAGGAAGGTGCAGATCAGAATTTTGTGCTTATAACCCTTTTACTGCAGCCACATTGCCTCATTGGTGTGTGCACAAGAAAAAAAATCGCTTTCTTCATTTGTATTTTCTTTTTGCAAATGAGGACCTGCTCTTGGATGTTCCTTTCAACATCAAACTGCCTCTCACCTAAGATAAGAGAGTGGCAGGAGCCTTCACTTTAGATCAGCCTCTCCTGAGACCTTTAACTGATGTATTTACTGTGCATTGCAGCAAATAGAAACTGAGCCAGGAAATTTGTCTCCTAAAAGCTTGCAGAAAGAGACTGCTTTTTTCCATAATTTACACCAGATAAGGTGATAGCTAAGACACGTTTTTCCTTGAAAAAATCTTAATTTGCTAATTGTAACTGCAATGCCACTTCCACTGTCATCTTTCCTCCTGGGTAAAATTTTGTGCCAATTCACACAGACAACTTACTTAAAAGGGAGTACCTCTCCAAGAACCAGGTTCTCAGCTATTTTGCAGTTGTGAGGAATCCTTTGCCAATGCCATCCCCTATTGTAGTGCCAATTACAAGCTCTGAGGATGGCTTGCAAGTTCAGCGAACTGACTGTTGAACACATTTTTCACATCCCCATGCACTGGCATTGCACTACTAAGCCTTTACAAAAATGACAACTGCCACTTTGGATGTTCTGAGGGTCTCCTGAGCATGGAGCAGAGCACCTGCCTGGGCTTGGTGGTGGAAAAGGATTTAGGTATTAACAACCACTATACACATGCGCACACACAAAGAAAACAAATGAAACTTACACATCTACATTTAACTGTGTGTAAAGAACACAGGTTGCATTTACATTTGATTCACTAATCCTCCCTCTTCTTGATAGGGTTTTCTCTTCATAAGGTTAGTGTCCCAAATCCAACCCAAATGCACACTATTACTGTGGTCCCCACCCCCTCCTGCCCTCCCATGTCTGGGGCACGAGGGAAGGGAAAGAGACCTTAGGAGGGAGCCTCAGTTTTGGGCTCCCCACCTGCTTTTCCTTGGCCTGTGGAAACTGTGCCATTAGGGATCCCAGGCTCCTGACACAGCAACTAATTTTTCACCTCTGTTCAGGCAATCAAAACCGTAAGCTTATCCTGAACACACAAAATCTGGCGCTTCTTTTCTTCTTGTGCCATTGTGTGTGTAAGCAGAAGGAGTGTGGATCAACAGCTGCCTTTAGTCAACACAGTCAATCGGCTTAAGGATGTAATCATCTAGAAAAAGGAAGGGAGGCTAAACTGCTGTCACTTGCTGCTAATAAAAGTTATGGCATTAAGCAACAGCAGGAGACAGGCTTTTGTTCACCCTAAGTGAGCATTTGGCTCTCTGTGTGCCTTGTACTGTGGCAACACTGTACATTGAGAAGGGCTCTTACAACGGAGCAAACCTGGGGGAGACGTGTATTCAACGTGCTACTTACTCTGCCATTCATTTCCAGTGTCCCTGCTAGCTCGGTGAACATTAACGCTTGAATTAAGCTTCCCTGTCCTCTACCATCTAATTCTGCATTGTTAGGCACAATCCAGTGGTTTTGTTTCTTGGATTTTGGGGGATTTCTTTTTTAAACAGCAGCTGGTTGGGTTTGGCACAGTAATTACTTTTGTGTCACAAATTCAGCATAATGGCTGCACTGCAGGACCATGCAGACAAGCGGTGAGGCGGCAAGACCTAGCTTAAACAAGAGAGAGCTTTGATAAATAGTAATACTGGCCAGGAAAATTATTAAAAAAAAACCTCTTCAACAAAGTATGGGCTCAGTCACCTGAGAGCTACCATATTTTAACATGCTCTTCCCTTCAAATATAT
This sequence comes from Streptopelia decaocto, assembly GCF_964273445.1. Lineage (NCBI taxonomy): Eukaryota > Metazoa > Chordata > Aves > Columbiformes > Columbidae > Streptopelia > Streptopelia decaocto. Next base: position 45,249,771 of record NC_138655.1, read on the forward strand.
TATTTATCTCACTTATTCAGGATTGAGAGGTTTGGGGGATTTTAGCCACATTTACTTCTCGCATAGCAAGCACTGGGAAGGATGCTAGAGCCCTGTTCACCCGCAGAAGAGATTAACATATTAATTCAGACTTCTGCATTGCCTCATGTGACTAAGGAATGATACGGGAAATCAGACACCTTGGACCTAAGACTCACCTGATGATTCAGGTCTTTGTGTCCTTTCTCAGACCTTCAAGGAGCTTACCAGTGTTGCCAGTAACTGATGTCTACTGCAAACTGTAAGAAGGGAGTAAAATCAATTTAGACAGACACTGAATAGTTACCTGAAAGTGATTCCCTTTTTCAGTATTGTTGATGTGCTGAGATGAAGCAAGAAAACCAACTCATCAAGCCATGACAAAAAGTTCAATATCCAAGTACAAGGCATGAAAAATGAAAGCCAACATGTAAAAATGAAAAATAATCATAACTAAAACAACAATTCTCATTGGGCTACTGGCTGATGCTATTCAGATAAATTGTTTCTAGGAGGAATCCCAAATCTAATGAGTTTTTTACATACTTTACAAACTAAGTAAATATGAAAACAGTACTAAGCTGTCCATATTGTAAAAACTATGATTGCACTGAAGTACTTGAAATAGGAGAAAAAAATCTGCCCTTCCTATACAGAATGTAAAACAAGGAAAAATATTTTAGTCTGTCAGTGCACAAAGTAGGACTCCTAGACTTTAGTTTATCATTTCATAGAATCATTGAATGGTTTGGGTTGGAAGGCACCTTGAAGATCTTCCAGTTCCAACCCCCTGCCATGGGCAGGGACGCCTTCCACTAGACCAGGTTGCTCAAAGCCCCATCCAGCCTGGCCTGGAACATTTCCAGGGATGGGGCATCCACAGCTTCTCTGGGCAGCCTGTTCCAGTGCCTCACCACCCTCGTGGTGAAGAACTTCTTCCTTATATCTAATCTAAATCTACCCTCTTCCACTTTAAAGTCATTACCCTTTGTCCTATCACTACATGCCCTTGTAAAAAGTCCCTCTCCAGTTTCCTAGTAGGCCCCCTTAATTCCTTCTTTCTCTTATAGTCCTGTTTGTAACATCAATAACTGGGAAGCTTGGGATGACAATCTATTAAGACTCAGTCAAGCAAGTGTTTCTCTGCTCCTCTGAACCAGCTCCTGTACTCTGAATACACTGCACTTGGGATTAGTAAAAGCATGTAACAACAAGCATTTAATGTGAGCCAGTGTTAAGTTTAGCCAAGATGCTGGCATCAGCCCTTGAAAGAAAGCTAAGTGTGGTATTTCAGATAATGTCAGATGCTAATAGTGGGTAGATGCACACTTTAATTGTAACTCAGTGTGGTTTGCTGCCCTGAGCGGTGAGAAACTCTTGTCTGTGCCGGTCAGAAGGCATCACATGCCTCCAGTGCCCAAAGGGTGACTGCAAAAGCAGCAGCCAAAATCACCTCATTCGAGTTGTTTCTCACCACTCAGCTGGCCAGGTTAACACCACAGAGGCCTTCCTGCCAGCGGGAAGGACAGTCAGTGCACCCACCAGTAACACTGTGCTGGAGTTTACCCATGAGGAACATAGCAAAGCTGATGCCCACAGGGGCTCACGGAAGGGGCAGTTTCCCTTGTGAGGTTTTGAGTTTTCTTACCTGAGCACTAAGGTGCTCATGTCTGGCTGGGGAAGGTACACAAGGAAAGGGGTTCAGCAGAGGGCAGAGGTGAGGTGTTGTTCAGCCCCCAAGTCTGGTGCTTAGCTTGAGATCCTGAACTGGAAGTGACAGTCTGAGTCCCAGAGCCATTTGAGGAAGAGCAGCTTTAAGCCTGACAGTTAATGTGCCTCCCTGGTACAGTAATACCAGAAACATGTCATGGGAAGATTTAAATAGAAACCGTTCCATTTAATGGGGTTTGGTCACAGTACTGTGGATCTCTTTAGCAGCATAAAATGTACATGTGAAGCACTGCCCCTTTGCCTTAAACTTTGGTTCGTTTTTCTTTGCTAGTGCCTTAATAGTGGGCACTCTTTTTTCAAAGGGAGAAATGGTCTGCAACACATAGACAATTTGATGGCTGCACATATTGCACTGCTGGCTGCTGAAGGCAAAATACAAACCTCTGGCTCTTTGCTCTATCTGTGTTATATGCTAATCAATGTAACTGCAAGAAAAAGGAATTAATTATTGGATTGTACAGTTAATTTCATTGAACAAGAACACTACACAAGACAGCCATTATAGCACTCCTTCTTGAATCAGAGATTTTTTTTTATCTGACTTATCTTTCGCTTCAGCAAACCCCTTGTTAGTACACTGAAGAAGCTGAGCCTTCATGTGTGAGACCTGAGATATGGACAATAGAGGGGGTAAAACAGGATGAGAGAGTAACTGGCAAAGGTGACAGGGGAGGGGAAGGCTGATGGGAGGGGAAGGTTGATGGGAGGGGAAGAAGTACAGGACTGAAGGTCTCTCTCTAAATTGAAGAAGAAGAGCATCCTTTGCTATCATCTGCTCCAGTTTTAAGTGGGAAATGGCGTGATTCACTGAGGAGCTGCCCAGTCCCACCTGAGATAACCATGTTTCTTCCATTCAACAACATACTCTCTTTGTGGGGAGGATAGTGGGGAGGATAGAGTGGATACTGCTTTCAGCACTACTGCAAGATTCAAACAAAAATCAATTTGCACAACTTCAGGATATACAATTCTTCTACCACCAAGAATACACGTCTTGATTAAGTCCCACCTACTATCTAGAGCTCCTTGGAGGCACTTCCACCCCTCAGGCCAGCGGTGCACTCCCTCCCCATGCAGAATTCTGTGACAGCATATTCATTTCCCCTCTTTGGGCTGGTCACATAAGCAGAAAGAAGTCTTCATTACCCTAGTCCACTCCTTGGTTCCCCTTCAAAACTGAAGCTCCTTTTTCCTGTAGAAAGCCTTTCCTTAAACCTGCTTCCTTCTCTGCCCCCTCACTGCCCCCAGCCAGCAGCTTCTGAAGCAGAGGGCCTAATGATATCACAGCAATCCTCTTCCTCAACACCTGCCAACACAATCTTTCTGAAGACCCTAAAACCAGTACCTAGTTATCCCTCTGAAAACTTTTCCTGATGCCTTCTACTACTTCTGCACATCCTGTAAGCATTTGCTAATATTCCTGCCATAAACAAATAGTACACGGTCCAATAATTAAATGGTGTTTTTAGAGAAGCTAGTACAGGTGTTTCAAAAAGATGGAACCAATTTGAAATCACTACATCTCTGCCATCACCAGCCGCCCATAAACAAAACTCTTACCACTGGAAAGGGCAGGACGTACAGTTTCAAATGCTTGCTACTTTATAACTCATTAAACCACTTGTAAATTTTTGTGTAATTGCATCCTGTTGTCATTGTGAAATATACTGCTTTGAAATTGGGTCTAACTGTTTGAAACACCCTGTACTTACTAAATGTTCAATATTTGCTTATAGCTATAGCATAGCTGACATTTTTAAATGCAAGAAGAGAAACCAAGTGGGATTGGAATTTAAATAAGTAATGGAAAGCAAATGTGATATGCAAATTACACTATATTTAAAAAAATTATGGAATTGCTCCATAAATGATACTTTGCACAAACACAGACATTTGAGATTAAGGACAGGGAAAGTAATTCCCAGTTTCAAGAGGCCCATATGGTCTGAGACGAGAAACTACAGCTATCACACTCACCTCACCTTTTGTTCTTCTCTTACTTTCAGCATCTTGCTTCTACTACTTCTCATGCCAGATCTGTTTCACTTTCCCTCTTTTTCTAACCCTTCAGCCAAAAAGGCCCCTGTAAATGGTTTCCAGCTCAATGCATCATTGTGCACGCACGCAGCTTGAAGCACATCTCCAGCCCATCTCTCGCCAGCAAGAGTGAGAGGTCAGGCTCCGCATACCTGTCCATATGCAGGAGAAGGCTTTTAAACTGTATGGGCCTGTAAGGTCCCAGTTGAACCCCACTTTTGTCTGTTGCTTACAGATAATCTCATCCTCTTAGTCATGTTTGTTTTGTTCTCCTTTCTTTTCCAGGTCATTGTCTGGGAACTTGTCCATCCACCCAAAGTGTTTTAACACTCCTGATGAATAGGTAAAGGGCTAGGTCTCAGCTTTCTTGGGAGTTCTGAGCTTCCACTTCCTTCCACCCTTGGCACAATCCATATTCCAGGAGAGAGCGTTCTGTAAAGCCAGAATTATCCTTTTACAGGCAGAGTGGGAAAAAAAAAAAATCCTGTAAATATCCTATATACAAGGGCACTCCTCCTCATATGAAGTTCCCTCTTCCTTGGTTTCTTGGTTCAACCACAATCCATGCCACCACGTTCCTGAAAACTCTGTTTTCACAAATGTTTTCCTACATCCCAGCCCTGATCCTTTGCTCTGGCCTCAACAAGACACAGAACTGTATTGCTCAATAACTGAAATAAATATTATTACTTTGGGCTGAAATAAGATTATGTTCTCTGTATTCTGCTCGCTACACAAGGCATCGTGTTTTCAAACTCAGTGCAGGCATATTAGCAGCACCTTCCACTTTGATGTGCTGATAAGCCTCCTTTCTTCCCATTCTTTTTGATGCCTCTCTCTGCAAGACACCCAGACACGGTCATACTCCAAAGCATTTTGCGTGCTTGCCATGAGCTGCCCTATGTAGCTCCTCAGCTCCCCTCTGGAGTCCCAGCACCCTGTGGTTGGCTCCAGGTCCTCTGGCAATGGCTTGCCTGAAAAAAAGAGGTTCCCACGAGCCGCACTGCGTGTGTTTTGTGTTTGCAGCAGTTCTCCTGCTCTTCTTTGGGATCGGCAAAGCCCCAGGAGGTGACACTTGCCATTTCCAGTGGTGATGCTGTGGAGGCTCTTTGTAGGCTCAGCTTTGCAGCTGTTGAAATCTTTGTACTCACTTCAGTGGGAGCAGTTTTGACCATCGGAAAAGGCATGACTACACGGGATGTAGTCAGTGACTCAAGACTTCCTTCTCAGCAACATGCAGTTTACCCTCCAACATCTGAGACCCCCTCTGATTAGTTTTCCTATTCTACTTTAATCTTCTTGGTCATTGACCTTTGTTATTCTTTGCTTTGATACACCATCTACTTCCAAAGTTTCTCTGGCCTGTTACCCATTTTATTTTTTTCTTTTATCTCATGCACTTCCTTGGCCTTTACACAGGAGTTCACCTGCTGTCTCTATTTCAGAATGCTACTTTGAACATGCTTTGAAAAATAAAAATAGAAAAGTCACACTTCACAGCATTTGCTAACAGTGGTACTTAGTGGTACTATGTGGTACTTAGTGTAACACAACTCTTCTTCCCTTAAAAAGAGCTACCAGCAATGGACCCTAGCATCCCACTGAGTTATTGACTTTCTGTAGCTTAGGTTGTCTTAATTTATGTGTTGCCCCATCTTTCAGTTGAAATCTTGTCTCATTGCCCGTCTTCCTGCCACAACAAACAAAGGGATCATGTGTTAGAGGGCAACTAATAGCATGAGTTTTCTTGATTAAATTTTTTTTGAGTGATTCAAAAAGCCTTTTTATTATTTTAATTTTTTTAAAAACTCTAGAAATCTGAATTTCATGGATGAATGACAGGGCAGTATTTCTGAAGTGTAGTAATCTGCACGTTATCCCGTGAAGGTCCTGTAAGTGCTACCTTAATCACAAATGGTGCATATTAATGAAGGTACTCAACAGATGAAAGAGAATGTTAAAGAGTAGATGAAGCTTGATGGAATTAGTACAACCAACTCTGAGTTGTGCTCAGATTGAGTCAAACAGCTTCCAGCTACATTTCTGCAAGAGAGGGAGGGGGAAATCCCAAGATGGCAAATGCCGTGAAGAACAAAACCCTTTCTAAAGAAAGAAATAAATCATTTATGTACAGTATTCACTAAAAACTGCAGAGGGCAAGAGACTGCAGGTTTTCCTTTCACTAAGGAAAAAAAAATGCATACATAATATTTGCTCTTGCAAACTCACAGTAAGTGAGTCTGAGTAAGAGTCATTCCTTCCCTATGAAGGAACATGGTAAAGTTACTCGTGGGATACTCATCTTCTAATAGTATCGGGACTGTCCTATTGCAAAACAAAAGGAATCTCTAACTTAATTTTTTAATTTGTGAATTTCTATGGTTCAGCCGAACAGTTCAAAATGTAATTACCTGTATTAACAGGCAGGCACACGCCGACCACCTGCCTAAACATGGGAAGTGTTCACAGAGCTGCAAACAGGAGTGACTGGATGGGGTGTGCAGGAAGGGGGGGTTGCTGTGCTGCAGCCTGGCACTGTTAAATCACTAACTCAGTGAAGTCAGTGATTTAAGCAACTGTTGCCACGACTACATTCTGAGTAAGTTTTTCGCTTCTCCTTTCAAAAACACCCCACAATTCAGAATAGAAATCCACTGACTGTCTCAAACTTCATAATGCAAACCACCCATATTTGTGCTTAAGCACTCAGGAAAACTAAACTCCTATGGTCTACTCTACAGCAGTGAATTGCAAAGCCTTCTACGTATTGCTTCTCCCACCCCATGTTATGACTGCTATTACTTTTATTTCTGCAAGCTGCAGGACCCTCTTCCCAGCTGGCAAAGCCTCTCAGGGCAGGGCCTTCCCCGCAGACCTGGTGCCACAATTCCTGTGCTGAGGGCAAGAGGGCAGGGACCACATTGTGCTGTGAACCAGCCATTTCTGGCTGGGCAATGGTCCCTTGAGGGCTATTAGCCACAGACATTGTGTAGAGGAGCTCTGAGAGACTACTGATCGCTGGCTGAGTCACTTCAAATAAGTAACAGCCTACAACCTATAACCATTTTTGGCCTCTTTTCACGAGTTCTGCTCTCAGGGTGACTGCAGCAGAATATCTGGGTATCTCATACACTGAAGTAACAGAAGTACTGTTCCTCATATGCATTCTCAGAAGGGTATTAATCATTGTAAGACATGCTTTTAAATATTTCATAGATCTGATTTTTTCAGTAGTAGCATCTGTTCTTTGTTCTTTGTGACTAATGACACTAATTGTACCAGTCTCGGTTAACAGAGCAGAGATCATATACATACTTGCAAATCAAAGTGGCTAACCTAGAAGCCTGCCTGTTATGTATGTAAAGAAAGCCTATCCAAAACCCAGGTTCCCAGAGCAAAAAACAACCCCATGCTGAAACATGAGGCTACGGTGCCGGTCTGGTCCACACTAGAGCTCTGCCACGTGTGTGGAACCCCCTTTCTCCTGCCATCAGCAGCCCAGCGCCAGTTCACTTCCCAGACTGGGCCCCGTGTGTTTGAAAGGGTAAAGTCTGAAGTGGTTGTTGGAGTTGCTCAAACATCCTGGCCTCACATCTGTTGGAGGTAAGGAAACACTGGCATATCTTATCTCATCGAGCCCTTGCTGCGATAGCTGGCGTGCACATGTTGCTGTCAGCTAAACCCACAAATGGCTTAATGGCAGGTACATAATAGCCTGTTAGCACAGGTTTGCCTGGGATGCTGGCAGGTGTTTACATGAAATTTTGCCCTGCTTGTCACAGCATACAGGACAGCCAGCACCTGGCAACCTCCTACCGAACAACACATTCTTTAATTGCTCTGAAGCAGTAGCACCAGCTGCCACCAACCTTGTTAAATAAACAACAGGTTCTGCACCTGCCTGAACCAAATCCTGACCTGGCTCCCAGCCAGCCGGTGGGCAGGTAACCCTGCCTTCCCCCTGCACAGTGGCCTTGGGGATTAGTGGGAGCCCATCAGTATTGATTTTTCCTTCGGCTGCAGAGATTTTCCCTGCCCTTCTCTCAGGAGTATTTTACTGAGCTGGGAGATGTGAAAATCTCCCTAATTAGGTTTTTGGTTTATGGATGATTCTTGTCACACACACATATACACAACCCCCACACACATATAGACATAATGGTAATGAGAAAAAATGCCTATGGGACGATAGCCAAGTGCCTGACCCTTGTAGAGTGCTTTGATACAGTACAGAACAATTCTGAGTTGTTTCTGAGGATCCAAAGGTCTGGTATAGGACAGGACTTTTTATTCCCCAAGGAATGAAGCTGTGCAAAAAGTCAGATTTTTGTTAAGTATTGCTAGAGAAGACAAGAGAACTATATATCCTGACTTGTAACAGGTGAGTTTGTACGCTCAAAGCCGTAAATGATTATTTTATCATTCCCCTTTCTCTCAGGTTTAATTAAATCTTGGCTTCTTACTAGATTCTACAGTAAATATACTTGCCTGGATCCATAAACTTACCAAATCAGGAGGAACAGTGGGGAGGAGGAATTACCTGCTGCCAAGATAATTCCCATTTGTTTTTGTTTTTTTTTATTTTCCCTTCATGCAGTTGAGTGGCGTCTCTTCCAGCCCCCAGCCAGTGGCAGCTGCCTGAAGAAGCTGCACATGGAGCATAAGTAAATAGAAACGAAAAAATGCAAAGGTCCTTGTTATTGACAGGTAACACAAAAGCGGCTGCAAGAGACAAAGTGATTATGGCAAAGAGAGTGGAATTCCAGGTGAATGCTAGGAAAAAAGCAAACCAAATAACCACCCCCACCCCTCCCCCCCAACAAAACCAAACAAACACCTTCCCCACCCCACCCCCGCCAAAAAACAAAAACAAAACAAAACAAAAACAAAAAAACCCAAAACAGGTGACAAAAAGGTCAACATGGTCCATTTAAAAGCTCTGTGGGACCTATTTTGGGACAGTGCTCTAAGAGTAGAGCAGCATGCTAATTGGGCTCCATTCTTTCAATCCATAGAGCAGGATTTCCTCTGTTTACTTAGCTGCAGCTCTTATACTTCAGTTTTAACACACAGACACAGAAAGAACCATCTGTTGTGTGTCTCAGCTACAAGAGAGATGAAAAGGAAAAGGTGAAACAGGAGCACTGCATCTATTTTGTAGTTGTATATCCACCCAGATATTGGGATATATTAACTATGCTTTGGCTGCATTGAATTCCTGACAGGAACAAGCTCTTTACTACTAATAGTCCACAAAAACAAGCTAGCATGGCAAATCCCCTTCACACGGGGTATAGAACTTCAGGTCTGAGAAATCAGTGATGATTAAGAGACTGTTGTTCGCATTTGTTTTCCAACAAATTGCCATCAGCCTGCTTTGCAAACATAGCTGATACATACAGTAAATGCTGTCAAAGCACAAGACTGAAACATCTGCATGTCAGCTGTGACCACCATCTCTTCTCATCCTCTGGCTTACAAATGCCACGTCCTGCAAGCACTATCCAAGTAAAATGCTGTATTACAAAAAGCCCCTCTAATAATTACATATACAAGTGACAAAAGTGATTTTATTGAGCAGAAGTGCAGGTTTCAGCTAATGTAGCTCTGAGGGAATATTACCTTTGGCTGTTTGTGGGAACATGTTGCCTTCTAGTGGCTGGGCCCAGCTCCCTCCTACCAGGGAGGTTTCAGGATAGCCTTCCACAAACATATCCAGAGTGCAGGATCTTTTCTCAGTTCTTTCTAGGAAAGAAACAGCTGTCTGACAAGACTCATACTCTGTATTGCTTAGGAGGCGAGAATGAACAGTCCCAAGAGAAGTCCCTTTTTTTGGTACACATTACTGCTTGTTTTGAGTGTCTTTGTAGGAGTAGTTTTGAATATGTTTTAAGCTCTCCACAACCTGCAGCAAACCAAAACAATGGAAGTTTATCAACTCATGGTGGTGAACAGGCCTGTCCCTCCTGCATGAGTGCAGATAAACACAATTTTAAAAATCAATAAAAGTGCAGTAATGTCTTTCAAAATACTGATTGCACAACATCCACAAGAACTGGGGCTGAAGGAGAGCTCTGTGATGAGTTTTGCTTACTGGATTCTGATAACCAGGGTGGTCTCCATCTTAGCAAGTGGGGAAAAACCAGGTACTGCTGAAAAGCAGAAATAGGCTGGGGAATTATTTAAGTCAGTAGATTCAGGAATACAGAAAACAGGAGAGAAAGCGGGATGAGAAAGCCGGATGGGCCAGTCTCCCTTCCCAGATTTGCTAGAGGAAGAATTCAGTAGTGACACAGTTAATCAAAGCTTTTTTTTACCTCCGCATAAAACCAACTTCATCTGAAGTGGCTGCGCTTGAAAGGCATTGGCATCTTCAATAAAATACTTCTATGGCCTTGATGCTGGTGGTCCATGTTACCTTCAGGATCACCTGCAGGGCTGGATCCTAAAGACCTTATCTGCAAACTCAAGGAAAGTCATTACAAGAAAAGGAATTAGAAATGACTGCAAGAAAAGAGTGACTGAACTACATCACTAAAAGAGGGAGCCAAGTGAAAATGGCCAAAGCTCTAGACTGTTTAAAGAAATATAGAATAATTTTTTTTCTTATTATTAAAAAAAAGGAGTTGGATACAAAGAACAGAGGGAGAGGAAACAGAATTACAGCTGAAAATTAGGAGCAGAAGCCAAATCATTGAATGAACAAAGACTCAGAAGGTGAAAGAAAATGTGACAGTAAGTAAAATAAAAGAAGCCTGTTACAAGAGAGCTGAAGAAAATGAAAACAAAATGGCAAGAAATTTGAACGAAAGACTTTCAGCTGCACAGACTACAGGGAGCAAGTGGTCAATGACGGTTGCATGGGCCTGGAGAAGAATCCAGTCACTGATGGGGTGGGCATTTTTCAAACTTCAACACCCCAACATCCCCCTCTTGTTTCAACAAATAAAGAGTTCATTTTTTCAGGAGAAACAAGGCCCTCACTATTGAGCACTAGTTATTAACATAGCTGTGGCAGATTCACTGTCCACTCACGCCAAAGCAACAGAAACCTCTAGGCTGATGGACCACTATGGTCATGCACACGCCTCTTGGTGGATAGACAATGCCTTTGACTCTGGAAGATTAAGGAACAGACATTTTGATTTTTATTCAATGTGCTATGATGAACCTGAAGAATATTGAAGAATTTTTGAATCCTCCCTTGGCACTACTTCATCTAACTGAATCCCAGTGTTTCTGTATGAAATACAGAATGAAGGTATGAAATACCTTGGCTAAGAGAAGTTTCTAGAGCACTACCATAAATGACCACAGGTCAGATTCATCTAGGGTGTAACTGAAGCCCACCAGAAGCTCTTTTTGGGTTGGTCTTCTTTGGAGCAGTGGTCAACGGTTGAAGACTCTCCTCCTTAGAATAGTCATCTAAGGATCTTTCCCCAGGAATTGAGTCACCTTGCTGAGCTGGTAAACAACTTCTGGGTACCCTTGGGAGTTCTCACTTTGACACAGAGTGGGAAGTTGCACATTTTGAACCATCACTCTAGAGTTTTAGGATCTGATCCCTTGAGTTTGAACTGGCTGTGTAGTAACTGAACTCCTAACCAGTATCTGTACCTGTATTGTATGATGTTGTCTGAATGCTGAATAATTTTGGATAAACCCCATTTCTAGTTGGTTTCCCGCCAAACAGTTCCAGTTAAAATAAAGTCTGTTTGCAGCTTATCACCTGTGTAAATTGACTTTTGGGGTGCATCTGTGACAATAGCTAAGGAAAAAATATTTAAATAAAAATGGGATGCTCCCCCTCAAACTATTTCCTGCATGTACAAAACAACATTATATAAGAAATCAGATTAGACTGTTGCAGTCCTTCCTCTTGGCTCCATAATTTATGAATATACTTGCAACACTTCACTGTGTCATTCCCATCTGTTCTCCAAAACTCTGTTCATGGACACGTTGCATATGTAGTGCGGAAAAAGACGAAACATACATGAGCAGCAACTGCCTTCAGTGCAACCCGCATGAGATAAACATGACAGAGATGAGCTAAACACATGAATTCACCATGCAAAATCCAAGACTGTTTCTTCTATTCAGAGCTCTGAGTACCGACTCTTGGGGAGCTGCCAGTTTGAAGAGCATAGTTCATCTTCCTTGAATATCCAGGCAGCCGGACTGGTGGAGTTTTCATCTCCTCTATTCATTATATAACTGCAACTCTGAATCTCCTGCAAAGCGTAAGAGCATTAATCGGTATGCGTAGGTATACCTCTTTTTATAAAACCAAATAATAAAAAATAAGAAGCTCCTCCTGTGAATTTATATGTACTAAGACTGCATGACTTATTATGATCCCTTTCACAAAGAGATTATCCTCCAAATAAATTACGCACTTTGTAGAACATTCCTGTTGGTCCAGTGAAGGAACAGATGCATACAAGGCTCGATTTTAGCTACTAATTGACATTTTTTTTTTTTACAGCAAAGGCCATTGGCCACCTTTTTTTCTGGCTTGTTAGGCTCTTGGGCAACACCCCACTGCACGATAAATGCAGAATGATTTGAAACACATAAATATAGTCTTCTAAAATTGTCACTTGCAAATTCAGATCACCCAGAGACAGAGAAGTGTTAGAAAAAATGTTACTAGCAACTTACTTTTGGTGCTTTGAGAAAGTCGTGGCTCAGAACTTCATACCCTTTTCTTATGAAATGGCACTTAAAGTATTCAGAGAGCAACCTCTTGAAAAGAGAAAATATCCCTGGCTACTGTAATCACTGTCTAATGGGATAATCCTGAAAGTAATGTGGACCATAAACATTAAGCCCATACAAAGTATCTTGTTGAAGGAGACCCTTTCAAATGCAGCCACTTCAGATGAAATTGGTTTTACAGGCAGATAAAGAGTTAGTCTGTGGTAAACAAAAGAATGCATTTGGTATAGGATAACTAGGCACTATAACAGTCTGCTACTAACTGGAATACCACCTCATTCTAAAAACACTAAATTTGTCCCTAAACTTAAGAAAACCATTCAACTTTAAAAACAGCAATTCTTTTTTCTTCAAGAAAGATAAAAAAACCTTCCCCTCCAATGTTTTGATAAGCCTGATAAAGCAAAGGTATTTATATTTAATAATTCTACAATATGATCTTTCCAGAAGTTCACAGGGTAGGTCAAATTAACTGAATTCATTAGACAGATTGCAAGTAGAAAAGAAAGTGGTGATCAGATTTTAAATACAGAAACACTGGGATTCAGTTAGATGAAGTAGTGCCAAGGGAGGATTCAAAAATTCTTCAATATTCTTCAGGTTCATCATAGCACATTGAATAAAAATCAAAATGTCTGTTCTTTAATCTTCCAGAAAGGATTAATAACCAAGGTTGGCAATGTGGAACAATATTAGTGTTCCTGTCTATGAATTTAGATATTCACATGACCATTCTGCATTTCTAACTTCATTTATTTAATAAGAGACAAAAATAAATGCTGGTAGCCCATACATAGCATCCCCAGCTGTGCTTCACAGGTGCAAGAAATCTTTCCCTTGTGGATGCAGGCAAAAGCTTTTTATTCCCAATAAGTTATTGCTTATTTTCAGTATAAACAGAGATACAGCCACTGTGTAGCTTAGTGTGTATTTAACACTTCATTACAATTCTTCCCATATTGCCACCAAGACAAAAAAATCATTCTCCTGGTACCCTGTGCCTGGAACTGTATTAGCCTCTCTATTTGCAAGCAATGGGAAATTGATCTCAAGAACATAAAATTCCATCTTAGATTCAGGAAAAAAATGACAGCATGTGGATGACTGATTTCATAGGAAGAATGCTAAAACATCTAACAGCTTTTCTAGGAGGAATCCCATTCTGAACAGGGGGAGTTGATCCATCAGTTTGCTTCCTTTTAGTTAATCATTCACTCTTGAAGTGTTGAAAGAATATCATGTTTTTAAAAACCATGAGGAACTAATTAGTTCTATCTACATGGCATTCTCTGTACTGTCATTACCTTATTCTGCCCACACTGGGAGTCATTCAGCAGCAAGCACACTCTGAAGGAAAGCTGGAGAACTGTGCTTGCGTAAAGCTGGGGTCAAGCTAACAAGCCTTGCTGAGAATCTTTTTGTTGTTGTTGCTTCAGGTTGGCAACACATTGACATGGCTGTGTAGCTTCCGGTAAGGCTACAGCATCAGTGAAGTAAGCTCATGTCTGCTCGGGGCACCTGTAGACATATTCACAGACTGGGTGAATAAGAGAAGCAAAACAGAGGAGATTATTCATCACAAACAACAGACAGTGCCTGTGCTGGAGTCACCCCCAGCACACCAGTCAGCAGTCAATGTGGTGTTAGTGAAGAAGCACCAAATAATCCTTCCATGTCATGTCTTGAGGGAGCATGGAGCCATGTGACAGCTTCTAGAGTCATGGCTCCATTCCTGCTCTGCTCCGGAGACAGTCCAGCTGTACCATGACTGCCATAGGGGCCATGGTTTTAAAGCTAACAATTAGCTTATGATTAGTCTTAATTTTCCCTTACCAGCCATAGATTTGGTCTCTTCTTTTATAAATATTGTAATTAAAGTGATGTGAATGCTTAGTAATCCTGATTTACAATAATGACATATTATCCATTCCTAATTGCTATTCAATCTTAATTGTCTCCTTGGAGCGTGTACCTGATTAGAACAAGTACTAAAGGCAAGAAGCACAGTGACCGTTTGGGATCTCAGACCACTGTGGACAGGGCAGGAGAAGGTCTGTCGAAGCTGGTGGAGGTATCAGGGCAGGATGGTCAAGTACAGCTAGGAGAGACTCCATCGTGTCTCTGCTTCTGCCTGGAAACTACATAACTGTAACACCAGCTCTGCATCCAATGTTAAAAAAAAGAAAGTCACTCTGGAGTGTGAGACACCACATGTCAGAAGTGTGCTGTGAAACATATGTTCATGTTTTCCCTTTAAGATAGAGTATTTCACATTTGGGGTTTTTTTATATATATATATATACTTCAGATTACAGATGAATCTATTGTACCAAAATATTGACAGCTGCTTTCCAACATGAGAGACTGCCTTCCCTATTCAGTGAACTCTTCATGCTTTTGACTATAAAATATTTGAGCAGAATCTTGTATATTGATATTCATTACCTTTACAGTTTGCATAACAGACACGCGAGCAGCCCACTCAATAATATCAGCTCATATTGACTGGCTATTTCTACCCTGAAATAAGAATGCCAGGCTTTGATTGATTCACATTCATGCACTGTGTAAACATAATTTAAAATTAACATGTACGAGACAGAGCACATATTATTATTACCATGTGGAGTAACCCGGAGGATGCACCATAGCACAAAGCTGGTGTAGTAGACAGAACTAGTCAATAAAATGCAAGGTTTAATTTGCCACCTAAATTTCCCATAAGCTCCAACTGCTGCTGGCTGCTGCAAAGCCATAACAATAGTCCATTCTTATGCTGGTGGTGGTAACTGCCTGGCAGCTGCAGGAGGGTCAGTGAGAGAGGGTACAAAATACAACTGACCAAACTGGGGCTGCTCAGGAGGAGAAGCTGGAGCTCCAGCTAGAAGAAATCCAAAAAGGGATGCTCTGAGTACCAAAATACCTCTCTCTTACTTTGCTCTACGTTGCACCAAGGAAATAGGCTCCCACCCACCTTGTATAGCTTCTTAGAAAGAAAAAGTTAGCTTACATGACACAGTCTAAATATTTGTACATCTTCATGTTGTAATTGGCTTCTCATGCTGCACATGCTGGTTTCTGTGCTCATTATCCGTAGGAGTGTGTCTCAGTTTGGGGAAGTACCAGCTTCCAGTTTGAACAAGCAAGCTCTGAAGACCCAGGTAGACCCACTCACCCTCTGAGGACCACTTGTGCCACCCTTGCTCTTCCCTTCCCAGGCATCTGCCCCCATCTGGTGCCTTTGTCCTTCCATCGCCCCATGGAGAGAAAGAGAGAGGTGCACGGTTCCTTCTTTACTTATGGGCAACTGAGGCATAGAGTTTTAACCAACACACAGAAGAAAAGTGTGGCTGAGTTGTGCAGTCCTGAGTTAACTAGTAGAGCCCAATGGTCCTTCAACACACACGCACATTTCTGAACATCCACAGCACTTCTCTCAGTCCATGTGCTGTTCAGTGACTGATGGCTCACCCTTTGCAAGGCTTTGATGTTCTTGTCTCAGTAAGCAGTGCTGAACAAAACACCAAAAAGATGTTTTTCCACCAGTTTATATCCTTGCCTGTTACACTGGCAGCCTGGATTTGGCTGTTCTGGCACTCACATCACTTCATCCTTTCTCTTCTGCCTTGGCAGTGAGCTCCCCAACCTCTGTGTTCACAAGGTGGCCCAAGGAGGGATGTTGCAGAACAGACAGCCAATGTTTAGTTATGTGTAGAGGTAAAAAGATCCAATACAATTCTCTTTTAACTAAGCTACTATCAATTAATTACAGGGAGGAGAGAGAGAGGGGGCAAAAATCTCAGTATCTAGTGACCATAAAATAGGGCGTTGCTAAAGCTGATTTGGTACCGAAATATATTGTGAATCAAAGGACAGACACTAAGAGCTGCAGGAAGAATAGATTTTTCCTAGTCCTGAGGAACAACAATAATGACAAAGTATTCACTAACTCCTGTAGAGTTTTCTGCCTCTTTTCATGTACCACCACAGAACCTCTGACAAGATTTTCCAGCTATTTTCAAACCTGGGTTTACTTGCTTTTTAAGAAAGAAACAGCCCACTCACAAAAATAAATGAAGTTCCTTCAGCGGAAGACAAAAAGGCACTTCAGAGCTGTCTTCTTCTCAAGTCAGGACTAGATCCTGGTCCTTCAGTTCTCCAGTTCCACAAGCAAGTTTCACTGACACTCTCTGCTGGTGACGAGAGGGACCGTATTTTATCCACCAGCACCCTGATGCTGTGAGATCTCTGTGCCCTCATTTTTATCTATTGAGGGCTCATCATCTACTGTTTTCAAGGGAAAAAAAAAAATGAAGCTTAATTATGAGAAGAAAAAGATACCATAGAGCAGCTGCAGCTGTAATTGGCTGAAGGGCTAACAAATGACCTAATATTCTTCTAGCCAGGATTTATCCAGCTGCTTACTGCTCTGATTAAATAGGACTAATCCATCAGATGAAAAATTGCTTCGCTGATCCAAGAAATAAATTTACCTGTTTCTAAATTTTTCTTTATTTTTATTATTAGCAGATAAAGCTCCACTACTCTAAATCTAATGTTTGTTCTAAATTATTAATGGACCATTTCATAAATTAACACACAAACCTACTCCCATAGAGCTCTCTTATGGAGCTGCTGTACCTGGTCTTTGTTTAAAGCTGTGAATTAAAACAAAGCACAAGATGAAACACTAAAACTCCCAGACTTCTCTATCAGTCAATACGTTCCATACAAGCTGTAGTTTTTTTCTAGTATTTGACCTCTGAAATAGGAAGCTACCGCAGTTATCAGTAGCATTTGATTGATCACAATATATATGTATACTTTTTCCAGTTCTGATAAATGCTTTGCATTCCAAGATAAATATGCCCAATTAAATTGTAATAAATATGATTTTTTAAAGCCAATTGGTGCCCCTTCTCAGAAATAATATAAAAGGCATGTTAAAAATTATTGAGCCTTTGAGAGTCCTCACTTCCCCTGATTCAACTTCTCAGCATCCTGCCCTTAAATCCCTTTTCCCCTGAACACCTCAGTGTGACTGCACCAGCCACAGACCAACATCTTTTGATATTCTGCTACTGCAGTAATGGAGCATTTTCCATCTCATCACCATCTTTGCCTTCGGCTTCTTCATACAGAGGAGGATAATGATTCAAAGCCCTGAGTGTGCTGCTATCAAAAGAATGAAAACTTCTAGTATCAGATAGTGATATTATACACCTTTGGCTAATGTCACGGTGCTTCAGCAAACATTATGGGTTTAGTGCTAGTAAACATCACTTGATCTGCTACTGCAAGTCCTATCAGCAGAACACACACACACACACACACACACACACACACATATATATATTTTAAAAAAAAAGAGAAAGGGAGAAAGCAGGAAAACAGTACAGGAGCTTCCACTTAGAGGAGAAACTTGTCACGAATCCACTCAATGAGTGGAATGTTCCTTTTCCAGTGACATCTATAAAAGTGAATTTCCAACACTGCATGTTGTTTTTTGCACTGAAACACATGACAAATCTTCCCTATAAAAAGATCCGAGAGCTTAGCATGCACAGAAACAAACAAAAATATTCACTGGGGCAGCATTTTCTTTCTCCCATTGCTCAAGTGACCTCCATCAGTATCATGTGTCCCTTCTGCTCCATATGGCTGAGGTTGTGTGTCAGGATTGTGCTCCCTCCCCATCAGTGCAAACATCACTGTGGCTTCGGTTCTGGGACACTATTAAAACCAGGAGAGAAAATTGAAATGAAAACAGATTGGACTGCTGGAGTGGACCCTTAGAAGAATGAAAAGACCAAAGATTGAACAGTTTATGAACCTAAGTTCAAACTTCCAAGTCTCTCTTCATTTACAATAAACAATGTGTTTTACATACCAGAGAAATGGAATAACAATCACAGTTGTAACGTGACCGACATTTTACCACATGGCAATATCAGAAATAGCCTTTACAGCATCTAACAGGCAGATAAAAGATCAGATTTTGGTAGAACGCTGTTTGGTGGGTCTGACAGAGTACCTTCTACAGGGTGCATGTTTTACTCTGTTCAAATCAGTAATTGCAAACTCACAACAAAATTGATTGTAAGTATTGAAATAATCAAAAGAATAAAAGAAAAGAGTATCAAAATGTTTACTCTTAAATTTAAATTATATTCTTGTTAATGAATCAAGAGTATGAGTTTTGGAAAAAAAAACCCAACACCTGCAACCTTGCTTGGTCTGATTTCCCATCTGCTCAAAAACAAAGACAAAGAAGACAGCATTAACAAAAGCTACTACATATGTTATGTGCAAGTGAACATTTTTACTGATGGAGCTGTGTATAGATATGGTCCGTTAGCAAGCAACTTGGAGTTAAGCAACGTACTGTCTTGCCTGAGGGACCCAATCACCAGCCATGGGTTCATCTCAGCATTTCTGACATTTGGTCCTTAACTCCCCCTGACATCTGGGAGCCCCTTGGGACTGAGCCCTCCTGGCAGGATGGGAGAGACGGCAGCAGTTCCAGGGAGTGGGTTTCGTTGGGGTAGAGAGAGTGGTTTCTAGTGCTAGAAGGGGTGGCAGTCAGCTCTCTGCTGAGATCACTCCCCACCTTCCATTTCCACCTTGAAGCTTACGTGAAACCTGTGCTCTGTATAAGGCTCTGAAAAGCTGATCTAAAAGGCTTTTACCATCATAAGAAACAGAGGCTCGTAAAATTGTGATCATTAAGCCTCCTCAGTCAAGAGAAGCAGGAAAAAAAAATATCTAAAGGTTTTATTAAACACATCTGAATTTGCCATCTTGAATAACCAAGTACTGCAATGAAGTGCCAAGTAGAGACTAATACATACTTACATGCTACTAATTTCCTGGTTTCAATAAATCCAATATAGTAAAACTGACAGATGCTGTTTTACCTACTCAAGTGATTCACGAAGGGCCTGAAACTGCAACGCTGCAACTAGATACGCCATCTGCACATATCTTCTTGTCAAAAAAAATAAGAACAACTGACTGGCCAAAGAGTGGTGACAGCACATGATTTTTGCCACCTTTACCTATAGAGGTAAAAGAATTACTGGGCTTGGCAACTATTTTCCTATCTGCTGTCTGGTAATTTGCAGACTGTTATTTTGCAAATGCTTAGAAGAAATAAAAATAAATCAAAGAAATAATTGAAATTTAAAGCAAAATGAGGTATTTTCTCATGTCTCTTTTAAAAATTATGTTAATTGGCATGCATTTTTAATGACAACATTAGCAGCAAGTAATAAAAAGTCAGCAGGATCTACACATGGATAAATAACAACACACTAATGATAATTACATAAGCCTTCTGTGTACTGACATGTGGGTCAGGAATTGAATTTGCACTCTCAAATTAAATCATCTATCAGGTCCCCACATCATCAGTAATAAATGTCACTGGTAGATTTCATTCTCCTGGATTCAGAGTGCTCTCGTAGTTCTGGTTGTTAACATCAAAAAAAGGCGATGTTTCAAGGTCAAATTTTGACACCTGATGGTACTCAATGGGAGTGTTGATTGCAAAAGGATAGCAATATTTGAGTTTCAAAAAAGAGCTTATTCAGAAACTTAGAGAATGTAATTCTACTTTATATTATATTTAGATGCTTAGAAGGGTCCTTCTGATAAAAAAAGGATTGACTTAAATACATGTGTTTATAGTTATACACTGGCATAACTGCCTTGCTAAAATTAGACCATTTTTAAGCGGGTGACTTTAACAGTGAAGATTTAAAGACAGAGTGAAGAGTTTCTGAATTAGCACATTACTGAGATCAAGATAAACAGGGAATTATTGAAGTCAAAAGGAAAGTTTACCTTTAGTTTCTGAAAAAAATACACATTTTTACATCCCTTTTTTTTTCAGCATAAGGGAATATGCTTTCTTATTATTGAACAAGCTGACAAAATAGCTGAAAATAATCCTTATAAGACCAGAATAACATGGTGTTTTCAAACAGGACTTTATTCTGTAATACCAGGAAGCATTTGGCAGAATAAGTCACATAACACAGACTGTTTGGGAACCCCCAAAATGGCATCTGCTTCACCTCGCTTTAGGCACAGGTAGGACAATGGTTCGCTTACAAAGCCTGAGGTCCTGAGCTACACTGACATATGAAAAATAAGAGCTAATCTCATACCTGTTGTATTAGGCATAGCTGGCAGCACTTGGGTAGCTGGGGGCTGCATGGGAGAAGGTCGTGAGTTGCCCTGAGCAGGTAACAGGTACGTCCAGCCAGCTCCGAAACCGGTGTGAACAACCCATTGCCTGCCACAGCTTCGATGGCCAAGGAACACGTGGTGTCCCTGCTGAAACACATTTGAGAAAAAGTAGCAGCCACAAGGGACAGGGGATATGTGGGGCAGATGCTCTTGGGCAGATGCACGGGGGGAGCCACAGAGAAGGAAACATTCAGGGGCATAGAGGTGACCCATGTCAGACTGGGGACAACCTCAAGGGACTGCAGCCCAAGGTGACCCATGCCAGGGCAGGGTCACCCCTGAGGAACTGTGGCCATGGGTGAACCTCACTGGAGCAGGGGGAAAATGAACAACGAGAAAGGAGCAGCAGAAACAAACCATTAGGCACAAGACCTGCCCACAGGCTCAAAGAATGAGGAAGGAGGGACTGAGCATAATCCACAGCAAAACCAAGGTGAGACAACACTAAGAAGAAGAGAGCAGAGATGTTTGTCTTAAGATGAGCCTGGGAAAGAAGAGAGATAGTGGGCTACGTGGTTGTTTTCTCATTTATGTCCCCCCACCCCACCTGAATTGGAACATGGTGTTAATTGGCAGTAAATCAAATCAAGTAAAAATTCCCTCACTTGAGACTGTTATTTTCCATGACACCTGTGTCTTATCAGTTGTAGTTGTTGAAACAGAAAAGATGTAGTGAGATGTCCTGCCAAGCTTGACTTAAAAATTTACAATGAATGATGGAGAATTCACCACAACACTTGGTGCTTCAGGACCACTTTACCACTTATCAGTTTCTTGGTGGTGTTAAAAATGTATATTGACCCAGTTCAACTTCCAAACAATAGGTTTTGTTATACCTTCAACAAGTAGAGTGACCTACTAACAATTCATTTTCAAATCACCTCTTTAACTACCTTCAGTTTTTAGATACTATGAAACTTCAGAGTCTTTTATGCCCAGATTTTCTAGTTTTTAAATCATTCTACCATTATTTGGCAATTTCTTACCAAGTTTTCACTGTTATTCATTAGTTACAGACACCTGAATTAGTGGGGTTTAGTTGCAGATGCACAAAAGCCAGAGGTAACACAATCTCTACATTCCAATTTAAATGTAAACAGGACCATTACCAAAAATTTGTTAAACTCAGTCTATGAGATATGATAATTATACATTTCTAACCCAGCCTTTGTACTTGCAAAATTTACCTTGGACCAATATTTGTTGTGTTAATTTGATATGCTGTTATTCAGTTTTCATGGAGAAAATTTCCATTTATTTTAATAGCATAGGTAAATAGTAGTGAAACCACAGTTTCATGAAAGTCAGGTTATACTTTTGAAAGTTCAGTATGATTCTCAGAAATATAGAATTAATTACGTGTCAAAGTGTGTTATGCATTTGAAATCAAATAATAGGAAAATGTAGTCAGGCAAATATTGAAAAGAAAAAAGTAAAGAATTAGAATCTTCTTCCCCGAATAATTTCTCCACTTTTTTTCTATTAAAATATCTATATTAAGTTTGTATAGATCATTAATATAATGAAAAAGAATGCATAAAATCTAATAGTCTAATAGAACACCTCTCACCTTTTAGATATTTCAGGGCAAAGTTAGACCTCCATCAGAATAACTTCTGATTCTGAGCAGTTATTTTATCCTGAAATCCTAATTCCAAATGTCTTAATAGACTCGAGAAGTCAAAGTAAGATTACTTAGAGTGGACTAGAGAAAAACAGGTGATGAGCCAAACAGTGTGTCTATATATGTCTTTATACAGCTTCACATATCTGCACTTCACTTAAATAACTTCTCTGAGTCCAGTGACCTCTCCCAAAGCAATGATAAGGCTTCAAAAAGATGAAGAAACAATGAAGATGCTCTCCTCATTCAGCACTGTGTTTCAGGAGAGTCAGATTTAGAGTTATTAGCAATTAAAGCTAGGTGGCTAAAGGAATTTTAAGTTAAAATAATTCAGTCATAAAGTTCCGTGCCCTTTGGTTGCTTTAGAGCAAGTTTTATTGGAATTTACAGATCTCTGAACTGTGGATTGGTTTTCACTTTTACCAGCAAAATCCTATGCAAACACAGTATTTACAAGCATTTTTCAGGCTTACTTCTCTTGGATATAGTATATATTGTGTTCAAACAGATTATTTTTACCAGAAATGTCACCTGGGCTCTACCCATAGTTACCTCTTCAATGTATCAAGCACACCTTGGAATCCTCCTCATCAAATGTCCTCATCGGGTGTTTTTAGAGGCCAAAGAAGTAGTTTTGATGCTTTTGGAAGCCAAGATTTTCTTTCAATGAAAAATTTGCAGGTATGGAATTGGGATGTGGACAGGGTATGTATTCAGTAGCACTGGAACCAGTAATTTACATATAAATCTTGTGTTGACCAATATTGACAGATTATTGGTTAATACTCAGGAGAGCAACTCCACTGCCGTATATAACTTGAATAACAGAGTCCTGAGGAAAGCCAGAGACGGTGTGAGCAGGATGTTCATCAATGGAAGAATCTTCCTTTTTCAGCAGAAAGTGGTGGGACTGTGCTTTCACACGGCTCACATAAGCCAAGAATAAGAAGTGTGATGTTGGCACCTGTGAGACTGCACAAACAATTTTAGGTTTTTTCCCAGTTTGTAATTGAGAAGCAAACCAAAGGATGTTCAAAAGCTAAATAATAAAAAACAGAAGGAGAAGAAAACAATTATAACTGGGACTATTACTACTTATAAATAATACTAATTGATAACTAATAATACAATAATAATTCTTTATTGTATTAAAGATTCAGTTTAGTGTTAGGAGGATATTTTTTTACCCTATTTTTCTATGTATTTTTCCATCTGACAGCTTTGAGGACACAAAATTGCAGAAACAGATATCAAACAAAACTACTATGTGTTTTTTATGTACTGTCACATACAGAGGAGTCCTATTCAGAGACCAGCATACAGTGAAAAGTCCAAAATAAAGAAACACAAAATAAAAGGATAGTCCTCATGTTAGAAAGATGAAATTAGAAAAAAAGGATAAGACACTGTTCCTATTCAACGAGGAGGTCCCTGTTCATCCATGCAGATCTCCTGCCGTCTTTGCTTGATTTCCTATTTGTAGAGAAGGATCGTTCCTGAGCTGAGTGTAAGTCATCCTTGAAAATGTGCCAGCTCTCCTGGACCTGTCTTTTCTCTAGGGCTGTATCCCATGTGATTCTCCCAAGCAGATCCTTGGACTTGTGGATGCATAAAAGAATCACCCTGCATCTTAGACATATCAAACTGGGCCTCCGTTATCCATTGGAGATGAACATCATTGGGAAATGAGGACTTGCCTCAAAAGCCAGACACCTCCTGGTTCCCTCAAAATGTTGGCAGCCAACAACTGTTGAGCAGTTAAACTCCAAGGAACCAAAAGAATTAGAGCAAGGGCAGCAGAGGCAGGAGACACAGCACCACTGGACAAGTCAGAGCAGTAAAATGAGACTGCAAGCAGATATGGGGGAGAGACGGTCAGAGGGTTAGAAGAGGAACTGGAGAAAGGTCACATGTGGGAGGCAGAGGAGAGATAATGAAAAAGTGGGAGTGTTTACACTGGGAATATTCTTGCCTGGGGAAATCCATAATCCAGATTTTGCAGAATACAATGAAAACTTCAAAATGTTTTGTAAATACTAGAGAAAGGGATTATTTTCTCTATTAGAGCTCTCAATTTTTCTTTCTACCTTCTGTGAAGTAAATTCAGGCTTTCAGAAGTACAGTTGACTAACGTGGCATGATCAGAGACAGGAAAACAACCAAATTATACTGAAACAAAGCTCAGGTGATAATTTTGTGATGCTGAGCCCAACAGTATAATCAAGCCACATCTGTATTTCTGTCCCGAAAACAGAAACATGTGAAGCTGCTGTGAATAACTACTGGGAAGAACAACAATAAGGAGATCATGAATAAAATCTGCAACTATGTTAATCTTACAGCATTTCAGCAAAGCACAGCAGCAAATGACAGAAGGGAGTGTACATCCTTCAGATCAAAAGGCCAAAACAATTCTTTGCAGACTCAGCCACACTCTTAGGGTTACCATGTTACTGAGATTTTCAGGCTAGAAGTGCGTCTATAGTGCACATCCAGTGAGTCTGATATGCTCAGGATCCATCCAATTTACTGATGACCGAGGTATGCCCGTAAAAGTGATGCATCTCCAACTCCGTGTCTGTTTTCTGCCTTCACACATCACCCGTGCAACTCACATACAGGAAATAAATCCTGTACGTCCTGACGGACACCTTGGCTGCACCTGTGATGGTAAATTATGAAGAGTCCAGGACCCCTGCTAGCATTTAAATATGATTGCACCCACGTACTCTGGGACAGTTTATGTGTTTGTGCTGTACAATGCAGCTGAATTCCCTGTGAATACTGTGAATTTATGCACCATTTAGTGGGAGGATGGGAAGAGAATATGCTAACTTGGAAGGTGTAAGCAGGCAGACAACTAAATAGTAATAATTTAAAAAGATAAGAAAAAGGTGGTTGTGTAAAACCAAGTACTTTATTAATAAACCCCTATCCTTTAAGCAAGAATAAACCTACTTCTTCATACCATCAATCTTCAAAATAAGAAAATCCACATGTATAAAACCTATACTCTTTAATAACATCTCGTATCAAGCAAAATAAGGTTTATTTTTGAGGAACAAACAAGGAGTGTTTAGTTTTCAAAAATGTCTGATTAGCATTTATTTATTTTACACTCCTGCATCTGCTGAAGCTGAGACCTGTCCTGCTCGGCAGAATGACAGAGAATGTATTTATTTTCCGCAACAGCCGCTTCTTGGCCAAGTGACAGGGGGCATTACTGCAGCGGGCTGATAGCAGCAGCCGCAGCGTGGGGTTTGCTGCACTTCGGTTGGATGTTCAAATCTGGGGTCCTTCTGCATATGCATGTCAGTTCCAAACAAATCTCAATCTATTCTAAGCAAAAAAAGTCAAAACATAGATAATGCCAGTGAGTTTCTTTCCCCCTTTTTTTTTTTGTGTGTATGTGCTTTGAATATGTCTGTCTCCCAAACAAGAGTCTTTACTTCATGCATTTGTAATCCTTCTGCATGAGGTGGCCCGAACCCATATATTAATATTAGAGGAAATAGTTTCTTGCTCCTTGGCAATGACATCGGTAAAACAAACATTAAATTGATATAAAATCCTATAATTGTGAACTGGTACACACTTATATTTTCTAACACTGGAGCAAATAACAACAAGCTGTACAGCCACAGAAAATCAGTCAAAAAATACTAAATTCTGCAAAATGTGTAGTGCAGTAAGAAAGGGCAGCTAATTTTAATTTGCTATTTATGGCAGGTGAATTAGTGCTTTGAAATTATTTCTGTACAGTGTCTAAAAGGGACTTAATCTATTAGGCACTCCAGTTTTTAGATTATATAGACATTATGATCACAGAATCACAGAATCACACAGAATCACAGAATTTCAGGGATTGGAAGGGACCTCGAAAGATCATCCAGTCCAATCCCCCCGCTGGAGCAGGAACACCTAGATGAGGTTACACAGGAAGGCGTCCAGGCGGGTTTTGAATGTCTCCAGAGAAGGAGACTCCACAACCTCCCTGGGCAGCCTGTTCCAGTGTCCTGTCACCCCACTGTGAAGAAGTTTCTTCTCATATTTAAGTGGAACCTCTTGTGTTCCAGTTTATACCCATTGCCCCTTGTCCTATCATTGGTTGTCACCGAGAAGAGCCTGGCTCCATCCTTGCGACACTCACCCTTAACATAACATAACATAACATAACATAACATAACATAACATAACATAACATAACATAACATAACATAACATAACATAACATAACATAACATAACATATAACATAACATAACATAACATAACATAACATAACATAACATAACATAACATAACATAACATAACACCCTTTACATAAACATTAATGAGGTCACCCCTCAGTCTCCTCCAAGCTAAAGAGCCCCAGCTCCCTCAGCCTTTCCTCATAAGGAGATGCTCCACTCCCTTAATCTTCTTTGTGGCTCTGCGCTGGACTCTCTCCAGCAGTTCCCTGCCCTTCTTGATCATTATTTATTATTTTACTATAGTTAATATTTCAGTTCATTTTCTGATATTCAGTACAGACCCCTCTTTTTGTTTCAGGACTAGCTTTAGCTTGATAAAAGCATATGCTGTGTCAAAGTACTGTTTTCTTCATTATTTGTCTTTATGATTTTAATGTCATAGTTCATCTCTTGTATATTGTATATGATTTAGCTTGAAGATCTTGAAATCCATTTTTATCTTGAAATCCATTTTTAGCTTTTAATTTTCAGAACTTCTTAGTAATTGTTGGTAGGTATTTTAATCACAGAATTGTTTTGTCTGGAAAAGACCTTTAAGATCATTGAGTCCAACCATTAACCTAGCACTGTCAGGTCCACCTCTAGAACATGTTCCCAAGAACCTCATCTACACGACTTCTAAATACCTCCAGGGATGGTGACTCAGCTTCCTGGGCAGCCTTTTTGAATGTCTGACAACCCTTTTGGTGAAGACATATTTCCTGATATCCAATATCTTTTAGTTAAAAACTACTGTATGGGCTTGGATTGTCCAGAGAGTTCTCTTGTGTTTCTTTTTCAGTTCAACCAAAGTTTTGAAAGGGCAACTCAATTTTACTGCCTATAAGCAATGACTATAGCCAGGGAACAACTTGCAATAATGCTTCCTCTTCATGAGCACTTCTTTCCTCGAGGAAAGCTAGCACACAGAAAGTGATAACCTATAGTGCAATCATGTAAGGGTGAAATCAGAAGGGCCAAGCATAAAATTCGCTTTGACCAGCAAAGGACATTAAAAACAACTAAAAAAGTTGCCCTCGAAATACAGCAGCAGTAAGAGGAACACCAAGGTGCCTGCTGATCAGCTGCTTAATGGAGAGGGAGAGCCATCCATCGACTATAATCAGGTAATTAACACAATTGGTACTGGAGACAAAAGGGTACTATCTCAGCCTTGAATAGGTTGGAGAGCACTTGTATGAGCTATATGTTAGAAAAGGATGCTGGGCATAATGGTCGTCACTGGATAGCACTTGAAGGGGTGGCTGATACAGTCACAGGGGCCTCACAGGTAACACAGGAGTTACCTTCCAGAACTCATGAAAACACGCGATGCAGGGAAAACTGGGGAAGGATGAAAATAACAACCACCCCAATTTCCAAAGAGGAGGAGTGAAGGGAATTAGTATCACCAGCTTCATTTAACTCTCTGGAAAAATGTTAGTACAAGTGGTTTATAAGCACCCTCTGAGATAAAAAGTACTACGGTCAACATAAATTTGTCAAGAAGAAGCTGGGTCAGCCCAGTCTCGCTTCCTTCCATGACAGAGTAACAGGAACCATGGACTGAGGAGCAGATCTCATATCTTGATTTCAGTAAACCTTTTAGCATCCCTTCCCATGACATTTTCATAGGTAAACTGGAAGAATATAGTCTAGACAAAATTGTTACCCAGTTAGTGAAAAGTGGGTGGAAAACCATTCTCACACAGTCATAGGAGGCAACCATAACAGAGCCAGTTCTGGCACAGCTCCATTTCCTTCCAGCATTTTAGTTTATGGGATGGGTGATGGGATAGCAAATTCTGAGCAAGAGGCTGGGCTCGATAACCTACCGATGGCCCTTCCAACAGGAATTAGCCTGTAATACTGTGGTCCTGTTTTTCTGAATTTGCAGATGATATCTACCTGGGAAACACTGTTGTCTTGTTGACAGACAAGATCGGAATTTAAGATGATCTGTACAAGTTCGAGTTATGATTTAAAAGCTTAGGACAGCACTAAGAGCTGATAAATAGAATAGTCTACACTTAGAAAATTATTCAAATACAGGATGGGGAAGAAGCAGCTAGAAGCAGTTTTACTGGGAATGATGCGGTGGTTACTGGGACCAACCTGTCAAACAGGCCATGGACAAACGAAACACTGTTCTGGGACATGGGAGCACAATTTTAGCCTCTCTGGCTTGCAAACCAGTCCTACCTCTATGCTCGGCCTCAGCTGAGATAATATATTCACTCTCAGGACCTGAACAGCAAAAAGGATTTGAACTAACTGGAGAGAGTCCACAGAAGATCAACAAAAGTGATAAGAGGTTGGAAAACATGACCCATAAAGAAAGGCTGAATATTAGGATTGTTTATCTTAAACAATAGAAAACCAAGAGAGACGAATTAACAGCCTAACTATCTAATAGACTGCTGGAAAGAGGCAAGTAGAAAGTTATTTTCAGCGTCTGTGAAGTGTAGATAAGACTGAATGGGCTTAAACTGCAGCAAGGAAGATTTGGGTTGGAGGTTGGGATAAGCTCTGTCATGGTAAGGACAGCGAAGCGCTGAGAGCAGCTGTCCCTGTGTGGAGTGGGAGGCACAGCAACCCCAGCAGCAGCCTGAGCCTCCTGCGGAGCAGTGGGGTCAAGCTGGCCTTCAGATTTCTGGCAGTACTGTTCTTCAGATTCTATAATATATGAATAAAATCAGCCTTCTTTTTGCAGCACCAGAAATACCCTAGTATTTAATCCTGATTTAAGCATACTGTGTAGCCCACTTTCCTAGTCAGAGAATCACAGAATGATTGGGGCTGGAAGGGACCTCTGCAAATCATCTAGTCCAACCCAAATGCCTTACTATCCTTTGAGAGTTGTTAAATATATATATATATATATATATAAAACTTTTTCCTAACCACATCACAATCATCAGATGCCAGAGAGAACCCCTTGTGACTGACACCTCACACGTATTTCTTTCCATCCCTCCAAAGCATTATTTCATTTTCTGCCTAAGTCTGTACAAATCCTTTTTTATTAAATATTCAAGTACCGTTGGCGCTAGTATACATATAATTCCTCTTTACTGTTGCCTATACACTTCATAAAGATCTTGATATTATTTTTCTGAAAATTTAGAAGATGCAGAATGGAAAAGGTATGTTCCTCATGTCCAGTAATACTATACAAAGTCCCTTGAATCACATGGCTATTTTCATTGCTCTTTGATTTGATTTTAAAGGAGCTGAAAACACAAATGCAGATTTTCCCCACCCACATTAATTCTGTTATAGGTAGCATGACGTACTGAACAGAAGTAGATGATGCTGAATGTATTTCTAGATTACTTTTTCAACTGTCTGACATAGTGAAGAACATAAATCAGGCTTGCCTGGCAATGCAAGCAAGGACTTTTAGAATCAGTAAACTGAAGTAAGGCTCTGAAATTCCTATTTTAGGAAACCAAAACAAAGACTCTTAATTTGAAAAATGCTGAACATACAGTAACTTTAAAATTTTCTAGCCAGAGATACTGTAAAATACTTTCAAACAGCCATATTTAAGAAACTAGCCATCAAGTTGTGTAATTTTATACTATCAGCTAGCGCTGGATCTGACTTTCCTTAAATATTTACATTTATCTCCCAATTAAGAGCTACAAAAGATGTTCTTAATATTTGCAATTCCATACAGATACTAAGATTTTAATACAATTAGCAGGATGACTTATTCTAAAAACATAACTTCTTTCTCACTAGTCTTACACTGATTCCTTATCCAAGCTTCTTTTCGGTGACAGACGATGTGTGTTGGTTGTGTTTTCCTAATACTCTGAGGACATTTATTTGGACTTGTTGAACAGTAAATGTTTGCTTTTGGATGGAACCCAAGCCTATGGTCTATCCTGGCTGCTGTGGGTCAGCTCCTGCTCACTCTCATTAAAAAATCTGAGGCTTGGACTTTGCCACTCAATAACCTAAAGGAAGTCAGATAAACTATGTTAGGATTATTGCGTTTTCACAGCTAATTTCGTTCTTTTCCCCAAAGATTACATACTATGCTGCACAATGCACAAGTCAGGGGTGAAGGGTGAGGCACTGCGAGTACAGGTTTCCACCATCTCCCAGATTTGCTCCTGTAAAAGCCAGAAATGCACACATCAATAGGAAAGATTCTGCATGATGGATTTTGGGCTGAGAGTTCACAATCAGGGAGCATGAAAACGTGATTTTCAGGAAGACTTGAGAAGTTGGGAAAGAAGCAAATAAGACTCTTTACAGCAAGGCCCAATATTAAAAACAAAAAGTTTCTCCTTTATGTAATAACATCAGTCATTTATTTACTCAACGTAGCAAGATTTCCTATTAATAAAAGTCAATTATCCAATATATTCAGCTTATTTTCAGAACTGTTTTTCCTACAAGGGATCTTAAGCTGTTCTCTGCCCTGGTGGTACATGTATGAAGAAGCTCAGAGATATTGGAAATAAGTTCTCTGCTATTTGTTGGAATGACATGGAGAAAAGACCCTGAAGGCTGAACTAAGCTCTACAAGATGAGGACAAAGGCCACAGAACAGAAGAGCATTAGAAAGGTGACATATACACGGAAATTCACATTTATCCCAGGTGCCAACAGCTTCCAAGAAGTCCAGTCCAGGTATTTTTCCCCAATGGATTTGTGGAACAGTTGTCAACTTCATCACTGCTGGTGAGTCAACAGGCACTTCCTACGCTGGGAGCATGAACCTTCAGTACTTACATGTCTGTTTTTTAACTGAGAAATAACAAACTCCTCTCATCAGTATCACGTATCTGCAGAGTACCAGTGTCCAGGAGTCTGAATCATCTCAACAAATTCTGCTTTATATCTGTCTCTAGCTCAGTTTCCATAAAAAACAGCTGTCCCGAGAACACATGCTGACTCCACAAGCAGGTACCAGGAGGTATCAGTGCCTGTGACTCCATCTACCTTCCTTATCACAGAAAGCTGTCTCCAAGGTGATGGTGCACAAAGGTATTGCTGTTTGGTGGCCCTTCAACTGCAAGCCACGTCATCCGAGAAACACCAGGCTTGATAACAGCACACCCCCCGCACACCAAGCTGCGATAATACCTTCAGATTCATTTGTGAAGCGCCTCGATACAAAGAGCTGTCTTGCTGTCTCTCTTCACCCGTGAGTGGCAAAGGAAACAGCAAGAAAACATAAAAAAAATATGCCCTGGCTCTGGCCTGGGGAATAATTTTTTCCAGTGTATCAGTACTTCACTTCCATAGACTGCACGAGTCAGACAGCGCTTTCAAAGGCTGCCAGAGCTGCCAAGTGCAGGAAAGGCTGATGTGAGCTGCAGGGCATCATTTCTATTTGAAAGCCGAGTTCCAGGACTGGGCGGGGGAAGGAGGGCTTGTTTTCACTACAACTAAAGCTCCACACAGAGGAAAGGCAAACCCAGAAATGCTGTGTATTCCTGGTTGGTTTTCTCTGTGCTACGTGCTTTTGCTGAGGGACAGGAGCACTTGGAGCGAGTGAGAGCAGCGCAGCGTGTTTTCTCCTCGTGCCATCTGCTGGCTGCACTGGCGTGGTAAGTCTGGGCTGACCGAAGGAGGGAACACAAAAGAAAGGACAAGACTTAATTTCCTAATACTAATAAAGTCCTCAGCAAACACCTCAGAAAAAACAAACTTTGTTTTTTGTTTCTTTTTTTTTTTTTTTAAGATTGAATGAAAATGTGCAGAAATATTTCACAGGTTTTAAGAAGAAAAAAAAAAGAAAGACAAAAGTCAATATTTAGCTAGTACAGATTTAACAAATTGATTTGATGTTTGACATTGCTTCGGTGAAAAATTGTGAAAGGAAATTAGCCTGAAAAGCTATTGCTGTGAGCAGCAGAGCTGGTCCCTGATTTTGTAAAGCCCCATGCAAAGACAATTATCTGAAGCAGAACTCAACAAGGTAAATAATCTGCATGACAGCACTAGCTGAAGGAGTTTGCCAGGTGGGTGTTGGATAGGAAAAAAAAGTCATTGGATTATAAACTACATGAGATGGGGGTGTCTTCTTTCTGGATTTGGACAGATTTTGGCAGAAGGGGCTGTTGTTTGCTGCTAACAAGGCCCTCAGATGGTACCACATCTGAAATAATGACAGGAGGCTGGACAAAAGATGGTGTTTAGGATGTGTTGTTTGGCTATTTCTGAGCAGGTCTACAAAACTATTTGCTACCCACCTTCTAACGCTTGCACCCTGAGCACCAGTACTCAAAGAGCTCCTTGGAGGGTAACATTATGAAAACTTTTTATTTTTTTAAAAAATATTTTTAATATAATAGTTACTGAATTTCCATTCCAGACTTCAAAAGGTAAGTGCTTTGAGGAACATAACTTGGACTGGTTGCCTTTCATGTACCATGGACATACAATTTCTTCTGCTGTGGGGATAAGAAATAAAGGAGGTGTGTACCTGGATTGCTTTTGTTGTTAAGCACGTTCTGGATGGGCTGCAGACAAAGTCCTAAAATACACCCAGCATTAACTACCGAAAGCAATATAATCACCTTCATCCACAAACTATTCTACTTACAACAACTTCATATACAACACCTAGTTTTATTTTACTAGTATAAGATGATTAATACTTGAGTTACATAAGAAGTCATTCAGACTATGTCACACATCATCGTCATTTAAAAATCCTTTACAAAGGACCATTTTTTCTCTCACATTTCTGTTTCACCAACCTGTACATACAACAAATGTGCACAAGCAGGATCTCCTGCCTAAGGCACTGAACATAAATAAATAAACCAATGACAAAAATTATTTTATCTCTTTATTTTTTTTTTCAGAATATTTTAATATTGAATCCCAAGTTGCTATTTTCAAGGGATAGGGGAAAAGGAAAGGGAGAAGAGAGAAGTTATGAAGACAAATTATTTTATTTAATTTATGGTTTTGTGAATGGTCGTTTCTGTAGGCAACAAAATGTTGTTTTCTTAAAAAAAAATAAAAATAAAACAAACAGCACCATTAAAGAAAGCATGATCCCTGAATTCTAAACAAAACACTGTCTTGAAACAAAAAAGTTGCTAAAATGCTTGTTTCACCCAGTCACCTCTGGTGGGGTGACAAAGCAAAGCGTAACAGCATTAAACTGTCGTAATCCCAATTAAACCAACTACACCCCCTTCTGAAGATTCAGAGAACCACTTTCCGAGCTTGTCCTGTGGGAATAATATTTTCTTTGGTAGAGGACCGAAGGAGGGTATCTGCTTCACTAAATGCAGATAGAAGAGATTTCTGTTCACGCTAGGGATCTCCCCAAGAATCTGTATTTCTCATGCATGTTTGGTATGAGTGGATTTCACACTGCTGTTATACTGCAGGAGTAATACTGCCCTACAAAGGCATAGAATGGCTAATGTTGAACAGATGTAAACATTCAGAATACTGACAAAAAAAAAATACATACACACAAAAAACCCTGTACTGAAAATGTGAATCGAGTTAAGTTTCCATAAAGCAGAAAAAAATATTTTACAGCAGTACAAGAGAATTATGGCAACAAAGTAAAGCACTTTTCTTGGAACATTCATGAACAGTACAAATACAACAAAGTTATTCTACGGACTAAATTATTCTTTAACTATCAAATATAGTACAAAGCGAAATATTATGTGCTATAAAAGAAGCAGCTCCTTAAATTAGACTAAAAAAATGCCTTTTTTTTTTTTTTTCTTTGTTGGTTTTACAGTGACAAAGCATGATGACCGAAGACAACAGGATTTCATAGACTCAGAAACGTTTAGCTACACGGGTCCATGCCAAATCCACTGAAGCTTTTGTTGCCCGCCCCGTGTTGCGCAGAGCCACAGGAGCTGCTGCCGGGAGGCTGCAGAAGCCGTTCAGTGTGCGGAGCTGGGCCGCTCACGCCTGGCAGATAAAATGATCCCTTCGGGTGACACTTCTCGGCTCATCTCAAGTGTTTATCCCGGTTACCTTCACCACACCTTGGAGAAACTGCTAAACCAGAGGCTACAATAACGATTCTGAAATTGTGCGTGTGTTTATAGGGGGGGAAAGGGGTGCAGCATAAGGTAATTTTACTTCGGAAATTGCATTATAAAGCACCATATGCACCAGCTTTAAAAAACTGTGCAAGGAATTGCAGGGCCCTGAAAAACCACCTGCAGGTTCTGTAGCTTACCCTGACAACATGCACCACCCTCAAGAAGAAAGTCTATAGCACAGAGGATATACCTTTTGCTTTATGGCTCAACCTAGATTTTTGTCGTTTTAACGCTATTTCATGTACTAGACCTCAGCAGATAAATAAAATGCAAACAGGGAGCATCCAGTTCACCATTTCTTAATTATTTCTTTTAAACATTATTTCAAAGGGAGTTTCTGCTTGGAAAATTAGTTCAGAACAGCAACAGACAAACACACACACTGCAAATGCCCTAACGTTATCTGCATATCTCACAGGTATGCAATTAAAACAATAAAGAGTAAAAAAGAGTGTTTCTCCCTCTCACCCAAAAGTGCTGCTCCAGGGGTAGGAGTGGGGGAACTATTTTTGATATTTAAAAAAAAAAGGTAAATTATACATGCTGGACACTGGGACATATACGTACGTACACACAAACACAGTGCAGTGTGTTCTTAAGCAATTCTTTCACCACTTTTCAGTGCATAAACTATTAACACCCCACGGTGCAAACTGCATGGCCATTAGAAAATACAATGCCATTGGGCCTGAAACCTGGACGATTAAACAACAACAAAAAAGAAGTCATTCAAAATTAACCTCTAAATGTGATTGTGTTCTTACTGAAGACCAAGGGTCACTCTTCCCCAGACATTTGTGTGATACCAGAATCCAAGTAATGTTTCCAGTCACACTAGGATTCAGTCGGGCTGAAGTTTTTTGAGTACTTTAATACCATAAACCTATCATCTGCTGTCATCTGTAACAATGCTTCATGACTGTTGCTGACTAACTGGTCAAATTTATTCCTGGTGCAACTCCAGTGACTTAAAAACAAAAGGAGTGGAACCGCACTATGGAAGAGTTTGGTCGGTTGTGTAATATAACATAGCACCATCCAGTTTAATGCCATTTTAAATAACATTTTATCATGACCTCACACATGCAAGTTGCAATCCTGATACAGAAATGACAATGACATGAATGAGTTACCTATCACATTAGTCACACTCTTACCCTTTGAACAAAATAAACCAATTTTGTGGCTGGAATTTATTTCTATATTATGTCAGTCAATTCAAGAAGTACTTCAAGATGCAAGTACAAACAAATAATTGACTTATGTGCTGTGGACAGGAAAACCTGAGCTAGAAATAAGGATTCCCAGCAGGCTTGTATAAACACAGGTTATTAGAAGTCCAAGACTGGTTGCTCTCCTTATTTTAAATAGAAGTATCCTACCTCTACCAAGTATAAATACAATGCAATACAATTCTAATACAAAGGCTCCTCAAATATGAATTTGATATGCATTAACTCACTGTACTCATGCTTACTCATGAGTATTTTCCAGTCACTGTTTTGCCAACAGCTGCCGTAGCACTGAACACTAATTTTCATGTGGTTACTTTTAGGTTTTTGCTTGGCTGTATTATTTTCCTACCAGAAGACCTGAAAGTGCTGATAAGTGGTTTCTTCACTCATACATCATATTAAGGAGCACTTTTGTATAGAAAAAATATATTCTTATATCGGCAACAAGTTTGTTAGTGTAATTATAAATGGCCTTTGTACCACACAGTGTCAAAAATAATATTGATATGTTGCTAATTACAAGAAAAGAGAACATCAAGGTGCACCATAGAGCTTCCTATGACAGGAATGTATATTGTAGATATTCCAGCTCACTTTTAAGACAGTAAATGGCATTTATCATGTTTGTGAAAATGGTCCCACAAGAAAATAAATGTGGTTCCTCCATTCAGTAGAACCTCACTAATATGCACCCACATCAGGGAGACCAGTTACAGCTTATGAATAAGTATGCACACAAAGATTGTATTAAAAAAGTATAGTGTAAAATGCAGTATACTTTTTATTTCCTAAGTGTAGTTCTATCATTCACATTAATATTTCAGAATGCAATCGTAAATGCATCACGAAATCCAGGCAGCATTACATCTCACACATTTGCACTATGTTGCTCTCAGAGAACCTTGGAAGAAAAATCAGTTCTCTTGAGCAGACTGCAAGGTCTTTGGATTAGTGAGGTTCTATTGTAACAGTAAAAATAACATTTCTCTCTGATGCTGACATTTGGGCAGACCCAACCACATACTGGCAGATGGATGACTTGCACTCCACATTTTGTGTTCTTGAAGTGGGACTTAAAAAACCCAAGGTATATCATCTCCCCAGCAACTGCATGTGCTTTATCCCTTTACAATATTTTCCTTTTAGGTGAATAGGGTCCCAAAATTATAGTTTGTTTGTTTTTCTCTGCTGTCATGGTGGCTAGCGCATCTGGAATGCAGTTATAGTCCTAAATGTAAATACAGTACTGGATAAATACTGATGATTACTTTAAAGATGCAGTATCCCTTTTAAAAATGCCTTTTTGTTTCCAAATTTCTAAAAGATAGAGTAATGGGTTTGAATTTCTTTGAGAAAAAAAAGTGAATGTTTTGAGTAATTCTAAGATTTACTTTAAATGGCAAAATTCTGAGATGTTATTTAGAGTAACTCACA
Source organism: Streptopelia decaocto (assembly GCF_964273445.1). Classification (NCBI taxonomy): domain Eukaryota; kingdom Metazoa; phylum Chordata; class Aves; order Columbiformes; family Columbidae; genus Streptopelia; species Streptopelia decaocto. The sequence goes on from NC_138655.1 coordinate 45,287,110, forward strand.
TAAGAGGAAAACCAACTGATAATCTAGTAACCAATATGCAATTAGAATCTTTCCTTATTCATTCATCGTAAGAACGCATCATTTTTAGGCCACAGAAAGACTACAACATCCAGAACCTATTACGTAAGTCTGACCCTTTACATATATTTGGGACTGACAAACTGAGTGGACAGATTAGAGAGACAAATACAAAATATTTGAGTGCGAAACAGGAAGAGAAAACAGTTTTCTAATCACCAGTAGAGAAGTTAATTTCTCCAGACTCTGCTGAGGCCAATGTGATTCCAGTGTTGGTTCCACTAACCCATCGCACATACAAATCATTCTCAAGGAGAAGAGATGATGAGTAGGATTTCAGTTCTGTACGTAGTCCCTGGCAGGCATGTAACAATCCTCTAACAATCTAAATTCCTCCTTTATTTTTTTGGCTAGGTGAACTGACTATATTTTAGCCCTAGATAGTGGAAGTCAATTGAAGAAAACGATCCTGTCAGCAGAAGGACTGCACACTGACTTGGAAGCTACAATGGCTGATATCCCGCACTTGCCTCTACCCCATTCAAAACAGTCACTACTCAGTGTGTTATTCATTCTGCATAGTTACTCCACTTCTTGCAGAGTTATTCTTCCACAGATCTTTAGCCTGCAGCTTGTGTCAGCTACCAAAAAATGGAGAAAAAAATGTGCTGCACTTTGTGCAAATAAATAGAAGCTAGGAATGACATGCATTAATGCCTTTTTTTTTTTTTTCACATAGCAAGAGAGCTCATAGAAGCTTCAGTAACAAGGCTATCTTTTTTTTAAAAAAACCCTACTTCTACAGGTTTCCTCTTCTTCCCAGCAAATGGCGCTCAGGCAGGAATAACTAAATTATGAAAGCACCACATGGAAGAAAAAGAAAAAATCAATCAACTAATTGCAAACCATTAGTGGCCTAACCTGGTCCAATTTCTCTGTTCGTTTGTCCTCCTCTTCCACGCTGATAAGGGATACTGCATCTTTGATCCAGTTCCTACCGTACAACCAGACAAGCTACACACAGTTTGGAAGGCCCTATGCAGTCATCATGACAGAAGGCTCCGCAGCCTTTACACACGATCATGGCTTTCAGCCTGCACGAGCACTTCAGTTCCAGTTCATCGGCGTTGCTGCTGTCAGCAAATTTCTGAACTGGGATCTGCGCGTTCTGGTTCGACAGGCCCGTGGCAGCGGTTGAGCCACTTCCCAACATCCCAATCGATTTCTCAATTGCAGATGCCGCCCTTTTGAAGCTTGTGCTACCGAAGTGTATTGTTGGATAATTTCCACAGAGCTGCTGCTGCTGCTGCTGCTGCTGCGGGTGCTGCGTCTGTATTTTCTGAGCAGCGAGTTGGGTAAAAGGCTTCTGTGGCTCAGAAAGTAAATAGGAAGAGAAATCTGCATTTTTCAATGCAAATGCTTTTAACTGTTCTTTCACTTCGTTCTGATCATAGGAAGCTTGTTTCATGCCCAGTTCGCAGCTGCTGCTTAAACCTTCCTCAAAAGAAACAGGTTCAGATTTTATATTGCTACAGATGCTTGCTGGCTGAGGCCAACTAAGTCTTTTAGTGGTTTCCATGGTAACTGTCAGTTGTTTTTGATCAGAGGGGACTTCGGCATTGGGGTGAGGAGGGGGAGGAGGTGGCACGGGCAGAGGGGGATGGGGGGGATGCACTAATGTTTTACTCTGCAGAGTTTGAGAGGCACTGGCAATGTCATCGCTTTCCTTAATTTGAATATTAGGGGAAAACACACTTCCTAGCCTCAGCGGGTGAGCTGCTGTAGAAATATTCACGTCTCCCAAGCCCTTCTGTTCCAGGTGTCTGCTAAAAGCGAATGCGTTGCAGCCAGGTGGGCCTTTTGAAGTAGTTTGCAACAAAGCTGCCGTAGGAATGGGGCCTCTTGCAGCCATGGACATTTGGTAAAAATGCTGTCTGTGTGAGGTACTAGCTTCTGCGTGAAAGCTGCCATTTTTATCAATGTGAAATAAGCTCTGCTGGAAACTGCATGAAGGCAACGGCCTCTTCTGCTGCTTGATCTCTGGGCTGTGAGCGATTCGACTCTGAATGGCATGTTTGTTCAGCCACTCCTGCTTAAATGGCTGACCATGCCCTAGCTGGTTCATGCTGGAACTGATTACACAAGGAGCCACTTTAACATCTGTGTCCATTGACACCTTCCCGGGCTCACATTTAATTTGAGCGTGTTCCCCTACAGTCCTGGCCATCCTCTTTTTCGGATGGTTTTCACGCTTTCTGACTTGTAGTGGGGCTATGCTACCTGCTGTAAATCCTTTACCATCTGGATTAGGAGAGTTGGAAGGATGTTCAACAAGATTTCTCTCCGATACTGCTGTCTTACATACTGAGGTAGTTTGCAAAGGCAAGGGAAGCCTGTTAATTTCTAGTTTGGCTCCTGATCTGGGCTGCGGCAGCACTTTCTCTAAAGGCAGATTGCCTTGCAGTAACTGTGTCACGAGAGGATTGTTGGCCTCCACTGACGACAAGCGACAGCTAGAGCCTCCGGCACTGCTAACTCGCTTCAGGCTTTCTGTTGTCAGGGACAGGGAGTCATCCATGGAGTCCGCGATGGATGTCTTGGAGGTCTGCGGTGGCTGCGCGCTCGTGGTTATTTCTGCGGTCTGAGCAGGCATTTCAGGTCCTGTAAAATCCTCGGTGTCCATCCTGAAGCACTTGTCAGACTCATTAGTTTCTGATTTAACGGGAACAGCAATGCTCGTCAAAAGACTCCTGGATTGCAGTTCTGACATTTGTGTGTAACTGGAAGGTTCGGTTTTGACATTTTTTAAGCAGTTTTGCTCTGCGTATTCCTTATGCTTACCGGAGTTAAGATGGCTGACCACGGGCTGGTCTGTGCTCATTGCCTCTTCATCATGCCAACAAATTCTATTGTTAGTGTTATACTGATTGGCACAGGCAGCATCTGCTTCATTTTTAAATGCTGAAGGACCTCTTATTTGCTCAGCAAAACCTTGGCTGGGAGTAACCACCTCAATTAATTTATCTTGAGGAGCAAGAGGCACTTCTTGAAGACTTGAACAACCTGCCTGCAAGTTCTTGCTGTCTTGCTTTGCTGTAATGGTGATAAAGCTGGAACTGTGCTCAAGGCTTTCATTAGAGACCACTTCAGGCCTGCTTATTACAGACACCTGAGGACAGGCTATACTTTGTAAGGCAGCTTCTGTCCTTGCAGGTCTGCTTGGCAGGTCAATGCTGTTGTCTGCATTTTCAACAGAAGAAGAAAGTGACAGACTGGAATTCAGATTTGTAGTGTGATCAACAATGACTTTGCAAGGTATAGACCTATTCATGGCAGTTTGTGTAAAGCTCACGGGCTGAGATTTACCAGAGAGATCCATCCGGTTTCGTGCTCCAGAGCTCTTTTCTAAGAGATCGGCATTTAATTTAGTAGCATTATCGTAAGAGCTTATTGTCACCATGTTACCAGTAAACATTGAGATGGGTGGCCTTGCAACAGAATCTGCTACTGCAAGGGCCTCACTGCAACTTAAAGCTGACCTAACGGTAGTGTGAATGGAGACAGTGCTTTGCTCGTTACACCCGGTTATGGCTATCTTATCAGAAGAAAATCTGTTGGTAGTCCCCACTGGGGGGATCAGTACAGAACTACCAGAGAGATGATTTGGCAAATTATTTGCAATAGATGAAGCTGGCACAGTGGCATAATGACTGGAGACTGCGTTATTCGCATTGCTACTTGGTGTCGGCAACCTTTTTTCATCGATGGCATTTGATAAGACCGTATTGTCTATGGAGACCGGTACATTACTTTTATCAATACATTTTGGTCCAATGGTTATGCATGGAGTATCAGCCCCTTGGATGGTTTTCAGCATATTTATATTACAAGCTGAAACTGCTGTGTTTGCACTGTCAACAGACATTAAAACAGAGGATTTATCAACAGAACTTGCAAAAGAAAGTTCTTTAATTGCTCCAGACATAGCAGTGCTGCAAACAGACACAGAGACTGAACTTTTATTATAAAGCACTGGCACACTGTTACTTTCAGTAGAGGTAGATGAAATAATTTTCTCACACAATTGTGGCACAGGTATATTTTCATCAGAACTGTGCACAGACATCTCAGTAGCAGTTTCTGGTAATGTAGCTGTGTTAAGTGACTGCTGCAATAAAGTAGTAGTGTCACGGTGATGAGCAGACTTGTTGCTAGGGGACCTGCAGTTAGGATTAACTATGATGACACCAGTAGAACCTTCAATCTTTGTGTCAGTAGAAGCTGGTATCTCCAGAGATGAGGTACTTTCCTTTGAGCTGAACTGTGACTTCAGTTCTTTATTAGTCTGGAGTAAATGAGCTCTGGCTTGATGTTTTGCAAATAGCTTGGCCTTTGTTTGCTCCTTGATGTGTGCCAGTGTTCTTGTCTTCCCACCTTCGCATGGGGTCCCCATTGCTCCAGAGACGATGCTCGCAGCTGCTGCCACGGCTGCTGCAGCTGCAGCTTCTCTTTGGGCTCTTGCTTGCTGAGCTCTTGCTTTGATATCCGCAAGAGTTCTAGCCCCAGTGTTTCTCCCACTGCTGACTGATGTACTTGGGGAAACTCGAGGTTCTGGTTTAGAAACAGGTTGGCTCTTGATGATAAAAGGTGGTCCAATTTTTGAAAGCTGAATCTAAAGGAAGAAAAAAACCCCATTAATTTTAATGAGATCATCAACCCACTAACATCATCAGCTGTCTCTTAAAGGGTCAGAGAAAGGTAATTAATTACTGTTCAGTGCAGCTGGACAGAAAAATGCTAAAAATTAATTATATTTACACTTCAGTATTTTATCATCCTCCAGCATGAATAACTGACACCTGTATTAGCCTACTCATGTTGATCCTTCTGACAGGAAGAAAGATTGAACTGGATGACAACATGATGCTTATCTGATACAATTTGTCAGACCTGTTTTATCTGTAGTGTATGTAACTGAGATGATCAACAAGCCTAGTGCAATCATACTGTAAAAGAGCTTACGACTATGTACTTGCTGCAAATGTTGTGGTTTTGCTCCTTGGTCTCCAATGACTAAGACATTAGGAACAGCCTGTCTTTCGCTTACATGCCAGACAACAGATCTTGCCTTTAGACTGGATGTAGCAGAACCTCCACTGAGCCTGTTTTTCATGTTACACCACGTAGCACTTTAGAGTAGTGGTATAAATCTGGTGAATCACCAAAGGATACGCCTTTCCCTTCCTCACTTGCAATTGTAAGAGACTCACTTTAGTACACCCCTGGGATACCTCCTACACTACTGCATTTCAAAAATGAAATCCTCAAACCTACAAATATTAAAAATGCAAACATTAAAGTTTTAAATACCTTTAAGCACGACAGTAACCTGTAAAATCACTGGGATTATTAGTATGTCTCCAATTAGGGACATCTGTTTTTAGGATTAGAGATTGAGAGTCCTGGGGCCACTTTATAACCCATATACTCTCTCAGAATACCCAAAGGTTTGCAAAAAATTGCATTTCAATCATTTCAATTTCTTAAAAGTGACACATGTTTACCAGCTGTCCACAGTAATAGGACTTAGTGATTAATGCTGTGACTTCTATATTTGTAGAAAAAGTAGTCATAAGGTATGATGGGATGTGAGAGCCATATAGGAGAATGATTTAGGAGAATTGGGTTTTTCTTTCCTCTTTTAGTAAGAAAGGATAGGACTTTGTTGGTGAGAAGACCCAAGAGCCAAATATTTGTCATACAAAAAACCAAACTAGAATTGATTGTTCAAAATTATTTTTGGAAATGCTTGAAAACTTTTCAGTATTCTCATTCACTTGCTGTAGGCTTCAGGGAGATTCAATTGATAAGACTGTGCAAGACTCAAAGCATCTGATTTTCCATAAGATATCAGTGGAAATCAATAGGAAGATGTTATTGTAATATATAACCATTTATATAACCATACAACTCTGTGCTGGTCTGGAGGGCTGGAATACTTCACTTTTCCGAGCAGTTGAATTTTTGGCTTATAAATAAACACTCATGCCTAATACTGTGAGGCTTCAAAATTTACATGAATATATTAAAGAATATCACAAACTCACAATTCCTTCAAAACATTTTGCTTTCTGTTTCAAGTAGCAACTTTTTCAATTTCCACTTTGCATCATCAGAAATGCTAAAGCTCTAAGCGCTTGATTATTTTTATTATTATAGTCATGACCTTTCTTTATTCCCTAGTGATTTATTTTCCTTGTGCTTAGAGTATGATTAGAATTTATTAGGGTAGATAGAAACTTTCTAAATATGAAAGAATATCACTAAACTCAGAATGGGCTAACTTCCAATTGCATCACTGCTCATAAAAATAAATTAATTGAAATATGCTGCTGCACTAGTGATTAAAACAGTTAGCCTATTTGCCCTCCTGGCCATATTAACAATGTTCAGTGATTGCAGTAGTTAAAAATAAATGCAGAAAAGGGCATTTCTGAATAATCACAAACTAGTATTGCAAAGTCAATGGCTTAAGTTCAGCAAATTGGATCTAAAACTCAGCTGATGTCATCATGTACCAAATTGAAAGGGTCAAAACGCTGAGCCTATATATAACTAAATCTATAGATCTGTTAGGAAAAAAAGAGCTTCCAACTGGAATTTACTTTCTTACATAGCAAAATGATACACATAAAAATGTCTGCTTAGCTAGTGTATCTTTTCAGCTTTTGCTTTGCCATTTACAAAGATATCTATACATCTATCAATTAGGTGCTTCCCCCCATAGCCAGGTCTCTGTTTCCAATTAATTCTACAGGAAAATCTCCTACTTCAGTCTACCCCAAGCCCTGGGCTTGCAAAAGGATCTCCAACTATTATGACTCTAGGTTTTCTTGCTGGATTAAGGCACTGGTTGTTTTTTCTTAATATTAGTTGTGGTAACATTTATTATTCATGCTTGCCAGAGAAGTCATCCGCAGGCAAACATGTGGATAATACAGTTGGGCAATTAGAAAAACAAGTAGCTCTGTGTAATGATGGGGAAGCTCTTGGATTAGATTAAGCCACAGATCCTGGAAAACCTTCCCTCACACAATAGCAATTTTGTAGCAAAGGCGCTGATTGAACACCTGTAGGTATATTTACATCAGAAGTAATTTGGCATGGTAGGAATGTAGTAGTGAAGCAAAGCCATCAGTACCAACACCCCTCACCAACACCCACAAAAATTACACCATGCACTGTGTCTGCATGCAATCAGTAGGAGGCAGATAATAAGGCTTTAGTTTCCAAGTCAGCCTGTTTATTCATTACTTTACCTTAAGGGGTGGAACTCGGGGTTCTTCTCTGGGTGGCTGATCTTTTTCAGATGGACTCGTTGATGAAGCACTACGGTTAGACTGATCCTCATCTATTCTAGCTCTCTTCTCTTTGCAGATTCCAAAACTGTGCTGTTCTGCTGTCTTCCTCTTTGGGGTCTCTGGGTCTCTACTTTCATTCCTCACTTCAGGTGATTTTGTGAGTTCCAATGACTTGGAAGAGTGTGAACTCTCTAGACGGCTTTGGGTGCTGCCTGTTAGCTTGTGAGATTTACTTCTGCACACTTCAGAGAATGCAGCTTTCTCTAGAGATGAGGTATATAGTTTATCATGTGGCTTTGATGGAAGCAATTCGATATTTTTGCCAACTGACCCTTCTGATAAGACAGCTACCTCTGATGGCAAGACCGTGCCTTTCTTGTCACCTCTTTGCTGAACACTGTGATTTTTAATTTTGATCACCTCTGGAGGAGAGTGTTCTGGGATAGATGCAGTGTAGGATTTCTCATTTTCAGAATGTGACTTACATGGCTGATGAGTGAGATTTTTGCTTTGGGGCTCTTCCAACACTGAAGCATCAGGTATAATTGTTAGTGGAGGAACTTTCAAATTTTCAGGGGCACTCTGAAGCTGCTTTGGCTGAACAACAAGATTCTCTTCTTGAACCACTTTAGGAATGGCAGAACTTTCTTCTTTCAAAGTGAGAAGGGAGTCTTCCAACAAACATGGTGATCTCCTTTGTTGCAAAATAAGTCTTTCATTGCTTGAGGAATTAGAAACTGGAGATGTCTCTGATGGAAGAGGCAAACTATTTGCCATGGATGTTTCAGAAGTTAGAAGAACAGAAGATACTGAAGATGTTTCTGATGTTAAAGGCAAATCAGACATTGGAGATGTTTCTGATGTTAAGGGTAAATTAGAAGCTGGTGATGCCTCTGATGTTAAAGGTAAATTGGACATCAGAGATGCTTCTGAGGTTACAGGTGAGGTGGACATTGGAGAGATTTCCGACATTAAAGGTGTGTGCAAGTTTTCATCACTGGCCTTTTGCTGAATATCACCTTCAATGTTTTCAGTACTGGACACTTCAGATGAGCAAGCTGTTTCAAGAGATGCTGGAGTACAGGGTTCTTCTGAAGTTGACTGAGTGTCTCCTCCAGGAGAGGCAATACTAACACATGGTCCTTCTGGACTCACAGAGGAAAAGGAAGTTTCAGAAATACAAACGTTCTCAGATAACTGTTCCTCAGGGTCACTTTGAAGCTCCATATCCACCGCAATGCCTCCACCAGTGAATAAGGAGCCTTCCAGAGCAGCATTTTGCATTTCTGGTGCAATTAGCTCTTTTGCAGACTCAGGATCCTTCTCTGCTGTATCACTGACAGAGTTTGTGGATGAAGCTGATCGTGCTGGTGATACGCAGTCCTCCAGCTGATCTATCACAACTGACATCTCCTCCTGAGGGCATTCTGTCTTCAACTCCACTTTAATTTCACTAGGAGATACAGTATCAGTTACATCATTCATCATGACACAGGACTCAGTGCTGTCTGCAAGCTGCACTGCCTCTGTGTCTTCATTTGTGCCAGCTGGACTTACTGACTCCTCAGAAAACTCATGTTCTGTTTTATGGTTCTCCTCTTGGCATTCACAAATACTGGTCTCAACCTCTTCAGCAATCTCCTCCTGAATGATTGATTCTTCAGGTATCAGTATATCCTCTGAGTCTGCCATTACATCCTTGGCAGGAACCTGTTCCATATTACAAAGAGGAGGACAACAATCTTTCTCTGGTGCAGGTGGAACTTTAGCGCCTTTCTCTTCTTGGTCCTCAAAGGTTGCTTGCTTAGAAGGACCAGGAGTGCTGGAAGACCCACACAAAGAATTGCTTTCATCTTCATCATTGTTCTGCACTGCAGTGAGTTTCATTGATTCCCCTCTTGACATTCCCAACCTAAATAAAAACACAAATTAAAAAGATCTTTTTATCACAGACATGATAAATGAATAGGATCGTCTTCCTTGCCCACATCTTCTGTTTACAAAAAGGACATATTTTCCAGTTTAAAATAGTGCTTTGATTAAGTGGTGTCTGACTAATTTGTATGATTGCATATATAGTTTTATATATTTTGGTAAACTAACTACTCAGATTTTCCTACGGGGTTAAGAAATATAAATATTTTAAAACCACGTAATCTATTATTCATTATTTAACTATTTGGCACTCCAATGAAACAAAAAAGCAAGCTAACAGATTCATCACTACTCATACTCTGTTTAAATTTCTGTGTTTTTTTTTAATACCAGCACAGCACTGCAATACTAATACAGCATTCATTACAGAGGAATAGCACAACTATATCTTCTTCTATCAGTGACAGTTCTAAAGAAAATCCCCTTTTTGCTCCTACACCTGCATTTAGCGTTAACACATCCAGCAACATGGCTTAAACACTGCATTTAAAGAAAAAGCTGCACCTAAAACTAATAAGGCAAAGCAGGGATTTCAGTTTTGTAATTTGACAGTCATTTCAAATTTATGATGAAAATAAAAATAACTCCACTTCAGCCTCATTTTACAACTCAAGAGTCAATTATAAAGATCTCACTTGACAGCTTGTGTGTTTTTGCTCCATTCTTTCAGCAAACTAAATACTTCATTTCACATAAAAACTATACTAAATAAACAGATCTATGTATTTACTATTCACTTGATTTCACTACAATTAAAAAGAAGTTTAACAGTCTTAAGGAGCTAAAAAGACACATATTTATCATCTATGTATTCAGTCTTAGGGCTGAGGTGCAAAGGAGCCACTCCTATGTATACTTCTCTTCTGAAGATTTTCTTATATTTGGTCTTGAAAATATTAGTTTAAAAAAAAAAAGCCCAAGGCTGGAAAAGAAGGTTATTTTTAAAAAATATATGTGCTCTGACATCCTAATGTCTTTCTAAGGACAGTTGAGGTACAAGTGTTCAGCATCTTTAGTAAGATTTTCCAAGCAGACTTTGTGCCTCAGCAATTCTGTAATAGTAGAAAACACACAAAAGCTTCATTGAACACCTTAAAAGAAATTTCATGGTCTTAAGGATCTTCTAATCTAATTAATATAAGTTTGATCTCTGTTTTCATTTTAATGAGAAAACAAAGAATAATATGAAAATGAGCAAGCAAAAAAGATACTCAGAAATTATGGAAGCAAGACAACTTGTCAATGTGCAGCCAGAAGACACAGAGATCACAAAGCTCCATGTATATGAAGTACAGCATAAACATGTAAAAAACAAAATCTGTTGTTCTGCTTTTTAAAAATACTGATCAGATGCATTGCAGTGATAGCTGTAAACACTAAAAGAAATAAAACAGCCTGGAAATGGTCCCCAAAAAATCACTATCAGGGTAACTATGAATATCGACTGCTACTAGTCAATTAATATGCACAAAGTCTCCCTATGCCATCAATATGCTGAGGAAGGATCCTCTACAGAGCAATTCGGAACTACAAATTTACATCTCCCACACTGAATGCATTTCAGAGGGTGTGTCTTCTATATAGACTACAGGTTCCCTATATAGTCTAAGTTTAGGTTATACATTTAGATGTGTAAATTTACCTAGGTTTAGGTGAGTAACTTCCTTCCTCTAAAATTCCTTGTGTAAATAAGCAAAAGTTATCTCAGGAAAACGAAGAGGGCAAAGAAATCCACTGCATCCCTGGAAACTAAATCAGAAGTCTATTTTCTCTAGCTGGCTCTCATGAGAAAAAGATATTGCCTGATAGTTATCTTTATGGAATGAAAATCAGCAAAGGAATGAAGGACAGGATAAAGGCGAATGCAACTGTCACATGGATACTACACAAATACACATAATTATAGCAATGCATTGAAGAGGAAGAAGTGAAAGGAAAAATAAGATAATGTAGGATTAAGGCCAGCAGAACACGTATTGAATATTAATCAGTTTTTTGCAGTATTGGAAATACCACTATATTGAATAAGATGCTGCAGTAAAGAAAAAGGCCTTCAAAAGAAGAAGGCTCAAGATCAGCATGTTTAAGGCAATCTCAGATTGCAAGATAAAGAGCTGATCTGTCTTCTTCTTTAGAGAAACAGACACCCAAAGTTTGCAAAACAGCACAAAAATATGAGAACAGCAGCAAACAGCCATCAGTGAAAGTGCTGATAAGGACAGGATTCAACTGATAAAGTATGGGTAGTCAGTCATCAAATAAAAAACAACCCAAACAGCTACTCAAGGATATATGGATGCTGATATTCCAGTGTTGTGATAAGTAGTACTGAGGAAAAAATAATTAAAAAAAAATTAAAAAAAATCAGCAATATCATTTAGAAGAGGTCTAACTCAAAATTAAAGCTTTGATTTAGTGAGCTGGCAGTACTATCCTGACACGTAACTCTCTCAAGTGTGGGAAAAGAAATAATACATTAAGGCAATAGGGTATAACCCTTGCAGTCCTAGGGCAACAAGCCAGAAGAATGTGAATTTCTGGCAACGGTCATCAGCTGATCCTGGATAAATGACTGCAGAATGAAGTTTTTGGTTTTTTTTAAGGAAGTCAAAGAGAAGAAAAATGAACAACCATGAGGAAGTGGAAAAAGAACAAAAATGGTTGGAAGTAAACTACAGCTGACAGTCCCATGATAAACAGCCTGGGTTACAGGTAAGAGCAAACACAAGAAACATAAGGGGTAGAGCAGACATGGAAGAAACACTCTAAAGTCTTTAAATGCCATGAACTGGGGAGTATATAAAAATCTTTACAAAGATTCTGCATCTATTAATGGTCCTTCTCTAACTATAAGATGAAACTTGAATTTATTTATGGAATAATAGAAGATCAAATTAGCTGAAGCCAGAGCAAAAATGCTACATTGACTGTAAAGTGAGAAAAACTGTAAGAGAGATCCATTTTGCAGACAGCACATGTGAGAAATAGCTCAGGATGCTTTCAAAATCTGCTACTTCAATTGAATAAGCACAGCTCGAAAGAGACTCAAAGCAAGTTTAAAAACCAAAGTGAAAAAGGTGAGAGAACTTACAGAAGGTGGAAACTGTAGTAAAAGCTACCACTCAGTCAGTAAACAATGAACAATAGTACTTAAATATGGCCAAGTAGCAAAGTAGTAGAATCTGCCTACATAACAGACAGGGAGAAGAATACAAGTGAAACAATTCAAGCTGGGGAAAGGGCAGGGGGGACCAGATTCAATACTGTAGTAAAAATGGAAATTATGTGCAATATGACATTTTGCATAACAATGTTGATGTCAGGAACCTATCAACCCAAATGACACGTATCACTGCAGACTGAGTAATTATCTGCCAACCATTATAGTGTCCAGCATTCAGCTAGCACGGCAGGACTGCTGGCTCTGTAAAATCGTGAGTATCACTCTCCATGCATGTGACAGTCATTTGTGACTGAGGAACAGGCTTCAGCTGGAGTGAGGTGCTCACACTTTGCTGGTACTAAATTAGTACTTCTTGTGGAAGGTCCTGTGCTGATACCTTCCACAGCCCTCTCCTTCATGAAGAGCTGGTAACTGACTCTTCTCTTGATATGCATAATGAAAAGCCATTATGTTCCTTATCTAAAAACCTAATTAATGTTTTTTTGGTATGAAAGGGATCAACATCTGGACTACACTGAAGTCTCAAAGCTGTTAAGTAAGAAATTAGGCACTTGACAATAAGAAAGTCTGTTGTATTAAGACCCTAGAATTTCCATTATAAGCAAAGATAAAGTGGTGCAGAAATAGTATTCCTTCTGGGAGAGAGCACGTAGCAAGGATGTGCAAAATAAAATGGATCTGTCCATTTCCTGACATATTTTCACTACATTTCCCAGGGGTCCAAGGCAGTGGGTTGTGATAAGTAGCATTGTTACTGCACAAACATTTTAGTTAACGCTTTAATCTTTAATCACTTACATGAAGGGTTCCCTGTGCCCTGGATTTCCTAAGTAAAAACCATATAACAACAAAACTACGACATCTTATGTGATGATGGTTCCCTGGGCACATTTTTCTCTGCTAAGTGTTATGCATAAATTACATTAAAACATGCTTAAAAATGAAAAAAAAAAAATCAGGAACTTTTAAATAATTATACTTTATAATAATTAATACTTTTAATACTTAACATTTAAAAAAAGATATTTCATTCTAAGTATTGACCAATTAACATTTTAAAGCAATTTTTAAAAGGAAGATTATTGAATTTTAAAAAGATGTGAATATCCTTAAAATGTTTATTTTTTTTTAATAACAGAACAACTTAATCTTCAGCTGTTGCAGAATGCCATCTCTGTATCATCCTTAATGAAACTGTACTGACTTACTCCAGTCGTGTACCTGGAGAGATACTATCTAACTCATTTTAGTCAGTTAAGGGTATTTATTTATTCTTTGCATCTCACTTCTAAAATTAGACTAGTCGTTGTTACTTTCATTTTTCTGTAGCCAATATTCTACTATGTCATATATTCTACTCCAGCAAAGGGCCATCTCAGTCAAACAACAAAAACCACTATTTGATTTTAGAAACTTTGCAACTAGTTTAGAAAAAAAATAAAATCAATAAAAACGTACTACAGCAATATCTCTACTGGTCTCCTAGTCTGCAGAAGCTGTATTTATATTTTGCAGGAGGGGAGAATTGTCCTAATGCTGTCTTTTAAAAGATAATTAGAAAACAGTCACATGCTTAGGCCTTGTGTCTTAAGCTTTCCTTGGAATGAATTTTTATGGATGAGTTATGAACCTTTAAAAATGCAATTGTAATGCAAGTGCAGACACAGTACTGTAACTCCATCCACAACTTCTTATACTGGGGAATGACTGCCTTTGATAACTGCTTTATTAAGTTTTACAGCATATGACTGTGCTATGTGAAGCAGAGAATTATATTTTCATTTCCTCCTAAAAGAAAATGAAAAAAATGCTTTTATTTGCTTCAGTACTTACTTTTCACCATAAAACCTTTCAAAGAATTTTTCTTTCCACGGTTCTGTTTTCTTTTCCTTTTCAATCTCTTGTCTGATGCGCAACTGCATTTCTGGTGTAAATTCTCCTAAAAAACAAATACTAACATATTGAATAAAAGTTGTCAAGGATTAGCTTAATATGGGTAATTATAAATTACAGATACAAACACAACATGCAGTGATTTCTGTAACAGTCATCCAGCAATTCCATATGAAAATAATGAAAAACAAAAGTGTGACACAGAAAGATTTAATTTACCATATAACATTAGTATTTCAAAAGTATATTGGTGGGATTTAGTTGCATTCATTTATGTTTCCCAGGCTGGCAGTGATGAAAATGCTTGGGTTTTTTATATACTGTCAAAATAAGCTGCCACAGCAAGCTGTAAAACTGAACACTAAATTCAAAATGGAATCAGCAATTTTTCTTTTGCTGAATTACTGGTGTATTACACTTTCTATTCTAAAAGTATTTCTCAAATGTAGAATTGGAGACATTCTTCATAAAAACAATTAACCTTTGGTAAATCCGAGATCAAGTTGAGTTACCTTCTGCCAATCGCTGTTTCCACCCTTGTGCTGCATATGCGAAGAATTCATTATTTAGAGCAGAACTACTGAGGCGCAAAACTCCATCACTTCCCATCTAGAAAATAAGCCAATGGTAGCAGAAGACAGTGTCAGAAATAGCGTCAGCTAAGATTACATAAAAATAGAGTTTCAATTAAGGGAAAAGGGGAGGGATAGGGAGTGGGAATAACAAAGAAAATTACCTACTACTACTAAAATGGCATTTTCATTATAGCTGTTACTGTAAATGCAAGTGGGCTAATCCAGCATCAGTGTGCTCTCTTCAGTACCAATCAGTCCTCAGTATTAACAGCAACTCAGTTTACAACTGATGTGTTCTAATCAAAGCCCTTTATCTTGCACCTATGTCTAGAGCTATTGTATACAGTTGAAAATCAAGATCATTATTGTGCTTGTGCGTCTGCCTGTAATAAGGTACAAACCAAATTAATTAAATGTAATGAAGACAGTAACTTTGCTATGTTTCTAAGTAAACCTAATATTCATGTCAGCTAATGTGAGGTACTGACAGAAGAGTGGATGGCAAATATCCTTAACAAAATAAGTGATGTAAACTCAGCACTAAAACCAAAACCAGCTATACACATAACTTTATAGACATCAACAGCAAAAACTGTGGAAGAACATTGTAAGTATTTTTACTTTATACATCTGTCAAACATTCAATGATAAAACACCGTTAAAAATCTTAATCACAATATTTTCTCCAATAACTTTTAAAGCAATCCAACTATGGAACTTTCTTTTACCATAAAACCTCATGCTTATTTTCAGGCTGTGAAAACATGTCTGAGTATTGAAGGAATTCTAATAACAGAAAAAAGTACTTGTATAAAACAAATCAGCAGTGGGTATCACCTCTGGCGTAATAAATAAAGAGACAATAAAAACAAATTAGCAAATAAAGACAGAAAGAGAGGAAACAGCAGAAAAGTTAACACTGCTAGAACACTCTCACTATAGTTCATTCTACATCCTTTAAGACAACTAAGAGATAAATGTTTGGCACCATTTGTGATCTAGCAGTAAAAAACAGCACATTTTCCAGTCTATTAGCACATGTTTTAGCTATGTAGTACCCCCTAATTCTCACTGCTTGTTTCAAACTGGAGCCATGAACAAGCAGATGTGTCAGAAACATTAAATGATTTTTCGCTGTATCTCCCTCGTGGAGCCCCATATTTCACTGGTAATATTGGCCCTGCTTTCAGAACAGCCTTTGCTAATTTACTGATTGCCAAGCTGACATCCTGTCCCACAGTAATCTCATGGCAGTAAATCAGAAAAATGTGAAGTAGTAAAAAAAGAAATAGAGTGATAAGAATGGACTCTGAAAAGCAGGCAATGCTAAAGGCATTTGATCACAGCAAGGAAAGAGTATGTGCATGGTACTGGGTTTCCTCAGCATATGAGCCTACGGTACTGCTGCCTGTGGTTTCCTGCTACATGGCATTATTTTGCCAACAAATCATAGGATTTGCATTCAAGCAGAGTGGATGTGCAATGCTTCTACACTTCTTGTGATGTGGGTTGTGGAACACATGCATATTAATTACAGGTAGGCTATGACTAATGGTGAAACTGGAGAAAAACTGGAAAGAAACAGTGAAATGTGCTGCATAAGCAGCAAGAAAATAAAATCAGTGAGACAAGAGAAAGGCCATAAAGAGCACGTACTTATTGTATAAATCAAACTGGTATGACAAATTATCTTCTTTCTGCACAAATGAACTGTTCCAGAAATATTTAAATTCCAGAATTAATGTATTAAAGTGGGATTTTTAGATACCAGTGCCTCCTGCACCTGAACAAACAAACCAGTGTATGGTCTAAAACAGCACTTACTCAATTCACTAAAAAGGTAAGATGAGAAGTTACAAAGAAAAGAATCAGAGGTTACTAAATAAACAACTTTTTTTCCTCAAAGAAAGGTGCTGAAGCTACCTTCATTTTCAACATAGAAGGAGATTAAATAATAACACCTACTTGTGTCAACATAGGTGCTACTCCACACTTCAGTAAATTCAAGATTTTGTCCCTAAGCCTGACAGTGTTTTGCAGGAGAGAGTAATACAGACATGAAACTGTTATTATAATATTTAACCTCATTTAACTGCAGGCTGTCTCTGAAAGGCATGGTCCTCCTGAAGCTCCATTGCTCAGCTGATGGCAAACTGTGTAGCCGTATCACTAGCCAGATCGACAAATGTTACATGAACAACAATCCACTACTAAATCATCAAGATGATCCAACTTATCCTAAGGTCACATGATTGTTAGATCTCATGCGAAGCTGGAATGTACCACAAGAGGCGGAAAAAGAATGTCACTTTTCAGCAGCAATCCACTTTCAGATTGCATTAAACATAATATGAAACTGTAGCCAAGTGCGATTGAGCTATTTCACTAGGCTGCATAAATCAAGAGCATTATAAAGAATGCCACGTTATATTACCACATGAATACAAGAAGAGCAGTATTAGCTTTGTTGTAAGCCTGTTGTTGTAAGAACATGACAAAAGCAAGCTTTGTAGGAAGAATTACTGCATCTTTTATTTTATTGGCTAATAATCTTGGAAAAAAAAAGTGCCAAGTTTTTGGGTGCACAGTTTCTTATAAGGTGTGAAAAAGAAACTGCAAACCCCAAGCTAAATGCTAGAAAGAGGTTCAACCAAATTCAAATGTTAACTAGTCCACCTGAGAGAAAAATCATAGGCTGGAACTTCAGAAGAGAAAGCAAATGTAAGCAAAGTCACAGGTAAAGTTCATTAGTTCTTGTGGACCAGAAAATACGCCAAATAGTAAGTACCTGTGGAAAAAAAAAAAGGGGGGGGAAAAAAACCCCAGAAGAATAGCAGAAAGGGAGAATGAGAAGATTGCAGTAGGTTACCTAAGAAGAAAAATTAATATAGGTCAACTAGCAGTGGAACAACAGATCATTTGTGGACTTCATCAGAAAACAGATGCATGCTGCACTGACCACTTTAGATATTAATTGTAAAAGCTTAAAAGTATTATGGACTTACGTTCACAAGATCAAAACTATGATGTTAAAAATTCTTAGGTTAAGAAAAGTAAGAAGAACAAATGCAAGAAGTCACTGCTGACTTCGTGATAGTCATTGCTTTTGATGAACTAGCAGAGGACCTTTCCTGAGATATGTGTTCAGGGGACCACACAACTCAAAAGATTTAAGTAGCTGGAACAGCTGAAATGTAACCAGAAGAGCACATAATGATACAGAAGGTGGAAACACACTAATGAATGAAAGGTGAAGCTGCCAGTGATCTATTTTAACATATGAAAGAATAATTTCAGGCTAAAACACTATGGAGGGATGCATAAAAGTAGTCAGCATTATCTAGACTTGGTACACATAATTCCAAGTAACAGATACCAATGGAAAAAATGCGGGAAATAAAGAGTTGGCCAGAGCCAGTGACTAAAGCCGAACTTGCCGAGAATTTTGAGATCAAAGAAAACCTGTGCTGGGAAGGGAACAGGAAGAATTTATTCTCTCAGTTAAAGCTCAAAGAGAAAAAGATGAGGACAAAAAAGCTAAAGGAACTCATAATGGCAAAAAAACTGAAGTGAATGAGACAGAAATTTTCAAAATGTTTTAAGAAGAAAAAAATACTAAGCAGAAAGCAGATCTACTTCCAAATGAGGAAAACAAACCAAACTAAACTAACAAGAGGTTCAATTGTTTAGCTATTGTTGATTCATTTAAAGATTTCTACAAAGGGAAAAATAGTTTGAACAAGTTAGGACAGACACAAAATGTGCAAGTTTACATCTAGATGTTCTGAAAGAGTCTATGAGAAACAACACCACTAACAAAGATGTTTTAGTCCTTTTCTCAATAGCCTAGTCATGTGAAATCAGGCTGACATTTGTTCTGCTCTGTTAAACTTGGAAGGACTAAGAGGTCTTCCTCCTACAACATGAGCTAGCAACCTCTCCTGAAATCTTCATTTCTTACCTCACCCACAAAACACAGTTTCACCCAAGTAAAAAAGTTAAAGCAGAAATTGAATATTCTGAAGCTGAAGAGTGTATTTACTTCTTTATGCTCTGATGACAGAGACAGTGCAATTAACCACTAGGTCTAAATTAGAATTTGAAGAAACATGCCAATAAAGCAGTTCTTAAATACACTATTAATTTTTATGGTATTTTAAAAAAGCTGTCCACCAGACACAGTGTGTTAATGAGCTGGAACAACAAACATTTCTTGGAAAGTTTATGTTGTATTCTGTTGAGCTTTAAATTTCTGTTTTTCTGATTAAGCACAATGGTAGAATTATGTTTTCTAATTACTACTTCTGTGCAGAATTCACAATGGCTTTTAAAAGTTGTTCTTTTTATTAAAAGCAAACAAAACAACCACCCATCCCCAAAACATATCTGCTAAAACCCAACATCTATTTGCATTACAAAGCAAATGTCAAACACTCTTATCAAAAGGAACTGAGTAATCATTCTATGAGCAACTACTCCAATTATTTTCCTCCAAGTTCCACTGAAAATTCGCTTCTGACAATAAGGCAGGGATTATTTTTGTAGCTCAACCTGAAAAGGCACACTGGTGGTTTAGTAGGGATACAGCAAGTACTGCATAGGTGTGAACTGGTAGGATATCTGATCTTGACTAGAATGTTCAAAGACAAGGAATAAGCAAATCTATTATTTCTTTCTTTCAAATGACTCAAGATTCTCCTAATGTATTTAAACTACTAATGATCCACTACATATAGTTCATTTGTCGTATTATGTATTTCTTACATGAAATTTATGTGTGAATATCACACCATTTGACCATTATACGTCACAATACAAAAACAAGCAAATCAATGAGAGAAGTGAAGATGCATCCAAATAAAGTGTTCAGTACCACTTAAGTAATTATATACTTCCTACAAACTGCTACTAACCCTCTTTTGTGCTTTTATATTTTACTTTGGGGGAAACACAGCCCTATAATTCACACACTTTCCCAAATATAAGTAAAAGAAATTATGTGCAAAAGATGAGAAAATATTAAATATTTTTTGATGCTTTTGCATTAAAGTCTGCAAAATATTTAACCCCCCCCCCAAAAAAAAAATTTAGCCGCATTTATATCACACACAGGAAAAATTACATTTTATTTATGTATGTGGGGAGACATAACTGCCATTTTGTAACATGGAACAAATGTGATTCTCCAGTACTGGGCACAAGCATCAAACTGATCTGTGATGCATGTACAGTGCAAATGTAGCATCTGGAGATGCAGCAACCTGAGCAGCTGACTTTCTGAAAGCAAACACTTTGGAGAGCTGGCTAGACAACACCATCGGCCTGGCTCATTTTACTCTTGACAACCACAGAGCAAAAGTTCACATGTGACAGGGAAGAGACCAGTGTCTGTATTTCACCCCCAAAATCTCTAACACTAAGGGGAATTCACTCCAAGAAACAGAAATAAACACTTAATTTAGGTGCTCTGCATCATCACTCTGGAAGAGCTCCTCTGTTTCCACTAACAGTAAAGGAAGCATAAAGAAGATCAGACTCCTAAGCAGGGCCTCCACATTTGCTACCCAAGCCAGTCAGCAGGAAACACACCCTCACAATCTAAATCCAAAGAGAATATCAACAGCTATGTCTGTAGCACACCAGATGCTCTCTTGCTCCACAAAATCCCCAAAGGATTAAAAACTGCTATCAAATCCACTAAAAAGTGATAGTAAGCTTTAGAAGACATTACAACAACACAGTGCATGTCTCATGTCTCAATATCCACAAGCTTCTACCAATTGAACAGTCTGAATACAGACTACTGTAAACCAGGTGACTACTTTGGAACACACACTTTAGTAACTAATTTTTGTGCTTTTCTTACACATCCATTACACCGGGTAGGCCAACCATGTCCAAATTCATGTTTGTTGGTCCTATAAACTTCCACCACTTCCTACTAGCTCTTATGGAAGTCTGAGGCATTAATTGCTCCTTCATGCCACATTGGTTTTGGCAGCAAAATACAGATTTCATGGTGCTTAACACCCAGCTTGGTGGTTCATGTTGTAACAGGAGTGAACTGCCTTCTTGTTTAAAGTCCTTACTTTTTTAAAATAGGCTACCAACTCAGATTACTTTAGCCACCCAAACACAGATGTAAACAATAACTATTTATGACTACCAACTACCTTAATAGAAAACACTGACCCTAGCCCTGAGATTTTTTTCAAGGCTTGTGAAGCAGTAAGTGGAATGGAAGACAAAGTGCAAAAAGAAGTTTGGCCCATTGTGCTGGTTTTGGCTGGGACAGAGTTAATTTTAACTAGTATGGGGCTATGTTTTCAATTTGTGCTGGAAACAGTGTTGATAACACAGGGATGTTTTCGTTATTGCTGAGCAGTACTTACACTGCACCAAGGCCTTTTCTGCTCCTCACATCAGCCTGCCAGTGAGTAGGCAGGGGGCACACAAGAATTTGGGTAAGGATGCAGCTGGGACTGCTGACTCCAACTGATCAAAGGGATATACCACACTGTATGATGTCATGCTCAGTATATAAAGCTGGGGGAGGAAAAAGGAAGGAGAGGATGTTGGCAGTGATGGCATTCATCTTCCCAAGTAGTCACTAGGCGTGATGGAGCCTGACTTTCCTGGAGATGGCTGAACACCTTCCTGCTGATGGGAAGTGGTGAATGAATTCCTTGCTTTGCTTTGCTTTGCTTGCCTGTGTGGCTTTTGCTTTACCTATTAAACTGTCTTTTATATCAGCCCATGAGTTTTCTTACTTTTGCCCTTCTGATTCTCTCCTCCATCCTATCAGGGAGGAGTGAGTGAGCGGCTGGGTGGTGCTCAGTTGCCAGGTATGGTTAAACCATGACACCAATTCACAAGCAAGTCCCCAGGTAACACTGTTAATATCTGTGTACACCACCAAAGCTGGATGCTTGCCACCTGGATCAGTGGCTTTATGCTACTACTTGCAGTGCTTTTGGGATTGTTTGAGGGGAGAAGTAGAAGGCGTGACTGCTAGCAATCATAATGAAAACAATATCCAAACCCATACTTCACAAACTATCATTTAATAACAAAGATGAGTATTTGCTGTTAATGATTTCTGCAGTGTTAGTGCCAAAGGCACACAAGCCTAGACCCTATGGCTCTATACAAATGTAACTTTAAAAGTAATGGAGGGTGGTGGCATTCCTGGCCAGAATTCAGCTTAAGACTGAAACAACTAATGTAGATATCTAGATGTGGGCTAGGTTTCCAATCTCCTGTTACAGTCAGTGGAGGTCTGTCTGATGTAGTCAATAAAGCCTAGAGGACTATTCAGATGACCAGCAAGTCAGCATCTACAGTGAGACATATAGCTCTCCAGGCTCTTTGTTCATGTATGCACTTGATCTGCATTATCTGTAATGGGAGTTTAAACACTTAGCATGCTTGCAAACATACAAATTAAGATGTCTTCATTTGGAAGTGAATCCTACTCTCCTCTGTGTTGAACAGCTCAGAAACTGGATATAGGAAAGCTACAGAGAGGGAACACACTGCAATAACAGAAAAGTGCAACAAGAAAAGCACTGATCAAGTTAATTCCTGTTAATGCCTAGAAAGCACAATGTAAAAGAGGAAGCAATGCATTTCTAAATGCCATCTACCTCATCATTAACTGCTAAAAACTTTAAAAAGACACTCTTTGTCACACTGAGTAGAACTAGATACAAGCTCTGTGGATAGATTTAGACAAAATGTTCCAAGTATAAGCAGCTGCATATATGCTCCTGCGCATTGACACAATGGACTATTGCTTCTACCAAGCACAAGAAGACATGAATGAAGTCAGGGAAGGGAACCAGGAGACCTGCTAGGTTAAACAGAGAACTGCTAGACAAACTCAAGTGGAAGAGGAGAGCTTACAGATCATGGAAGGAGGGGCTGGCCACTTGGGAAGGATATAAGGCTGTTGTCAGAGGATATAGGGAGGCAACTAGCAAAGCTAAGGCCTCCTTAGAATTAAACCTTTGCAAGAGGGGTCAAGGACAACAGAAAGAGCTTTTTCAAATACATAGCAGATAAAACTAACACTAGAGGCAATGTAGGTCCACTGATAAATGAGGTGGGTGCCCTGGTGACAGAAGATACAGAGAAAGCAGAGTTACTGAATGTGTTCTTTGTCTCTGTGTACTCTGCTGGAGGCTGTCCTGAGGAGCCCCGTACCACTGAGGCCCCAGAGGAAATCAGGACAATGGAGGAGTTTGCCTTGGTTGATGAGGACTGGGTTAGGGCGCAATTAAGCAACCTGGATATCCACAAATCCATGGGTCCAGATGGGACGCACCCGTGGGTGCTGAGGGAACTGGCTGAAGTAATTTCTCTCCATCATCTTTCCTATGTCGTGGGAAATGAGAGAGGTGCCTGAGGACTGGAGGAAAGCAAATGTAACTCCAGTCTTCAAAAAGGGTAAGAAGGAGGACCCAGGTAACTATAAACTGGTTAGACTCACCTCCATTCCTGGAAAGGTGATGGAACAACTTCCCTTTGGTGCCACCTCAAGGCATATCAAGGATAAGAGGGTCATTAGGGGCAGTCAACATGGCTTCACCAAAGGGAAGTCGTGCTTGACCAACCTCATAGCCTTTTATGAGGACATGACAAGGTGGAGAGATGATGGCAAAGCAGTGGATGTGGTCTATCTTGATTTCAGTAAAGCATCTGACACAGTCTCTCACAGCATCCTCGCTGCTAAACTGAGGAAGTGTGGACTGGACGATCAGTTAGTGAGGTGGACTGTGAACTGGTTGAAGGAAAGAAGTCAGAGAATCGTGGTCATTGGGACAGAGGTGACTTGGAGGTCTGTATCTAGTGGAGTCCCTCAAGGGTTGGTACTGGGACCAGTACTATTCAGTATATTCATCAATGACTTGGATGAGGGAACAGAGTGCACTGCCAGCAAGTTTGCTGATGACAGCAAGCTGGGAGGAGTGGCTGACAGACCAGAAGGCTGTGCTGCCATCCAGCGAGACCTGGACAGGCTGGAGAGTTGCGCGGGGAAAAAATGAATGAAATATAACAAGGGCAAGTATAGAGTCTTGCATCTGGGCAGGAACAACCGCAGGTTCTAGTGTAAGTTGGGGAATGACCTGTTAGAGAGCAGCATAGGGGAAAGGGACCTGGGTGTCCTGGTGGACAGCAGGATGACCATGAGCCAAGCACTGTGCCCTTGTGGCCAGGAAGGCCAATGGCATCCTGGGGTATATTAGAAGGAGGGTGGTTAGCAGGTCAAGGGAGGTTCTCCTCCCTCTCTAACTCTGCCCTGGTAACACTGCACCTGGAATATTGTATCCAGTTCTGGGCCCCTCAGTTCCAGAAGGACAGGGAACTGCTGGAGAGAGTCCGGCACAGGGCAACAAACATGATTAAGGGAGTGGAACATCTCTCCTATGAGGAAAGGCTGAGGGAGCTGGGTCTCTTTAGTTTGTAGAAGAGGAGACTGAGGGGTGACCTTATTAATGTTAATAAATATGTAAAGGGTGAGTGTTACAAGGATGGAGCCAGGCTCTTCTCAGTGACAACCAATGATAGGACAAGGGGCAATGGGTAAAAACCGGAACACAGGAGGTTCCACTTAAATATGAGAAGAAACTTCTTCACAGTGAGGGTGACAGAACACTGGAACAAGATGCCCAGGGAGGTTGTGGAGTCTCCTTCTCTGGAGACATTCAAAACCTGCCTGGACACCTTCCTGTGTAACCTCATCTAGGTGTTCCTGCTTCAGCGGGGGGATTGGACTAGATGATCTTTCGGGGTCCCTTCCAGTCCCAAACATTCTGTGATTCTGTGACTATAGACATATCTGTTGCACTGGACATCAAAGACTACATTCCTATTCCTCTTGACACAGCATGTTTTAAATGGGTACATGTAAATTTTAAATTGGTGGTCTCAGGCACTCAGTAACTAATAGTTTAAAAGTGCGAATGTTTGGCAAGTTTGAAATTCATATATAATAGCACAATGCACCCAAGCAGACCATCAGAGAATAGAAAGATCTCTCCATGCTAAAGTCTCCAAACCTTCATATGATCTTTATATACAGAGAAAGGTAATCCCAAAATTAGAACCTGTTCTGGAAAAAGAAGGAACCGATCCCAACAATAGATTAAGAATAGCCAGTGCTCCCAGTGTGCAAGAGGTTCACGACCTCCAAAGGGGACTCAAAGGGGCTAATGAACGGGAATGAGGACAACAGGGATAATCCAATGAACCTCATAAGGGTCTCGGTAGGTATGATGTCTGCAAAATCTGCCCATTTCACTGGCTGTTAAACTTTGTTGTCCATTTACCTTCACTCTAAGAACACAATTAGAAATGAGATGGAATGGATCAGAAGTGACAAGGATGCTGCAGGACTCATCACAGAACCCAGGGATCTGTTGATGTTTTATAGTAGCAGTGACAGACATAGACTAGTAATGAAGTCACGGTTTAACAGGTGCTATGGGCAGAACAGCTTTGGCATCTTCAGCCATGGGTTGATGCCCCAGGAAGGTTCAGAGATACGGCAATAGGTAAGCAAAGATGGAAGGCAGCCCGCACAAAGGAAAGGAACATGCTGTACAGACAAATTTGCTGATTTCTCCAAAATTCTAATGCTGTTTTTATATTCGTGGCCCAAGACTATGGGCAAATAAATTAAAATACTGTTCTGTGGACCACTGCCAAAAGAAGTTTATTTATAAAAGGAGGGGTTAAAGAAGGGGCAAATATGATGACAGTGGTACATTTATTTCTGTCTTTGATGGCTGAACATTAATGCAAGAACTACTAATGGTATGTAGGAGGACTTGGAAGATTTAGTTGACAATCAACATATTAACTTAATTGGCAAAATGGAGATCTGGTAAGTCATATGACTGATAGCAACATCAAAGACTAAAGCTTGTTTGGGAAAACAAGAAAAAAGAAATTACAACAAAATTTTAAAAAATGTGGTTCAAGTTGGCATACTTTCATAAATGCAGAATTAGTAGGGACAATCCCCAAGAACACAATGCTAGAGAAAAAAAGGAGTTAAAGAAACCTCGCAGTTCTTTAAAAAAACAATACCGACCACACGGAGTGCAAAGCATCCTGCGAAAGAATAATGGGGATTGTACAATGAGACCAGATTGTCTTAGTTAGGACCTCACTGTTGATCTCACAGCATGAAGGCAATGGAAATGAGGTCAACTCACTAAGCAAGAATACCACAGCAGAACATGGTATAATGGGCCAAAATTAGACACAGTTGGCAAGGGACACATCAAACTCTGGAAGAAATAATTCCATAAGTACATTAGGAGCAAGAAGATTATGACAGAAAAAGTCCACTATGCAACACAGGGGAAAGACTAGAAGGATACGGAGACAAAGCTAATGTTTACACTGCCTTTTTTGCATCCCTTTTCACCACAAATCTGCGGCATTGAGGTGCTTAATACAATTAATACCAGAAACAAAAGGCAAAAAGTTAAGATCTCACCCTTGAGCAAGCAAGGAGCTGAACAGACATTACTTTAATACATTCAAATCATCTGGGCTTGATAGATTACTAGCCTGTTAAATGCCCTGTTACAAATGTATTTCAGAAGTGTTAAAAGATGAATTTCAGAGCAGTGAAGAGGATAACTGCAAAAATACACATGCTAGCTATATCTATACAGTACATACATATCACCTCTGTCTAAAGAAGGGGATAAGAACAGCTAAAGATTTCAGAAAAACTCTATGGCTTACACAAAGGAGACCAATTCTTTACTGAGATGCCATAGGGTGTCCCAAGGCATTCATATGGACAGATGCCAGGTAGATACAACCCAGAATGTACAGGGGACCTTTAACCTTCTGAAGAAGTTGGGTACTAAGCTGCATACCGCAGTGCATCTCAATTGGCACAAGAATCCTATGTTTAAACATTTTGCTTCTTCCTTCTGCCTTCAAGCTCTGGAAAATATGTGCAATTGTTAAAGCACAAGATATCACACTACACACAACTGCCTGGAAGTTAACAAGTTAACAAATTTTATGTCTTGATTTTAACAATGCTGTGTCACGTAACATTTTATTAAGCAAAGCTAGGCTATATAAAATGTAATTAGGTGGCTACAGAGATACGCAGAACTCTTTGCTTAGGGAACTACAGTTTACTTATTATCAACTGGAAGGCGGCATTTTAGGGGCATGATAAAAAAAGATGGAAGGAATTTGTAAATAACATCACTCATTGGAAACAATAGGGATAAGTAGGGCATTGCAAGAGTGGCAAATGTGAAGTTTCAGACTATTGTAGTAATACATAACTAGAGAAATACAAAATGAAGAAATTAAGTAGCTATGCAATGTCTCTGTAGAAAAGTATTTGTGGCTTATGAGCACATGGGCTGATCACAAACAGAATATAAGTCAACCTTGCTATAAAATTGCAAATAAGGTGAGCAGAACACTGGAAGTGATAAATGGGAGTACTGTGTAAAAACACAGAAATCAGTTCTGTTTTCCTTGGTGTTACTTATCACTTGAGCTGGAGTAATACATTCAATTTTGATTGTTGCAACTCAGAACTGATACAAAGTCTGAGGAAGAGAAAATGAGACTGAGCACATATTTGAAGTTCTAGATCTACAAGACTGCATTAATAAGGGCTGTTTCTCAAGCAAAAGAAACAGGGAGATGGGGAAAGGGCTACCGCTTTCATGTTTGAAGGCTATAGCAAAATGAACACTATAATCTCTATGCTCTCTATGGAGATGCTGGACCAAATGAAGAAAAATAGTCAGAAATGCAGCAAGAGAGATTGAGATTAGACACTGAGGAGAAAATTTTCTAACAGTGAAAACAATGAAGCACTGAATTTATTTGGAGAGGCTGTTAATTCTCCATCACTGAACAGTCAAAAAACCTTTTAGACAATATCTATCAAGAAAAAGAGACATTGTTGATTCTGGCCTTAGTGTAGAGAAGACTACATAAATTGTCCTTTCTTTGCATTTTTTTCTATGTTAAGATATAAAAGATGCTAAAGAAGTTTAAAAATAGATTAGCAGCAGAGTGTTTCACAGTTTACAAAGCGAAAGGATGGTATATCACATTGCCATCTATTACACCATCATTAAAAAGAAAACAAAGTGTTTTTGCACACGTTTCTCTTCTGACCACTCACCAACCTCCTGTTTTTTAAAGGTGCTTAAGCCAGCTCTTTCACTCTTTTCTCAAGGCCACTGGCCTCTTAATGCCTTTCCGATGGAGTCTCTCTATGCAATCTAGTTTAACTGACCACAGTTCATGATTCATATCTGAAACATCCACTCATTTAGACAGAATGACTGTGATTTCCCAAGATGATGGCTCAGCTTTGCCTGCATGCTATTTAAACCTTAGTTTGCAATTGGTTCCTAAATATCTTAAAAGGAGCACTGTACTGTCTTCTGGCTTTATGAGTATTGTGGATACATTCTCTCAGTTTCTGGAACCATCTTCCTCAAATACAAACACATCATATCAGCCACCACAATTATGCTTCATGATGGGTGGAAGGAGCCTTAATCACTTATCACCAACTCCTTTGCTAGCAGTTGATAGCTTGAGGCATATTAAAAGCCACGTTAGACACTTCATGTTTTTGAGGCTGTGTGTGGCATCTCTGCAGAACAAACTTCTCATTAAGCCCAAGAGCCAGAAATTATCATTGGGAAATGCAAAATGGCTGCAGAGAGTGGTATCATAAGGCCATGTGCTTTGTCCATGTCAATGCTCTCCAAAAAAATGTTACCCTCGCAAAATGGACAAAGCACTAAAAAGGGAACCAGAACTTATTCCTACATGTGCTCTTGGCAGTTTCTGGACTGTTTAATTACTGACTGACACATTCTTCAGAAATTCTAAAAAGATCTGCTTGCATTTATATAAGCCTAAATTCTATATAATAATGCAAAACAATGATTCTCCTGTTCATTACTTTGGCTAATGATCTGGGAATCAATTATGTCAAGGAGTTCTCCACAGCTAGAGCTCTCCTTGTCAAGTAATAGTTGGCAATTATAAAACTTAACTTCTATCCATGTGAAAAATACTTCTAAGTGAACTTGTATGTATCTCTAGTATGAAAATCATCGAGGAAGTTTCTCTATTTCCTTTAGAACACTGCTGACTGTTCCAGTATGCCAGTGCCTATCTAAAAGTCATTTTTCCACTTATACAACTGCCATTCAAAGAGATTGTGATAAATGGGACCAAACTAAACGGATGCTCTAACAGTTGGCAAGTCTATGACAGAGAACGAGTGTGAACACACTTGGGTAAGAAAAGTAAAGCAGATGTAGTTATCACAAAAGATCTCTAAGTTCTGTTAGACAACGGCTGCATTTCTGATTATAGTGTTTCTGCGACACAACACAATGTTAAGCAAAGATACTGTATTTTTCAGCAGTCAATAATATGTGAGTGGTGCCATATGGTAACAATATCAGCTAAAATCAGAGGTTCAACTAACCCATGATAATTGCAAGGAACAGATCATGTAGATAAAGTTTGTGACAGATCACATAATAGCCAACTATTAAGAAAGGTGTCAAATAAAAGATTTCTATTTAGCTTAGCTGGCATGAGACTGAAAAGTGGGACTTATTTCCCATAAATATTTCAGTCCACAGTAACTGTGGCTACTAGTCATATATATGCATCCACCATCTTCTTTTTATATCAGTTAAATTCTGCTGGCAATCAATGCTAACTTTTAGTATGCAAAATATTTACATGGGTTAGTTGCCCTTTGTATGAAATACAGCATTTTATTGTTATTAAAGTTGCTGCTCTTCACATTTAACTTGGTTCTGGTAGATTAAAAAGCCCAAATCCAATTAGAAGGTATTTTTAAAGCTCATGTAAATTTTGGTGCTCTTCTCTGGATTCTTTCCACAGCTTCTGAAGTGAACTGACCCTGCTTAATATTCAGGATGACTATTTAATACTACTTATTTAATTAAAAGGTATTTTCTTTAGTGCAGCCTCCCTGTTGTTGTTGCTAAAAGGTTGATTGAATGGATGTTTCTGCTGAACTGCCCATAATCATGACCATATCTTCTTTTCAAATCTGATTTAGAAACTAGCAATGGAATAACCCACATCATTATTTCCAGTGCAAAACAGTGTATATGTTCCTACACTAAAGCCCCGCTGCCACTATTAAGCTTCAATATCTAACTTAGACTGGCTTACCGTAGAACTCCTCAGTACTGGATTAGCTCTGAATTTTTGGGGTAAACCTTAGACGGCAAGCGAAAAGGCCACAAAAAAGACAGAGCTCAAGAAGCCACAGAAAGTACAACAAAAACCAAAACCATCTTGAATGCAAGCTGCCGCACAGTGAACAGCAAAATAAAAGCACTGGACTTCAATACATTATTAGATAAGTAGCTGCAGAGGCTTGATTCAAGAAATTAAGAATTGTGTAAATTATTTACAGAAATGATGCTGCGGCAAAGTACATCCTTGCAAATTATGTCAGTGTAGAGGAAAAAAGAAGAGACAGGAATCTATCAGCTTAAAGCACAAGCTTCTCATTAAAGTCCAAGACCAGAAAGAAACATACTGAAAGTACTACTCTGGCTTTGCTATTATGTACAGTAATATACTTCAGATGGGAATAAAAATCAGAGGCCAGGCACAAAATGAGATATACTAACAAAAGAAAACAAGAACACTAACAAATTGTCTTAAATCACATTGAAGTGCTAGCTCATTACTGAACAGCTAACATGCTGTGTTTGTACTTCTCCAGGTTTTCACACATAGAGAACTTAGATTTCAAATCCTGGAAAATAAAAACCGAAATAATGCAACAAGTAGTCCAGAAGATTACAAAGAAATGAGCACCAACCAGGATGGATGTCTCATGAAGAAATCATAACATCAATCTAAACACTTTCTCTGATAGGTCTGAGGAAAAAGCAGTAGATATCACCTATAGAATCATACACAGAATCATGTGCATTGGGCATGACATCCAGAGATCTTGAACTTTTCAAAGCCATTCCACTTAAAGCAGCTTGTTTAGGGCCTTGACCACTTGAGTTCAGAATATATTTGAGAAGACCTTCCACAGCCTTTCTGGACAACCTCTTCCAGTGCTTAACCGCCCTTGCTGTGAAAACATTTTTCCTGGTAATCACATCAGAATTTTCCATGTTTCATCATTTCCATGGACTCTAATGCTATTACCGTGTGTCTCCAAGAAGAGCTCTGTCTTTTCTACAACCTCCCATTTTCTCATAAAAAAGGAAAGAGAAACCTGCAGAGAAAGTACAGTATAATACTGAAGAGAAGCAAAAAAAAGGGAGGGGAATGAGTAGTAAAGGAGTTGGTAATTACCCAGTTTAATACTAAATGTTGATGATTTCAGGTCTTGAGGACACAGATGGTAGGAATGTTGAAGAAGTAATGAAGCTGGAAGCTACAGACCATTTAAAAAAAATACAAGGCTTGCCAAAAAACACAGAGACAAAAGGATAGCAACTGTTTCTTTGCCTGAAGGAACACTTAGAAGCTCATCTCAAACACAAAAATACATGCACACATTTACAGACACTGATATGACAATGAGGAAAAAACTATCCTTTATTGAAACAGCTTCTATGTATTTAAAGCCAACAATGCTCTGAGTTTAAGTAAGTAAACAGGAGTATAAGAAAATTGCTGCTCCTGACGAGATGCAACTATCGGGCTCTTTTTGTTGTTGTGACCACAGAACAGTTGTATTAAAGCTGAGAAGTACAAGACTGATCAGACAGATACAGCCAACGCAAAGGAATACAGTGGACAGCAATATATGGATCTGACCTAAGAGCTGCTCCCAGAGCAACAAATTCAGCCACCCCAACATCAAGTTTAGGTAGGTGACATGGGAAGATACCAGCTTACACTATGTCTCTCACAGCAATTCTGACATAAGACAACTTGAGTGCTAATGTTCACTCTGCATAAACTCTCTTCCACAGGTCTCACCTTTTAGCAGCACAGTATAACCTGACACAGAATATGTCTAAATTTTATTAATCCTGATTATGAAGTTATCAATCCTTATAAGAAAAACTCTTGTCATTGCCAGCTTGTCACAACATAGCATAAAGTTTGTCCTCGAATGCAAAATGAAAAGACAGATTCTGAAACAGATGGTGAAAGTAATTCTGAATATGACTTAAATCCTTTAAAAATAACCAGACTAAACTTAGAAGTAAAACTTCAAAGGATGAAAAAGAAAATATCTACTGTTATAGGAATAATTGCTTCAGACAAGAGGAGAAGAGGAAGAAGAGTCTTTAAAAGAAAGAAACAAAGACCTTTTCCATCTTCACTAAAGTGGGAAATATGCCGAGTAAGACTGAAGAATTGCAAACATATGTTTTCAAAATGAAATGTGACTTGTTAATTTAGAACTTGTCTAAATCAAGAAGACAAGTGGGATAGCTATATTCATTCCAATACACTGTAATGTCAAAAAAGACAATGGAATCCAATCTGTTTGAGCTCAGATGCAAGAAACTAAATGAAGAATTTAAGGAGAACAATAAATCTGGCAAAATGAAAAGATAAAGCATTGTTTAAAATGAAGCAAAAACCAAGTAAAACATAAGGAAAACCAGAATATGCAGCAAACAGTATCTTCTAGCTGCATTCAAATGATAGAAATTACAAGTAAAATTTATTTTTCTATTACATCTATCATACAAGTACCAATCCCAAGCATGTCAGAACATGCAACAAACAGCAAGTACTTATAAAGGTACTAGAAGAGGCACGTAAGCCTTGAAGAAAGGGTAAAATAGAAAAACATTCATAGATCATAATCAAAACAAGTGTGTATGAAACTCATTAAAAAAAAAAAAAAAAGATGCTTGGAGACTTTGAGAAAGCAAAATGTTATTAAGTTATCCAACAATGCAAGTATGCTGGGGAAGGTGCAGAAAAAAAAATATCAACAAGTAGGGTCTTACTCATCTAGCTTTTGATACAAATAAAGATGTACGCCTCTGACCCCGAGAAGCAGAAGGTAAGAGGATATTACATGCAAACACCTAAAATTAGTCAGTCATTTTCAATGAGTGTAATGAATTAAAACCCTGCATCCAATCTCTTTTTCTCCAGGCATTTTAAAACATTGTCCTCCTATGCAAAAAACCAAAACCAAAACCAAAAAAAGGCTGCGTGTCCTTAACACAAGAGAGACAAGCTAAAGGAAATTTGAGTTCAAATAATTCAAAGAGAAAGAATAGCAATCTTCTGAAATAATTAGGAAAAAACCCCTCAACTTCTTTTTCTCTTTTTTTTTTAATTTTTATTTATTTTTTTTTATTTAAGCCAAACAAATATATTGAATAAAGATAGTGAGAAAGAGTGAGAGTGAAACAGGATCACTTCTCCTTTTTTTCACCACACCTGCACCCAACAACCTGTTTCAAGTCCTTGGCTGTCTTCAGACTCAGAACTGCAAGGAATGTTCTGTTTTCCATCTAATTCTAGTGCAGCCCTACAGTGGCAACACTGGAGGCACTGCAGACCAACTCATCTCAATTATTCACACTTTGCAAGGAGGGAACAGTCAAAAAACTACACACTCCAGTAGCACAACACATCTTTAACAGCCACATAATTTGGAGCATGCCAGTCCCTTGTGTCCATCTATGTTACCATTTATGTCCACATATTAGTTATATGCTCATAACACAGCTCCTAGCACAAAGTCTTTTAAAAAGGTGCTTGGGCTTTCCTACTGGAAGGGAAGGGTTTTATCTATTGTTTTCTCTTTCCAAAGTACTAATAATTCTGGAACTGGTATTGCATACAATGTTCTGGTATTTTAAAGCACTAAAAGCTGTACACTGTACTTTATAAAATACGTTTGGAGGGAAGGACAGGAGAACAAAAGCTTCACTAGTTTGCATCAGGAGAACAAACACGAGTGCAGGGTCTCCCACACACCAGAAGGACTTATGGGGAAGGGATGCTGCAGCATCCTGGTTTAAGCCCAGCTGGCAATAGAGCAGCATCCAGCTGCTCACTTGCTCATCCCCAGTGGGATGAGGGAGAGAATTGGAAGGGTAAAAGTAAGAAAACTCATGGGTTGAGATAAAAGACAGGTTAACAAGTAAAGCAAAAGCTGTGCACACAAGCAAAGCAAAACAAGGAATTAATTCACTGCTTTCCATGGGCAGGCAGTTGTTCACCATCTCCAAGAAAGCCGGGCTCCATCACATGTAACTGTTACTTGGGAAAACAATGCTGTAAATTTGAAGGTTCCCCTTTCTTTCTTTCTTCTTCCCCCAGCTTTACATACTGAGCATGATGTCGTACTGTACAACATATCCCTTTGGTCAGTTGGGGTCAACTGTCCCACCTGTGTCCCCTCCCAGCTTCTTGCACACTCAGCCTACTCGCTGGTGGGGCGGTGTGAAGAGCAGAAAAGGCCTAGACTCTGTGTAAGCCCTGCTCAGCAAGAGCTAAAACAGCCCTGTACTATCAACACTGTTTCCAGCACAAATCCAAAACATGACCCCATAGTAGCTACTGTGTACAAAATTAACTCTGTCCCAGTCAAAACCAGCACATTCCGAGACAGCTGCAGCTCTTGTATTTTCAGCTTTCAGTGAGCACAGCACCATTGCTGTGTCCTGTGAGATGTTCTGACTTGAGCCTTTCCAAAGACAAAAGCTATTATAATAGTTCTGCTAACACCTCTGAAAAACTTGTTCATAAAGGTGACACACGCTTTAAGCGTGACAAGAGCTTGTAGCTAGGGCTTTAGAAATGAAACAAGAACACAAATTTTAACAACATGGATCTGACATGGTGGAAAACACCAATTCACACTTCTGAAATACAGTGACCAAGCCTGCAGAAATGCAAAAACATGACACTTAATCAAAAACATAATGCTTCCTACTCATATATGTAGAAATATTGATATTGAGGAGGACCTCTAAGGATTATTGCAAACAAGAATTCCATTACTACATCAATCAGAGCAGCCAGATTGCAATGCAATTGCAGTAAGCCTTACTGAACAGCGCTGGGGCAGCTAAAAGAATATTCCTGTACATAAAGCCAACAGGGATTTCAGAATAAAATCCTTCAGCCTTCAACTCATGTAAAGTGAAACTGATGTTTGTTGTTAGTACATGACTGTGAAATGTGCAGATACATCATCCATCCAGCTGCGTTTGGTAAAAAAGGTATTAACTTGCAGCACAAGGACGGGGGCCAGCTGGGGGTAGTAACCTCTCTGAACACCCCTGGCTGGCTGAGCTCAGGAATCAGAGCCCCAGAATCTTCCCAAAAAGGCAGCTTAAATGCTTTGGAAATTCTTCATCCATCTAGTCTATTAGATACCCATATTAAAATGAGCCTATAAAGCTGTACAAATAAAACACATTACAACAATGCCACGCTACCCACATTAACCAATAAACCCAAATAAAAGATGTCAGCTACAGGGAGAAACGTGACATAAAATGACCTTCAATTACTAGACACACAGGGTTGCCAATATAACAGCTTTTAAAATATGCTTAGGTATAGAAAACATATTACATTTAACCTTCTACTGCAAATGTTCTCTGAACTAAGTGCTTTTCTCATAACCTTAAAACTATTTCAGTGTAAAACTCAAACATTTACAGGAACATAATAATAAATATTTGAAAGCTACTTATGATAGCAAATTGAGGACAGCTAAAATGTGCAGTATTAGCAGAAAAGGCAGCTAAGTAAGATAAGGTAACCATTTAGCTACTACTACACAAAAGTTCCATGGACAAAAACATGAAACAAAACTGGGAACAAATACACACAGGACTAATTTCTGCAGTTTGATATCTTATGAAGACAATGCTGGAAAAGTTCAATGGCAAATATAATCCTCAAGTACTGATCAAGTTAAGAAAGCAAACAGGAAGATGGTTACATTGCTACAAGTAAGGAACCCTGAAAACAAAGCTTCACTTAAGCTCTTTTAATATAAATGAATATACAGTAAAATATATTTTGATTACAAAGAATAAAATAAATACTAAGTGTCAGAATGGCAGATACCAGACCTCTCTCCTTGTCTTTTACAAGGATAAGAATTTTGTGCATTATTCATCACCCACTCTCCACTGCAGAACTCCAACTGATGTGCTTGGTAGTAGGAGTAATTTGTGCACATCAAAAACAATGGTTACTTTTTGTTATCATTGCTCAAATGGTAGGGACATATATTAAGCTGATTCATACTACGTGACAGCAAAGAGGTTTTGAAATGTAATTCTGTAGATAACTTCCCCAGAACAATTTCTAACTATTTTAAACAGAACAAGAGAAAAGTCACTAGCTGCCTTTTATTCAGTGCAACGGGAGAGGGAATCTTTGCAAGTTGATAATGAACCCGAAAGTGCAAGCATCAACCTAAACTGAGTAGGTCAGGTGTGCCAAACTCATTTTCACTGGGGGCCGCATCAGCCTCACAGTTGCCTTCAAGTGGCCAAATGTCATTTTTGGACTGTATAAATGTAGAACACAGTCCTAAAATGACATTCAGCCCTTTGAAGGCAACCACGAGGCCGATGCGGCCCTGGTGAAAATGAGTTTGGGACCCCTGGAGTAGGCCAAGACAGAAACATACAACCTGCACTGACCTTAAAATGAAAGGATGATGTAAAGCCACGACATAACAATAATACTAGCACTGACCAGAGAGATAGTTATTATTTTGGGATTCACTGATTTAGAAATTTTAAAAAAAGCTATTAAGGTGGGGCTTGACTCATTTTAGACTCTTTTGATTGTTAACTCATGCTTTTGTTTTTAGTAGATTGGCTTACTATAAACCTGAAATATTGACAGGCACTTCTGCAATATTACCTGGCTTAAGTATTTCCTTAAGAATAAGTTCAGAATTTAAATTTTAAATTACTAACTCGACTATCTATAAACTGCAGATTGATTCAGAAAATAAGAATATTGCTAAATTTCTCTCATAAAACAAGTAAAGCTAAGACAAGACAGAAATTTTACTAGGATATCCTCTACTGTTTTAAATGGTCTTTATGAGTAAGCTTGGCCAGATAAAATGGCACTGCAACCTAACACACAGGTCTGAGGAGGCTTTGAGATCCTTCATGGGTGTTCTTGCAGGAGGAAATTCCCATCATAAGTGAAAGGGCAGGGCCAGTGCAAACCACAAGAGTCTCAGAAGATTCCAATATTACCATAAGAGAAAATACAAGACAGAGAATTAAATTCTCAAAGACCAGAAAGTTTTAAGCATTCGTAGAGTCTGGAAACGCACATTTTTTTTTTTCAGGACATTCAGGAATGAACATTTTGTTTAGCTCTGTAAGGATGAGTAAAATCACTTAAGCTTTCTGCTAGTATTCAGACAAAGCAGCACTTTTCTTCTTGCAAGTTTACTACACAGGTGTATTTCCCTTCCTTTTGCCCATATCCCAGTGCTGACAGCAGGAATTTGATTCCCCAGTAGCAGCAACAAGGAAAGCTGGTGTAGACAAGATATTGCCAGCTGCAACTCCTTTTCAGCAACCTGTCATACAGACCTGTTACTCATCCTTGCACAACATACGCTGTTTAATTAATATTTAAAGAGGCACTGATGTAGCATAGCAATCTAGATACAGAGAGAAACTTCCTGCTTTGAAGATTATAGTTGCTGAGAAGTGGTCAGGAAGGCTTCTGTTACATGCAATTATCGTCTTGATGTATTAATATTAGAAGCAGGTATTTCTTTGATGAAAATTCCATTGTTCTTCAGCCATAGAATGTTTTAATTAGAGCTGAAAACAAAACTACTTTGCTGGGATTTGTGACAACTGAAATCTTTTGTTCGGAGACTTTGCTTTCCATATAGTTTCTATACCTACAAGTTTTCTTCATTGCTAGCTCAGTAATCTAGGTCTCCTGGGGGACCACCCAACAGGCTTCTGTATCAGCTGACATTTAAGGCTTTTGAGCCTTTGAATCCATACAGATTAAAAAAGAGCTGAAAATCAGGATGTTCAAATTTCAGACACGAGGTTCTAGTATCGAGTGATGCAGCATTTGGAGCAGTCTGCTAAACAGACAAGTCTGGGTCATGGCTGCTTCTTTGAACTATTTCACTCAGACCTCAAACAAAAGCAAATAACGTTGTTGATAAAACATATCTGCCATAACTGCCAACTTGCTCAAATTTCTTTTATTATAATTTTGAATACAGAGAATTACACACAGCCCTCATTGCTTCTGAAATAAAACTTAAACTAATTTGCGAGCTGAAATGACTTTCAAGTGTGAATGATGATACAATTTATCTTTTTCTAAGGAAAAAAAAAGGCAATGATCCTATACTTCCACTTTGTCAAAAATCTAGCTGGAATAGGAAAAATGACAGCACCAACATTAGCAGAGTTGTTCTCAACTTCTTTGATTCTGGGCTATCTTTCCTAAGGCCATTTCTTCCATGGGCTCCCATGGCCCTTGTTCCATAAGAGCCTCCTGTGGCTCCCCGATAGCAACCACAAAACTTGAATACAAAAGAAAAAATCAGAAAACACAACTCGTTAAGCCCTTGACTTGGGCCTGAACTTCTTTTGAACATATTAGAGTAACCAGGGTTGAGAGAGAAGTAATTTATTTACAATAAACAGTTGGCATGCAAAAAAACAAACAAAAAAAACCCCAACACCTCCCCCCCAACAACAACAGCAAAAAAAACCAAAAACAAACAAAAAAAACCCCAAAACCCTCAACTCCCTTAACTAATGGTTTCTAAAAATGCTTATTCAAACTGACACATGCCTGAGAAGTTTCAGCTCAGTACGATTTAAGGAGGAGGAGTTATACCACCCAGAAAAATGGTGTTTATGACAGAAATGACAAAGGATCATTCATCATAGGGTTTTCCTATGTGGAGCAGTAATAAAGTCCAAATGAGACTGCACTTCATTAGTAATTTATTTCATAGATCACTATATATACACAGATAGCATAACTCTATTACGGTTTTATGGTGTCATTCATTACAGTACTTCACATACTATATCCACATGATGACACAGAAATGCAGCCTTCTCTGGGGAAGACAGCGGCAGCCAACTGCAGCGCCGCGCACAGGGAAGAAACGCTTCAGAGCCAGCAGAGCAGGAGCAGGAATTCTCAGGCCCAACAAGGACAATATAAAACAATGAAACCAAACCCTCAGAGATGGGCAGCTAAGTCAAATAATAGTTTTATCCCATTTTTGCTTGCCTGATGCCCCATTTGATTCAGACAGTAGAAACAAAAGGAAGACTCAATACTCTTGCCTTGTCCAGTCAGACTGACCAACACTGGACTCCCACCAGAGCTCCCTGGCTGGAATTGTCTCTCCCCCTCACTTGATCCTTGAGTGCTACACTGGCGTTTTCCACTTGCCACAGGAAGGAAAAGAATATCAGTTCAATTGCTTTCATCAGTCTGTATCTGGCATGCTGCTCTTTAGGCATAGCAAAGGACATCTTCTCAGGTACCAAGATGAAAGTCTTCCTCTACTAAGAACTCCAGAACGTGAAGATTTGTGGCACACCACCGACATTTCACTCCCCATCAGAAAACAACCCTCACACTATCACACTTAGAGGCCAGCCATTTCCATTAATGTTCCAGAGATAAATGGAGACTCCTGCCTTCCAAATGCACATTAAAACAAGGTACACTACACAAACCCACAGAATGCTGTGAGAGACGGCAGACAGAAGGACACCTGTAAATGTCTCATGACAACAGTTTTTTGTGACTGGTTTGCTTGTGAAGTAACAGTGTCCAGTTATGTAGTGTTGGGCATTTGAAATAACACCTGCAATGTATGCATTATGTGAACACTTTCTGAAATAAAAAAGAAATGCACTGCTTTTAAGTAGTGAGGTATGATTAAATCCAACAAACATTCTCTCGATTTTCTTGCCAAAAATCTGCTGCAGGAACCCTGATAAGAAGGCAAACGACTTGTCAGTTCTAGAGAGTACATTTTGAAAAATAAATTTTGAAGTAAGAAACTTCTAAATAAGGCCCCTATACTTGAAATGTAATTCATGAACACTGGCATCTTTGATGGTTGGAGATAAAACATCATTTTATATAGCAGATTTTTTTTTAAATCTCTTCTGGTAAGTTAAATAGAAAGAGAAAAAAATCAAAACTATCAGAAAAATATTTGCTGGGTACTAAGTTAAAATCTGTTTTGCAGCACAGAAAAAGGTTCTCTTAAAATTTGCAAATTCTGACTTTGACTGCCTTGTGGGAGCTTCAAAATACATACATTTTCATTGTTTCTTCTATGGCTCCGTTTTCTAATGTTCTTTTTCAAATATTCCATTATCAAAGTGCATAATTTTAGTCTACAACATACAGTATTCAATTTGATAAGAGGCTGAGTAACTGCACATCAATACAATTTTTCTTCCTCTTTTGTCTCATATTGCATTGCTTTCCCCTGTGCTACTCTGGTACACACTAACACTTTAAGAAATAAAACCACAGCTTTTTAAAACACTGATTTAAGATGCAGGTTTTAATCAGTCATTTAAGTGACCAGTGTTGTCTAGTTATTACAGAAAAAGAGGGATACGGTGCCCTGCTTGGGTAAGTTGATGTGTCTGAATTAAGTACATGAGTACTCCCCATTGAAATTGGTAAGACTGTTTAAATTTGGAAGTGAGGCAAGTACGTAAATGAAATTGTTTTGGGCTCTCTTTGCTATTTTAACTGCTAGACATGCTGGGAAGATTTTTTTCTTGCTTTAATAAACCTGCAATCTGACCAACA
Organism: Streptopelia decaocto; assembly: GCF_964273445.1. Lineage (NCBI taxonomy): Eukaryota > Metazoa > Chordata > Aves > Columbiformes > Columbidae > Streptopelia > Streptopelia decaocto. The sequence goes on from NC_138655.1 coordinate 45,327,930, forward strand.
AATGCAGGAAGGACCAAACATTGTAGGAAACAACATGAAATTGAACTTTTATTTCCACTCTGCTACTCCCCAAATCATTCTCCTCAACAGAACTGATTAACAACCCATATGAGCCTACAGCTGCGAGCTCTGAACAAGAAGATCCTTACAAAAGGTGTGAATGAATTGATTCAGTGCACTGGAGCTGAGAAGATGCATAGGTAGGCATGCAGTAAAGGAAGGAGGAGAAGAAACTCACAGAACTAATATTGACCTGGACATTGCTGGCAGAGTGCCCAGGAAGACCACAGATGAAGAGAGACACAGTGTAAATAAGTCCTGAAGATGAGAAGTTTATCGTCAGCACCATAGTTAGGAAAGTTAATTAAGAAATTTGGCAAGTTCAGAAGATCTGCTGGCCAGTTTCCATTTAGACAAATCAAGGAGCTGTACAGTTTTCAGAAGGGAAGGAAGCAGGAGCTGGTTGTCACTTACATAAACTCCACAGTCATTCTACATCTAACCGTTTTGCCTAAGAAAGCATGGACGTTTTGATCTTATTCTTTCCTGGAACAATTCCTAGCCAACAAAATCAGCCTATGCAAACACACTATAAGAAAAGTCTCATTAAAGGAAGAAACATTGCATGGTGCTACTTACCTGCCTGTCTACTTCTGGAAGCAAAAGCAGGAGGTATTGTTGAAAATGCTGAGGTAAAGAAGCAAAGGTGTGTTTATTTATTAAAGCCCTCAGGTTAGTGTTCACTAGAATAGATCCCGGTGTTTCTATGTCAATATCCTCAGCTTTGGTCCATTTCAAATGTCCTAGAGTAAATAAACAAGAAATAACTTTAAACATAAATAAAGAAGAGAGTAAGAACAATTCTTCTTTTTAAGCTTTTAGCTTATATTTTATAATACAGTAAGTTCCAGAGAAACAGTACTTTGAGAAGGGTAACACAGCCTTTTATATGCATCTTAACAACTTATTTTATATTCCCTGTATTTGTCTCCCGAGCTCGTATAGGATCCATGTTCCAGTCAGCACCACAGCTGACATTTGCTTATTTCCAGCTCAAGAGACCAACCCAGCTTAGAAACAGCAGAAAATTTTCCTGTCATGTCATCAACATAAATATAAGCATCTATTTCCAAGGAAAAGGCTGCTTGACAAGGCTGACGTGAATCAATCATTACGCACTGCTTCTTTCACCGCCCTGTGTCTGCAGCGCATTATGGCCTATGTAACTTGGCCCACAGTACCTGCTAAAAGTTGCCTGTGTGAATAGACAGTGATTATAGAGGTGAGAATATTTTATATGTTGTCTGAAAACATGCATTTTTTCAGAGTTTTCCTAAGAACTCATGATCTAAAAGCATCAACACACAGAAGGCAGAAGCAGGAACTACCTGTCTGAAAAAAGGGTGTGTGAGGAAAAATACAAGCGCCAGAATGAGTAAGATAAAGACTCAGCAGAGGGGAGGGGAAAGACATAAATGGCTGACGCACAGGGGTTCAGAACAATGTCTTTGTACTGTCCACAGTCAATAGCAAAGGTTACAAGCTTAAACTATTGCACAGTAAGAAATATTTCTGTTGAGATACTGGTAAAAGAGACCTTTCAACCACCAAGGACAAGGAGACATTGGATTAGATCCATAAGGAGGCATTACAGTGTCCATCATGGAAATAATAGAAATCTTTAAGAAAATTATAGACAAATTTCTGTCAGGAATGACAGATATGTAACAGATTTTGGCCTATGGCTGATGAAGAAATTAGATGACCACTGGAGGTCCCATGTGGTCTCATTTTGTTATCATTTCTCAGATAACATTTAAAAGATACATTTTAAACATCCTTAAAGAGCAATTAGTGCTAACTGCTTCAGGGTACATACATACTTCTACTATCTTTTTTCTCTTGGTGTTAACATCTTATGATGCTCAATATAGAAATGGAAGAAGTGAGGAGTCCAAGTGTCTGGAAAACCTCAAAAGCTTCTAAACCCCCCCCAGGACACTCTTTCAGGTTTTAGTCTGCTGTACTTTTAAATATTTGAAAGATGCTATCAAAGGAGTCTTAACTTGATCATAAACAAACTCCTGCAATGTTAAAACAAAACAAAACAAATTAAAAGAATATTCCACTGCTATGAGCAATGATGGCACTTGGCATGCACATAGGACCTCTCAGCAATGATTAGAGCTGACACGTTAAGAAGAATAAATATATTTTACAAATGGGGGAAATTCAGCATACTGATTATTAGGAACTTCTCAAATGCTATAAACTATTTAACAGTAACACTCATAAAAATAATCACAGATTCACAGAATCATAGAATGTCAGGGATTGGAAGGGACCTCAAAAGATCATCCAGTCCAATCCCCCTGCGGGAGCAGGAACACCTAGATGAGGTTACACAGGAAGGTGGCCAGGCGGGTTTTGAATGTCTCCAGAGAAGGAGACACCACAACCTCCCTGGGCAGCCTGTTCCAGTGTTCTGTCACCCTCACTGTGAAGAAGTTTCTTCTCATATTTAAGTGGAACCTCCCGTGTTCCAGTTTGCACCCACTGCCCCTTGTCCTGTCATTGGTTGTCACTGAGAAGAGCCTGGCTCCATCCTTGTGACACTCATGCTTTACATATTTATAGACATGAATGAGGTCACCCCTCAGACTCCTCCAAGCTACAAAGACCCAGCTCCCTCAGCCTTTCCTCATAAGGGAGATGCTCCACTCCCTTAATCATCTTTGTTGCCCTGTGCTGGACTCTCTCCAGCAGTTCCCTGTCCTTCTTGAACTGAAGGGCTCAGAACTGGACACAATATTCTAGATGCGGTGTCATCAGGGCAGAGTAGAGGGGAAGGAGAACCTCTCTCGACCTACTAATCACCACTGTTCTAATACACCCCAGGATGCCATTGGCCTTCCTGGCCACAAAGGCACAGTGCTGGCTCATTGTCATCCTGCTGTCCACCAGGCAGGACCCCAGGTCCATTTCCCCTACACTGCTCTCTAACAGGTCATTCTCCAACTTATACTGGAACCTGGGGTTGTTTCTGCCCACATGCCAGACTCTACTATTGCCCTTGGTTATTTTTAATTAAATTTATCCCTGCCCAAAGAGAAGCTATTCCATCACCTTTCCAGGGATGGAGGTGCGGGTGACCAGTCTATAGTTACCTGGGTCCTCCTTCCTGCCCTTTTTGAAGACTGGAGTGACATTTGCTTTCCTCCAGTCCTCAAGCACCTCTCCCGTTTCCCACGACCCAGCAGAGATGATGGAGAGTGGTCTAGCAATGACTTCAGCCAGCTCCCTCAGCACCCACAGGTGCATCCCATCCGGACCCATGGATTTGTGGATATCCAGGTTGCTTAATTGCTCCCTAACCCAGTCCTCATCAACCAAGGCAGACTCCTCCATTGTCCTAACATCCTCTGGGGCCTCAGGGGTACGGGGCTTCTCAGGACAGCCTCCAGCAGAGTACACAGAGACAAAGAAGGCATTCAGTAACTCTGCTTTCTCTGTATCTTCTGTCACCAGGGCACCTACTTCATTCATCAGTGGGCCTACATTGCCTCTCATGTTAGTTTTATCTGCCATGTATTTGAAGAAGCTCTTTCTGTTGTCCTTGACCCCTCTTGCAAGGTTTAATTCTAAGGAGGCCTTAGTTTTGCTAGTTGCCTCCCTACACCCTCTGACACAGCCTTATATTCTTCCCAAGTGGCCAGCCCCTCCTTCCATGATCTGTAATCTCTCCTCTTCCATGTGAGCTTACCTAGCAGTTCCCTGTTTAACCAAGCAGGTCTCCTGGTTCCCTTCCTTGACTTCCTACATGCCATTATGCTTTAGATTTCTTGGAAGGTCTATTGTGGTCTCCCCTGAAAGGTTATAACATCACCCACAAAATGTACAAATGAAAGAAAATGCAGTAGATTTTTAAATTCTAAAAGCTCCCCTTCAACTGCAGGCTCCCACAAATTCCTTGCAATTTCCTTTTACTTTTCAGCAGACAATACTAACTGAATGAGACAGGGATTACTTTGCACTCAGCACAACATAACCTTTTCCAACACACTGTATTTCAGTATAGCAAAGACTCCAGTAAAAACAAATGAATGCCCTGTTTTAAAGGACAATCACAGAGAAGAAGTGCTCATTCTCATGAATGCATCACAATAAACTGTCCTCACCATCTGTTCCACCCACTAAATATAAATGCAAAAAGAACACAGTCCCCAAGCGTAACACAAGTAGTATGATAGTATGATGTATCTGATTTTAATGCCGGTATGTATAATCCTTTCTTTAATCAATACAGAATACATATTCTCATCTTCTAAGTGACTCCAAATTGGAGTAACATTTTTCCCAGCTAATGCTTCATATCCAATGGAAAGACATCCACATAGAGATGATACAAAATAAATCAAGTTATATGACTGCAAAGTCAGTAATATATTTCAGTGGCAGATGTTTAAATAGTGTGAAAAACCCAAGACAGTATCAGAAAGGCAAACCTTATTCTGTGTGCCTGAGTCACACATTTTCTGATTTATTTGACGTGCTACCGCTTACAGGCTACTATGGAGGTTTTATTAACTTGTGGAAAAATATGCATATTATTCCCATGATGACACGCCAGTGGCTCACTGTAGATGCCCAGTATAGCCATACTTAAGAAAAACAAAATCTGCTCAGAACAACAAATTCTCTCTCCTGCACCCTTCCTATGGCTAATTTAGGACCTTCACTGCAGGTCTCAAGTTTGTATCAGATTTAGCAAAGTATCTGGGACTAGCATGGCAAGTAGTAATTCTGATGAATACAACAAGGGTATGCCACTACTGCATAGCTAATCATAACTCTGAGGGGATTTTATGGCAAAGCACATGCCAATATTTTTTATATTGTTTTCCACAGAGAAAGACATTTTGAATCCTTAGAGCTGCTACCAGAGTTCGGGGAGAATTGCTGCCCAGTATCAGAAAGAGAAATCTAGAGGATGAGAGACAAACTCAAGTTTAAACCCTTGAAAAGCAAGAGAGTAAGTCTCAAACATAGAGAACTTACTATGAAAAGGATGGGAGCACCGTGGTTCTACACCAAGGTATAAAGATCAAAATAGGGAAAGGACAGAAATCACATAATTGACAGGATCAGTTAACTAAAAGGGGAAAAAGTAATAATATTTAATGGGAGCTCAGACAGTCTACCAAACAGAACACGCAGTGAATGTTGGGCAGATCAGCAAAGTTTCAGAAAATCAAACAATTTCTGGAACTGGATCATGCACTATATAGGACACTGGACCTATTCTCACAGACACTCAACAACTGTTCCATTAGTATCCCAAGAAACATGTCATAGGAAAAATATTTTAGCAGGTACAAGAATAGAAACCCTTAAACTTTACACAAAGTTCTCTGCCTTCCAAGTGTAGTGTCCCAAAAGGCTAGAGGACTTTTTCTGAAATCCACAAAAAATCTAATGAATTCACTCTACATTTGGTATTGTTGGCCAACAGCTGATGAAATATCTGGCAATGGGGAGGAATGTATACACCAAACTATTTATCTCGGTCTTCAATGTAGAGAAAAGTTACAGGAAATAATTGAAAATTGAATGTATCTTTCTACCAAAGGAGTATTTTTAGTTTTGAATAATACCATTTGATCAGCATAGAGCACTAGCTGTTCATCTGAGACTGATGAATAATCCGCAGAAAGATTATATATGAAAGCAAAGTACACTTCCATGAGAGGCTGTGATACAATAAGGTTGGCGGGAAACAGTTCACCAGGAACTGGCAATAGCACGTTTAACAATTCACCTGTGATATTTAGGAAGTAAAGTACCTTCAGGCTATTTTACAGAATCATTATATATTAAAATAGGACTAGGCTAGATCATCAGTAAAGAAGAACAATCGAATCGCCACAAAGACAGACATGAAATAATTTTTAGGATGATCCAGCCACTACAAAAAGCTTGTTTGCTGATTTTTCCAATATGGCCACATTGCAAAATACTTCTCTAAAAGATTCGTCAGTCTGCTGAATGCATGAAGTCCTTTGTAAAGATAAACAGTTATGTAATTATTCTACTTTACTTTAGCCAAGACACGAGTCTTAGTGAACACTACGTTTTCTGCTCCTTAGGGAACATTTCCAATTATATTTCATGCAGAGCAGGAAAATCTGCCTATCACATTGAGCTACTGAGAATTTACTCTTAGCATCTCTTCAGAGAAAATTCTTCATTAATTACAGATCATCATCCATGAATCTTGCTAAAAAACACAGAAAATACAACCAGAAACCGCATCTATCACCTCAAGAGATGTAGCTTCAAAATAATTAAGGATCCAACTGAAGAAACAAATCAACCAAAGTAAGAGAATCAACCAGATATCATATGCCAAATCTCTATATAACATGGAATAATACAAATGAAGAACAGAGGGTTAACTTATAATAGGGTAGGTAAGTAAGCAAATATGCTATTATATTTGGGAATAAAGGTGTATCAGATTTCAAGTAAATTTACCAAGAGGAATCTTTGGGACACCCTGCCCCCATACATCATAAGGCAACCATCAGAAGATAATTGCTAAATGACCTCTCTGCCTGCAGTTGCTTAGGTCTGACAAACTTCAAAAAGCAGCTCCAGAAAAGCATTCTGGGGAGAAAAAATTGCCCATGGATTTTCCAGGAAGCCAGAAAGAAATATGTCTTCTTGAGAAAGGGTCAGCTGCTTTGAAACAGAGACAGATACACCAGAAAAATAAAACTCTTAAAGAATACAGATTTTAGAAAAATATCAGTATTACAATAACAAGTAAGGTAGTTATTTTACTCACCTAAACCAGATTTTTTTAACCTCTTTAAGTGCTGGTTTGTTTGTTTTCCAGTTGGAGACTTTTGCCCATGTTTCATCTCTTTATCAGAACCATCTGCTTCACCATTTTTAGATTCAGATCCTTAGGAAAAAATAAAAATCCCCAAACATGATACTGATGCACTCGTACCAACAATCCCCCCCAGCACCCCTTACACTGCAAACAAAACAAAAATAGAATTAAAAAAAACTTGACATAGATCTACTTGCTCAAAGGTAATACACCTTTCTGGTCACAATACAATTCCTCATCATCAGAGGAAATGGAAGTAAAAGCTCAATAAATCAATTAAGTGCTGAAAAGTAAAGTTTAGCGAACACCACAGTCAATAAAAACGGTCACTGATCTAATAAAAATAATGTTTTCCTATAATGCCCAAGAGACATCTTTAAAAATCTTTTCACCTCAAGTTATGTGGCAGCAAAGCAATCTAAAGGCTAAGAAAGATCATTTCTTTGTGAAGAAACATTTATAGAAGAGATATGCCTGGAAATACAATTGTCAATTTGTGTTAAACACAGACATACAAATGTGTTAAAATGAAGCAACTTAACCACCAGAACTAAAGGTCAAGGTTATGCTGCAGTGATAAGTGTGGTACCAGAAGAAAAGCTAACAGAAGGATCTGAGTATTGCAACGCAGAACTGAGACACAAATTTACATTCACAGAGAAGCTTGCCTTTATTTCCCCCCCACCTCCCCTTCTTATGGCATTGAATACCAGCATGTGGTCCTCCATTAGAGTTCCAGAGCCAAACAAAATGTTAATTTGCATTGCTTTAAAGCTGCTGCTATTACCGATTGTCATTTTACTGTGTCTTCAGTTCTTTATTAAAAAAAAAACCCACATCCTTGAGACACCAGATTTGATAAGGAAATAAAAATGTTAAACAAAGCCACCAAGTGGAAATAATGATTTCAGCAGTTCCAAATTCTGTATGCTACACAGCTGACTCAGAGGAAGGCTCTGTGACCAGAGCCGATCTTGCAAACGGTCCTTTAGCTATTTACCTGAAGGTGAATCCGACTGTTCATCAGACACCTTTAATGGTGTCAAAACAACACGAGGAACAGTCTTGTTTACCATCATTGAGACTCCATTTCTTCTTTTCTGCTGTTGTCTTAAAGCCTACAAAAATGATAACAAAACATAAAAATGTAACAAAAAATAATGCTTATAAGTGAATTACATGAGACATTTCTCTACCATTAAACTGAATCTCTTAAAATAAGCATCATTTACATAGCTACTGCCTTGCCAGACTTCACACTTGTCCCCTTTATGTCATTTTCCTTTAAAACATAAAATCAGGCTTTTGGTTAGAAAGAGAAAGATGCACTTCAGATCATTTTCCAATACAGTTTTGACAACAAAGAAGCACATAACTGTTTGCTCTACCTTAACAGCACAACATGATAACCCATGGAACGTGAAAGTAAGACTTCCAAGTGAAAAAAATGTAAAATAAATGTTTCAAAACCAGAATAAAAATATATATGTCTGCACATCTCTCGCAGGTGCATCCTCTCCAGTATAGTGCTCAGTCAATCAAGTTAACACAGAGTGTCATCAGTATGTACAGCATGTAAGGACTACAGTATTGATGCACTCACTGAGCCGTGAGTAGTGCTGCACAAAATCACTGAACATGGCAGGAATCATTTATTTTTGTGAAGGGAATCAGTCCTAATCTTAGAAACCTTGCAGCACTTGGCTTCTGTCTGCTTGACTTTGGGCATTAACCTTCAGAACACGAACACAATGGTGTTCTAGCAAATCTGGGGAAAATTGATACAAGAATAAATCTCTATAAATGAGAGTGCTTTGTGCTTCATAAATGGATCGAATACAGGGTTGATAATGTAATATGAAATATTTAAAGATTAGAAATAGCAAATACCTGCCAGACTATTTTATATGGAAAACGATATCTGATTCAAAAGATCTTACAACATACAAATATGAACACTTGCCAATTAATACATTTGCAAGCATTAAAATTCTGGAATTAATCAGATGGGCTGGGCTTAATACAGATCTCTCCTATCCTCCTGTCTATTTTTCTCCCATCTTACTGTGCACTCCCTTTTTATAACTGTGATTTGTGTTATGATCTCGGTGGAGATTTATCAAAGTAATACTATATGAACAAGGAATGTGTTTGATATGAATTATCCCTGTAGGTTTATGAGTATGAACGACTGATGCCTTGTAAGGTTTAAGCCTGTAACTTCAATTAGTCTGTAATATCTTTCCAAAATGTTCACATAGCTGAATTAAAAAAAAGCATTCTAAAAAAAAAAGAAATCAATTTCACTCTATTCCTCTAAATAACACACTACACAACATAAAATACACCAAGCCACACAAAAGCTATTTCATCGATTAACCCCGTTTATAGTACACTTCTTAAAAGACACAGAAGCACTGTGCAATAAAAAGCAAATGAGAACACTTGAAATCAAACAAAGAGAAGAAGCTGGTCAGATCTGCACCTAACCAAAGAAGCAAGCACAAAGCCATGAAGAACAGCCTATACTTCAGATATTTTTGAGACAGAAAATTCATACTCGTATTGAGCAGCCACAGCAAGACTTGTAGACAGAAAATTCCAAAATGTTAACATTTCTAAAAGAATTCCCCAAAATTTGAAAAAACTACCCTAAGTGCACAGTCTTGCCAAGCTAAGTGTCACATCGGGTGATCCTTATTTAATAGTAATACCACTGAGACAATAAGAAATAGTCCACTAAAAATTAATTGAAAAGACAGCCAACTTCTGTGCTAACAGCATACCAATATACCCACAACCCAAAATTGGTATTGTTGTGCCCCACAGCCTGATTCGCCTGATGAAGAGCAAACAGAAGAAATACGCACCCTCAGAGTCATCCTCCCTAGACAAATGAGTCAGAGCCCACACTATGCCCCATGTTCTCCTCCAGCCTCCTCTTGACCTTTCAAGACAATTTCCACCTCTACCAGGGACCACAGCCTTGTTGCCAGCATCCATAAGGACATACCATTTTAATGATTTATAGAGCCGCTGTGACAAAGGTAGATTCATTGTGAAGCCTCACAGTTGATTTTCAATGCTTTAGATTCAACTACCATGAACGAAAGTGAACAGCAGTGTATCTATCCTCCATCAGTGACAGGCAGTAGTGTTGGTACACACGCGCTGCTGGGAGCGAGGGCAGCGGTACCCAATTTTTGCCAGGCGCACCACTTACCTTCTTTAATGTTACAGGAAGGCCACATGTGGGTCTTAAGCACACATTTATGCAACTGACCTGGCACTTCCAAGCAGCACAGGCCACCCCATGCTCACAGAGCACAAACGCAAGACAGCACAGCTCACCCCAGCACCACCTGGCCACACAGAGCCACAGGAGCAGGGAATGCAGCTGGGAGCAGGCAAACGTTGCCACCACAGCTGCTTACTCTGTGGCGTAGCCCACTTCTGAGCTCCAGGCTGAGCACCTCAACGTGGAAGGATCAAACAAAAACCTTAAAGACACCATATCCCTTTGACACTCATTTGCTTTTCAGGGTTTCTCTTTCTCCCTAACATTCAGTGTTTCACTGCCAGTCCCTCCCCCATCTCCTCCAGTTTTACCACACAAGGAACCGATCACCACACAGTCATCCTGTTTAGTGGGACATATTATTCATAACAATGAATCACAACAACTCTGTGTTAAATTCTCCTTTGAATTTAAAGCTGCAGGGTGTGAAATTTTGGATAGACAGGTCTTTGCAAGACAACACTAGAAGCAACCCAGCAAAGGGAGAAATTGCTGATTGTCGCTTCGTTACCAGCAAAGCCAAACACCAGAAGGAGTTAAGTATAAACCAAGGACAGTCTGTGCAGTCTCTGCTGGGGACTAATACATAACTTTTCTACTCTTAACCTGAGGGATATTAATTTTAGGATACAAGACTACTGTAGGGTAAGACAAGAATCTTGTATCCCAAGATTAATTCCACTTAGTTGGGAAGTCAATGGGATTACTCAAAGTGAAACATGCACCAAATGCTTTCCTATATTGAGCTTTCAGTGCACCAAGCCAATTTAGTGCTTTCCTCATCACCACAATCAAATAAATCTCTAGTTTTGGCTCTTCTGGTGAAGGGAAAAGACACAAAGTAGATGAGTCAAATTTGTAACTAGCACTGAAGAAAATGAGAATTTTTATAACTTATTCCAAAGAAAAATGGTTCCAGATCTCACTGCAGATACAGAAACAGTAACTAACACAAACTACATTGGCATCCTTTACCGACACAGCTTTTTGCATCTCATCCATATTTAGAGATATATAGCCTAGCTGCGCTTCCTACAGATCTGTAAGAAAGAGCTGATGATTCTACCAAATGATAAGGTGTCATTTTTACTATGGCAAGTAAGAGAGAAACACATATAGAACATATGATAGCTTACATAAAGTATATTTTCCTTTAACAAGACTCTATGTTTACATTTCAAATGTATTCAATCACTTTGTGCTAAATGCTTGGGTTAAAAAAGCTGCAAGTTGCATATTCCTAGAACTGATCACTGTTGAAGTATTCTGTAAAACATTACTACCATCCTATCTGTACAACACATAAATAAAAGAGAAAGAAAATGAAAGTTCATGTGGTCTACAAATTAAACATTAAAGGCCCTCTTAAAATCATCACCAAAATATAGTACTTACATCCAGCCTTTCATAAATAGATTTGCAAAAGACATCTGTGAATCTCTTACACATAATGAGGTAAATAAGGTACGGAGAATTCCCAATATTCCCATTCATAAAAATGAACCTGTGACCATCTGTTGAATAACACTGCCACGGTCATAATACAGGGCTTGGCATAATGAATTTGTTTGATGAAATTATTTTTATTGCCAAAATTTTTAAGTAACCTATCAATCAATTTTTATCCAAAGAACTCAAAATAATATAAAAAGATGAGTGCTAAGAAAATACAAACTCTGAAGATAGATGGCAAAAGAAAAACATCATGCAGTTAACAGTGATCTTCTAATTCCAAGTAGATTTTCATAAAGAGGTGACAAGAGCAAGTCACAAGTCTCCTCTTTTTGGGGGAGTTTATGCCCCTGCTGGAGTATAGCAGTGTGCTGGAGGTTGCATGAATGCCATTACCTGTTCTTAAGAATAATAATTTCACGTATAAGTCAACCCTAACACACAAAAGACTTCTTCACCCATGTGAGAAAATGGTTGACTTTTCCAGTAAAAACTAATAAAGTCATCTTTGAAGTAGAAATGAAAGGCAACAATATAAATGAAACTGGAGAGAGGAGAAAAATACATCCCCAAAAGATCACCAGAAGCAAAATGTCAAGCTCTATGCTCCAATTTTACTCCTGCTTGAGATATTTATTGTTTTTCTTTCTCACATCTTTTCAACTCAAAATGAAAAAATGCAGCATACGGATAAACCATTTATGTAGAAAACCACTTAAATGCATGGCATGCTGAGAATGTTAAAAATTAAGTTATTAACAACAAAGGCACATAACACTTGGTTTCATTAAGCAATATTGTCCCAGATTTCTATTTGTTCCATAAATGTCAAGTCTACATTCTGAAACTTGTATCATGAAACAACCTTTGAAGTTTCACCCATTATGGATCAGAGATGTAAAGCTACGGAATCCTTCCATTCTGCCATGTGAAAAACAGAAGCCATGATACACTGAGAAAAGTCTATTGCACAAAATAAATAACAACTCTACATCATGGTCATGGATCCCAAATCAGTAAAGATGAAACAGATTTATAGTTTATCACTGATTCACTTAACACCATCATAAAATTCAGTCTTTGTCCTCTCTTTTGCCCTCATTTTGTTAGTAAAATTAAGACAGTCTTTAATTCCCATGTCTCTATTAAATTAGAATTTCTCCGTGGCAACCTGTCTCATGGATACACAAAGCAGTTTAAATAAAACAGTAGGCACTACGAATCATAAAGAAAAAGCACATTATTATTTTTAGGATGCCACTAGTTCTTATATCAAACATACATTAAAAGTACTCAGTTATAAGCATACAAATATAAGATTAAAACAATAATAAAAATGTCTTATGGAAACAGCTACAAAGAACAAAGTGCCATTTCCAAAGCATAGACCAAATAAATGTACTTCCAGCCAGACTTGTACACCAAACATAACAGTATTGGTGCCAAGCATATGCAACCGATCATTTGGAGATGAAAAGCAGCGGTAGAACACCAGGCTGGAAGATTGAAGACTTGAAGAGTTTCTTTTCAAACTCTGCTAATATCGTCTGGAATAAGCACCTATTCATGTCCCATGCCATCCTTCTACCGTGTGACACTTATATCTGTATTTGGAACAAAAATAACTTCTTGCTGCATATTAATTCTTTAGGTCCCAGTAGTAGTCAGGGTCTTTTTGTACAACTACAGTATATTAACAACTGAACATTTATCTGTATATTAACCAACATTGAACCACAGTGTTCAGACGCTCATGATACAGAGACAGAGAGAATGTGTGTATTTATGTGCCTCTCTGTACACCTGCAAGCCAGCACGATCTTCTCTGGGATTACAATAACACATTCACAGCTACAGTTCCTGCAGATCATTACAAACTGCAAAGTAAACATTTTTGTTGCTTTCACAACCACAGAAACAAAAGGACAAAAAAAGTGTGATGTGTTCAATGTCTGTTCTTACTTGCACGTGAATGGGATGATGACGGCACATGCATTGAGTCAATGACACTTTTTCCAAAGTGACACTTTTTCCAAAGACTGTTGTTGGTTTTTTGTTTTGTTTTGCTTTAAATTGTTTGTGTGGTATTAAACTAGTAATATCTATCAGCTGAACTGTGCTTTAAATCCGTTTCTTGGCACAACAAAACACATATAGGTAAGAAAACAATTTGTAGAAAGCAGTTTAAAAACAAACTGAAAGAAAGACAGCAATCTCAATACAAAATCTTAAAACAGTAATCAATGTTTCCCATTAGGTCAAAACTGCAAGTACACTCTGCAAAGGGTCCAAAGCATACGGTGGGGGCTTCAGGACAAGATTATCACTCTCCAGATAAAAAATCTTGTCATATTACCTCTCAGAGAAACAGGTGCACCAATTTACATTGCACCGATGTAAGCAGTGACAGTGCAGTGCCTTTCTGCCAGACATCCTGTTTCAGCCATTTCTGCCACATGCCCACACACATGGACCACGAGCACACAGCCTTCTGGGGACCTACCAGCTGGAGACCCAACAGCTCCTAGAACAATATTTTTGTAGGTAACTGCTTGTCAGCATTTTGTAGGAGGCTTCTTAGAGCTCTGAAGAGTTGTGAGCTGTTCCAATTCCTGTCTTTCCCTGAAAAGGCCAACCAATTCTATGATGCATTTCAAAATCAAGGCATGGTGTATTCTCACCTGGGTATAATTTCATGTTATAAACTATTCAAATCAAAACCTGTTCCTTTCATACGGCCCAGAAGAAGGTATTAACTTAAGACACCCATTGTCACTTTATGGAAAAATCACATAACATCATGGGAAAAGCTTGACTGCTATGCACAGGCCAAAAGAAATGGGACTCTCATCTCCCGTGATGATATTTGTCATTAATACAGTAGTAATGACGAACCCATCTTAAATAGTTCCCCAGGTTTCTTAAAGAAAAACATTGTCAGATAAGTGCAATGCTTAGAACTAGGCCACTATCATCAGCAAGTCTGAGACTTGGGACAAGCAACTGCATCTACAGAACAGAACAAAGAGAGCACTTTCAATCTCTATTTGGGGAGGAGATTTCACTACACAGCAGTGGTAGATATGACCCAAGGTACTGTTCATGCTAGGACATATTTTACGTGAGGGAACCTGTCCCAGGGTGAGGCAGAGGGGCAATATACTTCAACACCGTACTGTTCTAAAGTTGCTTTAAAATTCTTCTTAGTTATTTCTCAGAGCAAGAAATTCTGGAAAACACATTTATTAAAACAAAAAACATGCAGGAGAGATGCAAAAAAGCATGCTATGCAAACAACCCCAGATGAAAAACAAACAAGCAGAATGTTCCAGGAACTGGAAGCTAGTTATTAAAAAGCAGTACAAAAAGAATACAGGGATTGTGTGGATTCCTGTCCCTTTCTTTCCATTACAGGTAAAGGCTGAGGCCCATGGGGATGACCCAGAAGAAGTCTCACAAACATTGTCTTGTGTCTTACCCAAGCACTGTGTTGAGCAGCTGGTACATGCTGCCCATGCATAGGGACCTTTAGAGGGACATACCGTGCAGCCTGCCTTCGGGCAATGCATGTACTCCCTGAAGAGCTCCTGCTGGAACTCTTGCTCTTCCAGCTTCTTTTCCCCATTATGCAGTCTCCCTGCCATAGTTTCTCTGTCCTCTTCCCTAGACTTGTCTTGGCAATCAGAAAATCAGTTTAGTTTATCATCTTCAAACTTCCATTTTCCTGAATGCATTTTGTAAATTCCATTGTCCCTTCCCATGTCTCTCTAGAAGTCAAAAAGCAACATGTTTTCCTTGTTTTCCATTTGTTGACAGGAAAATTTGTCAAGAATCATCACTTATGTTGCCAGACATCTGATCAAATGCTTCGGCTATGGAGCCAGAATTCTCCAACTGTGGCCTTGGTAAATTTGTAGCATCTGAAATGAAACATAGGAAAATGGTTAACGGAGACACTGAGAAATTGCAGCAAACTCTCTATAGCGAGGAATTAATTACAAAAAATACCTCTCAGTTCACACTGGATTTTCAGAGCCTTTCAGGAAGACACCCTGTGCTCAATTTCTAAGTGCTAAGGACATAATCATAATGATCTCCTATGTCACGTTTGTTTCTTTGGGGGCTAGGAAGGGAAAGGAGGGCAGGCAAATACATCAGGCTTTTATCAGAACGTGTGAGTGAGTAGATGCTCACATGAGTCAAAGGATAAACATCACAGACCGACTCATAATGGAATACTTTCTACAGACAGCAAAATGCTTCAAGATAACCTGCATCTGGCTGTAGTCAATGAAAGAAGTCCTAACAGAAGGAGTGTGGAGGGAGCAAGACTGGTGAGTTTGCTCTTGTTCTTCTCTCAAACAAGGTAAGCAGTGTGCCTGAGCTGAAGACAGGAAAGCAAATCCACACCAGCATCAAGGGAGATCAGGATTCAGACACCTGGACACCTGTGTCCTTAACAAACAAAGAAATCTTTATAAACTAATCATGTGAATTTAGGTAAATAAGGGCTAAATTACTCCGTACACCATTCTGCTCTGAAATTTAGTCTCTTGTTGCTTCAGGTTATAGGTTGATTTCTAATAATAATTACAGTTGTGCTAGAAAAGTCAGCCTTAAATGTTACTTGAAGCAACACATGAGCCAAACTGTAACTTCCCCATAGCTCTTACTGCTTGGGGCCTAACAGCATCCACTGGAAAAAAAAGGGTGTGGAGTTGCCACTTCTACTATAAGAAGAAGTCGTATGGATGGGTGCCTTCCTTCTCTGTAAAAAACTGCATCTACCCACTTTATGTATAAAATAGTGGCACAACTATGATCCCAGCCACCACGCATGCAGACAAAGCCCCAAGTTAAGAAAAACAAAACAAACCAGAGGCAGTAACATACCTTGTGTAGATTCCCTTATTTCCTGAGCTTCTCTCCTCCCAAACCCACTTGGCTGCTGTCTCTGGAGTTTCTGTCTCTACAAAGAGAACTGGATGCCCAGCACAGTCTCAGACATGTCCTGGTCTGTATTCAGATCCTGAGTCTGAATGGAGTATCCTTCTCTTCTCCCAACAGAAAATTTATGGGTACCCTTCTTGGTGCTGATTCCAAAGTGCCAAAAGTGAGGCAGGATTTTCTTCCATGTCTGGGAGGTCTACTATCATCCCAGACATCTTAACAGCGCATCTTCAAGTTCTTTATCCTCTCTTGGTACTGCCCCAGGAAACAACTGGTACACTGATGGACAAGGTGCTCTTATACTTGGCTATCAGAGTCCAACAGACACTAACACCACCTCAATGTCCTGGGCATTCCCACATGCTCAGTGTTACCTACATGAGGCCAGTTTGCAGGTATGATTGTTTCTTCTGGAAATGTTCCAAGAACATCTTGATAGATACAAACAAATGTGTACATAGCGAAGACTTCCAAAAAAAGTATCACCTCAAGTCAATGGAACAGAAACTGGACCACAGAGGAGCATGGTAGATACTATGCCATGACTTGATGTCCGTACTTGCGTTAGCCTTGTCCAGAGCACGAATAATTCACACAGTAGTGTGACCATGTACCACTGCTAGCAGATGCAGATGTAGTTCAGTACTTTCCCCGGAAGAGGTCCTTACATAGGTCTGCATGCCAAAACTCTCGAGTGCGAAAATGAGGTAAATCAGTATGGAACTGATCAGTACTGATAGGAAACCAGCATGTGACAGCATGCCATAAACCTGCTTTTCAAAGGTACTGGATCAGGAACAGCTGGGCACACATACCCAAGCACTTCCAACGGCAAAACAGAAATCTGTAAAATCTGCCATCAGAAAGCCAAGTGTAAAAGGCAGACCTACACCACAGACTCTTTTGTCTAAACCCTCATGAATGGGAACTCTTTTGTTGGGTATTACATTTAGATACGATACAAGAGCAAAACCGAAACTCTCTCAAAACCAAAAAAGAAGCATTGAAACACACCCAAATGTAAAACACTCAAAAACCTTTCTCCCAACACGCTATGGAAGGTGGTGAAGCTGGAAAGTCTCCAGAACGAAATGGCAGCCCGCCCTTTGAAAGGTGAGTAGATAAGGTCTGAACTGTGACACAGACCTTGTGAGAGTCCATTGACAACTTCAGACCTCCCTAGCCCCTGTAAAGTACCCTAGATCTACTGCTGCCTGAGGGAAGTCAAGACCAAGAGCCAGGACTCAGATAATGCCCTTTTCTCCAAGCTCCAAGCATAGCTCTAGAAATGCAGTGTTGTGACTAATTTGATTCCTGAGAACATCCTAAAATGCAGGCTGTTACAAGGAAATGGGAGATTGCTATTTGCAGGAATAAACCTCTAGATTTCATTAAAAATAAAATCATATGTAAATTCAGCATATAACACTTTAAAGATAATTACATAGGACTGAGTAGTTAATAAGTAGATAAACAGTGGGGAAAATCTCATTCTAGCTCAGATCATCAAGCAGTACTGCACATGATCAACTTGCCTCTTACTTTAATTTTAATGGATTACGAAACAAACACACACAGGATCAAGTTAATGTGAAGAGTCCACTATTTTTAAATAAGTTGAGTAGGAAACTGTTTGAAAGACTATCTTGTAGGTTTTCATTCTCTGAAGAATGTTTAGTAATAGAAAAAAAGCAACAGCTAGGGAAGACGCCATTACAACACATATACAGTATATATATATGTTTATACAGTATAAGCACTTGCTGAGAGCATGATGATGACTCATCTTCTGTTACTTCAGCATGGAACTAGTAAGCTAGTATCAGCTAGAGGAGCGTTGCACACAACTGTCTAAAGTTCGTTGTGTATTCAAAGGTAACACAGGTTCTTCTTCGTACAAATTTTAGGTATTATGTATCCATAAAAACAACAGAAAGTTTGGAAAGTGAAAGAATAAATTTCCAACAGCGATTTTATAAATAAAATCACTGTTAAAGTTTATTCACCTCTGCTACAATATCAAATTAAATCACAACTGCAAAGTGCATATGACAGTAGCCAACACCTGAAACTTCAAAGAAAGCAAAAATCCTCTACTATTCCACAATAAAAATGTCCATTTCTCTCATACTGTACACAGAGAAAACATTTTACTGATAGCTGTAATAATACTCTCATAGTCAGAAGTTCAGGATCTAATTACCATCAACTTAATTAAAACTGATTTCTTTTTATTGATTACTTAATTTTCTGATGTTCTTCTAATCCTATTGCCTTAGGGAATGTTTTCAAAGATTCCCATCAATGTTATGACTTTTTATATTAATTAAGCTATTCTGATTACTTTGCCCTTTTAAAAATTACTCTCAATGCTATACACCTGCTAAGTGACAAATGGTAGAGTTTAAAATTGTTTATTGTTTAAAATACAAGTCCTAATATTTGTGGCTTTGCCCTCTTTTTCCATTCCTTTCCCTTTGCCCACTCCCCCCACCCCTAAGAAAGTTCACATATTGCAAAAGAAGAGTTTACAAAAAGCGTCTTTTTCCCAACTATCCACACAGTTAGTGAGCTGCTTTGTGCCCACTGCTCAAGTTTCCTGACCGAACAGATATGAGACCCCAATCTAACAATCCTTTCCAGTCCTCAAAGCCTGCAAGAACAAGATACCCTTATGTGAATGATAATCCTATTAATTTTAGTGGATTTAAACTGCATGAAAAACTAAGAACAAATACTTAAGTGTTTGAGAAGGAGATGTGAACAGGCTTTGCTTAACTTAAGCCTAAATCAACAACGCTGCAATAAACTACTCCATGAAATACTAGACCCCTGTTAACTGTAACTAAGAGAGCAGTAACAATAAAAAACCAAACCAACAACATCATCTCATTATGCTAACACTTTAAAAAAGTTGTATTTCATTTTTATAGTCTTCACAAGACTAAAACACTTCTTACATCCTCAAAATTGAGAGGAGATAGTAACAGTTCTTTTGGAATTATGATTTTTTAGTTTTTCTTTTTCAATTGCCCGTCTGTAAGCTGAACTAATTTGGCACTGTTGAAAAATAATTTTCACAATGTTATGCTTTCTGTTAATACCTGACTTTCCATACTCAGTTACTGTTGCTAAGCTTTAATACTTATCATGCAACCTTAATCATCCAAAGTTATTCAAAAACCAAAAACTACTCTACTTTTATACACTGTGCTGTCAAATACAGTATAAAAGAAAATCACTTAACAAACTACAAATAAAATATGAACAGCAAGTATACCCAGATTCTTACCTATCTGTAGAACTTCTTTCAAAACCTTTTTTTAATTTTAAGCCTCACAGAAATTTCCCAACACAAATGCTTGCACAGGAAAAGCAGGGATGTGATAATATAAACAATTCTGCTTACTTGAAAAGCACTTAAGAAACCATCAGATACTACTAAACAAAGCACTAAAAATCCTCTAGAAGTGCCTTGAAATTCTGCTGAGATCTTATTTGTATAAGACAGACATGCTAAAGGAAAGCCAACTGATTATCAGTCAATATGACCTTACCTGCTTAAGTGCTTTCTTTGTGTGCTGCTGGAAGGAAGATACTAGCTTGCTTTGCACCGGTGCATTAGTAAGGCTTGAATCACGATTGGAAGACATTTCTTCAGATGTCTGTTTTGGGCAAACTTCTAAAGGGAGAAAAAAAATAAATATCAGAATACCATTATGGGGATTATCTTCCCTGTATCTTGGAAAAAGAAAAAAAAAAAAAAAGGAAAAAAAAGCAGGTGCCTGGAAAAAAAAAGAAAGTTCAACTAATCTTGAGGTCCAGATGTCCTGAAAATCTGCCCATATTCTAAATAAATGCATTGCTTCAAAAATATTTGTACCTCATCGTACCCTTTCTATGCAGTTTTGGAGGCCTTGTATATTTTGCCTTCCAGGTCCTGAAAGGTAACTGAAATAGTTTAACTATGGTTTTCACAGAGAAGCTAGACAAAAATTATCTTCCTCACCAAGACATTTCTAATGGATTATTATGTGGCTAAATGTGTATTTATACGAAAGGCAGTGATGACCCTGTGTCCCAGAAATATTTATAAATGTGTAACTTCATGCCAGATTGTAAAGGCTTCTTAGGAGCCAGACTCTTCTATTTTATAAGTACTTCTTGGTAAAGCAAAGCGCCCACTTTCCTGTTTAACAGGTAGACTGGAATATCCTGCAAAGAGGAGTGCTGTTCTCTCAGGTGCTATGCACTGTTGCTTGTCATTCTAAATAATACATGTTTTAATGAACAAATACAACAGTACTTGCATTAAACAGCCTCTTGAACAGATGTTGTGTGAGACACAGAGAAAGTCCCCTGGTTAAAAAGAAAAGGAAATATGATTTTTTTTTTTTAACAGTTTTATTAAACAGAAAAGAAAGCTGTAAAAATAGCTTGACTAAAGGGGCTGTAAAAAACTTTCCACTCTTGATGTCATGCACTACTATTACTTTCACTAGTGTTGTAAGACAGCCCAGGTAAAACAGCATTAGCATGGATCCAGAAATTAAGCAGTTTTTTTCAGTTCTCCTCTGTTGACTCAATTCTAGTCAGTTTGCGTGTTGCCACATCTTCTCTATAGTGTTCTGCAGCTGTATATGGTTTTCCAAGGTTTGCCATACTTCCCATACCTACCAGAACAGTTTGAAGACAGTCAAAGCAGCTTCAGACACGTGCCAGAAACAATTTTAGACCAATATTTCTGTTTGTCTATGGTTTTCTCCTCCCATCCTTCAGTGGGATGAGCAGACATCTGAAATAGCATTCTAACTCCCTCGCCTTTAGCAATGTTTCGTAGAAGAGATATTGTAATTATTTTTTCTTTGTGTTATTAAGAAAAAAGATAGAGACAATTTAGCTATGAAGATTTAATGGCAACCATAAAACACGTGACATTAAGCATTTGTTTTCACACTGAAAGAAAAAATAATTAATACCTCACAAACAAGATTTTGCACTCTGTTTTATGGCATTGCCACTATGTCAGGATAATTTTCATATTAATTAGATTAAAAATTTTCATTAGCAGATAAGACAAATCTTATTTTGTCGCAAGATTTATAATTGATATTTGTCACATTTTTGCCTTATAATTGAAGGATTTGTCAAAATACACAAAGTTGCAACACAAAACAGGTTCTGAGTTTAGACCATCTCTTGGCTTGGATCAATCTTTTCCACATGATGAGCAAAGCTTACTATCAAAAAAGACAACTTAAAGCAGCAGCAAAGTGTCAGCAGAAAACAAACAATAGCTGGTTTATATAATCTAAATCACTGCAATAGCCAAGCTCCTGAGAGAAAAAACATGTACACCAAAATAAAAACCTGACACTTTGAATTACCCAGCTTTTGTCTTTTCTTTCAAATATAATCTTTTTACCGTTTTCTAGCAAAGTCTGAGAGTCAAAGAACTGAAGAAAAAAAAAACAGAAAAAGTGTGAGCGCACAAACCCCAGAGCTAGAAAGAGAACAGAGCAGACTTAGAAATGCCTAATGAATGGAAACTCTTATGTACTTAAATATCCCTCCTAAGAGAGGATACAACATGACCTGTCTTGAAAAATCTATTCCTGTTCTCTGGAATGACTGCAACTCCTATTACCTTCTTGTTCAAATGGGAAATTCTGATTTTTATGACTCTGTTCTAGGAAATTATCCCGGAGTCTTCCCTATTTATTTTGGTGATAAAGTTCATCCTGGAGAGGTTTGGCAACACTAACTGCTGATGCTCAACAATACAACTGTTATTGTCAAAGTCATGATACAGCACAGGAATAAAAATAAGCAAAGCTCTATATTAATTTTGCGCTTTCATTGATTTTTCTTCTAACAATAAGCCCTGAAATTGTGACAGGATCTGTTAGATGCCATTTTTCTTATTTCTATTGTTACTTTGATTTTACATTAAAATAATATTAATGTATTGGTTTCTTTTGCTTCTGATTCTTTAAAGTTTTAACAACAAAGTTAAAACAAGGAAAAGGGATCGTTCTACTGAGTGAGTGGAGCTGAAACCCACTGAGACAATAAATAGCTTTCCATCGCTGTAATCTTTTCTGCAGACATAGAAGATATACTTCACTCCAGGCCGATTCAGTTTAGTGCAACCCCAAACGAGTTCTTTCAGGGTTCTGAAAACCAAACTTTTTCCTGTCGTCTACGAGATTAAAGAAACAGGTATGTAAGGCTGAAATCCACTGCTTAAAAATTTAAAATAACATGACGAGTAGTGAAAGTCAACTTTGTTTATTAACAACTATTAATATGTCCTTTCAAAAACACTTTGTAATTACAAAGATTTTCCTGCATATATCTAGTAGCTTAAAATAGTAAGAAGCTACTTTAAATATTGTTTTCCATGTTTTAATTACATTTCCACTTCCATTTCAAACCATCTTGACACAAATCATAATAATAAACCTAACCATCTAGTAAATAAGAGACAGCATTGCCTGTTTTCCAAAAGTAGAAGATAAAAATAAAAATCTAAATACATTACATTAATTTATACAATTGCTTAATAACTTATACAGTCTATTCACTTTACTAGCAAAAAATAATACGAAAATTTATATACAGGTTTTATTTAGAGGATAATTGAGATATTGTTTGCAAAACAACATGAATTGGCTATTCTATTGGAAAAGAAATACAAATATGGCACAATGAGTAAATTTATTCTTTAAAACACATTCTGCTACTTAGTGATTTAAATCAATCTGTGCCAAAATCTCACTATACTACAATGTCTGTGACCACAGAAAATTGTGTTTATTTATGTGTTCACTAACACAGATAAAGTCTAACTGCTTTTCTCTGAATGAGTCAAAGTCAAAAAAGAGAAAAATATGACAGAAAAATATGTGTTTGAAGTGAACACTGACAATCCTCATAAAAAAAAACAATGCCTTAAGAACAGAGCAGGCAGTTATGCTACAGAAATCAAAGAACAGAGTAAAAGAAAACCAAATTCAGTAAGAGCCAGTGGTCTTTGTACATATGTACAACTTCGGAAAGTTGCATCTAGTCTTGTTCATAAGCACTGAGGATGCATTAATATTATTGGAACCATATTTTCTTCAAAAGATTTCTCAGAAAAGAATGCTAAAAACACACTGGATGCTAGGGAGGTTAAAAAAAAAAAAAAAGAACCCTGAAAGAATGCAACAGATGAAGGAAAAATATTTGGGTAGCAAATAAAGAGCCTTCACCATTACTGCTACAGTGGAAAAAGAGAACAAGACCAGATTTAAGCCTACAGGAGGCATTTCCATTTAGTGGAGAATAATTAGGCTCCATTCTTTAAACTGGCTTCTTCAAGGCCCAGGACTGAGTGAAGGAATAAAGCAAAAAGCAGCTACTAAGACATAAACTGTTAGGTTATGAGCTGGAAGAGCAGCTGGGTTTCTGAAGATAAGACCTCCTCAGTGAGTGCTCAGAGAGTGTTAGCATGAATGATAGAATTAGAATTACTTAGCAAAAAGAGCATGTTAAAAACATTTCTGACAACCTCCATTTAAAATAACTTCCTCTCTTCCATTTTGTCAGGCTATCATTTATAAAAATCAGCAACGCTATGTCTTTACTTTCTAATTTTATAGGCTATGTTTGTAATTTTTTATTACCTTTTACCTTCCCTGACCAAGAAATATGATACTTTTTAATAAGATATTAGAAGACATGTTTCTTCAAAGAAAAAAAATGTAGAAATACAAATTAAAATCATTCTGTCTCACTGCCACTCGAAGTTATTTGGAATAATTATAAACAGACTTATGTAACTAGATGGACAGAAAAGTTCCTGGAGTGCTTTAAGGGGCTTATTTTCCCCAAATTAATAGCACAATTAATTCCAATTTCAGACAGACCATACTAATTTAAAATCAAACCAGAAAAATCAACAGCACTTTACTTCCTTCTCAGTTACGGAAACCACAGCAGATGAGAAAGATTGTTTACCAATGGCCACATTACAAAACACAAATTAATATTGCTACCATATGCTAAAGAATTAAGTCTACCTCAAGCACAAAATGTACACACACACTCTGGAGATACTGGATACACACCCTGGAGAACTCCCTTAGGAAAACATACACAAAATCTCTCTCTAAAATATCCATAAAATTCAATGTTTTCTTTGGGTGACACTTGTACTTACATAAATGGTCAGGCTTTGCTGACACAGATGTATCAAGTAATTCACCTCCATCACCCTTTGATCTCTAGAGCCCAGCTCACAAAATCTGAACACTCAGAAGTTGACTGGTGCCATCAGCTCTTGAATATGAAAACCAGTTTGGGAGTTAGTTAATTGTACAAGTTCGCCTTTTTAAGCAAAAACAGATGCATACATCAAGGACATTACTGTGACTGTAATAACCTTTTGGAAAAGCAATAGGAGCACCATGGAAGAATAAGTAATATTAAATAGCATTTTTTGGAAAAAGACATCAAATACCACATCAGCTTAGTAGCTTGCACGGCATCACATTATATTCTCAGCAAACTTTTGAGTCCAAACATTTCAGAAAGTTTTGAAAACTGTTAATCCATATTCCGAAGGAAGTCAACATTTTCCACTACAAATATACAGCCTATCATCACTAAGCCACTGATTTCTTAGGCCTCGTTAACTCTATTGTACAGCAAAACAAGCAGATGAGAAAGATCACTCCCTCAAGCTCCACAGTATCTTCTCTAGTTCTTATGAGTCCGCTCCAGTGGCAATGAAACAAACAGAAGTTAAACTTGATCCTGGGTACAGTATTTTTATTTTATAGCTACTGGCAGTGAGATTAAGAAAAACCAAAAGGTGAAACACTGTCTCCTTCTGATGCATCATCCAAAACTCTGTATGTTTGAGCTGCTATTTTGTTACTGCCCTTCTGCATTCAGAAGAGCCCATCCCACATCCAGATGTTGCCATGTGCAACAAATGTAATCAGCAGAATCATCCAATATTATTCCCAAGAGCCGAGATGCTAAGGATAACAGGTTTCCCTGAACTGGAAGAAATTCCATGCCTGGAAAGGAACTGAACATCTAAATGTGGAGTCAGGTTTCAAACAAAGATGAACATTCATTCTTCACTACAGGAGTTATCCTAGTGGCTTCCTAGTCCCAAAAGCTCAAGTGTTCAAGAGCAAAGTAGCTACAGAGACAAAATTTCAGGCTTCAGCATGAATCTGATCCTCTATCATCCATCATTTTGTCTACTATCTCTAAGAAAACTGCTTAAGAAATTAATTCTGCCATTTCATGTTTGTAACTTGCAGTTTTAGGAAGTGCTGAAAACCAAAGTGTCTCAAGAGGAGACATATGTTGTTCATATTTGGGCAAACATCAGAACCTATGTTTGGGTTGGGATTGGGGAAGGAAGTCACGCTACTGTAGGAATTGCCAACTCCTCCACAGTTACATCATTGTGCATTCCACTGGCTTGTGTGAAGACAATTTTTAATCAGCTCCGCTCTGTGGCTGATGGATTAGCCCTGGCTTCAGAAACCCCAGCGACGAATGGTTTTTGAGAACAGAACAACCTATTGATGGGCAAAGGGATATTATAGTCACCATTTTCCCAGGCAACAGTAACTGAGATTTTAATTCTTTTACCAACTGCACCTTTACAAGCTACCCTGTATTTGAGAGAAATGGAATTTATAAAAATATATGAAGCTGCTAGAGAACTTCTGTATAAATCCCATTCCAAACAAAATCAACTGTAGCATGAAAAGTTTCTTTAACATATGCCTTTGGAGAAGGTGGGGAAAGAAATACAAATCCTGAGGTGTGGCCATTCCAGTTGTCAGTTTGGCAATACTGATGTGGAGTAACAGCTTTCACTAAGTCATGTGTTTATAACTGTGAGGAATGTTTATATTATTATGCTAATAAAACTGTTCAGTAGCCTGCATTTATACTGGGAAAAATGTGCCTGCTGGGGAATAATGTGTTTCTTCTCTGAGTGTCAGCTGGTACTTTTTAATCCAAAAGCTGGAGACTATAATCTAAAAGCCCACAAACAGACTGAGGCTGTTGCTTAGGGTTCCACCCTCTGCTTCTACCTAACTTTAAAGCAGCACTTTTTAAACTTTTGCTCAATGGTTACTGATCACTCTGTCAGAACTGAGGCTTCTGGACTCTACCACATTTGAAACGAGAGCAAATAAAAATGCTATCGCTTAAGAATACAAAGTGCAAACAATGTCCATTCTTATAGAGATAACACACATACTAAGGCTGAAAGGAGACATTATATCTATTGACTTTTTCTAAAAAACAGGTCAGACAATTTCATCAAGTGTTTTTTGGATTCAATTGAATGTTATGCCACAGAACAGTCTCCTGGAAAGAAAAAAAATACCAGCTTTAGTGTGAAAAGTTTAATTGAAAGACATGTTGTTAGATTTGATCTGTTAGATGAATTATTTTCTATAGAAATACCTTTTCTCAAATGTTTACAAATCAATCAAGTCACCACCTCATCTCTGATAAACTAACTTGACTGTCCCTATTAAATTTCACAAAGCAAAGGAGGTATTTGTTCATTCAGAAGTTCTTAAATCTTTTCCTATTTTTCTTAATTCTTTCTTACAGCTATGACAAATGCAATACCCTAGTAATCATTTAACTAGTGCTATACCCAAAGGAAATACTGTGCCTATATTCTTTAATCAGTACTACCAGAATTACAGTCCAAGAACTACATTGAACTAATTAGCAAAAGCATCTCATTCATGTTCAATTCATTTTCTATTGTGATCTTAAAATGCTTTACAGATTTACTGATTTATTGAATATATGTTTCCACTGCACAAATGTGACCATTTTCCTTCACTTTAAAGTCTAAAAAAATTCATGCTGTTCAACTGTAATCATTTGCAAGGTAATCAAGAGAGGTCTCAATATTATTATTTATTATCAATAAATTCAAGCAGGAAGGATTTTATATTTTTCAAAAAGTATTGACAAAGATATTCAACGAAGAGTAGTCAAATCACATCCTCAAGAAAATAGCAACAATTCCTACTGTGGATGGTGATTCCCACACATTTGCAGATCTAGTAATTTGTAATTTTCAGTCCATTTAAAACTGGCTGCATTTCTCAGGCATAGTGCTGTTATTAAGCCAAGCATTCTACACTGTGAATGAAATCACTCATAGAATTCTACAGATATATCAACAGATACCTTTAACAACAAAAGTTTCAATCTCAAGAAAAGCTATTATCAAATATGTTTGATAAAAGTATGTTTTGTATCAGCTGACTGATACAAGATAGGCTGTCTCCAATGCATTATTGATCACATCCCTCATCGGCCTTTTTATATGTAATATAGAATTGCTATTGCCGTCCCATTTACTCTTTTTAAATATATCCAGTGTGTGACATTAAAAAAAAATTAAAATGTCTTGCTTTCAAAAAGTTAAATATATTGCAGTTTTCCAAGAAATTTCTTGAAGATGAAATATGATGGAAAGTTCTTTGCTCTAAAAACAAGCTAGGTGTAATTTACTGCTCTACTCCGAATATCTAAAACATGTTTAATTTTAGCAGCTGCTCTTTTATGTCAACATAAATGCTAGAATTATTTTTATTACTGTAAACTGTGAAAATAGCATACAGCCTCCACCCAGTGAAAACCCAGCAATTTTCTACTTCTGGCATTTTGGTATCCTTATTTACGCCCCACCACTCCTAAATAATTGCCAGGTTTTTGTCATTATTTTTGTTTGTTTGTAACAAGTAACATCAACTTCTGCTTTCTGATCTGTAACTGTATTTACACTGCTCTTCACTGCTGTATTCTTCCTCCGCTTAGGAAACTGTACTTCAGCTAATTGCCTCAGTATCAGACAGAAACTGTTGAAGAACCACAAATATATATTAATATGTTCACTTATGCATGCAGTATATACTATATAAGCATAAAACCACTGCACAAGCAGAGTCTGTTAACTTATAGACATATCAAAGAAAATGAAGAAGCAGAGCCATTTAATAATTCTTGACTTTTGTTTTTCCACTGAGTTTCAAAACTTCACCACTAAATCCACAACAACCTGTCTTAGGTAGTTCTGTTACTCCTATCACTGAGCATGTTGTGATTTTTCAATTGAGCGTTACTGAAATAGCAGTATCTGTCCTTTCCAGGCACAGCATGGACACTCAGTAAGTTGTTCGAGATCAAAAAGGAAGTCTGTGGCAGAACAGCAACATGAGTTGAGCCTTTACATGTCCCAGCTGTAAACAGGACACCTTCTCACTGTATACAAAGTGAGCCAAACCAGTACGCTGCAGTCCAGCAGTGGGACATGTTGTGAAGGGGCAGCAAGTTTCTTTCAGAGGTCCCGGGAAGCTTGAGTTTTGTATAAATCATTCACTTTATAAGCATTATGTGAGTGTAGTTTTAATAATATTAATTTCTATTA
Source organism: Streptopelia decaocto (assembly GCF_964273445.1). Lineage (NCBI taxonomy): Eukaryota > Metazoa > Chordata > Aves > Columbiformes > Columbidae > Streptopelia > Streptopelia decaocto. The sequence goes on from NC_138655.1 coordinate 45,357,009, forward strand.
CTTGCAATTAATTTTAGGTCACCAAGGAACTGTGGTTTTTTTATGAGCAATTATTATATTTCAAGAAGAAAAAATATTTCTAAGGTTGCCATTTTCAAGTTCTTGCAATGTTTCAGTTTGTCATTGTCTCAGAGATAAAAAAAACCCAAAACACAGGATTTGATACTTCGACATGTCTTTATGTCAACATGGCACTCAGGAGGATCTCTTCCTGAAACAAAAAACCCACAAACCTTTGTCCTGTGCTCAGAACTCTACTGAGGGACCAACCCCACATGCCTGCACTGAAATCAGTGAGATGTCTATCCGACAACCACAAGTCTGAAGCCCAGTAAGGCAAATTACTGTTTAGCTGTGGGGCCTAGAACAAAAAAATTGTAACCCAAAAAATTACCTACTCAGAACAAACCCAACAGCACTACTCATTGTCTTTTACAAATATAACTCAAATAAAAGAACTTGGCATTCCTGACTTCTATTTAAGGCCAAAACAGAGAGGAAGTCACCCCAAAATAGTTCCACTGAGTACAAAACATTATTTACACTGTTAAGAAATCACACCATGTAAATCTTAAGTAAATAATACTTTTCTTTTCCCAAAACATGCCCTCCAATATTGACATTAAAACACCTACCACCATTTTCTTCTCCATTATTATTGTTTGTCTCAGCCATTTCAGTGCCATCTAACTCAGATTCACATCCTAAATCCAATGTTCCATCAGTAGGGCATGTTGATTCTTCTTTCTACATTAAAAAAAAAGAAAAAAGAAAACTCAAATTAACAAGAAAGAATCAATCATGATTCTGCTGCATCTCCGAAAATAAATTACTGCCATGTACTCTCACGCTTACATTTCAAAAACCAGAAAAAAATGAAATGCGCTTGTGAGTTACTTCAGAGAAAGACATAAAAACAGACCTCCATGAAACAACTAGCAAATCAAAAACAAAAAAGCTTTTCCATCAAGTCATAACATACTCTTTTTTCAAAAATGTCAAATAAAATATCAGATCTTCCTCTCTTCTTTTTTTTTTTCTTTTTTTTTTAACAGAAACAGACTTCTTTGGCTGTTAAAAATCCTAGTTTTGCAGTTGAGTGTCCACAACGCTGCAGCAAAACACAAATCCTTTAATGTTTCTTTTCTGCCTTTGCCTGTTTCCTGAATTTAAACAGCTGAAGCAACCTGGAGCTCACAAGCAAGGGAGTGATTGTGAATACCTGGATTTATGCCAAGAATATCTCCCGATTTAAAGAAAAACAACAGCATTTGTTTTAGTAAATTAGGAAATGAAGCTTCTGGAAACTATTAATTCAATCTCACATACAGAATATTTAGTTACCAGGAGCAGACAAATTTATATAGCTTTATATTTTTTAAACCCTTACATCAAATAAATCTGTCGTAAATTACAAAAGATGCTTCCCACCGGCCCAAAATTTTAATTGACTACATTTAGACTGCCAAACATATAATCTCAGTTTCTTGTTTCTCACCTCTGCCTCACATTCCTCTACTCCTATTGTGATGCCCCTTTAAGTCTGACCATGTACAGCAAGAAAAAATTTCCACCCAAAGAAATCATCATATACATACCAAAAAAGAAAAACAAAGAGGAAAAGAAATAGAAATAGCATAAAGGTAAAATTCTATCACTGTAATTATATTCCTTCTCAAAAGCAATGCTGCAACCTACAAATTAAAAGCTGATTTATATTAGACTAGCAAATAATTTTTCACTATAAAAAAATCAAACATTAACACAATTACTTAATAAGAAAGTCAGTGATCCTCTTGATCTCACTGGTCATAAAAAAGGGCTTTTCTGTGAACAACTCTGAAAGAGCAGCATTTTAGCTAAGCTACTTTTTTTTTATACCTTATGCCAAATTCAAGAACATGTATTGCTTTCTAGGATAAAACATTCAACGTTTACTTTCATTATAAATCCTTTTAAAAGACATCTGAAAGCAGTTAGAAGGACTATCAGATCATTTCCTCTCCAAAGAATCTAATCTGTTTACCTTTGTATCTATTGAGACATTCAAAAAATGGATTAATAGCGCTACGTACTTTCCATATACAAAATTTAAACTTACTTTGAGAGCATAGAGTCCTGACTTCCCAGGGATTTTGAAGAATGTTCCATCACCTACACGAGTGTTAGTATGAAGCATTGCATTCAGGCAAGCTAATGGAGAGGTTCCACTGAAAAATAAAATTGTGCAGTGCAAGATTGAGTGTCTCTTGTAAAACTATTCCCTCGGTCTTTTTTTTAAAAAAACCCTCATGCTTGCCTTGCCTAGCCTTTTTTTGCCCCTTTTTTTTTTTTTTTTTTTTAATTCTCTCAACCCTGAAAACATCTACATTACAATAACAGGCCAGTTTCAAACTTAATCATATGCATCTGTCCCCTAGGCTCGAGGCAAAAAGTCTGTGAATTATAATTATGCTTTTCTTCATACAGCAACCAGCTCCACATTCTAAGAGCACCAAAGTCCAAATATTTATGTGAAATTACTTTGTAAATAACACCATGAAGCCACATTTTTAAAATGTTACAGACAATGTGGCTGCTGCACATGAATGATCAAAACAGCACCAAGTTCAAGGGCAGCTGCATCCCATAGGATAAAAAGCAACAAAAGAATAGTAAAGAGCCCAGGAAGAACACATTTAAAATGAAAAGTGATATACAGTTAAGCCATCTTCTGGCTTAACACGGGCAGTACGCATTACTATACATAAATACAAGCATCTTTTCTAATTAGAGTTGTTTCAGAGATTAAGAGACTGACCTACTCAAGGTAGTAATTGTAAAACCACTGTGGAATGCATGTTAAGAAACTATTTTAAAAGAAACACAATACATTAAGAAGAGTACACGTACAGGGATGTCTTTGTGTTTTATCCATGTTTGCATCAGAAAAAGAAAGCAAATGTTTCTACCCTAGCTACTCTTACATAATTCTGAAAAGTTCATCTAAGAAATGGTGGGGAAAAAGGTAGTCATACATGGTTTTATTTAATTTAAATTTTGAAATTAAAGGACAAGATTTATAGACGTACTATCACATCTTTGTCCTCATTTACTGACTAATGTACACGGTGTACTCGGGGACTGAATCGGAAACTGTGCTTCTTCCCTGGGGTCCCCAGCCTGCACGCACGCTTATCTTTAGCCACGTAAATATATTCCACTTGGTTAAGTGGAACAATGCCTGTGCATTACATTAAGTGTGTTGCTAAGTATTCCAGGATTAATTATACACTCAACTATAAACCAGGAACAGGGCTTCAAAAGTCCATCAGAAATGACAATTCGTTATTATACAATATTGTAACATAACATGCAATATTTGTTGAAAATTGCATGACTGACATTTTTTTATAGATAAAACTGGGCCGAACTTGTCATCTTTCATACAAAGATGCTTTCAGTTGATTTCCATGGCTCTGTTTCAATAAAATTCATCCTTACTGTACACGTATTAATTTAATGGCAAGATGGTTAGTGTGGTAATTGCTCTTCCAGTAAAAATTAAACTATAAAATGTCCTCAGGACAGGAAGTCCTGTCCAATATAATTTATTTACTAATGGTCACGTAATGTATCACATTGCTACCTCTAAAATAAAAAAGCACAGGTAAAAATGGTGCTTGTTAATACACAAATCAGACATTTAATAGATATCTATTTTATGAGTATTCAAAATATACTCAAGCACTATGAAAATTCTGTGAAGTATTGATTGTTTCTTTTTTTTTAATCCCTGCAAATAAAACTAATTCCACATCTGGTTTTGATATAACACTGTAACAGAATACAAAACTAAATTTGGTAGAACTATAAAAATACTGCTAGCAGTAGCACAGAAAACATAAACTCATTTCATTGACTTTAGCAATTACTTAAAACAGTTTTAGAATAAGCAGGATACTTCTCTTTACACATTTTCCTTATTCTATTAATGTTTGACAAGCAAAGACACAAAGCATTTAATAGAACAGTTCTAGTTGCGTAATTTCTTCCATATGCTAACATACATATTGTGAAGCAAGTTCAACTCTCACAGCCTTGGATCTTTTTAGTGAAACATTATCACAGATAAAGACTTTCTCTGCAAGACAGAAAGAACTTGCTGACTCTGCAGTGGAAGACAAACTCAATATATCAACAAGAAACAAAACTGTGTGTGAATGTATATGTGATTTGTATTCTTCTCCTGTTCTGATGTAAATATTCTGGACTCCACACTTATTTTTAGATATCATTAACGAATTAAAATGATACGAGATGAATGAACCCCAAATAGACGATTTGGCAATACCTCATGACCACTACTGTGCTCACAGCAGATATCTTAATCTTCAAAGTCTTGCCAACTGGCAAGTGGACAATAGAAACAACTCTCTGACTTACAAAGAAAACCATATCAGCTACTGAGCCAAGCAGTACTTTACTGCTATGCTTGTTTTATACAGATATCTGCAATTCCGAAATAATTTGGCATGCAAACAAAGGGCCATATCCACCCTTGTTGAAAATTGGACTTGGGTATGTCTATAATGAGCACAAAACAAACTGCACATAATAAAGTTACAAACAAAATCATAATCTGGACATGGTGGGGTGGATTTATTTTGAGCTAGCAGCTCACACTGAAATTCCATGGTGTCCTTTATCATTGCTATTTTGACCCATGTTAACCAATTATTTCCCTGTTCTTCTGTCAGCAGCGGCATCCTTTAAAACACTATTATTAAAATTCCCCAACATTACCCACAAGGGATGCTGGAAACACTTGCAGTACATGCTATCACAACACATGGGACCATGGTTAGAAGACCCAGCAATCAAAGATCGCATGATGCAGACTGATGTCTGAATCACAGAGCAGTTTCTCAGGGATCCAGACTACTTATCGCATGCTTTCTAAATTCTCCTACAGCCTGAGGACATGTTCATTCTGCTGAGAGCTGCTGGCATGTATTAATACAGCAGCCAAGGACTGCCAAATATGAAGCTGAATATCTCTGAATGTCAAAAATCGCAGTTTGACCTAAGTTCTTGAAACACTCCAAATCAGTTCAACTTTGATTCAGTTAAATCAAATTGGATACAATAATATTTTACTTTATAGCTTGATATCTGTGAATTTTTAGAGCAATAGCATATTTTATACCAACATGCTGCAAGTTTTGTTGCCCTAGTCTACACGTGAGGAATATGTTTACCATTTACAGCCTTCAGATGCAGTACTTTCATACGATTTATCATCTTTTGGGTGAGATTGCTTTAAATCCTTGTGGTCATTCACACATGGGAGTCACCCTCTGTGGCAGTATGTCTTTAAGATTGATAATCTTCTGCTTCTATGTTTATTTTATATGCATATACATATACACACACATAAAAGCACATTTCCAAAAAGATTTTTAAAAAAATGAAAAGTTACTTACTTTCTGTAAAGGTGATATGAAGTCACAACAACCGGCAACACAGGAAAGAGAAAGAATTAACAATTAGTCTTCCAATATAAAAGTTGTTCACACAATTTGATAATTTAAAAGACACCAAGTATTTCAACATTTCATAAATGCTCTTCCTCAGAATCACTATAAGTTGGAAACGATCAACACATCCTTCTAAATAGAATCACAAAATTCCTGTACATTATCAAAGCAAGCTTATCACCCCAACTCCTCCAGTCAACAGTATCTCCATTATTTTGTGATTCTGGGCTCCCTCTACTGGCCATGCAGCCCGTGTTACCTAAATCGAAATGTTGGACTACACAGCATCTACACACAAAGCTCTGCAAAAACAGGTAGGGAAAGTACAGACGTCGGTTCCCTCTCCCCTGCCACTCTCCCCAAAACCTCACAAAAACCTATAAGAACACCAATAAAACCACTATTTTTATATTTTAAACCTCTCAAACACACAGTTTTGGCAGAAAAACCCTGAAAACCTCTAAACTTATACTTCTAATTCCACAACGGTCTTTGCTAGATTGCTTGCCAAGAGAAAGAAAAAAAAAAAAAAAAGTGATATTGGAAAAAAAAGGAAAAGTTTTAAATATGGAAAATAAATTGACTAAAGCCAACCTATCCAGACAACACGGTGTGGCAGACAGTGAAAGTTTCCTGACACTGTGCAGACAAGGCACCTCGGTCCTGCCACCAGCAGCATTTCAGCCGCTCGGCTCCCCCCTGCACAAAGTGCAACCCCCTCCAGAGCTCAGAGGGGTTCCCAGCGTGTTTCTAAGTTGAACAACAACTGCTGTAAGAGGAGCACTGAGCTGTCGTAAACGTGATCGGTATTTATTTGTTTGAAATCATCTGCTCATTTTATACACATCCATAAATAGTCACGAGGGAGCAACAATTGTTACTCACTGCTGGAAACAAAACGAAAAGGCTTCAGAACTAATTTCTAGACCTGATATGAAGTCACACAGAGTAAAATATGCTTATAATGCATGTAAGTTACACCGTTTTGGAGGGTTCGCAGGGTCTCTGGAAAAACAGAGTCTAAAGTCAGAAATACCATGATGAACAGAAGACAGCATTTAAAATCAACGTGAAATCCAATCAAAATAAATGCGAAGTACTATACAAAGGAATGTGAAATCAAATCCAGAAAATGTACATTTTCACAGCAAGTCCAAGGGACTGACACCAGCATGGTGAAATTAATCAGAAGGTAGTGGTGCCAGCAGTTATATGTGTCAAGCAGACTGCTGGCTGAGGTGAATATTCTTTTACCTCCAGTGCTAGTGGACACCTATCAAATTCTTGGCCCATTTGAAGAGAAATAAAGAAAAAAAAAGAACAAAAAAACCCCAAAACTAAAGAATAACAAGAGTGATAATAAGTCAAGAAGATAAGACTTATGAGGGAAGGTTGTAGAAAACATATTTGTGTGGTCCAGAAAACAGAAGAGTAAGAGAAGGCGTAACTGTAATTTTTCAGAAAAATGTAAAAGGCTGTTGGAAGTCAATGAAGACAAATGTTCTTCCTGGCCACTGGAGGAAGAAAAAGAAAGTTCACAGATAGTCTGAAAGTGTGAATGTAGGTGTTGTTTTAATCAACACCAGGGAAGTTTGTAAAATGACCTTCATCAGAAGATCAAACACACACCACTCATGACTTGTACATATTGTGGAACCTGTCCCAGTGTTAGCATTTGTACTGAATGGTCTATTGAGCATGTGTCCAGCACTGTATCTTAGGATTCTTTACCTCTTTAATACATCGAATATTTTTTTGAAGCCTGAGGTTAACCATATACCCTAAGTACACTCTTTCCAAAATATACAGCAGCCAGCAATGCTGGAGAATTGACTGGATGGGCACTGCTTGCTGAAGTGTTTCACAAAGCCATGCGTGCAGTACTGGATGCCCAGTGTGATGAAGCCAAACAAGCAGCTTTCCCACAATCTCCAAGGAGCCGTGTGCCCATGGCCCTACTATCATGTGCCAGCAAAATATCCGAACTTGCCTTACAAGACTGTAACCGTGACCTAGCTTGGGAGTGACACAGGACCACCAGGAACCTAAGGAGCAATACCAAGGCAAGAAGATTGCTGTCCTATAGAGCAAGAAGACAGGCAAACTGCCACTGACAGCTCCAGGGTCGCTCTCCCCCGCCAGCCATGCCTGATGGAGGCGGCAGCGCTGCAGCAGGCGTTAGCACTGGGGCCCAGGCAAGTTCTTCCAGCCCAGGCTCAGGGGGAAGAACCAGGAGAAGTCCAGTGAACAGAAGACTGAAAAAAAAAAACCCCAGATATTTTACTGTATTGAAATGGTAGAGGCACAGGATCCTTCCCTTGGCACAAAGGGAAATAGAGAGCACAGAGGAAATGGCTAAAAACAATGCTGAGGAGTGCAAGATTTCCTGCCAACCGCCCACAAACTTTTCAGCAATAAAAGCTTCACATTGGTCTAAACAAATCAAATCACATGATGATGTCGTCTCCACTGTTTTCCCTGGTTATTCTGTAGGTTCCTATACAGGAAGACATGAAGAGGAATATTTGCTTTCTCATCCAACGTTAAATACAGACTACGTGTCACAGATAACATTTCATTCAGAATCATCTTTCCTTCAACAGACAGCAAAATCATGGACTAAACATGTTAACCCAAACTGAACCAATTTACATTATCAAACAGAAAACTTGATTTCAACAATCAATTTAAATCTTGGTTTTGATTTTTTTCCATTTATTTTCCTATTGCAAGGTTAATTCATTCATTGCTTGAAATGACTAGAATACCTCCATTGGCAAAAAAATAGAGCTGTAATGTAATATTACTCTTTGCTAACAGGGAGACTATAAGTGCATTCAGCAGTTTAGTAACTTACAAAAATTAATCTAAGTCCTATTTTCTGATGTTAAAATAGCAATGACAACTTATTTACCAAATAATTACAAGTATACCTATTTCTGTTAAGTCATTTCTGGAAAGAAACTGGAATTTGATTAAAAAATTGGCTTTTAAATGCTGAATGAAAATACACTAGATGTGTTGGATATAAAAAGAAATAAATGAGACTTTTCAAAGCATTACATATCCAACATAATTTATTAAAAAATAAAAACATCTTTTAGTATGTGGGTAGTAGGTAGCTAGGGAACCATCTACTGTTTTTACATAAAGATTAGTGAAACTGTAGAGCTGGTAGATCTCAGCCTCTCACACAATTTTTTTATTCATAAATTGGAACAAGAAAAAAGCATTTTACTTCTTGAACTTCCAGTCAGCTTCTTAAAAGAGACTACTAATGAGAACAACAGAAAATACTTTTGACACCTACCATTGATGTGACTGTCAAAACTATTTATGTTCTGAAGTCTTAACCACTTAAATAATAAATAATGGTATATAGTCTTAAGCCTTAAACAGTTATTTGCTACCGTTTTATAGGAATTTAAGTGGATACAGGTAGAATACTACTTACACAGTTTGAATAAACTATATGTAAGGTTCATTCCTAACACAAGTTTTCCCAATTGGATCTTTAAAAGTATTTTAAAGGATTAAAATCAATTTCTTAAAAGAAATATCTATTTTTTTAAGTTTATTTTTAATCAATTTTATCCACATTAGCTAAAATTAATGTCAGTTTTGTTCTCATTTGGGTCGCATCCTAAAGAAAATTGCGACATCTCTGGTCCTACTTACGCTTCACACATGGCACCTGACTTCCAGCCTTCAGGTTTCACAAACACGGCCACTATTCTTGAGCAGAGCAAGTCAGCCAGACAGCCCACAGCTATCAGGCAACAAGACAGACTGGTACAGCTGATTTGACTGTAGTCTCACAGACTGCAAACAAATTCCAGAAGATGATAGAGAAGAAGATCCATTATATATACTACTGACATTGCTTCATACTCAAACCTCATAAAAATTTCTTGTTTTTCTAAACCAGATGATGATAGAGGCAAGAATATTATCAGTATGATGGAGAAAACAAGGATAAGTACAGACATGCTAAAACACAACACGTCACAGATACCTTGTGTCTGTCTCAGAAGCTAGCAGAACTTTCCTATCAGCTTTCAGTGAAGTTAACTAAAGTACTGAATCCCAAATATCCAAAGCAGAAGAAAGCAGCAGTGAACTTGAACTCTGCCTTTTGTAGCTTGTGAGGTAGTTACAAGCAGCTGGAATCACAGTTGACTAAAGTGTCTGATATTTTTCTAAGAAACTGAATCTTTTCATTATCCTTCAAATGTGAAATAATCTGCAGCAATACTGGAGAGAAATTCAACAGGGATAGTAAACTATAGCCAAGTATTATAAGAGGGCATTTTTCTCATTCCTTAGCAGGAAATCTCATTTGCAAACTCACCTAGTCTGGTTTCATATTTTGAGTTCACCCAACCTGGAATCAGGGAAGGAGTTGGAAGTTGATCTGCTTTCATAGAACTAACAGGCATCCTCTGTCTCTTATTAAATCACCTCTGCAGCATTAAATAATGCTGTCTCTCCTTGGAGGAGTGGCGAACAGCCACCCAGAGAGACACACCGAGATTATTCAAGGCTTCCATGAAAGGATATACATAACAAACAAATATTGGATATCGTGCCACTACCCTTAAGGTCTATTCCTACCACTTCTAGGATCCCCCTACATGAACCAACCTTCCTCTGGGCTTTTTGTTCATCTACATACAGCCATTATATGCAGTGATTACATGACATTAGACCACACAATAATGCACAAACGTAATAAACCTGTAGCCATACATTCTCATGTAAAAAGCAAGGTGGACAAGTGAATGAAACTGCTAGCTGAAGGCAAACATGCCAGAAAGACATGGAATGCTGGTAAGAATAGGTTGCTTTGTTTCCTCATTTAAGAGTTCGGCAGACTGGTTGCATTCACCCACAGTAAAGCAAAGCTCTCCTGTATGACTACCATAAATCTTCATTCTAATCCCCTCTCCATAGCCAAGAGTTTGGCTCACTTTTGTAAATGATGGCATAGACTTAGGTTTTTTCACCTCTTAGCCGTATTGCAGCACTATGGTACATATTTATTTTCTTCAGTGGTAAAGACCACTGAAAACATGTCACATCTGCCGTCTGCTCTGTACAATGGCCTTTGATAGACATTTCCATGAAGTTCAGCATTCCCACCCTTATGTTTAGAGCACTCTGTGATCTGAGGCCAGCGTATATGAAGTTCTGGTATCTACAGCACTGATAATTAATATTTTCAATATCTAGAGCAAAGTGTATTGTATCTCCTGGTGCTGGCAGCCTGGGAAAACTTCTGATAGTGTCAAACCTGGTGACAATAACCACATTAATGTTTCAGAAAAAAAAAAAAAAAAAGAAAAAAAAGAGTCCACCTGCGGTGAAGCCAGAGATTTATTATGACTCGCGTAAAACAATGAAATTAAAATCTCCAGAACAAAACTTCATCGCAAGTCTCAGTACTCCTTAAGCCAGTGAGGCTACTTAGTTGTTTTTTTTTTTTTTAATTTTATCTCACAAGAAAACCTTTGCATTCAAAATTTACAGAACCTGTGTAAAAGTTAAAAGTGTTCCTGAATGGAATTCAACAGAGTTATTGCCACAGATTTTACCCTGAAAATATTTTTTTTATCAAAAAAATGTGTTTGAAGGAAAAGTTTCCTATGGACATACAAATTTATTCTGTGTTTATAATGTATTTGAAAAAAAGATGCTAGCAGTATAGCAGGTAAATTTGAGAAGAAAAAATAAAAAGCACACAAATATATAATACCAGTGCCACATTATACACTGCAGACAGAAGGACACGAACATGCTTTCCTGAAATTCCAACATCCCTACCCGTTATTTTTGCTGATTATCCTTGCCCTTTGTCAGCCATGCCTCTGAGTAGGTCTTCCTGAATATCTTGAATGCTCTGAAAAGTATGCTTGAAACACCACGACACCTCTTTAAACGATATTCACATATGGCAACAAGCATTCCCTGACCAGAAAGGAAATGAGAATACAAGTGTTACAGAGAATGTTTACACTCTTCTGTGCTCCCTAACACCTGGGAAAACCCCCTTCTTTGTAAAGTAAAATCTCAAAGAAAGGACCAGAAGTAAATGCACCTCTGTACTTTGAATCCTTTTGTTAGATGTAGCACAAATAACAAAAGAAAAAAGCAATGCTACCCCCTCCCCCCCCCCCAAAAAAAAAGGCATTTAAAATGTGTTTTTGAAAGACACAGGCAAAGATTAAATAGTACCTTTTGAAATCATCGTAAAAGAAAAATGTTTCAAAAATATTTCAGAAAGAAAATTATCCCAAAAGAACAAGATATCAGCCTGCGTCAGAGACGGTCATGACAGCTAAAGTGTCCTCTGGACTCAGAACACCCTCCTCATTCAACATCACTTGAAAGGAACTATTTGACTTCTTTGTGGAACAAATTCTTATACTGGTCAAATAATACAGTTTTCTCTGACAGCCACTTTCTGTTCAAGAGTATACATTTTTTTCTCTTTTAATAAAATATTTCCTTTTAATAGTTTCAACTGATTTCATTAAAAAGCTGTATTACATTATTCATTTTTTATTCTAATTCCAGTGATCACCATGAAGGACAAAATTATAAAGAAAGGGAAAAAAATGAATTACTGCCACATGAAAGCAACTCTGGAGTGGAGGTTAAAAAATGGCTTTCTTAAAGAAATCGTGGTTTTGATATACATGATGTCTTATTTTAGTATCAGATTTCACAGGCCCTTGTGGGTTTTAAATACATATGTTTAGAAAAATGAAGTAATGACTGTGCTACAATCAAAAATGTACTAAACCCAAGAAAAACATTGCCACAAAACGTGCAATGTATAAAATGAAAAAAAAAAACCACACCCCACCCTTCCAAATATTCTTGGCTTCAAGTTGGGGGAAACTTATTCCTCAAAAAAATAAAATAAAAAAAAAAAAAAAAAAAAAAAGGTGGAAAGTAAAGTGACTATGCTGAACAAGACATAGCCAGTAATCACCAAATGCCTTTTGGCCCCTAAAATTTAATCATCCTACACAAGAGACCTCTATGAAGTTATCCCAAGTTCTCTTGTTTAGTTTGGCTTTTTAATTGGCCAGTCTCCACAACTTTCTTTATAGTGCTTTAGTAATATTTTGTGTGCTTTATTGAGATATAACTGGTTAGTCAAATGTGAAATAAAAAATACACACAACCCCCTCCCCCCAAAACAGTTACAGTATGTTTAAGAACGTTCATCTCCATCAAGGTTCACACACGCATGTAATCATAGCCTAATTTACATTGGAAGGAACTTCCAGAAGTCCTCTAGTCCAACTTTCTGCTCAAAGCAGGGCCACTTGGATCTGGGCCTTGTCCAGTCAAGCTTTGTGCAATCTCCAGGAATGGAGACTTCACGGCCTCTCTGGACAACCTCCTCCCACGCTTAACTGCTCTCACTGGGAAAATATTTTTCTTAGTATCAAATCAGTATGTATCATGTTCTGATTTGTGTCTCTTGCCTCTCATTCTTTGCTTCTCATGCTGTCACTGTGCAACCTCCAAGAAAACCTGGCTGTTTTCTCTACGCCCTCCCATTAGTGAGTTGTGGACTGCCATGGGATCCCCCTGAGCCTTCTCTTCTCCGGTGTGAACAGGCCCAGCTCTCTCAGCCTTCCCTCATGCATCACATCCATCTCGGTGATCCTCCACTGGACTCACTTCGGTATATTAATCTCTTTCCTGTACCAGTGGGCCTGAAACTGGCCACAGTATTCCAGATGCAGTCTCACAAGTGCTGAACACAGGGAGAGGATTGGTTCACTTGACCTGCGGGCCACACTCCTGCTAACACAGCCCAATGTGGGCTTGGCCTTCTTTGCTGCAAGGGCGCAGCACTGGATTAACATCTGGTTTGTTGACCATCAGGACTCCTGGGTCATTTTCCACCAAGCGGATTTCTAGCCTGTTAACCCCCAACCTGTACTGCTGCACGGGTCACTATGTCCCAGATGAAGGAGCTTGCTCTTGCCTTTGTTAAATTTCATGAGGTTCCTGTTAGCACAAGCGTCTGCTGTCCTGATCCCTCTGAACAGCAGTCCACTCTTCCAATGTACCAACCACTCCCCCCAGTTCAGGATCCCCTCCAAACTTCCTGAATGTGCACTCTGTCCCACTGTCCAGGTGTTTAATTCAGCAATAACAGCCTCAGTACCAATGCCTGAGCAACACCACCTAGTAACTGGTCACTGAGTTAACAGCTTTGATCAAAACACTTTGGGCCTTGCAGCCCAGGCAAAGTGCCATCCAGCTTACTGTCCACTTATTGAGTTCCTATCTCACTAATTTGACCATAAAGATACTATGGGAAATTATTTCAAAGGTCTTGCTAAGGTCAACATAAACAATGTCCGCTCATGCACAGAACCAGACATCCAATCATAGAAGGTGAAGAGAATCATAGAAGGTGAAGAGGCTGGTCAGGCATGATTTGCCCTTACTCGTTCATATTGGCTTTTTGCCACACTTGTTTGATTTTCTGTGAAATGGAATGGGCCACTGTCATTCACCAAGGAAGATAAAACAGCTTTTCACAGGATTACAGAATGTTCGGGATTGGAAGGGACCTCAAAAGATAATCCAGTCCAATCCTCCTGCTGGAGCAGGAACACCTAGATGAGGTTACACAGGAAGGCATCCAGGTGGGTTTTGAATGTCTCCAGAGAAGGAGACTCCACAACCTCCCCGGGCAGCCTGTTCCAGTGTTCTGTCACCCTCACTGTGAAGAAGTTTCTTCTCATACTTAAGTGGAACCTCCTGTGTTGCAGTTTATACCCATTGCCCCCTGTCTTATCATTGGTTGTCACCGAGAAGAGCCTGGCTCCATCCTCCTGACACTCACCCTTCATATATTTATAAAAATTAATGAGGTCACCTCTCTGTCTCCTCCAAGCTAAAGAGACCCGGCTCCCTCAGCCTTTCCTCACAGGGGAGATGCTCCACTCCCTTAATCATCTTTGTTGCTCTGCGCTGGACTCTCTCCAGCAGTTCCCTGTCCTTCTTGAACTGAGGGGCCCAGAACTGGACACAATATTCCAGATGCAGACACAATATCCCAGATTTTCTGGGCCCTTTTGTCCATAGTCTGATGATCAGCCATAGCTAAGGTGGTCATTAACCTTCATACCTTAAAGCAATTCTTCCTTGTTCACGTGTAACAAGTCCAGGACAGCAAGTCCACTAGTTCGTCCATCAATCACCTGGCTTGCTTGCATCCCCCACAGCTACTGAATGAAATAATTGCAAGGCCCCCAGCAGTTACTTAAAGGCCTCACCTACCTCTTGGCCAGAGAGTTTGCAGCAGATGCCAACCACAATATTACTCCTGTTGTTCTGCTTTCTGATCTCTCTCTTAAGTGCTACACAGGCTCAGTACCCCTTTCAAGGCAAAGCACTTGGAATGTGCACTCCCGCCTTTCCTTTGCATGCACTGCCCCTCTCTGCCAGCCGGTATCCAACTATCTACCCATGGCAGCACCCCATTGCGTGAACTCTCCCACCATGCCTTTGTAACACTAAGGAGCTCTGCAAGTGTGCAGACTTGCAATTTTTCCTGCTTGTTCCCATGCTCTGCGCATTTGTATACAGACACTCAAAATAGACACCCCAGTTATATCGCCTGCATAAGGGAAGCGCAAGTTTTCTTCGGTCATGTTGTTCCCCAAGACAGTTCCTCAATGTTACTCATGCCTTTACTTCTCTACAAATTGCAGCAACCGTCTCATAAAGTAGCCACTTCAAAGCCTTCCAGAAGAGGTTACTGAGACTGTAAGCAAAGATGCCCTTGCCATGCTCCATCTCATGTATCCTCTCCTGGTCAGCAGTCCTTATTCCACGAAGAGCGTACCATAGCTTTGCCTGCAAGACCAGCCATGCAGCTACACTGTGACTTCAGGGACACGCCCTCTGCCACCTGAGCCCTTCCACCTCACTGGCAGGATTGAAGAAAACACCACCTGGGCATTTATGCTCTTCACCCTCGCCTCCAGGGCTCTGCAGTCTTTTTTATATACTTGGGCTCACTCCAGCAGTATCATGGTGGCCACACAGATGAATAGCCAGGAGTGAAGTCTGTAAGCTGGACAAGCCTCAGATATGTCCATCTGCAACACTTGTGATTCAAGTACCCAGCAAGAAGTAAACCTCCAGCTATAGCAAGTACACCAGGTTGACAGATGGGTACCACTGTCTCTGTCAGGATATGGTCTCAAATAATAACTGTCACCACCCTTTTCTTCATGTACACATTTGGCTGAGCCTCAGATGGCTCTGATGTCTCCCCTGACATTCTTGTTCACCTCCTTCCAGGGCACTACATGTATCCTTCTCTGCGGGCAGAGAATCTTCCTTCTGTTGTCAGAAGTGATAAATTTTCAACTTCCCAATCTTAGGAGTCTCTGTCCACAGCTCATTTGAATCCAATCTCTAGCTGACTCTATTTCACATAGCAGAGCTTAGGTTCTCGGGTCCTGTTGATCTCCTGTTTTGTCCCCTCTCACGCTGCACAGTCCACTCATCTCCTCCCAGAGCTCCTTCACCCAGCAATTCAGCACTTTGACCAGAGGGCACTTCCCATGGGTGAGGCCACAGCCCTCCCCAGTGTGAGTCCTAGACCCGGGAGTGCAGCCCAAGACTTTGAGATCTCTCTGGGCCAAGGCCCCTGATGTGCCAGGAACAGTTGGGGACCATGCCCTACAGCACATCAGCACCATCACTGCACAGTCCTAAGCAGTCCCACATTGCCCTGAGCTAATTTGCTGCACTCCATTGTGCCCATCTTGTACTAACTGCTGTGATAACTGGTCTCTTAGCTCTCTCTTCTTCCCTGGTGCTGGGAGCTGCACTCTTGCCCACCAGTTATGCAGCTTCTCCTCAAGCATTCATCAAATGAGTGCTTGACGCTGCTCCATTCAACAGTTAGCTGAAGCAAAGTACATAGGTAGTCCACTGCCTGTAAGCAGCCAACAAAAGCTGTCTGTAAGTGCTGACAGAGGCAAATGCCTCCATAGGTTTGCCCTGACCTGCAGCAGCAAGCCACTGAAGTTCCCTGAAGCAGGAGGTCCCAGAAGATTTTCCCTGAAGCTTCCTGAAGAAGCCTGGGAACCACTGCAACTTCTAGGTCTCTGATTAGCTGCCTCTGCTGGAGATCGGCAAAAGAGTGACAAAATATATTGCCAAAGAACAACAGGGCTTCTGAGCTGTTGCACCACCCACAGAGGAAGCCCATACAGCATCTGACAGTGGCTTCATTAATTCTGTTTCACAGTGAAAAAGGGAAAAAAAGGCAGAACAAAGTGTTGCCAGAAAACCACCGTGGGCCAGATCTAGTTCAGAGGCCGAGTAGGACTCCTACTTCATCATACTGTACCAGGAATGTAATCCTGATACAGTCACAGCTTCCAGCCACACTCCTCCTTGCCTTGATTAGAAGAATCTCCAGCCTTTCTCATCATCCACAGCAGGGGCTTTTTTTACCACAGCTGTGTCAGTGACAAGACACCATCCTGCAGTTATACCCACGATAGTGTGTCTGTGTACCTGCATGTAATGCAATGGAGTTGTTTCTGCTTTCACCAACGAGGTTTGCACCAAGATTAACACTGGGCTCACGTCACTCTCTGCCATTCAAAGCAGCAGCTTGAGTGGCTTCCTGACATGTTCTCCCCATGGCCTCCTCCCTCCCTCCTCTTTTTTTTTCTGCTTTAAATCTTTATTATTTCCCAACCAGCCATGTGAATGTTTGTGCCAGCATCCAGGGAGGTGGACACCACAGAACAGGAAAAGCAGCTTGGGATTATTCTTTCAGCTGCAATATTAGTTTACAAGTAACTGGAGAAGGATGGCCTCAGACTGACACAACTGGTTCCCATTTCAGACTCCTCAGAGCAAGGCCTGTATTTCACCTTTTGTCAGTAACGCAACATGCTCCCTCCAGCCCCTCCCGAACCTACATGCCAGATGCAGCTGGCTGGCCTGAGCTGTAACCCCTTGGGTTGCTACATCTGGCATGAGAAGACGCAGAGTTGGGGAGAGGCGAAGGTACCACCCCGCTGAGGGAAAGCAGAGCCACCAAGCCTGAAGGAGCCCCGCACTCGCACATGTTCTCCTACTCCAGCCTAGTGTCATGTCCCTGCTCTCTCACATGATTTCAGTGCAGTTTTCCAGTTGTTACCACTAAAATCAACTGCAACTACATCTATAAAATTAGAATAGGTGCTTACATACAGGCAACTCCTTCAACCTTCCCCCCGTAACAAAAACACAACAGACAAAACACAATGTGCTGTTAAGACCTATTAGAATAAAATATTGAAAGTTAAGCACATTTCAGAGAAAAGGCTTAAATTGTGGCAATAGTTAACCATTTAAAGGAAAAAGCAAGCATTGCTGAGCAAAGTTCATTAACGACTGTACAGTTTAAAATGATTGTTTGTATTTTATTAGAATTATGGATTTTGGTTTTCACTTCAGAAATCTATAAATCTTGAATATGTTACGCAATGTTGACCTACCAGACTGTAACATGAGATTACTTTACTAAGTAATATTTCTCCTAGATAGAAAGGACAGTATGAAAGCAAACTGCTATGCTGAATTTAGAAGTGATTTATTTTTCTTTCTTTACTCTGACTATCAAAAATCTTATTGAGTTATCCTAAGTAAACCATCATATTAACTTTGCCCATTCTTAAAAACTGACACATGCTGACATGCTGGCCTGCTGGAGTTTGTTGCGTTGTACCATTTCGGCCATACCATCCATCTCCCTAAGTAATCCATTTTCCAAATTGGTAAGAAAGTCTGTAATGCTTATTACCATTTCTATAGAAATTTTTACCTGGAAATAATGTATCTATTCTTTGAATGGCAATGCTGAAACCACCAAAGCTGACATATTAATACAAGGATTTTACAGTTTTTACTTGATGGAACGTAATTTCCAGGGTCTTGGTTACCACATACAAGCTCTTCCAGTCAGTTAAAAATGTTTAACTTTGCTGCTAACAGTATTCAGTTAAAGATTCCTCAAGTACCATGGACTTGCTTGGACTTGTTTTCTTCTTATTCTTTCCTCTTATTTTCCTTTGTTTCATTTTCTTCTGTTCTTTCTCTTTCTTTCCCTTTGCTCTCTTTTCCTCTCTTCTTCCTCTTCTTTGCTTTTCCTCTCCTATTCTCTCTCCTGCCTTTCATTTCTCTTTTTCTTCCCCCTTTTTCTTTCTTCTCTCCCTCTCTTCTCCTTCTCCTCCCCGTTCTCTCATGTTCTCTGTGTTCATTCCTTGTGCTTTACTCTTTTCATCGTCTTCTCTCTTTTTCTGTCTTTTTCTTCCTTCCTTTCTTCTCTTTACATTCTTCCCTCTTTTATCTTTCTTTTCTCCCTTTTATTTTTTCTCTTTTCACTCCTCTTTTATTTTCCTTCTCATTTCTTCCCCCCTTTTTTTTTTTCCCCTCTTTTTTCTTCTCTTTTCTGTTTTATTGTTGTTGTTTTGTTTTTTCTGTTTCTTACCTCTTTCCTTCCTCTCCCCTGCTTTCTCTTTCTTTCCTCTTGTGGTGGGTTAGCCTTGGCCAGCAGCCAAATGCCCACCCACCCAACTCACTTCCCCTCCTCAACACAAAACAGGGAGAAAGGGGAATGAAAAAGTTAATGGGCTGCGATAAAGACAGGGAAATTGCTTACCAGTTACGATAAGAGGCAAAACAGACTCAACTTGAGGAAAACTGATTTATTTCAAATTAAAATAGATTTGAGTAGAGAGAAACAAAGATCTAAATTAAAAAAAAAAAAAAAATTAAACAGCAGCTCCACACTTCCAGGCTCAACTGTCTTCCTTCACTCCCAGTTCCCCTATTTTCCCCTCACTGGGTGGGTACTGAGGGATGGGGGGGGGGTCACAGTCAATCCATAACAGCTCTTCTCTGTCATTACTAATTCCTCACATTTTTGTCTGCTCCAGTGTGGGACATCCATGGGCAACAGCTCCTTCAAAAACAATCTAAATGTTCCAGCGTGGAGTCCTCCACAGGCTGTGGTGTGGATATCTCCTCTGGCGTGGTCCTCTACAGGCTGCAGTGGCATCTCTGCTCTGGGGCCTGGAGCACCTCCTCCCCTCCTTCTTTGGCATTAGTGCTCACACTACTGGTTCACAGCCCCTTTTTTACGCTCCTCTTCTGAGGGCTCATTTTGCCCTTTTTAAAATATGTTACAACAGAGGTGTACAACATATTGGCTGCTAGAGCTGGCTGGAACCAGCTGTGTCCGGCCTCCCCTCACAGAGGCCACCCAGCACCAGCACTTTGTCACGTACACCTCTTATTTCCCTCTTTTCCTTTTCTTTCATTTCCATTTCCTCTCTTTCTACTCTTCCATCTTCTATCTTCTCTATCTCTTCTTCTCTCTTCCTCTTCTCCCTTTCTCATTCTTCTCTTTCTCACTCTCCTCATTCTCTCGCGCCCTCCCCTCTCTCTCTCCATCCTATAATATCTAACTCCGATAAAAGAATCATATTCCTTTTAAAGCAGAAGTATAAAACAATAATAAATATTTTTATGAAACAAGAAAACTGAAATCACTAAATTTCCTTATATTTTTCTTCATTTCTGTCCAAAACAAAGAAAGTGTATCATATTCATTCTTACAAAAATCCAGGGAAATCTCCACAGCTTTTTTGAGTTTTTTCTTCTCCCCATTTTCAATTAGGGGATGAGTTCTAACTGAAGGAATATAGAATTTTGAAACTAAATGTTGAATTCTGGGATAATTATGCAAAAGCACCATGTTTGTTTTGAGCATCCAAAAACTGTATCCAATGCAAAAAGAGAAAAAGGAAAATAAAACATATGAGAAGGTTAATTGACCAAAAAAAACACCCTACTGTATAATGTTAAAGAATGAATGAAAAGAAACACTCCTTTCCATACAAAAGATTTTTCTCAATATTCTTGTATTTGAAGGGTGATTCAGCATTTGAGAATGTTTTACCCAACAACCAATTTAGGCAGAAAAATCAAACTGATGCAAAGAATAAGAAAGCTGAGAGTAATCACGAATAAAGATTAGATCCAAAAGCAAATTGTTGCTTTCTAGTAATACTTATTCCTACAAAAACACTTCTGTAAGCAAGATGATACTTTCACACTTTACATTAAAATAAATGTAACTACTACAACTTTGCTGACTAATAAGTGTTAATTATGTCCTTAAAATATTTTTGTTAAGAGCTCTTACCTGTAAAGAAAGCCTGAAAATGAGTACAGAATGGGCATCCTGTACCTTTAAAAATATAGCAACATATTATTTATTGTATTGGTTCAAATTAAAATATTTGGGTGAATGTGAAATGTTTAAGTTATACTTGTTGTACATAAGCGAGTTTAACTTGGCAGAACAGCACAGCAAAAGGTTCTTTCCTTCCCTCAAAGGACCAAGTAGATACTTTTTGTGTTTTAACTTAATCCAGCTGTTGCAATTCATGCTATTAGTAGATCTCTGTATTCTTTTTTGATTTACAGCAGCTCATTAAGTCTAGAACAACTTCCTCCTTGCTATATATTCCTAAATATTTCTTCTCAAAACGTTCCTTGCTGCCCCTTATAGGTGATAGTTTTTCTCCTTTATTATCATTGTAGGGGGCACATATTATTTTGACACAATGATTCCATATTTGATAATGGCTACCTAAAGTATTCCCCAGGTTATAAAACAAAACAAAACAAAACACCTCCAGGTGTATTGGTAACATAAGAAAAAGAAAGGAAGCAATAATGAGTACTAGGGGCCATTTGCAAGAGAAAATAAGAATGGTCTAGATTCCACACTTGTTTTATTGTATTTGTAAGTGAAATATAAAAGCATGCAAGTGAAGCTCTTTTAGGAAAAAGAAAGGTACAAAATGGTATATCTTGATAGATTCCTGGTAGCAGATAAACATACCTTAAGCAACGTTATTGAAACATATAAATGATGCAGCAGTAGCTACGGATGCCATAAGACACTGAATAAGATAGCTATTTTTGCTTATTTTCTTTAGTAAGTACTACCTTCCAGCAAAAGAGCTACTAGATCACATTTTCCTTTTCTCTTATTACAAATAAAATGAAACCCAAAAGAATTGGGAGAGGGGGGAAATTCATCCTCTCTTTTAGCTATTGAGGGCACACAGCAAAATAGTTCTTAGGAATCTTTTGAGCTCTTTCCTATAGTCTTTGTTATTGGAATAACTGAGCAACGGATGTATTTGAGTATACTTTTGTGATTTACAACTCTAAACACATATAAGTACATGTGTATGTGTACAAAGGTGAATTTGGGTCTGCAGGTGTATTTATGCGCTCAAGCACGTAAACATAGTTCCATACATACAGTATCTAAATTATTTTACTTATACTTTAAATTGATACATGTGTTTTGCTTCTCAGTTCTCTGTTAATACTGTAAATATTTGTCAGCCACACAATTACTGGTTCTAGCATATAGCTATCATAAAACAGCCTCACTGACTAATGCAAAGTATTGTGACTACAAACAGAAGACAGGAGCTTCCCATGCCACTGAAAGAAAATCAGATCCTGCATAAAACATATTTTTCCTTCAAATGATAATACGTAAGCAAGCAAAGTATGTTTAGGCACTTTTAAAATTCAGTTTTGAAATAAAGACCAGGCACGTAATTTAATTTCATAGTAATTAAGATGACTACCTATGAAACTCAAAAAATAAAAATGGAATTGCTATCAGCTAGCTTAGATAGAAAAGAAATTCATGTACGTAACCAATTTTCTGAACAGTTTTACCTGATCTTTTTCATTGTCCTTGGACAGCGAAATTCTAAGGCTCATTTTGGTCTTGATTAGATAAAAACATACTTCAAAAATTCAAATTATTAATAAATATTCCCGTGCATGTCTATAAGAGAACTAGTAATTTTTTCAGCTCATGTAATGTGATGAAAAAAAAAAAAAGAGAGAGAAAATAATAATGTCTGGGTTTTTTCTCCTTCAGTTAAGAAATGGTTTCTTTAAATGTAGACTGAAACACATACCCATATCTTTATAGAAACATAAAGACACCCACAGCAAAACCCTTCCAGAAAATGAATTATTACTAGAAAATGGTGTTTTCCTAGAAAGCCTGACAACATTTTCTTCTTTCACATTCAAGTAAAACATATTTAATTCAGTCTGCCAGAAATGGCTATGCTTCTGCTCTGTGAAAAATATGCTAATGATGAAAATAAGGACTTGACAATTTACTGAATACTAAGCGGAAAATCTGTAATGAATTGCCTGTGTTGCAGCATTCAGTTTAGGCTCTTTTTCCCCAGTTGCTATGGAATAGTAGAAATAGCATAAAAAAAGATTATATTATTTTGTGGGATGTTGTGCACATCCCTCAAGACAGAATGCTTAGAAATAAAGACAAAAGTCAGCTGTGGGATAAATGAAATTCAAAGCAGTAATAAATAACAGGTTTAAATACTATTCAATACAGAATACAGAAATACAGAGGAAAAGAGGAAATGCCAAAAAAAATCCCATTCTAACAAATAAGTCTCAATTGACAACTATCAAGTTGAAACCTAGAATAATTCATTTTACACCTACAAGAAAAAGCAGCTTCTTAGGTTACTCAGATGTTGCAACAAAAGCTCATAAATCTATTAAACCAGGCATGTCTTCAAGTTCCCAGCCAGACTTCAATTTTCACTGCAGGTTTTAAGTCTTCAATAGATTAAACTCTTTTCCTAGAAATATTTTACCAGAGTGTTCATTCAAAAGGTGACTCCTTCTAGCTGAAGTCTCCATATTCTGTGTTTGAAAGTTTGCTATATATGGTTGGTCCTGACAGGTTTATGTGTTCAACTGCAGTTGCCCACATACTTCCTAAAGGAACAACAGTAGATTCTTGCCTTTTTCTAAGCAGAGAAGAGCTGAATGAGGTTGCTGACTGCTCAGTAACAGTTCTTGCATTTTGCCCCTAACCTACATACACTGATATTAAGCTCTATTGCACGTCTTGTTTCTGACTTCTATTTTTAAATAACTAGTTTATTACCTATGTACGTTAATGTTAATATGTGACAGAACAATGAAGGGAAGAGAATACATTCTGTCAAATCTGTTCCCTAAAGATGTTTTTGAAAGTTTTGGCTCTGGACAACTATGGACAACTATTACTGGAAAGCTCTTCTATGTCCTTGCTCTTCAAAAAAGATGCTGTCAAATGAGGCTGATAAAGGTAGTAAAACCAAAGAACATATAAATCTACCTATACCTTACACATAATCATGGTTCAGTTTATAGAACTGTGGGCGTATTTTGAATAAAATAACAGGAAAACACTGTAGACTATGGAAGGTCTCATCTCTTCAGTCATTAAAAAAAAGGCTTAAAGTACTACACTATAGGAAACACACTACCCACACACATTTAAAAAAAACACAAACAACAACAAAAAACACTAAAACAAACAAAAAACCCCACTCCAAATAAACACACCAAACACAGAAACATTAAAGAAAAAAAATCTATAGCATACTTATTTCAGTATTGCTAAACAAGGAGTTACACTTTTCTGGGAGAAATGTGGGAAGTCATCATACAACATACTTTACATTAGGATAATGCTATGCATATGGTAACATTAATCTATAATGCAGGAGGTTTCTCTTGTCATCAGCCTGAACTATAATACATTACTACTTTTCAGTCTCTTTCACCAGTAGTCTACATCGAGAAACACAACACAGGGAAAAGAAAATATAACTTAAATTCTTACATTAAACATCAAAATATATTGATAAATGAACAGTTACACTATGGAAAAAAAAGAAAGCCAATGCTGAATTTGTTGACAACTTTAAACTATTTAGTCACAGCTGATGTCCATCTCCTACTTCAAAAGAGTATCCTTTAATAGGAAGTGTTGTCATTACTGTACAAAATAACTAGTAAATCTTATAAGATCATGAGCATCTTCATTACTATCCATTCTTTGTTACATTTAAGTTGTTGGATTTTGTCTTGTATTAAAAAATGAATATTTTTAATATGGTGTTAACATTACGGAGCTCCTAGTTTCAGCAAACTGGGCTGTGATAAAGAGGACTTGGGCATGCATTCAATGTCAAAACATTTTTGCAATACAGACCTTTGGAAGTTGAAACATGCTTGTCACATCACAAAATTTAACAATCATAATTTTTCTTATTAAAGCTAAATAAATTAACTTTTAAAATTTTCACATTTCCAATGTATTATTATAACTCAAATATCTCATGATCACATGGGCCACTGCCCTTTACCAGTAAAATATCAAACAAGTAAAAAAGCAAAGCTTTAAACACTGCACTAGCATAATGTTCTTTGAGAAAAATACGGGTTAGGCTTTGATGGGAGGAGCAGAAACCTAAGTAATTGCAGAAGTAAAATAAAAATATTTTAACAGTACCAAGGAACTGTGTCACACAGATTAGATTACTGTTTTACCAATCTTTGCAGACATGTTTTACAGCGCTGCTAATAGATGTAAAGCAAACAACTTTGTGGTAGAACTTAAAAACAAAACAAAACAAAAAAACACATTATATTTCCTAATACTTCCATGAAAGGTGGGAAGATGTTTACACTATATGTTTTAGCACCTGGACACAGAGAATTCATGTACCAAATGGAAAACTGAAGTAATGAACACTATATGAACAAAAATGTATCTGGAAAAGTAACAGTAACATAGTAATCTTTTAAAAAAGAGAACAGACTGTTCTGAAATCTCAGTTCACCTAAACATATAGGAATAGACTTCAACATGATGACAAAGCAATGGCACAATACAAAAGGGAAGCCATATGAACTTTTCTAAACTGTTGTAAATCATCTCTTGAAGGTACCAGACATGACAAAATTATGGAACTGTGTTGGTTTTTTTTTTTTTCCTTCATAATTGGTCCTGGCACCAATCTAAAGGAGAAAGCTTGGTTGGTCCTGAGCCAGAATGAGAAATAAATACTGAAATCTAGGATGTCCACATTGTATTGCAGGCAAATAGAATGTCAAATGAATGGAGTTTTAGTTTTCATACATGGGAAGGGAAAAAGGACGACAGCAGACTGAGGTAGCTGGAGACCATGGGATTGGTGACCCAGTTTGAGAAAGAGGGAAGATTCATGTAGCAGAAACTCTTGGGACAAGGGATTGCATGTAGACAGGAATGAGCGGAGATCCTGCACCAGCAACACCAATTTACTGGACAGGATATAGGGAGCAGGGGACCAGGTCGTATTCTCAGCTCTGCATTCAGCTTTGAAAAATATTACTTTGCTTCTGTCTCCACTCTCTTTTTACATATGCTCAATTATTATTCTTCACAGTAAGAAGTGTATCCTCCAAAGTCATACTTTAAAGATTCTTATGGTTTACATTGTACCCAATATCATAATAAATATTTTCAAAATTAAATCCACATCTTTATAAAATTAACAAAGGAATTTCCACCTGTGACACAGACATGATTTTTTTTAGCCTCTCTGTAACAGCTGTGACACCTGTTTCTACATGCATTTAAAATAAATTAAAAAAAAAAAAAAAAGGTAGTTAAATATCTTATACTGAAATATATCTTTTATAGGTATAAACAATGGAAGAAGCACCATCACTAATAAATAAAAACCCTGTTGTCTTTGCAATTAGCTGAGGCAAAATATTTAAGGTTTTATTATTTTACATCTGTTTTGTTAGCACCCAAAACCAGTTTTCCAAATCAGTATAAAGATGGCATTACCATTGTACAGACATAAGCAAGCTAGCTTTAAACTAACAGTAGGGTAATCACCATGCAGCAACATGGAATAATGAATTAACAACCCTGCTTTTAGGCTGGAGTTAATAACATAGTTGTTTTAGGGCTACATCACTACCAAAAACTGAAATCATTATCACAGAACTGATGTGGGTGTGATTATGCAAGTTACAGTTCCAACGCTGGAATGCAATAATGTAGTTTTTACCAGGTTAGACGGCACTGTGGTGTAAAAACGCCAGGAATGCCCAGGCAAGAAGGAGCAAGCCTGAGATTTTCAGCTGATGAATTTGCCGCTATCACAACTGCCTACAAAATTAGGTGGTTTGTTGTTACACTGGGAAGAACAGCATTTCAAAGAGGGGTCTGAAGTGAGTTTATGCAGAAAGACAGGTTGTACTGAAAGTTTATTTCTTTCACTGCTCTACGGCCAAAAGCCACATCTGCAGAGGCATAAAAATCAACCTAATAATGCCGGGCAAAAGAATGCGAATAGCTTTCTCTCTCTCTTCCCATCAAGGCTTCCTTTCGGTCCATTGCAGGGAATAACTACCTTCAAGACAAAATAATGCACTCCTTCAGCTGAAGAGACTCCCGAATAAATTCTATGAGACATATGCAACCACAGAAGGCTCTTAACTGTCTGTGCTCTTCCGTTAACAACCAGAGCCTTAAGACAAAATCTGTGGTTCTTTCAGTTAATTTTTTAAGAGCTTTGGTTATTGAAGGACATTTGCCACTTTTTTTTTTTTTTTTTTTTTAAGTGGAAGATAGAAACTGACTAGTTAAGAATTATGAATCACAATGACATCTTGGAATTAATTTATGGAGAAAGGAAGTAAAAATTTCTCTGTCTACATGCATACAAGGAACTGGAAACAAGGAACTTGAAAACGATAAGCAAAAGAAGACAGTTGCAAGCTCATTTAGCCTATTTGGAGAAACAGCAGCATTCAGAACACGTTTTATTTTTAAGTCAATAGCTCTAAGGATGAAGTATGCAAAGGCTTAAAGAGACACTGTCAAAAAGATTAAAGGATTCAGAAATGACGGTAATATTTTCAGTAGTACCATCTCACTCCAGTGCTAAAGACAGACCCTGCACAGATCAAGTGTTTTATTCCATTGATGACTCTGCTCAGCACTTCAAAGTGGGTTTAATTCTGCAATAGCTAACCCACTAGTTTAATATTTCTGCACAAGAGCGTAAATCTAGTAGAAGTATGTTCAGATACTTTTCAGGTCATACTTTGCTGTTTTCCTAGGCTCAAAAGACTTAATGTATTATGATATCATTCATGACAGATATTATCAACACTGTGGAGTGCGGAACAGCACAACTGCCAGTGCCAGTGGCAAGCATCTCTTCTTAGTCTTCTGAAAGACTACTGTCACAACAGTAAATCAATAGATAGCTTAATCTTGCAGATCAAGAGACAAAATATGCAGAGCAAAAAAGGAGGAGGAGTTAGGACTGATGGTGTGATTCTCATAGTTTAAATGAAGATCAACAAAGAAACATTAAGAGAAAGAAGTCTAAGATTCCTACTGGAAAATGTAAAAACGGAATGAGATGAAGGGATTTTTAAAAATCTCTCTGTGAATTACCTGAACAGAATAATCAAAGTTACTTGACAGTACAGAGGGGTCAATTACTCTAACTGAACAGCAGAATACCATGAAATTATCCGTTCCAGGGTTCACAGGCCTCAGTTTAATGGAAGAGGAAACTAAATAGCTAGCATAGATGTGGGCAAAAGTTGCACTCAAAAAAATTAAACATTGCTTGCCCCCTTTTGAAAGTTTATTGGCTTTTAGCTTATACTGAGAATCTTTGGCTTTAATCTTATCCAGACAAATCAATTTCCCAGCCTCACCAGGAAAAGCAGAAAGGGAACTACAGAAAGCCAAGACATAATGTAGGGTTATTAGCATAAAACGTTTATCAGAATCTGGCTGGATCTTCTCCCCTAGTGCTCAAACAATATATATGGCCCAAGTACAGCATACTGACCTAAAAAAAATTGATAGAAAAATACAGATCAAGGGATATGCTAGTTCATTCCCCTAGTTCAAGGCAGGATCAACCCAATCTACATAATTCCTGACAGGCACATATCTAAATTGTTTCTAGAGAGACCTAGAGATCTCTCACGTCCCCCCCACAGCTCACGGCAGAAATCAATTGTATGTGTTAGGAAAAAAAAAAATCTTTGTACTATCTAATCGGAATATTTTTTTGCTACAACTTAAAAGCTTTATTTCTTGTCCTGTCCATGTCAGACATACAGAGTAACTTATTTGCTTACATTTTTCCTATATTTTATGTATTGGAAGACTTAGTAGGTGTAAATTCTATCCCTTAATCCAAATACCTAATTCATACCAACTTCTGTCTTATTTTTATCTCCATGATAATTTTAAGCAGTTTTCAAGAGGTCCTATCCTTCATGAAGGTGTGTGTAGTGCCTCAAACAGAAAGGAACAGACGATTGCCTGTCCTACAGGCAATTTGCAGGTAATGACAGAAGAGGTCAAAAGCAATGATGGTACTAGGGACAGAGTTAAATATAGCAAGAAACCAGGAAAATTAGAGAAAGAAGCTTTTTTTCTGTGAGAATCAGCAAAAATTTTTAAAACACGTGACCTATTTAAATATCCCCATTATGGCCATGCAGGCTTCTCTTGGGAAAAGAAAGACACAGGGACAGAGAAGCATCTGGCAAGTTTCTAGGACTGTGTTAGGAACAAAAATCCTTGAACAGAAGATGTAAAAAGCCATTAGGAAGAAAGGCAGCACTAGGTTTCACTTGAACTAGCAGGGAACAAGCAGCTGAAAACATTAAGCATTCCTGAAGGGATAATTCTTCATTTTTAAGAAAATAAGGAAGAACACAAAAAGAAGAAAATGTGCTTCAGGAAATTAAACTTTAGCAAACTCACCCACCCACCAAGTACAAAGACATTTCTGTTAGCACACCAACAGATAGGAAACTGCCTTGCTCTTCCATGAAATCACAGAATCACAGAATGTCCGGAGTTGGAAGGGACCCACAATGATCATTGGGTCCAACTCCTGTCCCTGCATATGACAAACACACAGTTCATCACACCATGTGCCTGAGGGTGTTGTCCAGTCTCTTCTTGAACACTGTCAGGAAATGAAAGGGGGGGACTGAGCACTTACAGCAAAAGCATGGGAGTGCTAGTGCCTTTTCTTTGTTGATCTCTAATTAGAAAGGTGTCTAGGATTAGACAGCTACTAAAACCAACACCAGGAACAAATATGGAAAAAAAAATTATTAGATTATAATTAGGTAAATTGATGTTCTCAAAACAGTTAAATCTGTTGAAATTCACCATAAAGTATTCGGAGCTGACTGGACCAGTTTCAAAATTATCATAGTCATTTCTGAGAATATGTAAAGGACAGCAGTGATTCCAAAAGACTGGAAAACATCTAGTGACTAGCTTTAAAAATATGAAAAAGGCAGGGCCAAGGAGGTAAAGATGCAACAACTGAATTTCTATTCCCCCAAAACAGGGAATAAAAATTATTTAGAAGTATTTAACAGATAAGAAGTTGAGATGAGTAATATGCAGGCCTGTCAAGAACAAGTTTCTTCAAATCTATCAAAATATTCTTTATCACATAGTGGCAGATGCTGTAGTTACAGAAGCAGCAGTAAGAATCATGTAGCCTGAATTAATGAGTCTTTGGACATTGTTTCTCATGGGACTTTCATAAGCAAAGAATAGAAATATAATGCTGCAAAAGGAAACAAGTTCTAATCAGCAGATGACACTAAACTTGGAAGGCCTGCATGCATGTTGAAAGACAAGACTACACGTTAAAGCAATCTTAATAAATTTGAGAAACAGCCTGCAGAAGACCTGAATACAATTCCCTACGGGGAATTCTAGATCTCAACAGGAAAAAGTAACAGCACACATACAAGATGGAGAACAACTAGAGAGGCAGCAGCACAGTGGAAAAGCAGCACTGAGGCCAGAGTGGATCATACTCTGACTAGTCATCTGTGTCACACCAGCAAAATCAGCAAAATCTCATGCTGGGATGCATAACCAGCAGGTTGCAAGTCTAGAAATTTACAGTGGGACAGGGAATTATCTTCAAAATAACAGGACAGTGCTAGGAAGGAAAATGCAGAGCACTGTGCACTTGAGTGAGCTGCTGTCTGTCTTCTTTGTAAAGAGATTTCAGTGTCCAGGACGGTTGACCTGACACTGTTCACTATGAGCACAGGCATAAGTACTTTCCCTCCTTCCTCTCCACCCCCTGGAAGAAAACCATATGTTTTCTACATCCCAGAAAGGTTTGCCTTTGCAGAAGAACTCCTTGCCTGCTGACCACTTTACAACCATCATAACAAGAAGGATACTTGAAAAACAAAATTGAGCTGTACATCCCACCAAGATATAGGAAACCAGCTAGGTGTATAATCTCTCACAAAACATGTAAGATTTTGTTTTAATTTCTAACATATATGTGATTTGTAACTTTGGAATTTTCCTCCTATTGTATTTAATTATTTGAGTAATTAAAAAAAAACGCATGTGCTTCTTGATGTCTTTATTGCAAACAAAGAAAAGAAGAGGATGAATAGTCTTACAGTGTCTTTTTAAATATAACATATAATGACAATGAGATTGCTGAAAATCATGTGTTATTCATTTAGATTTACTACCACAGCAAAAGGTTTAGATTAATTAATGCTGCAATATATTTGAAAAATGACTAAGCCAATTAATCTCATTCATCCATAAATGGAACAGTAGAGAGGAAAATTTTTTAAGAATTTCATTTAGGATTGCCAAGGTTCTACCAACAATGTTAATCAGTATAGAGGAATAAGTATATTACAGAAGTAACATATTGCTGGTACAAGTTCAGACTTGAATAATGCACAAATCAGTACAGCATAAAATATGTTAGTGCAATTCTACTGCTTATGACCAGGTGATTGCACATCATAAATTTACAAGCCTTGCTCATCTTAGTTGGCTGCAGCATAAAGACCAGAAAAGATCACACTTAGTAACGGCAAAGGTACCATACTGGCCGAAAGGTACTGAAAGAAATTGCAAAGCTGGATGAAGCAAAAGGGAGACTTTAAATCCAACGACTATGAAATCAAAACATTATTTACGCACTGAGGCCCAATCAACAAATAGGTGTATGAGGTCAAATACTTCATCAGCTCCTATGAACAGTTAGGCACTCAGACAACTCTGCAGGTTTGTGCCTCATCAACACCAAAATGCAGAAGAAACACAACTTTTACATTAAATCTGAAGTTGAAGGACAATACAAATGCTTTAAAAATATCAATACAGAATCATATTTTTTTGTTTTTATAATTGTAGAATTTAGAATTTTTAGGCTAATCAGTTTAGGATGACCTAGCCTATAACATGTTTCAAGTAAGGAGTAAAAAACATTGAACTTTATCCCTCTCAGTTATCTAGATACTCATGACCACATGGGGCATCCTGCAATCTACTACACATACTTGCACATACCACACCATGAATAAAAATCAAAATGAATCTGATTTTCCTCCCTATTTCCCTGCAATTCTCAGTTTCTTAGTAAGAGAAGAAAGATCTAGCTTTGAAAATCCTCAAAGGAGTTTTTGCAGCAATTAAAAACGTCTTCCATTTTTTCTATATTTAAATCATTACAACGCTGCCTTCGCTCTCTCCCATAGGTTTTCCACACAGAATTTGATTTATGCACTGTTCACGGAAACACGAATTTTTAAAAATTACAAAGAAATGCTATTATCAGGCATGTGAGCCTCTCCCACGCAGTTGTCTCATATCACAAGACATAAGAAGAAGAAAGCCATCTATTTACTGCTGTGAGAAACAGTATCTTAATAAAAACAGATTTTCAAAGTTGGGTTTTCTTGCGTTTTTGTCGTTTTTTATGCAAATTCTTGCTGCATAACATGTTTGGACACTCATTTTCAAAAGTGTTCAAGCCCTTATTTCCTCGGCATCATTGCCAAATATACTTGAAACAATTTCTTGACAGGAGCTAAAGCATTTTATATTCGTAAAAGGTAGCAAATTCAACTACGTCTTGCATACCATCTCTTTTGCCATTTTACCAAAATACAGCTATTATAAGCATTTTATGAGGCTACCAACAAAGCAGTGCATGGTTAAGGAATGCAAACGATCACACAGAATGTTCTGTTTCTTAGGAACTACAGTGAATTCAGTAAAAATATGTCCTATGGTTACTTCTGGTTCACCAGAGTAAACTCCGCAGTAACAGATACAATGTGTTACTTGCCTACACAGGCTCTAAAGCTGTCTTTTCCTAGATTTCAGGTTCCACACTAAAGTAATATAATCAAAACACAAGCGGATGTCTCCCTTTGCACTGAAACAGCAACAAGTTTTAAAACAATTTATTAGAATAGAAAATTTTTACTGTAACATTTGGGGAAGAGGAAACTGTATCTTATAGGAGATCCCTGCCAACCAACCAGTTTTTCCTTAACTTACTTTACTTCCTGCCCAAGTTTCCATCTGCAGATCACTAGAAGACCTACCAAGTATTTAGTATTCACCTTTGAGGAACAAGAAGCTGCACATTCATCTGAACGAGAAGCCAATGGAAGACAGCTGTTGATTTCCACAGGCTCTGGATAACCCACCTATCCTCTAGCAGCTCAACGATTATAGTTGAAATCTGCATCCAAAATATACTGTTAATAAGTAACTCGGTATTCAACCACTGTAGCCACACAGACCAGCTGCCAGTGTTCAAACACCCCTTCTCCTTCCATTCCCAATTCTTTATCGGCACAATCCATTACCACAGGTAACACCAATATGTTGTAACAGTGATTTAAGTGTCAGACCACAAACCCAACTGAGAGAAGGAATGTGTCTAGCTCCACCTCACTCCTGCTCTGGGCACACGGTGGCAGAAGCAACCCAGTTGTCCAGATCCACACCTTAAGCAAAAATGAGATGTAGCACTGGGCTCGCTGAGCAGATCTCACTGTCTTTCTAAAGACAGGCCATTGGACTAGAGCTGGCCCACATACTCCTTTTGGAAGGTACAAAGTTAAGCCAGTCAATAACCATTTTAAAAGCCCTGAACTAACAAATGAACAAAACCCATCAGCTTTATTTTCCACTTTGGTACTGGAAATCAATTCAGCCATTATCCAGCACATTATGTTTTGTAAAGATTATATACCATTCCTAGATTGTTTTCAAAGAGACAGCAAAAATACAGAACATAGAAACACTGACCTTGTTTCTTTTAACCCTTCTTTCTGAATGACTTCCAGTATTTGTTTTGCAGTCATTGGTGAGTTGGGGTACTTTTCCAATGCCTGAAAAGAAATAATAAATGTGTAAGTGATAAGACACAGCTGTTCTGTGAATCTGAAAGGTTATGCAATCATGCAGTTTTTATGTAGCCATTTGTGAAAGGCAGAGAACTGTAGTGTTGCAACTGGAGTCCTCTATCTGTTAGAAGGCTACATACGATCCAGGAAAATGCAGCAACAATAAGATTTACTTGCTGCTTTTGTGCATCATCTGCTACATCTGCCTGGGAAAAATTCTTACCAGGTTCCAAATAAAAGAAACAGGCACCTAATTTTATGACACAACAATGGAGTTCCTCTCAGGCAGGAGGGAAAAGAAAAAAAAAAAAAAAAAGGAAGAAAAAAAGAGACAGCTAGTCTTCTCTTTTGATTTTTGTTACTTTAGAACTATTTGAGGTCATTTGAATATTCTACACTTAGGTTTTTTCATGACCTCAGGAACGAAACTGGCTAAAACCTTCCATTTGTAGAGCAGGAACTACTGTGAGAATTGACTCAGATAGGTTTCAATTTTAAAATGCTATTTGTTTCTAAAAACAATGAAAAATGAAGTAGTCAGAACAGTCACAGCACACAAGATGCTACATGACAGGGTGCAGTATTTTTTTTTCCAGTTCAGCTCAGTTTTCCACTCCTTTGCCTTTTCCAATTTAGCCCAAAGTAACCCACTCCTCTTTCCACATACAACCATCTTGTACAGATTTTTCTGGTTTTCCACTTCCTTTTTGTCCCCATCAGCTTTAAGCTGCTAAACAAACAGCCACTCTTTTGCTAATGTAAAGTGCCAGACTGACAGGCCTGCAAAATAAAACCTTTCAATCAGCAGTATAAGGTACAGCATGGGCCACGGCAATCCAGCTTCCCAGAGCATTTTGCTAACATATCTCAGCCAGAACTTACGTTTCTACCCTAGGTAAATAAGAAATCAGTTTGGTCTCCAAATTCATCCAGTCCTGAGCGTTTCTCTAGTAGTTACCAAATGATGGCAATTGTGAAAGTACCTCCTACTGTTTGGATATCTGCCCACTAGGAACTAGAGACACCACCATGTCGTATCATGCAAGTCATCAAACTGTGAAGGGTGCTAGCCAAGGCTGTAATTCAAGCAGCTCACCTAAAGCCAACACCTCACTACAACTTGAACAGCTCAGCCCTCTCCTGCCACTTTATAGTTCTGATTTGCTGCCTGTTCTTCCCTTTTGCAGCCAAAACACAGCTTACCAAATCCTTTGGTTCTTTATTACAGGTGAGCATTCTACCCTTTATCTTTCAGTTCCACACAGGAAAATGCAGAAGTGAAGGCTGTGCTAGAAAGGTCTGGGAGCTGAACTGAGCTTATCTCAGGTACATCAATAAGCAAGATTCAGAAGGGACTCATCAGGAAAGGAAAACCAAAATGTGATTTGAAAGGAGAAAGAAGAGGGAGTAGGAAAGAGAAGGGCAATGAGTAAGGATGGAAGAAACTGCACAGAGCTGGGAAAAGGGCCATTGCACAGCAAGGGAAATGATATATTAGTGACAGAACCACAATGACACACTGGAAAAATGACAATGTGTATAGAGATTGAGACTAGTATGAGAAAAGATTAACAGTGCGACGAGACAAAAATGGAAACTTTAACCTTTGGAAAGAAGACAAAGGTAAAATGACAACATACCAAAAATAAAGGAAAAGCAAAACAAAACAAAAAACCAAAAGAATGAAACTAAGAACATTCCAGAGGGCAAACTGGAAAGGACAGAAGAGGAAACTACACTGTACTGGACACGGCTATGAAGGAAACTGTGTGCACTTGAAAGTGGGGTTACTCACTGTGGAGGATTCCCTGTTTCTCTTCCTGAGTACAGGCCCCTCAGCACACCTGGGCAGCTCCTCCCTGCAATTAAGAAAATTTGGGTAGCCCTGTCCCCTTCTCTATGACATCACATCCTACTCTATAAAGTCAGTAAAAATGCCAAGTATTACCACGTGAGTTTGACAATAATGGGAAGGAAACAATAAAGCTACGCAAACATCAGAAGTGACCCTGTTCTGGACAATGGGAGAAGGGAGAGCAGTTTGTGCTGAGGAAGCTGCACTGAACTGGCTGTGGAAACAATGGCCAGACATAGGGATATGGGAGATCATCTTCACCAAACAACAATGAAACCAACAATCAGGATGCATAACACCACTACAGAAAGTTTAATCAAACCCACAAGGCAGATTTCAAATATCATAGTATGAAGTGAACACACTCAGGGTATAATGACCATCTGAAATGCAGAGTATGTTAGACAGGCTGAAAGTGCTGGAGCAAACAATTGCCCATTGTGTGTACTCATTTTACGCCGGACATGCAACGTGGGCTGCAGTTCATATACCCTATGAATTTAATTCTATTCATCTAACCCTTTAAACCCTTTGAAGCCTGTGTTAAAGAACTGTTCATACCCTAACTGAAAAGCATTAATTCTCCAATTCAAACACTGCTTAAGTTAAAAATGCTGTTATTGTGCACCTGATTAAGTTTTCTTTATCAGAACAAAGACTAATTTAGCAGAGAACCTCAATAAAGATGTTTATTTCTGCCCCTCCCCACATGCTGTCGTTCATTGTGTCGCCCCTCCCCAGTTTTAACCTAACCACTTATCACAGTAAGAAAATAAAAATAATTGCTTGTAAAAACGTTTTAATGATAGTCTCAGTTTCTTCTCCCAGTTATGGAAAAGAGCATTAGAATATTATTTAAGAGCCTGTGAGATAATGAATACACTGAACTGATAATTGCACTAGTGTCTCTTGCCTCTGTATCTCACCATTAACACTGCTAAAAGCCCACAATCCCGTTTGCATTTCTAAAACTTAAAAGAATAATATTAGAAATTAAAACTAATTCCTAACTGTGCCTTAAGGCAAACTGAATACTAAAATGCAGTAGCATAGTTAAGTCATAAACTTCTTGGTCATAAAAAGTAACACACATCAGAGGAGGAAGCCTTTATCTGTTTAAAATATCTTTCTCCTTCCTCCCACTCCATCCACCAACATTTGTATCGTATATGACCAGTGATTAATAATGCTGAAATTAAAACATGCTAAAGTACTGTCATGAAGAGTATTATTCTTTTGATATATTTTCTTAAGAAGGACAAGGGCAGAAGAATGATTTGCACTGACTGCAACCTCCATCACAGAGGATCAAATATGCTCTATTTATTCCTGCCATTCAACCACAGCCTTAAAAAGAGCCAGCCAATAAATAACTGAGACAAATACCTTGATATCCATCAGGACAATCTGGAAGAGAACAGAAGAAGTCATTGCACCGAACACATTCTTGGTGTTCATTCAAACGCTGGTTAATGGCTCAAAGAGAAGACCAAGAGATCCTACCAAGCACAGTGGAAATCAAACCTCCCAGCAAATGGTAGCGGCCTGACAAATTGTTAGGTTTGTATAACCTGCATGTATAAACCCACAGTTTCTGGGATATTAAATAATTACACAGATGCCACAAGCACATACATTCCCAGTTTCATTGGACAAGGCATGTCAGTTATATGGGACAAGAAGAAATCCAAATTTCTTTTCTCACCATGGCATCTATCATCATCTGTGCATAAACAACTGCTCAAAAAAATCAGTTGCCACACTGGGGAAAAAACACTTTCCAGTGAACCATTCACAAGAATGCTCTAGAGCAGAGTCAAGACTGTCAGCGTTGCATAAGAGAAATCCTGAATGCTCTGCTCACCTCAAAAATCAGAAGAGAACCTCTATATAATTGATGGAATAATTAGTTTAATCTAGATACACAGACACTTTTGACTACCTGAATGAGACCTGCTCAATTGTTTGCATTTCAGCCACTAGAGGGAACACAAGCAGAGGGCCAGCATGGAGAAAGGCAACTCAGCAAGTCGGCCTTCTTGCCACCCACCATTCCTGCAGAAAGTGGGAAGCTTTGCCAGAGAAGCAGCCACTACTCCTGCAGTTATTACGCTGACAGAAAATGTTTCTTCTAAAAAAGAACCAAGAGTGGTGTGATAATGTGCTGTGGTCCAAAAGCAGCAGGCAGATCAGGCTGGTGGACTGAGGCTGACAGAGCACAGTTAGCGGGAACCAGCCAGAGCCTCTTGCATTTCTGGAAGGTGCCTGTGGGAATCTGAAGGTCAGGCAGCTGACAAAAATCAGGATTTTATCACGTCTGCTTGGTCAAACTATAGGCAGAGCCACTACTCACAAACCGAAGCAATTCTCTTTAGAACGTTATTTAAATAATTCAGGAAGAGAAAGAGGAACAGCACACAGTTATTGCCAGTGCTCCCACTCAACAGCTAAAATACAAGTCAGGCTGAACTGCACAACAGACAATCTTTACTGCCCACAGAAAAATAACTTTCCTTCTCCTAAGCAGAAAATATATTATATTTTCTAGCCACCCATTACCAAATAAATGAATTGAAAGATGGAGTCTCAAACAGGGTACAAGAACAGCATGCTGGAAAAAATCCAGCATTGTCTTTTCCAGCTGCTTGTGTGAGGTTAACAGAAGGACTGACTTCTATTGTGGGAAATGCCCCACTCGAATCTTTTGTATTCATTTTTGATTAACGGCTGTAGTCATCAGGGAATTATCAGCAGCCCAG
This sequence comes from Streptopelia decaocto, assembly GCF_964273445.1. Lineage (NCBI taxonomy): Eukaryota > Metazoa > Chordata > Aves > Columbiformes > Columbidae > Streptopelia > Streptopelia decaocto. Next base: position 45,395,366 of record NC_138655.1, read on the forward strand.
TAAAAGTTCAAAGCCCTTTGTGTGAAGAAAGATGAGTAAATGGTTTGGAGAGGAGGGCAGGGTAGGGTAGAGAGTGGGGAAAGAAAGGAAGTTGTAGAGGTGTATGAAGAGGAGAAAACAGCAAGATCAAGAGGAGGGATGGTACGTGATATAGGAAAAAGCAAAAAGAGGGATAAAAATAAGTAGGGAAGATGCACTATAACCTATTTTAACATAAGTTCTCAAATAGATATTCATGGAGCTCTTGCTGATGGTAATTAAGAGAAAGGTAAAGAGTCGTTTCCTAGTACTAAAATATTAAAAGGAGTTGAAATGGGAGTAATAATTCTCCTGGTAGAACTTTTGTCTTTGAGCAGTTGAAGTTACAATAAAGAAGTTATAAAATCTGAGTAGAAGGAGGTGCATTTCATAAGACATGTCTTTCACAGTATGCTCCATGTTATTAATTTGTCTCTGTAATCCATGCATCACTGCAGATAAGAAAGAAAAGTAAAATCAAGAAACAAAAGGAACAAAGACATAACACAAACAAGAAAGCAACACGTAAAAATACCTAAACCTGCTGAAATACATAAAAATAAGTTTTAACATCAATTAAATGTGGACTAGCAAGCATGCAGCTTTTTTAGGTGCACGTCTACTGAACTGTAGAGCTCAAATGGTTTAAAGTACACTCAAAAAACATTTTTTTCCCCTGGCCTCTTCCATTCAAAAGCACTTAACAGTTCCTTTAGCATGAACTATAGGGAACAACTGGGAGAGCATTTCCTGCAAGAGAATTTCTACTATAGAATTTGTTTGCAAGTCAGTCTGAAACCACCTAGCTTTGCTAACCTGCCAGACATGTAAGGTATTATCAATTATCAAATATTGAATGAAATAAAAGAGAAAGAAGCTGAATGGGGTTTTTTTTCTTCATTCCCTTAGTTTGACTGGCTGGTTTGAGGCTTGTTCTGAGATTTCCGGACACTCCTATTGTTCTTTTTTAAATGTATTTATAATGTCATATTTTAAACTGATAGAAAGGTAGCAACAGTGCTTTGGAAATTCCAGATAAACTGTACACTTGACATTTTGAATTCAAAAGAAATTTGATTACAATTCAGTTAAATATACAATTGCGTTATTCTTTTAAAAGGCACAAGCTCTAGCAGCAACAACATCTTGCCATTGCTAGTGTCCTCATACATCACATCAGAAAACGTAAAGTTTTCAACCCTAAACAACTGACTTATAATAACCTATTGATCTGGTCTGACATACTGAAACAAAAGGAAAGGTTTGTATTTCTTTCCTTACTAATGCAATCAGCCTGTCTGAGCAACCAAGAACTTTCATTTATAGGCTCTGTCAGCACAGATCCATAAACACCTTGGTGACAGTAACGGGATGAACCTGGTGAGCACACAGAATCCTATCAGACTTCTGTAAGATCAGGATCAAAGATACGCACCCCAGTAAGCAGGATGTCAAAGTTGCTACCCTGGTATGGGTTCCATTATTAGCAGCAGGAGTACTAGTGATTACTCCAGTTCAAGCGATGGAGCATCCAGATTCTCAGGATAACTCCTCAATTCTGACAGTGCTGTCCACCCTCCATACTTCTGGTTAGCCATGCAAGCCATACCTCTTCTTGCTATCACAATACCCCATTGCCTCTCTGCCCAGCCTTTCTCTACTCTCAAAGTGATACTCTCATCTTTTGAGGTGTTTCAACACTTCTAACTTCCTTATCTTCCACCTTTCCCCATTCCTGCTGAAATACCTTTCTTCCCCTGTCCTTACCACAGTATACTCCCACAATACATTCCTGCATCCCCTACCTCCTGAAATATCAGCACATCCGTACAGATGCGGTTCAGGGACTTGGGTTCCCCCAAGCCCATGCTCAGGTACAGAAGTGCTGCCTAGGTAGTCAATACTGAATAGGTAGCTAGCAGCATGCCGTAGCTCTTAGATGCTGACAGGACAAATTGCATTGAGAACCTCCTGTGGCTTATAGACCATATTCTCTGCCTATTTAGTTTAGAGTAGAAGTTTCAATTTCTGTATCAGTGCAACCAGCTGAAAAACATGGGTCAAAGCTGTTTACAACTATGAATCATTATTCCAGAGAAGGGGCCAGGAGCAAAACACAGCTCTGCCACCCAAACACATTACTGAAATCCACAGTCATTCAGGGATCACACAGGCCATGATCGTGAAATGCCTTTAATTCCAGCAGGGATAAAAATTCCCCTTTGGCACCTACCCCTGTAGAAAATGAAGAGAGGCCATGCTTAGGTGACTGGAACTAATGGAGCAGAATGGATATGAGTGTTCTGTCAGCTGACTCTATATTACAGATAACAGAGGAAAGAACTTCCACCAGTGTGAATACATATGTCATTGCTAAGGGAACAAGAAAAAAAATACTAAGAAACACCAAACCCCAACCATATTTGCTTCCATATATGCTGTTTTCTCTATTGAAAGTTGACAGAGATTTGTTTTTTTCCTAAGACACTGGAAGGTTTGCTGTATAATTTATGTTTCAGCATAACAACAAAAAAAAATATGAAGAGTAAAACTTCTCGGAAAAAAAAAAAATCAACAGAGAGAATGGGTATGTGTTTGTGTTAAAAGCCTTCATCACTTAATTTCCTCAGGCAAATGTAATGTGTAAGGGTTACTTATAATGTGAGAAATAAAATTCCTACTGGCTACTCTCTGAATGTGCCAAATTTAACAGGAGGTGACAGTTATGCCAGTTTTCTTGCCATTGCTTTACTATCAGAGCTTATCTTGTTAGACAGTGTCCTATAGATACAAACCTACGGTTTCCAGAAGGCAAAAAAAAAAAAAAAAGCAAAACCAAACAAACAAAAAGGGTGGGGGGAAGCATAGCAGAACACAAAATATTTTAAACTATACATGCTACCTCAATATTCTTACATATTAGATTTGGCCATTATAAGTATTTCATGCAGGTAAAAATCACTGACTAAGAGGGTCAGATAAGTTTCATGCTGCAGCTGACATTGACTCCATTGATACACTGTGAACATATTTTACCAACCAAAAAGCACTTCTATTTATGTTACTAAAATATGGTTTACGACAGCAAACATAAAAATAAAACTGTAAAAATTATACTTCCATTTTAATTCTCTCAGATAAATGGTAGAAAACTACCTCATGAAATATACAGCACATTTGGATGCTTACATGAAAAGCCATCATAAGTCACATTGATCCTCCTAACCTCACAAGGGAAGTCCATAAACTTCACAATTCAGTTTTTTATTCCTCATTCAGAGGATGATACACAGCATCAACTCCCTTCAAATTAATAAGAAAGCTGAGATGCAGAAATTTACTAAGAATTTTTCTTAGTAATTTTATCCCAGAAAGACCAGAATGTGTCTAGCGCATGGAAAACCTGGAAAGAAATTCCTGAGAGGTGTACAGTAGGTGATAAAGCTGGAAAAATTAAAAATCCCTTGCAATCATAGACACAACAAAAAGCCACGTTCAGTTCCTTGAGCCCACCTGTTCAAACACTGGAGGCAAAATGGAAAACAGAAATCTCCACAAAATTAAAAATGATTAAATCTTTGGGTTTGGTCTGGGGTTTGGTTTGGTGGTTGCTTTTTGTTTTGGTTTGGTTTGGTTGTCTGTTTTTTTTTTGTTTGTCTTGATTTTGTTTTTGCCAGGGCGGGGGGGGGGGGAGGGTAGTGTTGTTTGTTGTTTTAAATAGGAGACTTATTCTTTCTTGTCAGAACAGACAACACAAAAGAGTCTTAAAAGTCTTTGGGTGTTATGCAGCTTCTTCCTTCCAAACCTTGCACAATTATTTCACATCAGTTTTCATTAGTCTGAATCATGACATCATTGTGTACAGAAGAGAGTTCACTGGCACAATCCAGATCTACTGCTTAAATTGTTCTGAGAGCAGATATGATAAGTCACAGTTTTGAACTAAAGAAATACAGCCTTCTCATAGAATGTGCAAAGAGAGAATTCTTTTGTTAGCTGTCAGTGGGATTTTGCTATCTCTGTTAAATATATAATGGTTAGTGTCATAACAAAGATCAGCCATCGTGTTACGGCATTTATCTTCATGAGTGAAAAGAGGACGGGCTACTGTGATTTATTCCGTCTCTCCTCATGAGACGATTAATGTCATAAGAGATTAGTTTTCAGTACCGACTTGTACACAGAATAAAATACAGGGCTGGAGTGGGATGCTAGGCAGTTTTAATTGCCACAAGTTTGGAAGCCCACATTACTTACAGATGGCGCAGTTGACAATTACTCATCTAAGATTTTCAAAAATAGGAGAAAATTTTGTGGTTCACTAACTCATATCCATTTTGTGTCATTTATTCGTTCAGTCCTTCTTATTAGTCTTTCCACACAGTCCTTTCCTGCATCTCATCACCTAAGTCCACCCACACTTGCCATGTTAAATACACCATTTATTATAGAACTGAAGTCCATACCGGTGGTTTATAGTGGTATTTGGTAGCATCTGTTGAAAGCTTTGAAAAATACACTATTTAACAACTATTACTAATAAACATTCATCACAATACAGGCAGATTAGAAAGAACATATAATGGCTTTGTATCTGTGTTTGTATTCATACATAAATATATAAACAAAACTCGGGATAGTAGAAGCAGCTTTCCTCAAGTTTTGAGAAAAGCTACACACTCACTCTTCCCAGGGACCTTGTAAAATAATCTGACCATGCTAAATTTAAGTTAATAATCTTTCAAAATCCTATCACTTTGGAGAAGTGCACAGAATATTTTGTTTACATGGTCCCCACTCCTCCTTATGAAAGAAAATACTTCAGATAATACTGTGGTGAAAAAAAAAAACATGGCAAGCTCTGTTAAAATTATTGGAACGGAATATGAATTTTATTTTCTTAAATTCTCCTTTTCTGGACACTGCTAAATCATTTCAAGCTAGATAAACTTTAATCATCAATATAAAAGTTTCTGTTAAAAACAGCAATTCTTTACCATCGGTTTACATCAGATAGAACACATTATTAAAAAACTCTAACCACAAAGCATTATCTTTATCTCGGCTTCTCAAGTATTGACTTAAACATTTTTATCAGGCTGTTAATCACATCCACATATAATGTGATCAGAAACTGAAACCAACCAGGTAACAGGGCAACAGTATGGCAGGGAAGAAGTATCATGAAAGCTAAGGACATTTCTTATTGATGGTAAGTGGATAGGAGAGAAAAATCAATGGGTCCTCATCAGTACAACTGTCTACCAGCTGGATGGTGATTTTCCCTGGAGATTTAAACCAATAGGAGCAATCACTTGGCACAGGTAAACAAATTCAATAGGACCTCCAGCCTATAAAGATCAACTGTGACTTCAAAACTGGAGATCATAAGGACACAAAATGCTGAATGTTAAACTAACAGTTTGTAATGAGATCTCAAACCAAAATGTAGAACCTGTTTTCGCCCTTGTAGGAAAAACCTGAAAATGTTCAGGGTAATCTGGAATTGCTGTGGAGGCTCCAAACTCCTGACCATGCTTGAAGGCATTATTCTGAGCTACAAGACTGCTTCAAGTCACCCTGAACAAGCAGTGATCAGGTTACAGTGAGAAATTACCATTAGCCATGCACATTCTGCAACTACCATCACTGAACTCCAGAATCACAATGAAGTAATTGGGCAACAGAGCGGAATCACAGAGGAATTTATAAGAGAACATGAATACAGAGACTTCTCATAAAGCTAGGCTTCCTGTTTGAGACAATCTTCTATTTTTAAGGGTCTTTAATATCACAGCATTTTTCTTGTCCTAAGACTCCTCACTATACACTGAACAGATTCAACAGTTACCCATCAGGACGGTAACTGTAACCCAAGAAAAGTAAACCAGGATAGAGGAAAACATGGCAGTCATGGGTTTTATTCTTTTTCTGTGAGTACCAACATAAATACACATGAAGATCAGAGTTTTCCCAAGTCGCATCTTCTCAGCAAGTGTAGCAGTAAAAATTGTCAGCTCCTAGGAAGTGCTACTGGCAAATAAATTCAATGTCCATGGAGTTTAGGAACATTGTTTTACATTTAATATTTTAGGAGTTGATAATAATACATGTTTTAGCTACATCTTCCATTTCCCTCCAAAAAACAGCTAGCAATAAGCAATCAGAAAAATGAAAACCCTTTTACTGAAAAATTACACTGCATCAACTTGGGCTTCCAATGTAACTACTGAAATCATACTGTACCTTTGAAACAATGATAACTAGTAACGAAATTAACCCTATAGTCTAAATCCAGAAATGCAATCTTCCTTTAATCATGCCAGACAATCTCATTCAAAGACATAAAATTATACTTAGGAAATTTACATGCTATATCCTCTGAGGTTAAAACAAAAATAAACCAAGGTGTCCAAAATCATAACAAGGAAACTACCACAGTCTTATATTCAAGCATCACATCAGACAGACTTTTGGACATGGGAATGTTGGGAGATGCATATTTTTTGCTGCTCTAGATATAACCTGAGCAAGATAATTTGAAACCAATTTTCAAAATTCCAATAGGAGATCTTACTACCAAACAGATGAGGGAATATTTCAGAAGACTAATTGGTCTTTTCAATTATTTCAAAGAGATTACTTATAATTTCAACAATACTCTTTCGGCTGAGATTTTGTTCTAAAAAGAAACAGAATGCAACATAATCAAAACATAGCATTTCATTTCCAAGACAAATGCCCTGTCTTTTACAGAGAAGACAGAATTTTTTTCATCTTGGTGTTTCATTGTGATCCTAATATATCAACATTTGAGAAGAATCCAAACTGTAACGATGAAAATTTGGGGACTTCAGCTGGTTATGTAATTAAGTGAAGTGGTAGCTAAATAAAAAAATAAACAAATTAAACGGAATTTTACCCAAGAATTCAGAAGGTTGTTTTTTTTCCTCATTTCTTTCATTGTCAGTCAAAGATTTTTTTCCTTCCCTTCAGTATATTTCTCATTGGTACAAGAACAACTCCATCCTTTCTTCACTGCTTCCCAATGCAGCACTACCATTTTTCTCCCCAGGATTACATCAGTATCATCCAGGCACACACTCTTTGCACCACATGACATGCCAGCAGACATAAACCCAGTTTCATTCTCTTCTACTAATCGCAGAAAATGTATGCAAGTACTAAAAGTAATAAGCTTCATAACTATTATTATGTATGTATGTAGCACTTAAACCCTAATTTTTTTCAGAACATTAATCTTCAGAATGCTTTCCCCAGATCCCTTCCCTCCCCCTTCACACCCATATTTTTCTATAAAATTAAGTCCAACATTAACAACACTTTAACTAACACGTGAAGCTTCTTGCCATTACAGCTCTAAGAATGCTGATAATGGCAAACAGGTGCAGTGATTTTTTTTTAAACCTCTAATTCTCTTTGCAGCTCTTTTAGAAGCATTTCCCAACCACCATGCATATATACCAACCTCAGTTATCTAGGCAGCCATTTTTGTAGATCTTGCTCAGAATGAAGACAGGAACATTATTTTACTTTATTTCACATTACCTTAAATAGCTTGAAACATTCTCCTACAGCTCAGACACTGATATAATGAGTTAGTGCATGAAAATTACAGTATGAAACTGAGTCTGTCCTCATTAAGGATAGCTAAAATTGACTACACAGAGATTTTAATATTTTGTTGTTTTTTAATTTAACAGAAGTGTTAAAGACTTTGATAATTATAGTAAGATTAGAATGTTTTGATTATTTGTCAAACAATCTATCTCCAAGCAAAGGAGGTAACCCTACAAATGAATGGAGACAAAAGTGTTCTCTTTTGCAATGTATCAATTATTTCATTAGACATTAATCTATAAAAAATTCTAACAGGTCTCTGAAAAAAAAAATCCCATTTCGACCAAACTAATTTGAAATACTAAGATATCCTTGGGGTTTTTTTTTGGCTGGTTGGTTGATCTTTCTAAACAGATTAAAAGATGATAAGACAATGATCTAACTTCCAAAATCTATATAAAACATCCTTGATCTATTGCTTTGACTCTATTAGTCCAAAACTTTTTCTAGTTTCCCATATTCTATTGAAGTTTTCAATCCGTAGTTCATGGACTAGTTGAAAGACTACCTTTTCGGAGTCCATGAAACACAATAGCTCAAATAATAGCTCAGACGCAATTTTATCCTCAAGGCCGTTGACTCTACCCACAGTTCTTATTGTTTATCTCTTGCACTGTACCCTGCACCCTTCAGTCAATGAAACATCTGTTTGTTCACTTCTCCCATGTTTATGGTCTGTTTCATTGCAAAACTTCCCAGACAGCCCTATAAGTTCTGCAGTCTCCTCCTCAAGTGCCACTGCTGCTGTGGGCCTGGAGGCTGAATTAACAGCCCATAATGGTTACAGTGAACATCAAACACTTACTGTGAAGGGCTGATCATAGCACACTTACCAAGAAGTTCCTGTGGAGGTAACAATCATCAGCAATGCATATGTACGGCATGCAGTAACTTGCATGGCCAGACTGATAAAAATCTCCAAATTTACCTTGTGAAGCCCCAGCCCCCTAGTTCTTAAGTGCTTTTACAATGCTAAAGAAGAGCATATTTTAACATCTCAAGCATTCAGTGAGGCTTACTGTCATTGGAACACTGTGTCACAAAGAGCTGGAAAAGATCCTTCTTTATAAGATAACTGCAGTATTCAAGCTAGCTTAGAGCAGTAACTCAATTTTCCTTCAGTGTCTGCTCTTTGGGGGCTGATCCCATGCTCTAGAAACCACAGTATTTACTACAAGATGTTTACTAAGGATAAGGAGCATCAGTCTAAGACAAAGACATAGGATTGGTTATCATTGACAAGTTCCACTCAGATGGGTAGCTCTCATTCCAAAAGCAATAGGGGTGACTGGCGGTGAGTCAGTTGATTCCTGACTGGAGGAACAGCATTTTAGCATGAACAATCCATTTGCAAGATGAAACAACCACACAACTGGACCAACCCAAAAGCTGGGAGCAGTGTCCATTTCTTGCTATTACTGTCTACCCAAGGGATGCTGGCGCTCATTCTGGGCAGACCAAATGTCCCAGGCATGTAGACTTGTTTCTATTGATCTCCCAGGGCTGTAACTCAATATATATCTCTCTAAGATTTGGGCTGCTAAGTCAGGAATTTGAGGGACACATCAAAACCTGTGATCCTTCTGTCTTTCATCAAATATTTCCTACTGGGATATCGAACAAAAAGCACTTCAGCTGTTGCCCAGAAGGCCATTGTTGTAACTGTGATCTATATTCAAAGTCTCCAGCTGCACAGATGTACTGGGCAGGGTGAAGTAAAGCATCATGAGAATCTCCATGATTATTTTAAAAGATTAGTAGTCTAATAAATGACAATTCATGCTCTATACCACCACTTCCCTTCCTTTTTTACAATCTGGCTTGGTGGACCCAAGCACTTGCTGAATTGTCCAGCCATTCTGCTGACATGTGCTTAATGAAGAGGAGAAGTTTAGTAATGCAACTTGACAGCACAGCATCCCAGGAACAGGGCAAAAGGAAGACAACCAACCTGTTAGAACACAAGTTAGTTAAGATTGTGTAATATTTACAGAGAAGGGTCCTCAATGTAGCAAAATTGGCTACATGGATTTTTGTCTTATTCTTGGCGAAAACCAAACCAAAACAAAACAACCTCTTTCAAACCAAGAGACCTCAGTACAAGAACAAACGAGGCAAATGCTTGGTAGTCCCTGACATCTTCAGGAAGGAACAAACTTGTGGTGCCATGGGTCTCCTTGAAACCAGTAACAAAAAGGTTATTAACATATCTTCAGTAGTAACTTATTTGGAAATGTCTTCAACAGTGATTTACTGAACTTATTCCACAGCTAGACAGTAAACCCCACTATGTTATTATACCCTTTTTAAAAAAAAAAAAACAGATGAGTGCTTGCAAGATGTCTCAAAAACCTGCATTATGAATGAAACAAACTCTAAAATAATTAGAATGCACTAAGCACTGCTGCTCTAAGTACAAACCTGCTGCAGCATTGCTACATCAAACTGCCAAAAAAAGCCTCAAAAAAGCAGACAATGTGAATGAGCACCATTACATGGATATAGAATTCTCAATCTGTACTAGAAAACTAATGTTTTCTGTCTAGTCACTGTCAGAAAAAAAAAAAAAAAGAGGTAATGATGCATTTGAATCTAAATCATGTCCATTACACAACTTTTCATAACCATTTTATTCTAGTAGTTCTCCCATTTTTAACAGGTTGTGAAATACCACAAGACGACCAGATTCTGGCAAAGGACAGATAAGTTCTAACTCCTATGGATAGTGAAAGTTACCAAGTGATTTTATTGATTTCACAAAACTAAGACTAATTTGGGGCTTATGACTTAATTTCAAGCCTAAACAGACAAGATGACCTTGAGGCCATTTCCAACTTGACCTTCTATGATTATCAGTTGTATGATTATCCAAGTAGTGCTCTAACTAAGATGTTTTTCCAACTCTAAACACTGAATTCCAAAGAGGTTCTCATTGGTCTTACCTGTCTAGAATTTCTAAACGACAGAAACACCAAAGAAGCGGGTGTGATCAGAGAGTGTCATAATTTTGAGATAGCTGCCAGAAACTTGGTCCAGAGAATGACAGCAGGCTATGGTCAATAAGGGTCTATTTTCTCCCATTACCCTTGCAGACAGGCGTAGTGAAATGGGATGTCATATGCATCTTTTAAATAGCAATGCCAATAGATATCCCAGCAGCTGGTGGATAACTTGGAATTTTGAGACCTAAAAAGAATTAAGTTTTATCCAAAAATATACATCAGTAGATGCATTGAAACATCTGGATCTGGAGTTTGTTTAGTTAAAACTGATGGAACTGAAAGAAAGAATAAAAAAAAGAAAGTTACCACTTCGCAAAGGATGAAGTGAAGTACTTTGGCAATACGAGAGTGGTAGAGCTTCATCTTATATAAAGAAGTTTCAAGTTGTAAAGGCAAGAACAAATCACTTAAGACATGAAGACTGACTAGGATTTACTACTCCATGGACATTTCACCAGGCAACTCACCAACTATAGTGAATCACTACACACAGTTAGGCAAGTTCTCTGGGCTGCTAAGAGTCAGCTGAAATGGAGTAAAACTTTGACCTTAAAATGGTTGATGAATACTTTGGTTAAGGCTCTTTTCCCTCTCTAGACATCAAGTTATACAAGAAGCTAACCAGGATAAAACAACAGAAACCCTGACTAGAACGACTGCTTCACTAAATTCCTGATGTTATATATACTTAAAGATTTTATTGATTTCATAAAACTAAGACTAATTTGGGGCTTATGACTTAATTTCAAGCCTAAACAGACAAGATGACCTTGAGGCCACTTAAAATCACTTAACAGGAAAGAGAGAAAATAGTTTAGACATTAAATTATCCAAAACATTTCATCTATTATACTAGTTAAAGATGGCTGTCTCTCAAGGAACACTTCTGAAGTTGTAGATGTTTAGAAAATGTTATCTGTAGGTTAGCTGCATCCTCTAGAGCATACTCTGTCTCCACAGGATAATGATCTCTAGAGTTGAGCTTCTACAAGCAGCAAGGAGATTCTTATCACCACAGGTTCAACTAGACCAATCTATGCATAAGGAGGACAAGTTGTAAAGCAGAGTATGTAATGTTTGCCTTCTAGATAAATTACTTTCTGATGCTCCAAAATCATGAACGACAATCTAGGACATGACCTGCAAAGTCTTCTACAGAGAACTATAGCCAAATTCTCTTAATGAGTCTGTGAATGCCCCTGATGATTCCAGAGCACAGACTGAACTGTGGTTGCTGATTCTGGCATAGGTTGTCAGATAGAAACCAAATTCAACGCTATACTACAAAACAAGTCTCCTCAGACACCTGTGGTACAGGATGTCACTTCAGACTCATAACCTGCAATGTAACAGCTGGATCCCATATGTTAAAAACCTCATCTAAAAGGTTCTCTGATATTGATGAAAGCTACATGCCAGGTTCCTCACAGACTTTGTCCTGCTGAGCTCAAGTCATTAAAGAGCTGAAATCTTAACATTCAAACAACGAAAACATCAGATCGCCGCATCTCCCCCGCCCCGGTTTTCTGTTCCAATGCCAGAAACGCCAGCGCTTGTTTAAACCAAAGTGAACGGTGCTGCTTCCTTTTTATTGAAATTATTAAACTTTTTAGTGCAAGTATCATGGCACATAGCTTAGAGTGAGCAGAACGGGAAGAGGTATTTGCGCAAGAGGTGGTTAAGAGGATATCATTGCTATGTGCCTGAGAAATCTTACAGAATGTCACATGGATACACAAAATGAATTTGTGCTTCTCTTTGAATCTAAGAGATTTCTTTTAACATCATATTTCTTCAGCGGTATCGCTCCACCTCCAACACCAAGTGCTGTCCCCAACCAGAATCAGTGCATGGACAGCAAAGAGCTCTAGGAAGAAGGCATACGCTGCCAGATGGCTTATTAACTGTCTCCTGATACCCACGTCTGTGCTAAAGTACTACAGTCATAAGGGGATATATTCAGGTAGTGGTCTGCTTAACATATGATATTCAGAGAGATGTAGGTGATCCCTTCAAAACTAAGATTAGCTGCAGGTAAGAAGGCACCTCTCTAACATTTTTACATTTCCAGCAGGTACATCTCCTCCCAAAAAAGTACTCCAGTGACAAGAAACTATCTAGCAGGACTTCGCAAAGACAGAGCAGTCTCAGAGTGGCAGTACATCAACAATCTGCATTTCTTCAGGGAGGGTGACTGTCATTCAAAGTTGATAAGAGATAAAACAGGCCACTTACAGCCAATCTGCTGTCCTTGAGCAGCATGGGGATTTGCTACCTGAACTAACAGGATAAGCAAATGAGCTGAACCAGGATGTGTTGCTTAGAGGTGGCACTATTCCAGGTTGTGCTTCTGCCTTTGTACTGGAAGCTGACTGTTCCATAGTGAAGGCTAAAATATTTGATTCCTTCAGTCTGTTAAGTTCATCAAAAGGAGGATTTGGTCAGTTTCAAATGGAAGCCATGGAATCACAATGAAATAATTCTCACTAATCACATCTTCTCACAGGTCCTGATAGCAGAAAAGAAGGCCACTATTTAGTTATTGCTATTTACAGGCAATGCAAGATTATCATCTTGACACACAGGAAAGCGGAAAACATTTTGAAGCTTACAACATTTAAAAAAACCCTATTGCTCCAACGCCAAGAGGTCAAGTTTACCAAATTACTCTCCAAGTGACCGTAGTCTGCTGGGCACAGTGTAAACAACAAAGAAAGGCTCCAGCAGGGAGTACTGTGAGTTTGGTTTTTCACCTTGAGGACAACATGTTACCTGGTCCAGACTAGGATGCTGCAATGACATGGTTTGATCCATGGAATTGGTGAACTGGGCTACCAGATCCAGAACAGCCTAGCTGTGAAGGGTGGGTAGGGTCTTGGGTGTGGTTAGTGGAAAGTATTTCACTGTGATTCCATCGGTTTCACATGCAATTGACCAAATCTTGTATGTGAGAAACTTGTCAACAGCTGGAAGAAGAAAAAACAGATCAGTTGTTTCAAGAGAAACATGCAGTGTGACAGGAAAATATCGTTTTTTCTACAGGGAAAGGTAAACCAGGAGCCACTGGAAGCATTCACTATAACAGTGAGCATTACATCACCTTAAGGCACTGAGAATGCTGTCACATTGCTGAGGGATGCTCATATTTAGGTTCCTGTAAGGGTTTTCTCCTACACTACCCTGCTTTGATAGATGTGACATTACTGAGGACAGGTCTCATTCCTGGTTTGGGTTCCTGGCTTCCTAAAGGTCAGTGATACCAGGGGTTAAAGAGATGTCTCAAGAGTTTGAATCTCACTTCTCTCAATCTGTCCTAGAAGAATGCAAAAAGTGAGCTGAAATAGATTACATTTATATTTTATTTGAAGATCACCTTTTAAAATTAAAAAAATTAACCACACTAATTTCTGTATTATTACATACTAACAAAATAAGATACTGACACGAAAAGCACAACCACAGAAGGTGAAAAAAAAAAAAAAAAGGCAACTAAATGCAGGTTCAACCTCACCTAACAAGTGCAAAAATTACCTTGAATAAAACAAGGTGGGGGAAACCCTGGAGCAAACCAAAATAAAATTTAGCTCTTCAAAGCAGCATTGATTGTGGATCAAAGGGAAAGGCCATCAAAACTTCCCAAGCCACAACATTTCTGCATGTCTGAAAAAGAATTAACTCAGAACAAAAATGGAAATAATAGTAGGTCTCTGTTAAGCCAACAACAAAGAAATCCTTAATACCATAAAACAAAGTTATGCCATATCTCCCATTTTTAAAGACACACAAAGCTCCTCCTTTTACACAATGCTTTAAAATGTTATTTATAGTAACAAAAACAGGGACATAAGATAAAACTCAAAGGGATTATCATCAATGGTCTAGCTACACAGAAGTTACTCTCCCAATTTTTTTGTTTCATTTGTGGCCTTCAAATATGAATATATAATGCAAAAATACTTCCATACTGCTATATGATCCATTTCAACTACACTATCTCAGCAGACCAGATGAAGCAACAATCAGCTTTTGGATAGCAAGCCACATTAAACAGTAACATGCAAGCTAACAATTCTAACAGACTTTTGTTGATTTTCATGAGGTTTTTTCAGCATCAGTTTCCTTAATTAATTAGTATAATTTTCCTAAAGTTTACAGGAGCAAGAGAACAACTCTTATTTAAGAGCTGGATCCTGACAGGAGAGTAGTGCAAAAAATAGCAGGACTAAGGTATGGATATTACTCACCCAGTACGCACACATCACCTGAACCATGAGGACTCTCCATAGCACTGTAAAGCACACGTTCTTCAGTAACACAAGAAAACCTTTCTTTCAGAATGAAATTTGGAGAAGAGCAAAAATACTGGAGAAGAGATCCAACACACAAATAACCCAACAAGCACTACTGTTCTCATTCTTAGAATTTTCTTCTGCTCTATTGTCAATTAGTGACAGACAACTGAACTGTGTTTCAAAACACAGGAAAAAGAAGAGGACAACAATAAGGGCAAGCTATACATAAAGAGTCCTTTTAAAATGTTGCCATAAACTAGAACCCTTCATAGGCAGATGTTCTATGCTTCACACATACACTGAGCTCTGCATTCCCAAAGTGAGCAGCCTCCACTCATTTTGTTCAGGCCCCTTTCACCTTTCTGTATCACAAATAACAAAGGATCATGTCTGGCAGTCAAATGATAAAAGTGGCATCACTGCTACCTGCCTAAAACTTGTATCAGTCCTTGTGTGGCAGAGCATCCTCGGACACATTTGTTCTCAGTATTTTTCATTTCAATATTTGTATGGCATACCTTATGGCATGAAATTATTAAGAGGCATCATTCAGTATTTCAGGACTTTCAGCAACTGCTTGAGAGTCCTTGTGAGTTTAAAAACAGCTGAAACCAGATACATTTTCTTCCACTGTAAGGAATAACTACAAATTCCATGAACTACTCAAGTGTTTAACCTTGAGTAGTTTCAATTTTTATGAGTTCCATGTATGACCAAAAAACAACAATATAGTTTCATCAGATGATGATCAACTAAAAGATAGAGGAAAGACAGGATGTTTCTCCTCCTTCCGTTAAAGATTTTGTTTTGTTTTCATTCTTTTAAGTGTTTTATTTTAGTTTGTCAGATACAAAAAGCAGAATACTGGTAGGAAGATAATGCCCAGGTTGTACATAAGTATTGTAGTCTGCTGCAAAGTACAAAGTGAGTTGACATATTGGGTCTACATCAAAGATGTGCCCTTTGGCAGGTTGTAAAGACAGGTTGCAATTTTGTCCATAAAAATGTGTGTCCTACAAAATGGGTTCTGTAACATGAACCTTTAGTGGTATGCCACCATTCCACTGATCCTGCACATGCGTTCATTTCTCAGGAATGCTTGTAAGCTGGGTTATGCCTTGCCCTAAGATAAGCAGACTTGCATGAAGAAAAAAAGCAGCATGTTGCAGACAGAAAAATTCAACTCTCTGCAAAAGACTTCTTCCACAAAATGCAAGTTCCAATACAGCACATGCCAGCAGCTCCTGTTTTACTCCCTGTATCACATATGCAGCATTTACAGCAAGAGCTGAATATAAAGGGACTCCTTTCCTGCTTATGTTTTTAAAATTAAGGGAACAGCTTGAAAAGACACTGCATTGCAGGACCATAAGTTTTCAAAGACCTTTTAATCAAATACCAAAAAACAGTAAAGCAACACTGACTCAGTTTGAAGCCTCACCACTTAGATTTACACATTACAATGTATTTCAAGACTATCATGTAATGTGTTTTTTTAAAGTACTTCTGCTTATTTCATTATGAATGTGAGAAATGGAGAGCTGTGTGATGATTTCAGGCTCAAGCCCAGTTTTTGTACTACTTTTTATCCATAACTATTACATGCTGCATTAAGAGTTTCAATATAGATTGAATACAGAGACATGACCATATTCATTTCTCTCATAATTACTGTGAGAGAAATAGTAATAGAGAGTGAATGAGGTAAAAGTGTAGCCACAAGAGGAAGATGATTTTATGGCTATGCAATAGAAATACTACAGAGATGCTGTTAGTACCGTAAAGGCCTCTCCCACAGACTTCCTGCACAGCTTTGGGTAAGGTACTTCATCTCTGCATGGGTAAAGCAGAGACCAAAATACTTAGCTTCACAGGCATGTTATAAGTATAGAAACATTTGCATTTTGGAAGTTACTGGATGTTTCTAAAAATATCTATGTATGTATGACTGAAACATAAAATAAAAATATATTTTAGCACTGAGTTTGAAAGGTGCATAGAAAATTAACTATGGCACCTCACATTAAAGAAAATAAAATGAAAACTCAGCAGCTCTAATGAGTGAACTTGAAGTACTTGGGAAATTAACATGTAAGTATGACATTTAATGCCTAGATTGTACTATATGGACGTGCACAACAGAGTGAAAAAGCAATGCTGGCAACATTACCTCTGTCATTTCATACTTTCCAGCACTTCACTTTGAAAGCCCAATATTGTTGTAATGTAAGCGCTTTTGTAGAAAATCTAACACGTAAATATCCATACAGTTTCTGTATGTATTAATTCAACCTCTTGCTCCTAAACAAAATTCAGCAGCACACAATTCTACAACATATTGATCTAGGTAACTCAAGAATCATTTTTTTCCCGACTAGGTATCAATCACTTCATTGTTTACTTGTCGTTGGAAAGAAATTGATTTAATCAAACCTTGCAGTAATACATTATTGATGTATCCCAAGAAAACTAAGTCATAATGAACCATCAGGTTTCTAACATAAAAGACTGTAAGAAGTGGCAATTTTGGCTTCAGTCTTTCATTGTGAGTTGCAAACATATGTCATTAAACAAGTATTATAAAGCCTGGTGCAAGACCATAGTTGCCCTGAGCAGCACTATGTATCGTTCACATAACTGACTCGGGACAAGTTCTCCATAATTTAGTATTCTAGTTTCAGTGGACCTTGTGTATCTCCACCACTTATGTATCATTTTTACTCGACTGTAGCAAATCATGAGTTCTGGGGGGAGCATAAGATGATACGACATAATGAGATAAGATAAAGTCTTAGCCCAACTCCTCAGCACTGGTGCAGCCTTTGTTCTCCAGAGGCTTTAAACTTCCATATATTGGACCACATGGGAATAGTAATTTTACTCGATACACAATAAAACTCCTTTATTCCTTTATGCACATTTGACAAACAAAATACGCCTTATAGTGGCAACTACCACAGCAACTTGAAAGAATAAAGTTAGAATAGCATCTGATGTATTTTGTAGACTTTTCAATACATGTTGTCACTTTAAAGCAAAGAGAAACTAGTACTGGAGCAATGCCCACTAGCAAATTATTTGGCAAATGTGTTTTACTGCAGTTAAACTTTTGTTACCTTTATGAGAAACAAGAGAGGACAGCAGCGACACTGTATCAGAACATCTTCACTAAAGCCGCATTATTACAAAACGTTGTAGGATGTACAATGAGCCATATCAGAATTTAGCACTGACCAAGCATATGAGAATACCTAGGTACAGCTTACAGAGACATCTATAGGTAGTGTCTAATACCTTATAATGATTTATGCAGGAGAAAGAGACTGAACTTCCTATGTAGGAATTCATACAACAAGGTGAAAACATTTTTACAAGATACGTGCTTCACAGCTAAACAAATAATAGTAACGAGATATCAATAATCATTCCCAAAACCAGATGCACCATTAGCACAACTACGTTACTTAAGCAATTAAATCTGTATTGGAGGTGGATAAAATACAAAGTTGGTATAGATACAAAAAACAATATCACCAGCAGCCTGTCTTTCTAGCTTTGTCATCTTTCTATGCACTCAACTGACGCTGAACCAGACCCAACTTTGCGGAAGACACACATACAAGCCTGTACAACCACATGCGCTGTATTGTGCATAACTGTTTGTTGTAAAATTCCTACAACATACATACTCCAAAACTGAAAAACAACATAAACAATGTGCTCTATTACACTTGGCAAACAATAATACAGGATCATGAAAACAGATACAGTAGGGTAAGGGAGACAGTTTGTTAATGAAGTGGAGATGGACTAGGTGTCCAGAGGCACAGAGCCCTTCCAGAGGCGTGTCTGATTGTCCTGGATATTTCCCTGCTCAGTGGGGGAAGCAGAGGGTGAAAGGAAATCCCACGACAGAGTTCCCCCTAACGTCCTCACCCCTCACCCCGTCCCCCTGTCCGCACGAAAGGGATGAAAAGGCAATTCCCGGATATTTCACTTTTCTCTAGAATTAAAAGGGGGGATATTGTTGGGATATCTGACGCATGAACTTGCAGAGACGGAAACAATCCCTGCGTATTTACACACACACACATGCAAAAGAATAAAAGAATAGGCATTTCCTCTCACATACACCGAAGAAGGGACGTAGCTATTTCTCCTCGCCAGGCGGGGACGGGAGGAGAGCGGAGGGGCTGCCTGTACCGCCAGTTCGGGCTCAGCCGGGCTCGGAGCGGGCTGCCTCGGCACCGCCGGGGGGAGGCACCCCCTCACCAACACCCCCATACACACGCCAGCACGCCCGAGCTCCCCTCACGCCGGGGCACTCCGGCCTCTCCCGTCACACACCAACTCGCACAGGCACAAGCTCCCGGCACGCTCCCTCAGCCCCTCACACGCACTCCCGCACGGGCACTCTTCACACTCGCGGGCACTCCCTCAAACACACTCTCTCTCCCTCTCATTCTCCCCCTCACACAGTGTCTCGCACTCTCTCTCCCTTACTCTCCCTCTCACACACACTCTCCTTCACTCTCCCTCACACGCACGCTCCCACAACGGCCCCAACCGCCGGCAACAAAGCGGCGGGCAGCGCGCCGGGCCGGCGGCGGGACGCGCGCGGCGCGCACACACACATGCACGCAGACACACACACACACACACACACACACACACTCACTCACACACACACACTCACTCACACACAATGCTGCCGCGGCACCTACCAGGCGGGCAGCCTCGGCCCAGGTGCGGTCCTTCTTCTTCCTCTTGTCTTTCATGTTTGCATCTCATTGAGGTGGTTCTGGGGGGGGCGGGGGGAGGGCGGGCCGGGGGGGCGGGGGGGGTCCGGAGGGGTGCCGCACGGACAATGATACGGTGACACCGAGCTCTGGAGCCCCCGGGGCGGGAGGGGTGGGGGAGGAGCAGGAGGAGGAGGAGGAGGAGGGGAGAGGGGGCCGGGCCGGCTCGGCTCCCCGCAGCGGCGGCGGCGGCACAGCTGACAGCTTGAGGGATGCTCCGCTACGCTCACAACAATGCACTATGACGTCACGCAGGGGAATGGCGCCCGCACCAAACATCCCCGCGGCGGCCGCCCTCGCGAGGAGGCCGCCCGAGAGCGCTGCCGCCTCCAAGCCTCGCGAGAGCGGCCGCGGCGCCGCTCTGCCCCGGGCTGGGGGTGGCGGGGAGGGGGCTCGGGGGGGCCGGGGCTCGGGAGGGCGGGCGGCCGGCGCGGCCGGACTACAACTCCCGTGGTGCAGCGCGGCGGGCGGGGCGTCTCCCTGGGGACGCGGCGCTGAGGGCGCTGCGGGGGCCGCGGCTGGCGGCCGCGCGGGTCGGCGTCCTGGGGTTTTGCTGTAGGCGCCGCGGTTGTGGTCCCTTCCCGCTCGTCGCCCGCAGGCCGCGGTTCTCCCCGTTTCACGCCGAAAGCGCGTTCGGTAAACCCAGCCTAAATTAAGGCCCGGCCCTCCCCCGGCGTGCGACCCCTCGCTGGCGGTTACTTACGGCTGGGGCAGCCCAGGGCCTCGGCGGGGCCGGGCCGGGCGGGCGCGGTGAGAGGAGCGCGGCGGGGCGGCTGGCGCGTCTGTAGCCGCGGTGGTTCCCGCCTGTGCCCTCCTCGCTTCGACCCGCCTGCCGAAACCCGGCAAACCAAACCCCGGCCAGATAGATGGGTGCCAGCTCGGAGGGATCCCGCGGTAGCGTTTTAACTCCTTTTCTTGTCGGAACAGGAAAAGAACATCTTTTTGTTCCAGTATAAACAAAGGAATTGATGTGCTGCTCTCGTAAAACTGCTGAAGGATGTTTTCTTTTATTGGATGACCTAGGATTAAGATATTCACGAAATGGGAAGCAAAGGATTTAGCACACCTTCCTGAGTTAAAGGATACTGTGATGTGGGTTTTGTCCCTTGTTACTATCTCTTGCCCCAAATTATTTTTAGAATGCTTTTGAAATATATTTGGCTTTTTTTTTTTTTTTTGTTCAGACTGAACAAGTTAAAAATTATTCAGGCTTTTGTGTTTCCATCTGTTCAGTCCCGACTCCCTCCTTCGTCTGTCTCCCAGCAGCACCCCTGTTCTGCCTTGCCGCCTTGCCTTTGGTAACATTAAACCTTATTTTCCCACATATATACAGTTTACTGGAGGGGGGCCTGGGGGAGGGTGAAATCACTCCCAGCTACCACAATGCTCAGGCTGTTTTATCTAGAAAAGGACCGGGGGCAGCCCTGGATGAAGGAAAGTGGTGACCTGATTGCACTCTCAAAGAGCACTTAAATGGTGTATGGTATTCCAGCTGCAAACAAATCCCCCTCTTCCTCCCCATCTTTAAGTTGTAATTGGAAATGATACATGGAAGATAGCTCCTCACCATGACACTTTTCCAGATTTCATAGTTCTCACTTAAATGAAAACAGAAACATTAATGAAACAAAATTATATTTAAACAGCTGCTTCTAAATTTAGTTTTGATTCCAGACTGTATAGTATTGATCAGAGGATTTGAGTATGCCTCAGAAATGATCTTGAGAAAAATATTGTTGCAACTGGAATACTTCAGGTTCGACAGAATTAGGTTGTGTAAAAGTGTTTACAATCATCCAGTTGTCGAAACAGCTACATATTCCTTTGTTATTTACTGAATACTTTCTTTGTTGCCTTAGTAACATTTAGAAAGGGAATACTTGCTATTAGGATCACTTCTTTGTCTATGTTTTGTTTCTTTGACTTTGTTTCTTTCCTTTTATGTCTTTGTCCTACTTCCTTTTTCTTTTGCATTTCCTCAGCTTTAGTAACTTTCTATCCCTACACCATATAGGCTTCATTCACTTATCATCCCCTATGCTAAAAGTCTGAATCTTTAAGTACCTCATTAAAACTGCCTTCAAAATGCCCTCATTGTTTTCAGTGTTGAAGCTATAACAAAACAAAAAAGCATAGGCGGGTTTAGCAGTCAGTCACTCCCATCGTAAGTGGCTGCTTTAGGACTGGAAGAAATGTTCTGCATTAGTTCCCCATCTGTTCACAGGTAGCTGATGATCCAGTTGTTTCACATATATTCGATGAACTGAGTTTCCATTACTCAGGAGAGCTCTGGTGTTGCAGCGTTGGTGTTGGACAGAGTTGGACATTTGTCATGTAAAGAGAGATTTCGTGGCCTTCAAAAGCTGGTCTGCCTTTCTGGGATTTTTTGACTGGTTTCTACTGTTGCCTGTTGCAGTCAGGATCAGACTTTGATCTGGTATTTCTGTGAATACAAAGAATAAACTTTTTAGTATGTTGTTGCTTAGCCTAGCAGGCAGCTAAATGCCACACAGCTGTTTGCTTGCTCCCTTCACCACAGTGGGAGGGGAAAAGAATCAGAAAAAAAAAAGGTAAAACTTGTTGGTTGAGGTAAAGACAGTTTAATAAGAAAGAAAAGGAAGGCAAATTAATAATAATGATAAAATAACCTACAAAACAAGTGATGCACAATGCAATTGCTCTCCACCCACTGACTGATGCCCAGCCTGTCCCCGAGCAGTGCCTGCCCCAGCCAGCTTTCCATGATATCATATGGTATGGAATATGCCTTTGGTTAGTCAGGGTCCAGTGTCCCAGCTGTGTCCCCTCCCAATTTCTCATGCACCTGCAGCCTTCTCACTGGCGCGGCGGTTTAAGAAGCCGAAAAGGTGTTGACTGTGTAAGCACTGAACAGCAGTAACTAAAGCATCAGTGTGTTATCAGCATTATTCTCATTCTAAATCTAAAACACAGCACTGTACCAGCTACTCAGAAGAAAGTTAACTCTATCCCAGCTGAAACCAGGACAATATCCTTCTTTTTTTTTTTTTTATACTATGTTACACCCTAGTCTCATACTTTCCAAAACATCCCAGATAATCACCACCACCTTTCCTGTCTTTTGATATATATACACAGATATGATTCCCTTAGTGTATGGGGCATCCCTTTGAAATGTCCATTGAGTTCATGCAGTCCATGACTTTGGGCTCCATCCATCATAACAGTCCTTCCGAGCCAAGGAGGTGGTGTGTGGTATTGGACTGTTGCATTCTCAAGCCAGGTCTTGTTCCACCAAAGTTCATTCTTACTTAATCTGGGTGATTCCTACTGTAATACCATTAATATGACAAATAGCAACCATAGTAGTGATGACATACAGTATTATAGAGCTATTAACATAATACAATTCAAATTATTGGCTATTCTCACCCAAAATCAAACCCCCTTGAGGTACACATCACACTTCCCCATCCTTCCACATTACCGACAAAGTGCACCCAGGTCCTTGAGCAAAAGCAATCCCACAGATGGGTTTGCCTTTTCCTGTCACTCCACAAAAGCAGTTGGGTTCTGCCCCTTTATAGCTTGATGGCATTAGGATATGCTGTGCACTGGTGTCCACTAGAGGCTTATTCATCCTTTCTGTTCTGCTGGTGAAGAAATGAGAGGACCTTCTGCACTGCTGTTTAATCCATTTGCATCATTCTCTGGAGGTGTTCAAAAGATGTATAGATGAGGTTCTTAGGGATGTGGTTTAGTGCCAGAGTTAGGTTATGGTTGCACTCAATGATCTTAAGGGTCTCTTTCAACCAAAATGAGTCTATGATTCCTACAAAGTCCAGGTGCTCCTAAGTTCCTTCAGTCGTTCATATGCACATGGTTGGAAAACATACAGTTAACAACACTGACTTTGCTGGAGAAAGAAAACCACTTATGCTGTTTACTGCATCAGAGCAGAGAACCAGTGTGTACTCTCTAGGCTTTCATAATGAAAAAAAAAAAAATGGTGAAATGGACGTTGTTTTTTTTGTTGTTTTGGGTTTTTTTTCTGCAATAAATGTTATACCCAAATCCTATAAAGATTGTCAGCATACACAGAAATCAAGTGACTCAACTGAACGCAATACTGCTTTAAGGGACTTAAAAATCAAGTCTAAGTCTAGAAGTGCAGCAGAAAAAGGTCAGGTTCAGCTTATGGAAGAAAGCATTTTCTGTTGATTATAGATGGTATTTACTCATGAATTGGACCTGACATGACAAGAGATCATAATTGGTTCCTGCTCTAACTGAACTGACTGTAGCAAAATTGAGAAATGGTGAACTACATTCAAACTGCAGCCACTGAAACTACAGCTAAAAGCTCAGCATATGTAACACACGTATGTGTGTGTGAAAATATACTACTGTCTTCACAGCACATTGTAAACTGGACTGGATAACCTGCAAATACTGCAGAAAGATGTTATTTTAAAATATATAATGAAATTCTACCTAAGCATTATTTATGTGATGTTACAATGCCAGATATTACTGTTTTGACCATGGATAGAAACAGTTATTTATAATGGACACATTTGTGTCCAGTTACTTTTTCTTGCATCAGAAGAGTGACCATATGTGACTAAAACAACATTGGATTTCTGAGCTTCAGTACTCAATGAAGGCGTTTATCTGCAATGCTATGGAAGTTTAACACTTGACATATCTAGTGACCTACCTGAAGAACATTGTTCTTGTTTTTTCCTGCATAGAAAAATGACTTTTGATACATGTTGCTGAATTCTTTCTTGTATACAGTAATATTCCTTTTAAGCAGAAATCTGTGAACTGCACTACATATGCAAATATATATCTATTTATATATATGCACTGTTTCAATACAATGAAACTCTGCTGCAATATAAATTCTCGTTTCAGCTGTTACAAAAGAGATACTATCAACTATTACATGGAAATTCCATGTGTGCAGAAGTATTTATTCACAGCATGACAATTCAATCTAATGTGCCACTTTTATAATGGAAATTATCTTCTCTACAATTGAATGAGAGATGCTGAGTCACAAGATAATTAAAAAAATAGCCAGGAATGATACTGCATTTTCTGAATTAGTTTCAGCACAGTGGTGACAAAAAGCAAACCAGAATACTTGTTTTTGTGTGAACTTAGGGAAGTCAAACAATGCCATTGTGAGTGACAGTTAACCATTTACAGATACTGATGTAGTTGCAGAGCATGTTTTCTATTTGTGATTTAAAGAATACATATTACTAAGTATTCACACAGTATGAGTTTCACAGCATTTATTGCACTTAGTAGACTTTTCTTTTTTAATCATATGCCATATGGACCTGAATCAACAGCCAGAGCTTTTCAAATATGTTAATCATTCTTAATAACAAGCCCAGAATCTAGTATTATCTGCATGATGTAGCTGTATTTGGAAAAGCTCCTGAAGCTCATGAAAAAACCCTACAGGCTGTACTGCAACATGTCAATACAGGAGGGCTGAAGCTGAATTTTGCCAAATACTAAATCAGATGCACAGGGCAGTCTTCTTTAGCACATTATCTCATCACTGGGACTGGGAGAGGTCATGGAACATGTAGAAGAGTTCACCCTTCCCAGAAAAAAAAAAAAAAAAAGAAATTACAACCATATTTTCAGGTCTCAAATCAAGGTCTATTCCTAACTGTGCAATGCTTGCAGAACTGTTAAGAACGATACATTGTAAAATCTAAAATTTACCCAAGACATATCTCACAATAGCAAATTTTCAAACAATGAAACCTTTGACTGTAAATAGCCAGTATTTATACTCTTGGCTTCAGTGTTCACCCCAATTATGTCTCAGACCAGGAATGGCCAACTACTGTAGACGCAGGGCTATTTTCTTTACTCACTCCTAGCCCTACCGCAGCTAGATAAACACTCAGGTCTTTTTTATGGCATCGCAGCTGATCTAACAAACCTGACTGCAGCTAACCTGTCTGCTTTGCCCTCCCAACATATGAGCAGTGGTACCTCCAGCATGGCCAGCCTACCAACAGTCATCTTCCAGTCAAACCAGGGCCTCCATGCAGCACTTCTCTCTGCCATGCTAACTATCACTTTTTAATACTACGTATATGGAGCCACTTCTCCCCAAATCCATGGGGACAATTTCTATGAGAAGACCATCATATTTGAACCAAGAACAGTTTACAAGATACCGTAGAAATGTTGGAAAGATAAAATTTATTTGTGCATATACTGCAGAAGAGTAGGGATCCTGCCTCTGAGGCATTACACTCCAGCCTCTTGGCAGTTTTGTTAATGACAGAAAGATTCAGAGGAGCAGGAACTGTCTGCAGATGGCTAGCAAGATTACTTTCATTTTGAAATGACACAGTTTAGTCAAATCAAAACCACAGCAGCTGATAGTTTATATCATCTGCTCTTTTTTAGATGCTTATCTAGTTGATTATATGGAAGTTGTTGCATGGATTAGAAATGTTTGCTGCAATTACTGGATAAAAATGTAGAGCTTAATCACATTGTGGTGTCTAATTTAACAGAAATTAGAAGGTGATTCGGGAATTCTAGGTGCATGCATGCTATTCCAATACCATGTTTCAGCCTACAGAATGAATTTCACTCACAAGATAGGTAAGTAATGAAATGTCAGCTCAAGTTATATGGCATTTTAAGGAATTGTGAAGGTGTCCCAGAGGAATTACAAGCAAAATTTATACAACGTGCTCATGGTAAGTCTCAGGTTGTCAGAACAAACCAGCAGTCATAGGACAAGTAGTGGTGGCCAGAACTTGATATGAAGGACTGAAACTTCCCTAAAATTACTCACCAAAATTAAGACAAGTGACTCATGCAGCACTATTACAGCCTACCTCTTGCCCTTTTTTCTGCATGAATGACTGACATCACAGCCCATTCAGGCAGTCAGTCTAGCTATCTAGCTATCTTTCTGTGATAGACAACACCGTAAAATGACCAGAGAGTTTAAATTGTGTGACATCTGCTGGAATAATCACTTTCTTGTCTGTTTTCAGCCAAGAATAAAAGCTGTAAGAATTAGTACCATTTAACTACTTACAATGTGCTATTTTTTCTAAAGATCATCATCAAGTCACCTTGAAGCTGATGGAGAACTAGAATTTTAAGGAGAGTTTTGAAAGAGCTAACCTGGCAAGAAAAGCTTGGAAGATCTTCTTAATGGACTAATTACAAATTAAAGGAGTAACATACCATGTAATCACATAAATCACTTCCTAAGCTAATGTCCAGAGAGTTATACACACAGAATTAAATGTTGCTAGGTTGAGGATCTCTAAACCTGCCATAATAGCACAAGCAGATACAAACCACACAGTCCAATGCATGAAAAGTAATTAAGATTATTGTTGTACTTGGAATCTGCAATTCAGATTTGGCTACGTAAGTGCAAAACCCTGGAATCCTCTGAAATGGGGAGCCAGAATCTGTGTTGTCCCTCAAGAGTGTTGGGAGAAAAGGACTGCAAATATATAAGCTATCTTTGGGATAAGTGCACACCTGTTTGCACCTCTTGCCAAGGCAACTTAGAAATATTTTGAATTGTTTGTGCATAATAGATGTCTTTCCTTTACTTTGTCTGCGTTACAAGACAAATGACACCAAATAATCTATCCAGCCTTGTGCTAACTGCAGGTAACTATCTGCAGACATCAGAAACTTTTGGATAATAAAAGAAAAAATGGCACAGAGTTAAAATTTTAGTTTATTAACACCACCGACTTCTGTGAGAAGGAGAATATGGTGGTGCAATATTGGTGATAAATCGCAGAGGGCATTTCTCAAATGTGGTCAGGCGAAAAAGTAGATTTAGTCTGGGGAATCCCTTTGTCTGGGCTCTGGCTGCAGACATGGTGGTCATTTTTGTCCTTTGCTGCTTCTTTATGGCTATGGAAACAACTATCAGTTGTACCACACAGTATATAATATTAAAATTAATTTTAAATAACCACTTAAAGATTAATTAAACACACCCTCAGATGATTTTGTAGATGCTTCTAGAGGAATGAGCACCTGTGCATGTTCACTGTCAGTACTGCAAGTTACCTGCATAACTATACTGGGTTTTATATCACCATTGTGAAGTTTATGGATTAGAAACATTTTCACTGAAGTATGACAAGTTACTGGAAGGCTAATTTGGAAAATTTAAGGATTTGCATGGCAGATGACTCCTTGTTTAAGAACCCGAGGTTAGTGCAGGGACAAGGCAGATTATAAGTGTGCAATTCATAATAAAGGTTTGTGGACTATAAGCTTTTTAGATCAATCACTTCAAATATCTGGCTTTTAGGTTATACTCAATAATTATAAGGGGGAAAGCTTGTAAGGAAGTTATTTTGGGAAACAAAAGAATCCAACACAACTTATTAACAAGAGAGTATAATTTCTGATCAACTGTTTTTATAGCTGACTAGGTTGGTCTACTCAATTTGCATTTAAGAGACGATTATAATAATCTTATAATTTTCTGCAGTCATCCTGCTAGAATTTATGGAAAAGGAACAAAAAAAATAATTACTGAAAATGGTTCCAAAAGAATAATATGCTGCATGCACAATATCTACCCTGCCTTCATCAAGGCCAGCATTTACGTACACATGGGAGAAGTAACTGAAAATAAAGACTTTTATACAAAAAGGAGAAATTGCCTTTCTTGATTTGATTTAAAAGATCTAAATTGGTTATTTATAAAAAACAAAATAACTGGTACAAGGAGTGCATTATAAGCAGTTCTTCAGAGCATGCGATGATGTTCTGTATTAAAAGCATTGTGGGAATGAAAACATCACTTATACTAATCCGGATATAATGATATTTCAGGTAGATAAATTGGAGTGGTACAGCTCAGCAGCAAAAGGCCTACTGCTAAACCTTCCCCAAACAAAACGCTAGATATGCTGGCTAAAATCTTAGAAGTAAATTTACCATTCAGCGAGGGCCAGCTCACAACCTATACATCATTTACATGGCAGTATACATTAGCTATTATGCTATAGAATACTATAGCAAAAATACAAAGATATGGTTTTAGTCTACCACCTGACAGAGATTACTGCTATTTTTCAGATGATTGGTACTCACTAAGCAGCTCACCCATACACAACTGCAGCTGCATCCAGTCCCAGGTCCATTCAGCCTATAATTAAATGCGTTCTTGCAATTTCAAAGAAAAATTGTTCATTTAAAGTTTTCCAAATCAGGAGTAGTCTAAGGTTTCTAAGAAGTGTACAATGCTGTTTGTCTAATTAACTCTCTTGAATACTAGTTCTATAAACATCTACATGGAGGATTCATTTTATGCATCCATGAGGTCGTCATAACAAATATTTCTCATGCTTACAGACCAAAAAGAGGCTAAGATGCCTGAATTGAATTAAACTCAGGCAGAAAGGCTTTAATCCAAAGTCACAAACCCCAAAGCTTGTCCCCAAGAATTTCCTTGCCTGGAAATGCTTGGAAAGTCCCATGGAGCCTCTTGTGCTGCCCATTCCATGCGTGCTTACTGCCACCCTGCTTCTGTGCCTGCCTTCTGTGAGCAGCCAGGCAAGGCACTGAAAACTCTGCTTTAGAAATAATAAGCAGAGTATGATGGGACGTCTGGTTACATTTAGTGGTGCACTGAAAGAAAACTGTCTACTTGAAATCGAAGAATTTAGCAAGGTGCCTAGTACTCCACCTCTACTTCTGAAAAACAGAAAGGTATTGTCTTATTTGCTTACTTTAAAAAGAGTGAATTAGCTAGCTAGAATATACAGATTTTCTTTGATAAGATCAAGTTTCACTTAAAATTACTGTAGCTTTACTCTTGCGGTTATCCATAAGTTATTAAAGCATTTTTTTCTTTTGGCATTTCCGCTGTGGGGAAGAGATTGGAACAAGAGTATCAAGTTCCAAAATAAATGGAGGATGGTTATTCTGGTCTGAACAAGAAAAACTGCGGTTGCTGTAGTCAGGAATGCAAGTCAGATTTGGTTTTTAAGAAAATTCATATGTGAAATCCCATAGGCATAGAGAAGGATAATGTTCAAATTGAGATGCTGCACCCTCACAGAAATTTGACACTCTGGCTCTGCTCCCTCTTTGAATCCCTGAAAGTCAGTTCCTTTTTCTCTAGCACAGTTCTCTGCCTCTAACTAGAGATATTAATATTTCATTTCTTCCTCCATTTGTCTTCCTAGCTTATTCAAATTGAAAGCTTGTCAGAACAGGGACTGAAAATCTCTTGGTATGTATACATCATGAAATAAAGTGGAAACCTGATCTTGGTTTGGTCTCTCAGGCTACTGTATGAAAGGATTTATATATATATTTGTATATATATTAAGGTAAATGGCAGTTGTATGATATTGGAAAAATACAGTTTTTCCAGTGCAAAATTATTACCTCACCTTTTTTCCATCTAGACATCTAGGTAGAGGTGAATGTTGGAATGTGGCATGTGAATAGTCCACTCTGTCAGACTGAGTGGGAGAAAATTGTCGGCTGGCAAATGGCAGCAGCTTTCTGGACGTTTTGCACAACTGGAACATCACAAAGGTATGAACCAACAACCAGCAATAATTTTATCATACTGCAAAACTGAATTTGGCAATTCCGTACAATGGAGTTTTCAGCACAGATGCAAATGTAAGAATAAATTATTTGTATTAGTGGCTGTATATACTTTCTAATGAGAATTCTCTTCCTCTATTTTTAAATACAAAATATTAATTGTGTGGCTGGATTTTTTTCTTTTTAATAGTTCAATTTTCTGAAGAGTTCGAGGCTCTGAGAAGGGTGAGGTAAATTGTCATACCTCTGTCCAGTTTCGAAGGGCCCCTTCAATTCAGATCTTCCCAGCTGTTTACCATTTTGTGACTGAAAACCACAAAACCAAACATTATTAAATATAGTCAAAAGGTTTAAATTTGGGTGAAGCTGGTCAGGTTTAGCTTGAAGAAAATTACTCTTCTAAAAGTTACTCTCGACTAGCTAAAATATGAGATACTGAAAAGAAATTCAGCCATAGATTTAGTCATACTTTCGTCACCAGAAACTCTGGAACCAACATGGTTTGCCTTACTTTTATAAGTTCTGTACTTCTGTTTTCCAATATTAAGACCACACAAGCTGATTTCAAAGTCTAGAGGTAATGAATAGGTCTACATTATTTTTATGTGATGCCAGGGAGAGGTACACAACACTGTTCATGCTGTTCACTTTGTCCTCACATAAATACATGCACTTTTCTGTGCAAAGAGGTGGGTTTTTTTCATCAGCAGTGAGAGAGAAAAAGGTAAGAGGACACTAGCCAGATCAAATAATTTTTTGTGATCAAAAAGGGAGGCATAAAAAAACCCAAACCTGTGAAATGTGAAGTATCAACTCTTTTAGCTGGCATTGTTCCATTTTTTTTTTTTCCAGATTGTTATTCTTTTAAAATTAAAATTCTCAGTATTCTTTGAACACTGGCAGTAGTGTTCTATCTTCTCCATTTGGGGATTTCAGCTTTCAGAATATTATTCCATCTGGCACTTACAGGTTTTGACCTTTTTTCCTAAAGGCCAGATTTCAATAGCTTTCCAGAGTTCAATAATCCACATGGTATATTTCCTCCACATTTTAACAGTCTCAGTGTGTTCCATAATTGGTTGATTAAAAATGTAAAAAGGCTGAGATGCAGAACAGTTTGCATTTTTGCACCTATGGTATTTATACTTCAAATATTTCCCTGACATTTGATTTGGAATGTGATACGTTCTTCTTCCAAATAAATAATTCAGATAATGTATTACATTTTTGTAACTCGGGAATGAAAGTCAATACTATTCATAGTGCTGTTGACATGCCTTCTAGTAATTTATGGAATAATTATGACCATATTTGGGATATGTCTATTCCCTACATTTCTGATTTGTCTTCCTCCAATAGATCTTGACAATGCTGTTGTAATTCACATATATTGTACAGACTGAGTATATTTAAAGACAGACAATTCAATCCAGAGTAATACATTAAAAATATAACACAGCTGTTTGGAGCTCACTTTCTCCATGAGACCTGTACAGTAGACATTTGGTTAGTAATGAATGAATTCTTCAATTCTGCCCTTTATTCTTAGTCCATGAGGCCATTAATTATAATTTGTACTGAATTATCTAAATCTTTTTAAGCCTCTAAAGAATTCAGATGATCCATTTATGAAGTGCTTTATTTCAGGGAGTAGCAGGCAGCATTTTGTGTATATGGAAATAATTCTTCAATAGCTTAGCCCAACTTTATGCAAACATCTAGTCTTACTATAATTTTGTCAGATTTTCATTTTCTCAGTTAAAAGAATTACACAAAGGTATAAACTTATATCCTCCTTAGTATTTTTAATAATTCTTCTTACGACTGTATTTTACAAGAGTAGTACTCTAAAAAAAAGTGCCATTCATGTTGAAAGAGAGAAAATATTTCAAAGAACAACAGAAAACTTTCAACTGACATTAAT
The DNA here is from genome assembly GCF_964273445.1 of Streptopelia decaocto. Classification (NCBI taxonomy): domain Eukaryota; kingdom Metazoa; phylum Chordata; class Aves; order Columbiformes; family Columbidae; genus Streptopelia; species Streptopelia decaocto. Next base: position 45,427,629 of record NC_138655.1, read on the forward strand.
TCAAATTAAAAAATGGAGGATTAGACTCAAGGGAAGAAAATCACTGGGAATTTTGCCCGTTGACTTCATGAGGTCAAGATTTTTTCCAGCCCCTGCTATATAACCTGGGAATGTTGATTTTACATATGTTGTTGAAATTCATGTTTTTGTAGTACGTAGCTCATGGCTATCATTCCATGAGCCTTAGAATTTGCAATATTAACAAGTAAAAAGCACAATTAATGCTTGTCAACGCATGTAACATTTTATAAATCTGCTTGCATGTTGTGATTCATTATCATCTAAAAGCAGAGCTCCACCAGAAGTGACATGCCTATTCACTTTGTGAAAACAGCTACTTTTAAAAATTTCATGAGAGAGTAACAGATTTGTCATGTTCTCTGAGTAACTGAAAATGTAATTAAAATATCACTGTTTGGTTTATTGAGAGTAATAAACTTAATTAACAGACTCCCTTTTGTTTAAATTGACAATTTTCTTTAGGAGACAATCAATAATTTCTTTAAACTAATTTCTCATGAAAATTAAGTATTAATTATGAAATTACTGTTTAATAATGGTACCATCAAAAATGCAGATCAGGTGCAGATGAAGATTGGCATTTTTAATTGTTTTTTGTGTGCTAATTTTCATCATAAAAGAACATGGGTGATTAACAAGAATATTCCAATAATGTTAGAGCATTTAAAAACCTTGACTCTTTCTAAAATGGATCTTGTTACAGTTACCTGATTATTCACAGAATTAAGAGAATAATCAGTCTCTAAATGTTGATCAAAAATTCATCCCAGTGAAAACATATGTAAAAGAATCAGAGGTAGGCTACTGTTGTAATTACATACCATTTGGTAGGTAGAACTGCTATTAAATCCAGAGTGGCAGAATAAGGAATTTTGAGTAATTTTATTGTAATTATTTAAGATAATTTGTATAGGGTAGCAATTGTTTCTCTTTCTTTTTTTCTCATAACTTTTTCTTGCAGAAAACCATAGAAGAGACTCCCTGGTTTGGGGGCATATTCACTATTTAAATGTAACAGAAATATAGCCAGTACAGAAATATATCTGTGCACCAGATATATAAATACATAAACTTCCTGTACCAGTGCATGTTTTAGATTATTTCCATATATATAGCAGCTCTAAAAATTACCAGGGACAGCGTTATTATGGGAACACTAGTATTCTTTAGAAACAAACTGCAGAACAAATGTTACTGATAAATTCTGAGACCCACAAATGAAGATGGGAGAGGTAATGTATTTCTTTCTGAATACTAACACAACCAACAGAACATTAGTTTTTGTAGACTTTGTTTATGTTGACTGTGAAGTCATTACAGAAGAGCTACTCAGAGAAATGAAAACATATATTTGGAATGGAATATTTTTTTTTTTTGAGAATATAATTTTGGTCTTGGAGCAAAGGAGGTCTATATCATTCAACAGGAAATAATTGACTTTATTAAAGGAAAAGGTTTCAATTTGATATCTATGTATTTTTAAATAGCGTGTTGCTGGAAATATGAACACTGCGTTTGTACGTAATGATTTAGAATGACATTTTCTCCCCTCTAATTTACATTTTATTTGAAATAAGAATTTCAGATTCCAGGTCCGTCTACTTTCATATTTTATTTCAGATAACTCCTTCATCAGTCACTTCTTTCTAAGACTCTGCTGTGCTTCCTGCAGACTGAATGTTTCAGATGCCTCTGGGTTATCATTTGTGCTCCAACAAATTTGGTAAAAAAAACCAGCTGATAAAACATGAATCTCAAGGGAATTAAAATTCTAGCTAGACCACTACAGCCCTTCTGGAAAAATGTTTCCACTGTCAAGGTCCAAGTAATGTTAACACTTTCCACAAACTCCTACTATTGTATGTTACTCTATCTATAAGAGCTTTTATTTAATCTGTATCTGCTGCAGTGTTTTTAAAATGAAAGGTCCTAGCAGAGTATTGCTATAGAACTTTTTTATCCAGAAAAGGCATCCTGTTTGAAATATAGGGGTATTAAAAGATACAGCCGTGGCATATACAAACTACCAAGTGCAATCTACTAGGTGCATTTTTAATTACTGTAAAGAAATGAAATATTTCTTTAAAATGTAATAAACTCGTTCTTGACAAGTCCACATGGCTTCATTTTCACCTTTAAAATTAACATTTGTTCTTACTTCTGAAGGTATTTCTCAAGTTTACCAAGTATTAAAAGTAAGATAGAAAAATAGTAGTTTACATGCTTGCATAGAACGATATGAATATGGAATCCATTTTTTCCTTTCTCCTTTTCTCTTGTATTACACATACTTCTAGGCAATTTAGATAGTGGGTAAAATCATTCATGAGCATAACAGTCAAAATAAATAAAAGAAAATTCTGCCACTATTTTTACACACTGTAATGAGAACCTTTAGAATGCTTTCTCAAAATCTGTTACATATATATTGTTTAGTCTTGTGCTCTCACCAGATACTGTACCATGAAAATATACTGCAAATAGAAAAACATTGGTTTGTTGTTCAGTAATATCTACGGCCATAATGACATGAAATAAGAATGCTACTATCTCCAACTAAAACAAGCATTATCAAACAGTGTTTGATTAAATGAAATGTTAACTAAATTAAAAAATCATTACATTCATTATAGAGATTTCTGAAATTCAGGAAAAAATATTATAATTGAATTTCTTGAAACCTTTCTTGTGGGACTATTTTAATAAGAGTTCAAACTATAAAGTCTAATTAAGGGCATAACAGCATCACTGCTCTAAGTACCTGGGCCACTGTCACTACGCATGATTTAAGTCTTTGCATTATCTAGGAAACAAGCTGATAGAAAACACAACTGCTTTCTCACAGCTCACTAACATGTAAGAAGTTTAATCTGCTTTCTTCCTGAAAGCTGATCAAAACTATGCAAGTTTAAGACCTTAGACCTTCGGTGGTAAGTTTTGAATGCGAGTTCAAATAGGGGAGATGTGCATTTGAGTGTATCAGCTGCAGTCTGAAAAAAACTAAGAATATTATGAAAACAATTATTCTTTTTATCTGTCTTTAAGTATTTTCCTGAAGTTTCATTTAAGCTATATAATAAATAATTTAAAATATTATTGCTTGCCATATGTGAGAGATAAGATGAAATTATTGGCAAGAGTTCAGCTTTTAGATAGCTTCCAAGTTATTAAACACTTTTTGTTGCCAGGAGTACACTTCGGAAGGTATTTATATTGGCAGTTTTTCTCATTCTTAAATTTATTGTAAATTCTATTTAAAAAAAAAAACAAAACAAAACAAATGAAAAAGCATCTCAAGTTTACACCACTGCTTTCTGCTGCTGTTATTATCGTATTGTGTATAAATATAGTGACCATCTAAGATATATTCAGGAGACTGTCCTGATTCAGTATAATCTCATAGGAGTGTTTAGGTAAGAAGAGATCTTAGAGAAAAAAAATGAAAAGAATGTGTATATTTTTCTGCATTAGTTGTAATAAAGTCTTCTAGGTTAAAAATTTGTTTGAAGGATATGTGTTCTTTTTATGTGTAGAGGTATGTATACATTAATCCACACATTAGTCTCAACTGAAGCCTATGGAAGGTTTGTCTTTGTCCTCAGTGGGCTTTGTATGCCTTTTTGGATAAAGATTCATGATACTGCATTGTTGCAAAGTAGGAATTTTAAAAAGGGAAGTAATGATACTGAATCAATGGAATAGCAACTGGTGGTGGTTTTGCTAATGGGTAATTTCTAGTTAAGCATGCTGACAATCATGAATTAATGTACATATTTCTGGATTATGTGGAAACATGTCCAAATTTTAATATTTCTTATACAGAGATGTATTTATTGGGAAGAAACAAAGATCCAAGTCCTCAGCTGGTTTAAATCCATGTTTGGGTTTTACTTATTTTCCTAAAATTGACTTTCATGTCATTTTTAAGTCTTAGGTTCAGAATTTTCCAATTCTTAACTTAGCTTTAAATGAATATGGAGTCAACCCTGGTTTTACAAACAATGTTACATCCTTCCACACAGTGATGCATTTCCATATTTATTATTAATGCCTTGGTTGCTGCTGTCTGTTTTAAATTACTTTGTGTATATTATGCCTGTAGCATGTGTTCGCGTGCATTATCTTCACATGCCTCATCTTGTCTTCCTGCTCTGATCTGAGTGGGGAACTTTTCTATTTAAATTCACAGCAGCAGGTTCTGAGTTATTAACAACTCTGTCACAAGAATTTGCATCTCTCACCTCATAATGGTAGGAAGACAATGTCTGTCTCCTTGTACTATGTATTTTGATACCAGATATCATCTATATCAGTTGTTCAATACAAACTAACTCGACTCAAGTGAAACATCATTCCTTTACTGGTCATTTCTTTTAGTCTTCCAGGAATCAAAAAAATTGGTTAGATAGAAGGAGGTATATGAGTGTCATGCAGAATTCCTGTTCCAGCTAGAGAATGCAACAGAGATGGCACTTACATACATGGACAGGCTAACCCTTTAAAAAAGTTTCTTTTGGTCACACAGAACCTGTATTTCAGCACATAAAATGTTACAGTTTTGTGAGAGGCCACGATAACTGTCACATGCAAGTGTATTAGTTTAGGCAGCCAAGACACCATTTCTAAGCATAATATTTGGCTTTCCAGCATTGTCATAGTTGTAGTCTATTCTAAAGAGAGTTGCCTGAATAGTGGAATCTTTGCCTTCTCAGCCAACATGAAAAATATGTGTGGTGGGAATGAGTCATAAAGAACCAACTTTGTGGCTTTTCACACCAGGGGGGAAAAAAAGAATAGGTCTATGCTAAATTTAACATGCTGTTTGTTGTATAAGAAAATTTTTATTTTCGAGCACTTGAAAGAAAAGAACAGCATATAGACATCCACATACACCAATCTGCTTCTGTTAAGTAGCACAGTAATAAAGTAGCCAGCCCAGATGCAAAACCCCCATATCTAGTGTGTCTTTCTATCCTGAGGAGCTCTAACTCACATTTTCAGTCCTATGAGGGATTAAAACTATGCCTCACCAAATCTGACTCAAATACCTTAGCATTTTATATGGATTCACAGAATTATTGTGTTTGGAAGGGACCTCTGGGGGTCATCTCGTCCACCCCCCTTATTAAGCAGGGTTCCACAGAGCATTTTTGAGATCGTAATAAAAACTCTGAGATTTATAGCTGGAAAATCCTCTCCCCCCAGTTTTCATATGAAGCCTTTCTCCATTGCTAGGGTAATGATCTGAAGTGGCTTGTTTTGATTGCATTTGACTAGTCTTTTTCAGTTATTAATGTAATTTGAATAATTACAGCACATCGTTATAAATTTGACAAATGTATTTCATAGAATAGGTTATAAGATCCAATAAAAAATTCTTTAAAAAATATCTCTTTTCTATCCTTGATTTTGAGTGCACCAGGCACATGTAAACAAGATGTATCCAGTGACACCAGCTGCTTTGGGTTGTTACTCATACATTGCCCTGAAATGTAATTGCAACAACTCGGGCTGAGGCAGGAGTAGCATATCCTGCAGTACACTTTGTTTTCTCCACCCTACATATTACACTGTGAGTTATTATATGTGATATAGAAAGAACTTAAACTTTCTTTCATCACACTAGGAGTTCCTCAAAGTTGTGGAATAAGCAACTTATTATGCTAAATATAATTAATTTTGCACTGCTGGATTTGTAGAAAGCAGTCATTATGAAGTGAATCTGGGACACAGATTCTATTTTCCCACATATGACAATGCTGTATTATTAAAATTTTACATAAAGACTGAAAATATAAAATGTCTTTAAAAGGCAGCCTCAGGATCTGGTTTTGTTCTGAAAATGTACTTAATGAAAATGGCACACTGCTAAACAAGTGAATTTTCACCTTGAATCTGTTGAACATTTGTAATGCACATAACGAGCACTTGGGATAGCGGGTCAACTTTATATATTTCTATTAGCATTAGAGAGTGAGTTGGACTATCTTGCTTCTTACGCTTTGCCAAAATTTGTGCTAAGCTGTAGGCAGTTACACTTTGCCCATATGTAATTAAAGACAAAACTTGGACAACAAGCAATTTAGTAGTGATGAAGTATGAAAAAGAAGGGAAAATTAAGGGAATAAAAGCTGGTTTATGTTGCCAACATTTTGGTTCAAGGCAGTTTCAGCCACTTGACAAATCAAACCGGGCAACTGTGTTCCATTTCTTGAGATGCCATGCATGGGCAACGGGATGTTGTTCAGTGTAAACTCAGGTGTTGAGGTTTTGAGTTGTGGATGATTTTAGGCACCTCACTCTAAATGAAAGCATTGGGTTAAGTTCCTAGTTGCCAGTTTAGATGTAGAAACACTGTTCTGGATGCTGGTCTGGTGCCTTTTCAGATGTGGCTTAACACCTCTCCAATATTTGTTCTTTCGTCTTCTCCATCAGTGGAGAAGATACATAATGCTGTGTTTGCTTTGTAATTTTTTGTTGTTCTTGTATGAATTTCTCACTTACATTACAGAAAGGAATATTAGAGAAGTGGACCCTGAATTGAGTATTGCAATTCAGCATTCACTGCTAAGAGTTTGGCTTCTTACAGCTTCTGTGTACCCTGGTGCAGTGTATATAGGCTGAGAGAAATGGCACAATTGGTCCCACATTTTCAAATGTTCCTATTCTGCAACACACACCATTGCAGACCAGCTGCCCTTCCTTTATGCATTGATCTAGTATATGTTTTACTGCCAATAACAAACAAAAAAAATTTGCAGTTTAGAGCAATGGAAGAAGCCTACAGAAGAGTGAAATATTAGATATTTTAGAGTATGGTGACTTTTTGCAGTATTCTCTATTGTATCATTTTACATTCTCGGGATTCTAAGATAAATATGTGAAAAATTCACAACACAGTGGCATATAGTGCATCTTCAGGATTTTTCTAGTTCTGTTAGTGTCATAACTAGCCTTAAATGAGGGTGAAAGTTTATAAAGGGGTGTAAAGAGATGTTCAATGGAAATGCTTAGTTGGTGTCACACTAACTAGCGGTTGATGGTCTCCATGGTTTTTTTTCCCATTTTTTATATGCCTATAATTCCATAATTGTAAAACTTTAAAATGTTTCTTAATATAGCTATACATGAGTAAAACATTATGTACTTAGTCCTGCTTCTTTTCAGCAACTCTTAAATCCTAACTTTTAAAGTGTTTAACTGTAAGAATAATCTTCATGATGTTCTAAGAAAAAAAAGGCACAGGCAATGCTTTCTATGAGATTAATGAATATATTAATATACTCTTGAAGCTTTATTCCCATTTATGAATAAATTATGGAGCTAACTACAAAGACACTCAACTTTTGGGTAAATCTAGTTTTTACTAATACTATCTAAGTTTTGGTGTTTTCTTTTTTTCCAAATGTATGATAGCTGGCAGCTATCTAAATGATTTTTTCTTACTTTGTTTAAGAAATCTACAACTAAGGATGACCACAGCACTCTTATGATAGCAATCAAAAGATTAGACAACATGTTCTTTGTCTCACAATAGTTGCCAAGATCAATAACTACTCCACAAGATCAAACACAGTAACAGTGGAACTTATCATACATTTGTGACTCAAAAGAGCTCCTTTTATTGCATCAAGGGTGGTTTCTTTTTTTCATTGGAAAAGCCTAGAAGAAGGCAGAAACTGTATTGCTACATAAGTAGTGATAGATCGAAATATGAAAAATATGAGCAACAGCTTGGGAGTCTGAAGCTCTGGATTTAGCTTGGAAAATGGCAGCATCTCTCACCTTTACCAATCTCCATTCTTTAGACTTGGTAAAGATAATTATCTCAATTGTGATTTCAAAGCCTATAAAATATCTAGGAATATCTAGGAATTCCTTCTCCTAATAACTGCTGCTGCACACCTTTCTTGAGTACTGAAGGGTATTTTTTGTTCTCTGTAAAAGGGTATTTATTTTGAAATATCTATCTCAGTGCAACATCATTAGAGAGATAAAGGTAGTTTTTAATTCCAGAGGATGCCAATGCTGTTAGTTCCCCTCATTGTATGAATCACAGATTCACAGAATGGCTGAGGTTGGAAGGGACATTTGGAGATCATCTGCTCCAACCTCCTCCACAATCTACAGCCCATTACTCAGGACCATTTCCAAATGGCTTTTGAATATCTCCAAGGATAGAGAATCCACAACCTCCCTGGGCAATCTTCATGGTAAAGTGTTTCCTAGGGTTCAGAAGCAACCTCCTGTGTTTCAGTTTGTGCCCGCTTCCTCTGGTCCTGTCACCTGGCACCAGTGACAAGAACCTGGCTCCATCCGCATTGCACAATTCCTTCAGGAATTTATATACATTGATGAGATCTCCCCTGAGACTCCTCCAGGCTGAATGGTCCCAGCTCTCTCAGCCTTTCTTCCTAGAAGTGATGTCCCTTCATCGTATTTGTGGCCCTTTGTTGGACTCTCTCCAGGTTGTTCATGCCTCTCTTCTACTGGGAAGCCCAAAAGTGGACCCAGTGCTCCAGGTGTGGCCTCACCAGTGCTGAGTAGAGGCGAAGGATCACCTTGTGCTGCTGGCAACGCTCTTCCTAATGCAGCCCAGGATGCCATGAGCTTCCTTTGCAGCAAAGGGATGTTGTTCTTATCTGGCCCAGTTTTATTAAAATAAGAACTACATCTTGTCTCCACTAAGATTATATTGATGAAGAAGCTGATGTAAGGCAAACACTTCACCACTCCTCTTTTTTTTTTTTTTTCCTCATTAAAAATATATAGGCTGAACTTGCACATACTAGAATGCACACAAAGACAAGACAAAGAAGTGATAAGGACACAGAACAAAGGGGAAAGTGATTATTGGATTATCTCCTAAATTTCTCAGATTTTTTTTTCTGACGTGGTACAAGGTTTTGAAAGAGAAAACAAACCATAATCTGAGAGTGAATATAAGCCTGTACCAGGTCTCAGGCACCCTTTGTATATTTCCCTAACTTAGTTTTAATCTCCTACCTTTAAAATGAGGAAAAAGTATAAAAGGCTGGTTATATACTTCTCATGAGGAAAACCTAGATTTAATTAAGTCCCGTTTGAGTCCTATACCTGAATTTGAATGAAATGAATTTTCACATCATTATACCATTGTGAAAGAACTTCCAGGAGTGGATTTGAATATTCAGGACTGGCAGCAACCGTGGGGACTTGTCTGCACCAGGCTGGTTAGTAGATTATAATTTATACAAGGAAGAATTAAACAGCCAAGGATCGGCTTTATTCAAGATAGTAGTTCGCAAATTTTGGACCGTGGGGTACTGTCAACCGTTATAAATTTTCATTGCACAGTCAACCTCACCAGCAAAGTTTTAGCTGGAAACATGTAAACCCGAGATCACAGTATCACAGTATGTTTGGGATTGGAAGGGACCTCAGAAGATCACCCAGTCCAATCCCCCTGCTGGAGCAGGAACGCCTAGGTGAGGTCGCACAGGAACATGTCCAAGCAGGTTTTGAATGTCTCCAGAGAAGGAGACTCCACAACCTCCCTGGGCAGCCTGTTCCAGTCCTTTGTCACCCTCACAGAGAAGAAGTTTTTTCTCAAATTTAAGTGGAACCTCTTGTGTTCCAGCTTGATCCCATTACCCCTTGTCCTATCATTGTTTGCCACCGAGAAGAGCCTGGCTCCATCCTCATGGCACTCACCCTTTATATATTTATAAGTATTAATAAGGTCACCCCTCAGTCTCCTCTTCTCCAAACTAAAGAGACCCAGCTCCCTCAGCCTTTCTTCATAAGGAAGGTGCTCCACTCCCTTAATCATCTTTGTTGCCCTACGCTGGACTCTCTCCAGCAGTTCCCTGTCCTTCTTGAACTGAGGGGTCCAGAACTGGACACAATATTCCAGATGGGGTCTCACCAGGGTGGAGTAGAGGGGAAGGAGAACCTCTCTCGATCTACTAACCACCCCCCTTCTAATACACCCCAGGATGCCATTTGGCCTTCCTGGCCACAAGGGCACAGTGCTGGCTCATGGTCATCCTGCTGTCCACCAGGACCCCCAGGTCCCTTTCCCCTACACTGCTCTCTAATATGTAATTTCCCAACCTATACTGGAACCTGGGGTTGTTTCTGCCCAGATGCAGGACTCTACACTTGCCCTTGTTAAATTTCATCAGGAAATTTTTTCCCAGTGTGGGCCATGCAAATACCGCAAGTTGGAGAACACCGATCTGGCAGGTATCAGGCACGGAGCAGGTCCCGAGTTCTCCCGGGGGACAGAAGGCGGTCTTTAGATCTTGGATTCCCTGCACGGAAGGAAAAAGAGTGTGCGGGCAGCCCTGCGCCCCCGTGGCTTATTTAGCTCCCTCAGGAAACAAGAGACGTGCGAGGCTGGGGTGAACGACACCCCGCAACCCACCCCCGCTGCCCTCCGGCCGCAGCTCCCGTCCGGACGGACTTTCCGTCCCTCTTCCCGCACCGGTGAGGACCGGGAACGGCCGCGGCCGGTCCTGCCGAGCGAGCGACGCCCGTGGGGGCAACACCGGTGGTTCCGCCCTCCGCCCCCTCCCCTGCTTGGGCCCTTCATCATAAGAAGGATATTGAAGTACTAGAGAGAGTGCAGAGGAGGCGACAAAGCTGGTGAGGGGTCTGGAGCACAACTCTGATGAGGAGCGGCTGAGGGAGCTGGGGCTGTTCAGCCTGGAGAAAAGGAGGCTGAGGGGAGACATTATCACTGTCTACAACTACCTGAAAGGAGGTTGTAGCATGGAGGGGGTTGGTTTCTTCTCCCAAGTAGCAAGTGATAGGATGAGAGGAAATGGCCTCAAGTTGCGCAAGAGGAGGTTTAGATTGGATATTAGGAAAAAATTCTTCACAGAAAGGGTTGTCAGGCATTGGAACAGGCTGCCCGGGGAAGTGGTGGAGTCACCATCCCTGGAGGTGTTTAAAAGACGTTTAGACAAGGTTCTTAGGGCCATGATTTAGTGCTGGAGTTAGGTTAGGTTATGGTTGGACTCAATGATCCTGAGGGTCTCTTCCCACTGAACTGATTCTATGATTCTGTGCTGCCGCCGCCCGTTTGCCCCGCGCGCTCGGCCCTGGCCGCGCGCTGCCGCCGTTGCCAGGGAAACGGGCCCCGGGACGCCAGGCAGGAGCCGGCGGCGGCGGCTGGCAGCCGGCCCCGCTCCTCCCGCCCGGCGGCGGCGGGCGCCCAGCCGGAGCCGTAAGTACTGGGAGGCGGGGCCGGGGCCGCCAGCCAGCTGTGTTGCCGGCGGCGGTGAGGGGGGAGCACAGCCTCGGCCGGCCCCGCTCGGTGCCGCCGGGCCTCCGCACGCAAGGGAGGCGGCCGGAGGGAGTCAGGTCGTTGTTGCCTCCCACTCAGGCGGCCCCGGGAGGCCGGCGCAAGGCTCGGTGCCCGGCGTTCCTGGTGCCGGACAGGTGCCCGAGGCTGTATTTTGTCGTCCTCCAAGCCAGGGGCTCGGCGGGTGCTGCTGGGCGCCGGGCCGGCGTGGCAACGAGCGACCTCATTAATATTTGTAAATATATAAAGGGTGAGTGTCACGAGGATGGAGCCAGGATCTTCTCGGTGACAACCAACGATAGGACATGGGGCAATGGGTATAAACTGGAACACAGGAGGTTCCATTTAAATATGAGAAGAAACTTCTCAGTGAGGGCGACAGACACTGGAACAGGCTGCCCAGGGAGGTTGTGGAGTCTCCTACTTGGAGACATTCAAAACCCACCTGGACGCCTTCCTGTGTAACCTCATCTAGGTGTTCCTGCTCTGGCAGGGGGATTGGACTGGATGATCTTTCGAGGTCCCTTCCAATCCCTGACGTTCTGTGATTCTGTGACTCTGGGGAGCCGCGGATGTGCTGCCCGTGCCCTCGGGCTCCGCCGCCGCGCAGGGTGTGCGGGGCCCCGGCCGCGCAGCGACGGGCGCCGCGACCTCATCGCTCCTTCGGAGTTTGGCTTGTGGCCGCGAACGGCTCCCCGCCCGGGTTCGGGGCGGTGTTATCTTGCACGGGGCGGCTCATTCACTACGTAGCCGTTGCAAAATAAGGCAAAGTAGCGGTCTTTGTCTTCAGGAGGTTGCGCCTTTGGAGGTGTCTGACTGAAGCCTGGGAAAGTACTTAAGTGGGGGCTACATCCCCTGTTGCAGAAGCATTCGGACATCTCTGCTCTGGGAAAAGGTACAGTTAGAATGGCCATTTGGGGCTTCCAGATTAATCGCCTTCTTTTTTTTTTTTTTTTTTTTTTTTTTTTCTTCTTGCAACGCTCGATGCAGCTCCTAAAGCATCTTTGGGAGATTCGATTTTTCAGCTTATATGCCTAAACAGGCTCTGCCCTCTTCTTGCTGAGTTCTTAACTGATTCAAATAATACAATAAACTTTCTGATGTGTAACTTAAAGGAGTTTTAACCCTTCCTTTTCCAAGTTTCGAATACATAACTAACATTCTGCATTGGCTCAAGAATGTGATGAGTTACTACTGAAAAGGAGACTGATTAAAAATTAGATTTTTTTCCCCCTGCAGAAGCTATGGTAATTATGCTGTTTCTTAGTTTTTTCACTCTCTAGAGAGCAAAATGCATATGGCTTGAAACCACGGAAGGACTTGTTATGGGAGTTATTCCAGAATCTTATTACCTTTCAAAAGCTCTTGGTTTGTTTTTTAAAGAGAAGCTCATAGGCTTATAAAGCTTTAGTCGCTTTATATTGGAAACTGAGGGGTTGGTCATGATCCCAAATGAAAATCCAGTGTGTGATCATTTAAGGACTGATCATGTTCTTTCAAATTTCCCTGACTGGAAAATTGTATGTTTGCTAACACAATGAGATTCAGGAATTCAGAGATTTACTAAGGTTTTGGAGGTGTTTGATTTGCAGTTCTCTAGGATTATTCCTTGTGGAGTTGCAGAGTGGCTACCTCTAGTGAGAGAGTGCTACTATTAAAGAAAGAAATCTAAAAAAATCTACGCATGTGTCTCTTATGCCTTCTTCCCTACTGAGGGGCTCTGAAGTTTTGTAAATGCTCTCATGTTTTCAGAGCATGGAGTGTATGTGAGATTAGAGTTTTATGCTGGTAAAAAATCTCATTTCAGGATCTGGTATTATGATGTAGATATGTTCTGCATTTTAGATAGCCTTTTGTAAGCCTTTCTGTAAAAAGCTTTCAGGGAGATAAATAAAAAGAAGACATGGCAGTAGTAACTGCACTCTAGATGACTGTTTCAGGTTTGATACCTTGCATAATAAGACAGGTAGGTCTGAGACTGTCAACATGAAGACAGAATGAGGAAAGGTGTCCCCTTTTGAAGGGTGATGTTAGAACTTCTATTTCAATTTGAACATGAGATAGAGAAATTTCCTGTTCCTCTTTCAGCACTTGATGCAGCTTTGGATGAAATGATCATTTGGAAGATTGTTATCCACACTAACATCAAAAGTTAATTCTGCAATAGCAGCCAAAAATATTTGTTATCATATTTTAAGATCCCATAGAAGTTCTAGTGAAATCAACCTAAATGATAGTAAAATTATTTTCTGTAATATTTACAAGATGCCTACTGAAGCATTACACTTGGTGTTAAAACAGAATTTGGAGTGGGAATAGAAATCAAATGGTTAAAAATGTTCTTTATTTGTAAAGTGATAAAATCTCCTAATATAGAGTAGCCTACTTATCTGTTCCAGCTTTCTGTGAGGTTCCTAATTTTGTATACTGTTACGATCTTTGTAATAATTGCAGCATGAAACCATTGAGTTTAACTAGTATGTAGACAAAATGATTTTAACTGATTTTGAATACTGTACCCCAAAGCGTGGCATTAGATATTTTCCAGAACTTTTCTGGTTTTCTGAATCAGTTGCCTTCACAGTGTAAAGGAGAAACAGTTTAACAGTGAATACTGAGAAAATCTGAATCACTTAGGCTCTTCCTATTTAACTTCAAAGGACTTGTCTAATCACAAACTTGGGCCATGAACTGTGTTGAGGTGGATAATCCGTTACAGTAATTCTCCTAATATTTGGCTAACTACATGCATCTAAAAGGGCTTTGTACTGACATAGTTGATCACTGCCATCAAGGAGAGTAAAGACACTAAGGATTATGCCAGTCTGTGCCTATGGATAAGAGATTAAACTCTCTCTCTACCAGAAGATGGGTGTTTATATGACCTTTTAGCTGCGTATGTGGTGTGAACTATTATGTATTTGAGAACAATTCTGTGGTGAAGAAGACATTTAGAGACCGATTAAATATAGGAAAAAAAAAAAACCCAACACTGCCTGCATTATTTTGCTCAAATATGGAATGAAATCTCAGATAATTAAAAAAAAATATTTATTCAATTGACTGAGTGTTTTTAGCTTTGTTTGAAAATTTAAGTTGAATTACTGAGTCATGGAGCACAAATGCTGAGTAAAGATAATGGTCACATTTCCTAGATAAAAAGTTTAATGGTCTAGGATGTCTAGGTAAATGGTGAGAAAAATGGTGAGAAAGATTTAGCTTGAGTGAGCAGCAGCTCCTGTCACCTTGGGGATGTTGTTGATTTTGTCATTATAATTACATTTTCACTTTGGGGATGTTGTTGATTTTGTCATTATAATTACATTTTTCCTTTTTTTTTTTTTTTTTTTTTTAGATTTTCCTGTTGCAGAGCTTTGTCTCAGAGCTGTCATCTTCTAAGATTGTATTGCAGGATAGGTGCAAGAATGTACTCTTAATGTAGCTATACTGAATTGTATAAATTGGTCTTTTAATGTTGAATCCTTATATAAAAACAGGCTGAAACTGTATAATTAAAATACATCAAGAATTAAATAGCTGCTAAGATCTGAGCAGTGCCACAAAATCCATCTAAGTCCAGCTTAACAAGAATTTGTTTGTAGTTACTCAGAACTTGATTTTGGATTTGGCAAGATCTTCTCTTCAAACTAAAAAACACACAGATGCATTTTCATATTATTTAGTAGTGTGTTGTGTTCCTTTTTTATTTTAAATAGATAGTATGATCCTGCCAAATTTCCAGCTCATTTTGTTTCTCTAATCTTTGCAATGGAACTATTTATATAGTATATATAATGGCTACAATCACTATTTAATTTCAAGTCCCTCTGAAACATAAAGTAATAAAATACATATGGTTTAAAATGGGAAATCAAATGGAGGTGGATCAGCATTTTAAAATTTTTATTTCTCAATTTTTTATTTTTGAAAAAGCATAGTATTGTCATGTTAGGCACAAGCCATGACTGTAGAACAATGTATGATAGAACACTGGAAGTGCTCTGAATAATACTGACAGCAAGGGCTTACTACATGATTCATTCTCCATTTGGATACCATGTCTTGCTGGGACTTGCTGCAAGCACTCTGCAGAACAGGATCATTTGGAATTTGAAATGATCTTGAGAAGTCAGAGAAAAGGATATAAATCAGTAAGAACAAGTACAAAGTAGAATGTAGTACTATCTGTAAGCAGAAATAATGTGTACAGAGGAGAAGAAAATGGTAGGTAAGGTAGCAAAAGACCTGTAGGTTGAAGTACTAAACACAAAAACCAGTATCATGCTACTGTGATAGAAGCAGGGATTGTATCAGGATATGAAACCAGAAACATAGCATATTTCCATTCTTCTGAGTACTGGTGAGGCATCAGCTGGAAGGCTGTGGCCTTGTTAGGATTTATGCCTAGAAAGACCTTGACTGGGGAGAATTTGGAGGAAGAGAGTGGAAAAACAGTGGTAAAGTAGAATCTCTGGTCAGGTGTATATGTAGAAAAAATTAGAAAAATTTGGTCTGTTAAATGTGGAGAAGGAAAGAGATAGCAGTTTTCTGTGTCCATACAGATATGACAAGATCGTATTATACATTTGGATGACTAACGAACGGCAAGGATGGTTTAAGTTTGGTTTAAGTTTCCTTAGACATCTGGTAGAAACTGTCACTAAAAGATTTTAAAACAGATTTGACAAGCATCTGTCAGAAATTATTTAGATTTAGTTGACACTGCCTTGGATCTTTCAATCAATGGAGGCACTATTTTGCAAATGGAATCTGTTTTCACCTACTGGTATACTTCTGTCATTACTATAGAGAAAATAAAGTTTTTACGTGGTTGAACCTCTTCTGTTGTATCATGGAACTTTCTAAGTCATTAAATGAATAATCTATTTTCTTTTTTTTACAGGTCCTCTCTCATTTTTACTTACATAGTTTCATCCCAGTTTTGGTAACCAGACTTTGTCAGTCTTTTAATTTATTTATTTAATTTCCCTTTTAGTTCTCATTTACTTTGTCATCTTTGTATCTTTTTATTAACTCCTTTTCCCTACTGTGTAATATATGTTTCCCAGCTTTCCCTTGCAAGTACCTTTCACTCCTTGAATGCCATATCCCACCTGCTTTCCTTTACTATTACCAGCACTCTGTCACTTTGTTCTTTCACTTGTTTTTGTCTTTTTTTCTGCATTGTTCTTTATTTTTTAGCATATACAAGATGTCATCTTTTTCTCTTTCTCCTTTATCTGCATTACTTCTAAAATTGTGAAGTTTAGAATCTCTACAAAATATAATTTGATGGAAAAATTATGAAACAAATGAAGGCAGTCACTTTAGGTAGCCTCCAATGAAAGAGGGTTTTTTTGGTATATCTAAGAAAACAAAGCACACACCATCGCTGCATATGGTCTGCCAGTGCCTGTCCTCCAGTAGCTTTTCTCTATTCCAACCAGATTTGACAGATGGGCAGGAGTCTCAAAGATGTTAACTTCTTCCAAGTTTCATGAAAATTGGCAGCTGAGTAATGGGAGGAAAGACCCAAATTATATCCTTATCAGAAAGAGAGGAGTTATAAATTAGCCCTTGACATATCCTGTAGGGTAGCAGTCAGCCAACTGATTGACTCACATTTTGGTTAGCCCGTCAAGCTCCAAACCAGTCCTACGCACCTGTCCAGAAAGGAATGTCAAAGGAAGCTGGGTTGGTCAGGCTCAGTGACACTGGGAGGAGCTGGGCTTCTGTGAGGGGAGGTTGCACAGAAATCCATGGAAAACCAAACTTCACCGGTTCTAATGGTCATGGGAATGTAGGGGTGTTTTTGGCTGTAAAATTTTTTTAGCATTTTTTTCTCCGTTCTTTACAACATCAGTGAGACCATCACTTCATAAATAGAGGTTATTTCAAATAATATGATCTTTCATTCATCCATTATTCCTGTTTTATCTTTTTTTTTTCTTTTTTTTTTTTAAGAACCTGCTATATCCTTCAAAATTTAGATGGATCAGTTCCACAAATTCATTAAGACCTTGACCCATTCATGTCAAGAAGATCTGAAGAGATAAGGTAAATTGAAAGTGATATTGTTAGTACTTCAAGCTTGAAGCATGATACTGGGTACTGAAGAAATTATCGGATTTTTACTTTGCATTTCCTTGTTGCAATGTATTGGCCAATTACAGATTTTTGTGTAATGTATATGTCAGCTTAAAAGAAAACGTTCAAGTTTCCAAGACTTAAAGCTTTCAAGTAGAGGTGATTCCTCTCTGTTATTTTTAACTGTGATTTGTCTATCCTGTATTACTGACTTCTTTCTGAAATTCTATTTCTTTGTGTTTCTGAATACTAAAATGAAAGGTACTAATGGTAATGAACCTGATAAGTGTAAGGGAGCTCCGAAACAACCATACCAGAAATAAATAATTGAGCAAATAATGCTAGAGAAGAGAGAGGGTGAAAAAAAAAAGCTATAATTGAAGTAAGAGTTTAGAAATCCAACTGTTCTACTGTTCATCTGACTTGTGGGGTTTCGGGTTTGGGTTTTTTTTGAGATGTTTAAAATACATTTCGCGAGCTAATAAGGAAGTGGAGTTTGTAGCTAATTCACAGACTGGTTGGACTAAGTTAATTTATTCCTGCTGAATGCATGTTTAATGCTCCTGAGAAAATTATGCTGTTGCAAGACTTGAGTGTCAGCATGCCTAGAGCACTTTTTGCTTTTCTACTATTAGTTGTTTCTAAAGAAACAAACAAATTTATCCTTTTTCAATATGAACCTCATTGCAAGTGAAAAAATAAAATAAGTTTGTCAGAGGCTATTGGGGATGTTTATTTTTGCTGAAGTTTCTTTAGCCTTTTTTGGATGTTTGACTAATAATAATTATTATACTAAAATAGTATTTTGAATTTAATGACAACAACAGAACAGACTTAATTATCAATAAGTAAAAAGATAACTTAAACAGTAGTTAACTAAATGGCTTAATAGGATGCAAGAAAATGTACTCTAATTATAAAAGTGAATGAGTGAGTCAAACAAAAATATGTTGTGTTATATCTGTAAGTACTTGATTTAATTTTTTGTCTCTTCATTACTCTATTTTTAAAAAATGGAGTTCAAAAGTGTCTTCATTTCTAATGCTCAGAATGAGAGATGTGATTTATATGAACATATGCAGCAATTATGCCAAAACTAAATTTCTTCAGTTCTGTGGTTACTATGGTAACCAATATTCACTGTATTTCTTTTAGACATATACAACAGAATGGAAGATGGTAGCTTTAACATTTTTTGCAAAAATATTGTGCTATAGCATTTTAATTACGTGTAAGAGGACAGATCAAATAACTAACATGCTTGGTAGCATGATCATTGGTAGTAATCATCTTTAAAACATATTTGGATGATTTTTGTGGTAATAGAATTTCGGATGCTCATTTCTAACAACTGAATTGAATTAGTTTTTTGCTAGAGCAGGGAGATTGTTCCTGCTACTGTCAGGTCTCTTTGACCTCTCAGGAATAAGTAAGAGAATAATAATTCTCCTATTGTTTTGTTTCTGGCCTTGGAATGTGTGAGGAGGGACACTGAAACAGCAGATTAGGTAGCACCTTTAGTCAGAGATAGCTATGAACCCATGTCCCAGAATGTGAGCACCTCTTAAGGTATTTATTTCCGCAATACTACTTGGTAGAAGTGTAATTCCTTTTTTGTTGTTCATTTCAGAAAGGTGGAACTCAAGAATATATATAGAAAGACAAAGTATCATTCATGACTATGGCACAAAATAACTGGATTTAATTTCCTTACTTTGCAAATTTCCAGTGTCCTTGTTCTTCATCCTATTTCATAGCCTGTGGGTTTTTTTGTTTGCTTGTTTAGAGTTCATGTTTGCATTAAGGTCTGTGGAAAAATAATAGGCATTAAGTTTATTTGATTTGCGGACTATCTAGCTGGAATGAACCACAAGAATAGTGGAAAACTGGAAAAAAATCAAATTGATTTTTATACAAAATTATTTCAGGTATTTATATGATAACAGTAAGATCTCAGCTGTAATATATTTTTAGTTTTTGGATACCATTAGAAGTTTGTGAGAGTATTATTTGATGTTAATTCCCTTCTTATAGCCTAAAGTGGCTGGTATAATGGACTAGTTCTTGGGATCTTGTTCTTGTGAAAGGTTAAAAATACATCAAAGAAGCTAAGGAATTTTTCCTGTCTGTTGCTGCTTTTAATAATAATTCTAATATTTTAATTGGAATTGTTGATTTTTATTAGCCACTCTATACAACTCTACATTATGCCTTTTTTTTTCAAGTGTGAGACATGACTATAACAGATTTTATTGCTGGAAACTGCTGTTTAAACAACACCGTTGACTATTTTGAAACATCTGCACTAATTGTAGTTTGGAGGAATAATCTCGAGGATGTTAATCCCTTTCTGCATCTCCTGAAGTAAACCCGGGCTGCATTTCAGTGGTTAAAAAGATTCACTGCATCGCTTGAGAACTCTAAAACCAAACTGTAAAATGCTGTATTTGCAGAAAATTAGCACTTGGAGGTCAGGAAATGATAGACTAAAATTAAGATCATTCATGATTTTTAGATCCTTCTAACTATGAGTTAGTTTATAATTTTTATTTATACTGACTGCATTTCGGAGAATGAGGAAAAATTCCAACACAAAGGGCATAGTCACAATGAAACAGGAATTGATGAGAACGTATTAAACGAAGTTCTTATGTGATTTGGCCATATCTATTCTGCTTATGAGGTAGATAATCTCAATTTACACTTTGTTTACTAAATAATGAATTAGAGTTTTGGTGAAGAGGTACGTGTGGGAGTTGATGAGTAAAAGGTCTTGTAGAATAAGCTTTTTAGGCAGTATATTCATGACTATTCCAAGACTCTGCCTGGGAAGTGGTAGTAGCTTATGTTACATCATCCAGATTTTGAAGATTTTGCTTTTAACAAAAATTTTGTTAGTTCCTCACTGTTCTATTTGAGATGTTGGTATTAGAAATCTGGTTTTAGCAGGTGACAAATTATTTCTGTTACAGTAAAATACCAAGAAAATACTTAAAATATTGTATGTGTTTACTTTAGATATACTTGTATTTGATAATATATACAACATTATTTTTAAATGAGTGATGAAACATTGTATATTTGCCCAATATATTTTTTTCGGTGTGTTGTCATGTCCAGTGGAATGCATCCTTGTCTTGTGCGTATGATTCCTTATCAGGCAAGTGGTGTTCTCATCTTTTTCTTAACATATGCTCACAAATTGAATAATAGTCTGTTTGCATCTTGGTATAGATGTATTACTGGCTATATAAGCAACAACAAATTGAAACTGTTTCTTAAGCTTTTTTTTTTCTGGATTTCATCCTTTTGTATGTAGTATTTGTCTTGTCTTTCCTCCTTTCTCTAGAGCTATTCTGTCTGTCAAGGCTTATTTTCTTTGACTTCCCAAGAGTTTCAGATTATTTTCTACTCCTTGTTGGAGCTAATATGGTCCATCTGGTCTGACTGTTAGGATGAGCCTGTAGGAGAGTAGAATACAGCTTTGCAGAGTCCAAGAAGCTGACATCCTGTCACAGATACAGTTAAAATTTCCTGCTTGTCAAATCAGCATATTTCTTTGAACGCCATTGTGTCCTGCCATTGGAAATAATTGATTCATGAAACTGAAAAAGCCACCAAATTTGAAAAAAAAAAAAAGAAAAAGGTATTAGTATGCAAATGGCATGCAAGAATGGCTCACATAATACATTTTCTATACATTTCCTAAGGACAGTTACATAGCTGAAAATGTGGTGACTTGAAAATTTGTTATATGTATTATGAACTTTATTTAATGAATAAAAAACCTTCTCATAGCTTTAGTCTTGTAAGTTTTCTTAGTATTGTTAAGAGTTTCCAAGTCATTTAGTTTGTTACGATGACAGAGCAATGATGCTGTCTGCATTGCAGTGCATGAAGTTCATGTAGAAGATCAGCCGTGGATTCAGCATTTCTTCTGGTAAGCCTGGTACACTTACATTCTTCTAACATCTCTATGGAATAGACTTGAGTTTGAGTTTGTTGGATCAATAATCTGTGGTATGGAGAGTGTGAAGAGCACATTTTGGTCTTGCTCTTTGTTTTCTCTGTCTGTCCATCCAGTTGGACTCTTAGGCAACTATTTTCCATGTCAGAGAATTTGCAATAAATGTATTTCTCTTTTTTAATAGTTCTACTTACAAGAAAAAAGAATGCTAAATTCTATGATCTATGCAATATTTGTTTCCACTCTTTTATATTGTTGAAGACTGTAATATAGATGTTGGGCGTCTTTTGCTTTTCTACTAGTCAGTTTTCATAGGTTGATAGTATTTGGAAATTGCAGTTTACTGTGGACTTCTAATATACCAATGGCACAAGTTGCAAGGGTGGGGTGGGGGAAGGTGTCTGCCTGGATCTCTCTATGGCAATACAATTACTTGTTAAATGTGGGGGAAGGTGTCTGCCTGGATCTCTCTATGGCAATACAATTACTTGTTAAATGTGTGGATTTTAAGTGTGAGAAAATATTTTGGTGGCTTATGTCAACTTGATGTCCTAAGGCTTAACTACCAAAGTTTTCAGACAGTGTTGTTTTTCTGAATTATGTAAATTATAAGTAAATAATGTTTGTTTTGTTTATTGTAGCAAATCTGAGTTGTGAGTTTCTTTGCAAATAAGTAGATTATTTGTCTCTTTTAGATGTCTTCCATCAATTGAGACAACAGTGTTTCAGACTACAGGTTTATGAACTTCCTTTCCATTGACAGTTTCTTAACTAAAATTCATCTCGGAAATTATCCATTTTGTTTTTTACTTTTTTCCATTTTTGCTGGTTACCACTGTCACAACAGGATCCAAAATAACCTGTATAATTTCAAAAGCCAGGCTACATAGGTTGAAATTTGGCTGTCTTGGTTTTTCTTTGCTTTGTAGTTGTGATTTCATTACTTAAATAGTATCCATTGTGTGACCTGCCATCAACTGCTTAATTACTGCTTTTCCCTTAGTAGAAAAAGTGAAAATGGATTTGCAAACCTTTAAAAATACTGTAGATAAAAGCACTGATGAAATACATTTGTTTCCTGATGAAAATAAGAGATTTTAAAATGTATATATGTGTATGTATATGGATTATTATTATTTTTCTAATCATTAGGCTGAAAAGTACTACTAGCAATAATGTTTGAAACACAGTCATTTCCCTGCTCTTCTAAGGACAATAATGAGCCATCCCAAGGTATGACAGATATGTCTTCTATTATGGGGTTTTGAAATAGCTTAGTGAAGGGCTTAAATTTAAGACATAATAAATTATTTTATTATGTATTATTTGTAATATTATATAACACTAGTCCTCTGCTTTGGTTCTTATCTGTCATGCTGCTTGAAAAGCCTTCATACAAATTATGCATATGTAGACTTTGACTGTCAGTCATTGACTCACTAGTTGCATTCCATCCTCTAATGATAGTTCACTTTTCTGTCTGAAAACAAAACTGGCTGTATTTCACTTGTCATTTAAATTTAATTTTTGGATTTTAAGAAAATGTAAATAATTCCAGTTTCCCACTGAGTTATATTTCTAGCTTGCTTTTGCAAAACCATTAGAAGACTTGCATGTAGAAATGTTCTTTACCAAGAAATACCAATGCAGTAAGAGAGTAATTTTTTATTAAAGCCGTTCAAAAAATTCTGACTTTTTAAAATGGCGATGTTGTTAGTTGCATTAGTGATGTAAAGAAAATAAACATAGTTTTTACATTAATGTTAATTCAGTAAAACGTAAGAATAATAACAGTAGAAGAGACTAAGTGAAATTCAAGTAAGTCTCATAATCGGAACTTGTGTGTTGCACATCAAAGTATTAATATAAGCTACAAAGTCTGTATTTGCTTTATTAAGATTGTGCCATGTAGGCATCCTGTGAAGGTTTCTGGCTCTAGAAGCAGGCAGAGCAAAATTCTACAAAATAGATTTTGATACCAATTTTAGTGGGCTGTGTTTTCAAACAAAATCTTGCAAACCATCTTTTCCATTCCAGTAAGGCAGCTTACGATAAACTAAAGTTAAAAGAGCCTTATGTAACCTACAGACTTTGAATGTTTTAGCCTGACACTTTAATTAAGACACCAAGAGATTATTATTTTAAAAAAACAAACCCAAGTCCACAGACTGTATACAACAGTTGTCTGGTTGTATTTTATGGTTTAATCCCTGTTACTGTTATTGTTATTTTTGGTCCATCTCCAAGGCACATTGTATCCCCTTGAACATAATTAGGTTAATGTTTTATGTTTGTAGGACATCTTCTTGGACTTTATCATAGCCCTGTTTCTAGGTTTCAGTGTTCTGTTCGGGTTTCTGACACCATTCATTAGAGATCTCTGCAGCCGGAATCCGATTCTGTGTATTAATTAAATAGTGAACATTCAATAGTGTGCCACAGTATAATTTATTTACACGGTTATAAGGCTAACAGAGTTTAAAGAAAACATAGCTGTGAGATCTAAATATTCCCATAAAATAATCCATTAATGTCATGTAGCTTTAAATTCCCAGCATGGGAACTAATGTTCTGGAACTTCAACCCTTCATAAGGTTGAAGAAAACATTTGCTGGAACTAAGTATTGTATACATAAGAGTAGTCTAAACTTGCCTCTAAGGCCCTGTGACCTTTCTGGTTTTGCTCTGGGCATTTCTATAGTATCTGCCACCTTTGCCTTTTGGGGACCTGATTTTTTTTTCCTTTTTTTTGACAAAAACCTTGCTGAGGACTAGTGCAAAATCATAAAATTCAACTCATTTGGGATTCATTATGTAAAATTAATTATAGCAAATTTTATCTTGACTCTAGCCTCCTTTATCATAATTCTTCTCTTTGAAAGCATTAATTCATATTCTTCAAGCATTTAAAATATCTTTCTTTGTATTTGAGATTGTATTAAAAAAGGAGTAATATTTTGTGCAAACGTGTGCATGGTAATAGGTGTGGCTGTTACATTCTCTTAGGCAATTTTAGGACCAAAGCTTAGCAAGTTCCAAATTCAAGGAAGAAAATCAGGTATGAGAAAATCTGGTAATAGCCCCGCATGTGAAGTTTAGCAACCTTCTGTGTTCTCTTTCTTTCTCCAGAGAAGAATGAGTGGATCATCCCAAGGCATCGTAGCTGTGCTTTTGTAAATACTCCATTACCATGTGTTAACAAAGTTATTCATCACATTCAAGAGTTAGAATTAAAGATGGAGAAGTTCTTTCAACAGGTACATTTATGGGTGAAAATGACCAAGTTCTTTTCATCTTTATAGGAACAAGTGTATTTTAAAATAGTCTTCCTATGTTGATTTTCATAAAAAATTAACTTCCTGTTCCTCTCCAAAATAGTGTCCAGGAGGTTCAATTACTAATCATGATCTGTTTTTCATTTACTTAACAGTTTGGGCAAATCAAAATATCTTATTAAAAACAATATACCACAATATCATGTTGTAATATCAAATATATCATGAAGGTTAGTATATTCACATATGATTCAGATATACACAGAGTCAAGTTGATTCAATGATATCAATTGTTTGAAAAATAGTTTTTGATGTTAATATTGAGCAGGTAGTCAAATAGAGCTGCGTGCCATTTTCTGTCATTTATAGTAAGTGATTTTTTTCCTGAACAATATTTAACAATTCCTTGATTTAAAAGTTTTTTTAATATTATATTGAGAGACATGAATTTGAAAATGTTATGGTTCTTTCTCTAGGAGTAGATGATGTTTTCCTAGCCTATATTCATTTTGTGTGAATAGAAATAAGAATAAGGGGAAGCTAAAAATATTGGTAGGTACATGAGGAAAGAACGCAATATACACTATTTTAAAGGGTAGTAAAATCTTCCCATTAACTTCCTTGAGAATACGATTAGTATAATTTAAATAATTCACTTTTACTGGAGGAGTGTTTTCCAAATGTTAATAAATTTTGCATAAGTCTACACTGCAGTAAAAAGATCTGATAGCTGCTTTTACCGACAAGTTATATTTAAATAATTTATCTCCAATACTGACAATAAGGTCGTCATAGCAGCACATCAGGAAGACTATCTTAGATTAGTATTCCACAAACACTGTTAAATACTCTTCAGGGAGATTTCTGCAACTGCATGCAGTATAGATACTAAAAGAATCCAAGGTGCATGAAGTACAATAATATCTTGATTTACAGTATAGACATTAACTTGATAGGAAAATTTATATTGCCACATTCACCTTTATTTAAAATAATGTGAGAACAGTGAAATTACTTCAATGTCATAATTTCATCATCAATATACATGAATTAGATGGATAAGCATTCAAAAGTCCAGATGCTTATTCATTTTAATATTAGCTTTAATTGTATGTGTAAGTCTTGTGCATATTTTCCACATATCCTCTGAGTTCTTGTTACTTAATATACAGAGATTCAAAATAGTCTGAGGCCTCTGGATGATGACATCACTATGAGTTAAGAGAAGAAAAGGTGGGGTTGCTATAATACTACTCTTAAAAAACAAAAAACCATGTATACTGAAATGACTACACTACAAATATAGGGAGTTTAGATTTTACTTGTCTATACATGAATATATTTACACCTCCACTGGTCATTTAAGTATTACCAGCAATGTGTCCAGGTGACATGGTAAAACTCATATCCACACTATTAAATTCCTACTCTCCAAAACAGGATAGACGTTATGTGTGCTGCTTTTGAGGAAACATCCCTGATGCTTTCCAGTTCCTGAACTGTGCTATGAAATGGTTTGGGAGTGGTTTCTGAACGTGGTAATGTGTCTTACTGCAGGTTATACCAGTAAGATTTAGTAACAATTTAATGTTGTAGGTTACTGGGCCCAGAAAGCTCTGGTCAGGTTTAATTTACTGTTGCTGATATAGCCCTAGTGAAGAAAAAGTATTTGAAGTTCAGACAGAATCTCCGCTGTAGTTTTGAGATTAAAACCAAAAAGTACAGAGGTTGAGAGATAAAATAAAACTAAAAGTATTAAAGGATTCTTAAAAGAAAACATTCTACCAAATTGAGTAATAACATACATGTTCAAAAACTGCATTTGAAGATGCACAGTTGTTGGTTGTAGTTATTTTAAAATTTTGAAAAGCATTCAGCTAATGTCCACTAATTAGATCCTCTGTGATACAGAATTCAGTGGCCTATTATGCTTTTTGTTACAAAACAGAAAAAGTATATAACATCTGAGATGTATAATGGAGTTTATGTTTGTTGTGCTTTTGCAGTATGCTTGTGTGTTTAAGGAGAAGAAAACACCACGGTAAGAATCATACATAATAATGCATTTGTTTTAATGTCCAGTAATTATTTGATGAGATATTAGTCTGGCTATAAAATCTGTTCTGTTCTGTTCTGTTCTTCTGTAATGTAGAATGCATCTAAAATAAGGATTCTTAGTGTCTGCAGGATCTAGTTTCTTCAGAAGACCAAAAGTCTTTATGGAGAATTTCTCATATCTTTCCTACTTAATGTATAATTTTCAAAGATTCAAGATGATTACAAGTCTCAGGACCCACCTAAGTGATGAATTTCTGTTGGTAACAGTTATTGCTACTTCTGAAATTGTGCCAATTGTTGCAATTATCTCAGGAACCTAAATGTGAGTAAGGGTCCTTATTTTAAGCTCTCTTTGCTTTAAGTTTTGGATTGGAAAATGATTTATAAGTACTCTCAATGTTCTGGCATGCTTATTCTGATCTTTGTGAAGTCCTCTAAATACTGTGTAAATTTTCTGAATTTGCATGCAGTCAAATTTACTCTCATTTCAACTTTGCTAGACACGGGAAGATGACAAATAATTAGAAAAGGGAGTAGGTAAAAAAGTTTGAAGGAAACAGCCATTTCTTCAACACATGCTGTAATAAGATGGGGAAAAAAATAAGATTTTTTTTTCATTTTTTCCTTTCTTGGTTTTAATATACTGCTTACTGTTAAGATTCTTATTCAATGCATGATTTTTCTGTTATGTTTGTTTCAAAAATCTTTTGTGTGTTTGAATTACAGAGTTGCCCTGAATCACACTATGGTGTTTGCGATTATGTATCTTTAAAGTTAGATAGCAAGAGATGTGCTTGTTAAAATCAAAACAGAACATAATGGGGAATTGTTTTTTGTAGATACAGTTGCACTGGTGATACCTAGAATATATACAGAATCATTAAGGCTTATAAATTTAAAATGTAATTTTAAAATGTAAATTCAAAATGTGATTTTAAAACACAAAACTCATGCAGGTTTTTTCTAAATTTTACATATTGGCTGCATGTACTTTGAAGTACCCTAGAGAACTCAGACTTTTCCTAAGTCTAGAATACCATACAATACAAGTAGATTTCAAAGCCAAGTACTCCAGAAGTACACAAAATAAGTCAGAAAGTGTGACTTTAAATTGTATTATCCATGATGTAGGCTACTTTATGATGTAGTTCTAGTTACAAAGATTAAAAGAGGAGTTTGAAGAAGAGAAATGTATCTCATACACTGAGCTTGTTGTCCCAGATGTTTTGCTCAACAAACCCTGCATTTCCCTGTGTACCTTTACTTCTTGTCAGATATACCTGTTGAGTTATTTTGTGTTTGCCTACTTATTGAACTGCTGTTTATCAAACTCCTGCTTCTGTATCTAATTTGATATCTCTTCTATCACCAGGTCCCAGTTTTCCTGTCCAATGCCTTACTATTTTCCATTACTTCACAGAATTACTTTTTTCTGTTTCCTGTACTTTAGATGTATATTCTGTTGATCTCGGAAGCCATCAATAGGATTTCTTTCGGTCTGTTTATAGCATAGGCTTTTTGTCTGTTATTTCTTTGTGGAAAAGGAACTTTTTATGGAGTTCTTTCAAATATATATGTTCACATTATGCATGTATCTCCAATGTAATGTTGTGACTGTAGATTCTGTTTCATATTAGCTGCATATGAAAGACCTGTATGTACTCTTTAAGCTGCATATGTGGTCATAAGCAGGTGGTGGTTATTCTTCCCCCCGTTGTTCTCAACTCCAGTGGGCTAGTGAGCCTCTTAAGTTCACATGAGGGCTATGATTTGCTTGTGTTCTTCTTTGGCTGCTTGTGTTACTGCTTTGCCTCTCTCACTTGCAGGTTAAATTTGTCCTGATCTCATTTAAATGAAGCTCTCCTCATCTCTGCTTTTGAGTTTCTCAGGTCTCAAAAGCTTGTCTGTTGGAAACTCATTAAGCCTTATGCCTTTATCGTTTTTCCTTTGTATCTCTAAAAATCTTTTTTCTTCATTGCTGACCCTCAAGTGATGATTTCCTTTAAGCTGATAAAGCTGAAACTACATCTGACATGCAGTGGCAATGTATCTGTGTCTGCACAGATGCAGCAATAAATGCTTCTGCCACTTCTGACTCTGTACAGTAAAGCATATATTGTATGTTCATGTATGTTCGGAACTGGAAAGAGGAACAGCTTCTCTACAACGGTTTCTCTTTGGCATATCCTTGGGTTTGAGGACAAAAATTGAAGTTCTGTGTAACTACAAGATGTGAAGAATCCTGTTTCTTCTATTTATGTAAAGAAATATGAGAAAAGCATTTATATGGGAATTGTAGAATCAATAATTCTTCTGTATGACTTGCAGTGTTTTTAAACAATTATTCCACTTAACTAGCCAGCATTTAAATGTGTAAGATTCAAGAAAGGAAATTTTGACTTAGTGAAACTAGAATGCAAATTTAAATTCAGTCTAGAATTTTTAGTGACTGGTTTTTATCTACAGGATAACAAAACGGGTCAGTGTTGAATCTGTCGAAGATGTCTGGTTATCATTGTCCACTAAGCTGGATTTTAAAGAAGCTGATGTATCTTGTGAAGGTAAAAATATTTAATAATACTCAGTCTGAGTGGTAAAATTTACTTAGCCTCATTTAATACACACTTTATCTTTGTCACAATAGTTGCTTGTTGCCTGTTCTGTCTTATGTAAATGATGTGAGTATCCTTTGAAATCTGTGTGTATTGTCTGTTGAGCTGAAAGACATACATTTTAACTGTCATATTAAGTACTATTAAATCATCCTGTTTACAAGAAGATAGCTTACATTTCTTTATTTAGATTCATATTGTATTTTAACCTATCTAGCGTTTGAACCAGCTAAACTGGTTAGGTTGGTTGTTGGAAATTCTAGATTTTTTTTTTTCATTTAGTTTCTGTAGAACAAATAACTGCATTGCTGTTACAGGGTATTCACAATGTTCTCTCAAAGTAGAGGTTTTTTTTTTTTTTTTTACAGTTTGCATCTTTACTCAGACTATACATTTTTGAATTAAGTTTTAAATATTAAAGAGATTGTGTGCGTTGGTTTTAAGCCTATGTACAATCTTTGAAGTATTACTAGCCTGAGGCAATCCTGTCTGCAATAAATTGTGTGATAAAATTTCTGTTGATGGCAGTGAAGCCAAAATTTAACCCCAGATTTTAAGTAGTTGTCCTTCTTTTCAATGTTTGCAGTTTTTCATTAAAATAATATAGGGAATTATTGACTGTGGGATCAAAATGGAAATTTCTTCAGCTCTGTAGCTTATATAATTCCCATTTTTTATAGATCAACACAATGGATGATGACCTCAAAGAATCTTTTGTCAGAACTAATAACTAAGACATTTTTTATAACCAAATTTCACAGAATGAAATGTTGATTATTTGTGTGTATCATGAGTAAAACAGTGCTGTTGAGATATTATACTGAATATTTTTAGAACTCCAAAGACTTTAATGAAGTCATTGATACTTAGGAAAATAAAATTAAATAAATATTCTTTAAAAAATTGAGAGTATTAGGAACTTGTACTGTTATTTGTATGATTACTTACCTAAGCAACAAGGCAAAGATGAAAATTTTGTACCATCTCTATTAATACATTTTTATTGCATTCTGCATTGGAAATAGGCTGGAGGAAAATACTACTGAGTGTGAAAGTTTTGTCTGTAACCAGTTGTGATTGCCTTGAGGGATGTGAAGAGTCCAGCTTCATATTGAGAAAGAAGCTGGAATAAATTGTGTATGTTTAAGCCTTTGTAAGAAATAATTATGATGTATTTTTAAAGACGGCAATGTAATAAATTGTGCTTACTGTGATACATGTGAACAGGCCAACCTTGTCTTGAGAATGAAGCTCGAATAAAGAGCATATGATTAAGCTTTCATAAAAAAGTATTTTTAATGTATTTTTAAAGATGGCAAGACATTAACCTTGAAGCAGGAAACAGAAGCTTTGCTATTGGAAGTTACTGAGCTAATTAAGCGGCTGGAGGCTGATCGTGAGGAGGCAGAAAAAGCTTTGGAGTTGGAGAAACAGCGAGGGAAAAAGCTTGCCATGAAAATTGATTCTATGTCACTTTGGAGGCTTCAGCATCTCCCCGCAGCCGTGCAAAAAGGTATCAATATTGAAACTAAGCATATTTGTTATTTTCCAGTTAGTTCATTGCCAAGCATAAGAATGACAATAGTTGTGTTTATTGTGATAGGAATACAAGATTTACTCTTCTGAATTTGATATACTTGAATATATATCCAGAAAAAACATATGGGAAGTACTATAGAATGTTCAGTGTTGTTTGAGAAATTGCATGAGAGTAGACAAGACTCTCTGAAGATATTAATAAATACTAAGTTTGGGGAAAGGAATGAGAAAATGAAAGAGAATTATAAAATAATGCATTTGAGTTAAACCATAGGTTAAACCATGAATTTAAAAAAATGTTTTAAGAAAAATTAAAATGTGATAAACTAGAATAAGGTACTTACATATTTAGTAGGAATTGTTTGATGTAACCATTGATAGGTCTTATTGAAATCACAGATTCAAAGGACCTTTACTATTACCTTTTGTGATGAACTGGCATCTACACAACAGAATTAATGAAAAAAGAAA
Source organism: Streptopelia decaocto (assembly GCF_964273445.1). Taxonomy (NCBI): domain Eukaryota; kingdom Metazoa; phylum Chordata; class Aves; order Columbiformes; family Columbidae; genus Streptopelia; species Streptopelia decaocto. Next base: position 45,458,949 of record NC_138655.1, read on the forward strand.
GAAAAAAAAAGGCAGCCACTTAGCAGCAGTTTTCTGTTTGTCTTCTTACTCATGGTCAGAAGCAGAACATTGACTTCTAGAAATGTTGCATAATTTGTAACAGTAGGTTCCTGGATATGAAAACACAGTTGGTACTCTAGCGCATATTCTGGAGCACATAATCCTGAGATCTTCAAAAAATACTTCACAACCCAGAGTGTGGTGACCGTGCAAGAGTCTTCCATAGCTGTGTTTACTGAAAGGTAAACATGGAGTGAAAATGTAGGCAAGCCAGGAGTCATTCAGTTCCAGATGCTTTCTCTCTCTCTTTTTTCTTTTTTTTTCCCCTAGGAAGACAAAATGTCAAATAGTGCATATCTGTAGCAATATATGAGAATAATGTATGTATGTATGTTTGTTTATTTTAGCCAATGGTTAGCTCTTGATTTGGAAACTAAAAACCTGTGTTAAGGTGTTACCAGTTTGCAGAGATTACTTTAAAAAGTCGCCTCTGAAGGACAGTTTATGATGCCCTGAAAACACAGGAGGAGATGGGATAAATAATCAGAATTAAAATTCATTGATAAATGCAAAACTACTTTCCGGAGAAAGTTCTCTGACAATTGAAGGGTCAATTTTACAAAAGAAAAGAACTGCATGAAGAGAAGGTTAATAATATAATCTTAATTCTTCAGCACCGTAGTTCATGATTTGAGCTTCTTGATGTATTTACAGTTGTGCAACTGTAAATAACTTTTGCATGTTGCTATACATTTGTGTTGCTTTTACTTTAGCATTGTCTACAAATATCAAAGGTTTGGAATAGTGGAATATAAATAACACATTTTCATTTCTGTTAATATATGCAATAATGCAGTATTAAAAAAAAAAGAAAAAAAGAAAAAAAGAAGACAAAATAAACCAGCATTAAGTTTGGCTGTGAAAATTAACCCACTCTTCTCCCTTGATTTGTCAGTAGGCTATGTCAGTATGATGTTGTGTCCTTGAAGTAAATTTGTAATTTTCAGGATTATAACTTTTCATAGTATTATCTATAAGACAAAAATTATGCTAAAATGGAATTGAGGATGAAGTGAAAAGACCCTCAGAGATGTTATAATTATCCCTAATCTAAGTATTACAAACCCAGGAGATTCTTGATTAAGAGTTTTTGTGACCCATTCAGAATATACATTGATTCCTGTTATTTTCTTGGACGTCCCTTGATTTCCATTATTGCCAGCTCCTGCTGCATCTGTCCTCAAGTAAATGCAGTGACATAACCTATCTTCAGAAATTACCTTCTGTGAAATGTAACAAAAACCCAATGTAAAACACATTTTATTCATCTTAATGTTAGGTGTCACCTTGTATGATGTGGAAAAGCCACTTATTCATATAATGTCTCCTAAACTTTTAGTAGCAATGAAGTAATAATTTTGTAAATTTGTGATTTATGTCTTGTTAATGCAGCAAAGTTTATTAACTCTTAAGGGATTGCATTGAATATTTCACGGCTACTTCTTAGAGCTAGAGCACCTTTTTAATTTATTTTTTTTTCTCAGCAAAATGTGCCTCTCTCTCTCAGATTTATAGCAACATTTACTGCTCTTAAACAATTTTCTGATTTTTTTTTTCCCTGGTGTCGTAGCAATAATTTTTTCCATATAAAAACATCAGCTGCTGTAGGACACTATCTCTAATAACCCTTTTTTTTTCTGAGCAAAATGGATGTGGGATTTATACTTGCCCTGCTCTTCCTCTGCATCCACATGTGTCTATGGCTGGAGACTCAGAAGCTCAATAGAGCTGTTTTTCTGTTATAATAGCCTCCTCTAGAAATGCCTTAAGGCTAGATGTTTTAATTTCCTTCATCAAAACAAAACCACCCCTCACTCTGAAGATTTGCTTGAATGACTTCTTAGGAATAGTAAATACGAGTTTAAAAACAGTTCCACTGCTGATGTAATATTTGGTGGTCTTTTGTAACCAATATCCTCTTTTTACCGTCAAAGTAGTTTACAGCAAAATTTTGCAAGTCTTATACTTAGTAGTATGACAACGTATTTCCTAATCTCACTAGGTATTCATGGTGTCACTCAGATACTTCCTTTTTATGCTAATTATATTTTTAACAGAATATGAAATGTGTATTCAAGATATCTTGGAGCTACAATGGCATCTTGATTGTAAAAGCTGTCGGCTGCGACAGGTACAAAACCAAATACTTAACATAGAAGCAGTCAACAGAAGGATTCAGGATGACATAGACTTCATGAAGAAATACAGCCCTCTGCTGGAAAAAAAGCTAAATCTGGAAGAAGCAGCTGTGAAGGATGTGTTACTGACTTACGAAAAGGTAAATGCAAACAAACAAAGATTCTTTGAGAAACTTCCCACTACATAGGTGCATACCTTTCTGCAGAACAGCAGTATTTTGGAAGTACCAAAGTCTGTATTAAATTTTGTATGCAAAGACTGTGAATTGTGTCCCCATACTGCTACATACTGGCACTCAGTGCAGACAGAATCCAGGGAGGATAATGCTGTTGGCCTTCAATAAATGTCTCTCAAGCATATGTGGAATATAATTCTAATTTTGTAAGTTGATTTCATGTGGGATTTTTCATTGGAAAGGTAGACAGCACATACCTGATATTTGCATAGATTCTTTTTAGACTTCTTACAGATATCAGTGTTTGTTCCAGAATATGGAGATGCTAGAAGCTGTCAAAAAATGTTTGTAAGATTTAATTATTTTTAAGTGCTGATGTGCATTTTTCCTAATTTATTTAGTGATAGTATTTATTGATAACTTATAATTTATTGATAATAAACGCCTAATGTGGATGATATCAGGCTGAATAATAAAAGTATAGTAAAGTTGTACATAGCTTAAAATTGATGTCTAAAAAAGGAGGGTTACCATGGTACTTCAAGTACAGATTTTAGTACTGATTATTATGTTTTCTATATATTTTCTATAGTAACTTTTAAATACAAATCCAGAAGTTAGTATCTTTTTCAAGGTACTTGCAGTCTAAAAATGGTCTTTTGTTTGCTGGTGATTCTTGATAAATCGTGTTTATTTTAATTTGTTTTATTTTTAACCTCATATTTAGAGGACTCAACAACCATGTGAATATACTTCTAAAATTAAAAAGAGTTAATTGCCTATTACACAAATAATACAAGAATTATCATGAACTAGTTCTGACCTGTAAAATAGCTCACAGTTCATCAGTGGTATGAGATAAGTTCAAAATACTGGCTAATTAAAATCAAGGTAGTTATTTCTGGTTTTATTTTATGTCTTTTTTTCTTCTTAACATCTTAGAATATATTGTTTGTGGTTAAAATACTGAGGTCTGCTAAAATACAACTCAGGAAGCGGACTTAAAATATTTCTTTCCTAAAGACTATGTTAAATAAATACTTCTTTTTTAGATGGTTTTTCTCTTGTCTTTCCAAAAAGTGATACTGCATGTCGTAAAAAAGACAGATTTGCTGTTACTGTAACTTAGTTGTATATTTCATTTCAACAAAATTTCTAATTGTCAAATAAAACATTTATGAGTTCCATTGTGCTTTGATTTATAGGCTGTTTGTTACTCAGGTTGGTTTTTTCCTCCCATGGCCTTAAAAAGCAGCTTATATTTAATTTTCTTTGCAATTCAAGCAATTATATTATTTAGATTCTCAGGCTTTTAATATCCAGAGAACTAGTTTGAGCAGTGAAGTGCTAGAATATAATAAATTACTAATATTTTATATCATGTTATCTGTTTATATTTGTAATATTTTAAAAAGCAGAGAGAGTAGATGTGCGTTGCTCTATTTGAGAGTTGTTAGGGACTGAGTGTCCCAATACCTTTGAAAATTGTGTTCATTTTCTGCATTGTCTCAGGCTCCTCTTTTACATAGGTGACTGTGGGTCTTGCACGTCCTGCAGGACATGTTTAAGTAATGATTCTGTCAGATTACTGAGTGAAACCTGAGTTACTTCTCTTAACATTATTTCTTTCTTTCTGCTCCAGAGGTCAGTATCTTCCCATGGAAGCAGCCACCTTTTCACAATACCTTCAAAGATTTGTAACAGAATGAAAACCCTCTTGCCAACTTTTCTTTGTTGTGCAATTTTGCAAGACACATTCTATTATCTTTCAGACCATATAGAATCTGTTGTCAAGTTGAATGACATCACAACATACTACTTTAAACTTCAATTTTTAAACTGCAAAGAATCTGTCAGTTCTTGACAATATTTTTTATTTGAAATGTTACGTATGATTTTTGTGTAACATCTTTCAGAAAACTTATTTTATTTTCTTAGAAATCAAAAATATATAGTGATCTTTGTTGTGAACTCATGGATATCCAAAAGACAATTAAAAGAACTGAGGAAGAATCTGAAGAGAAGATAAAATCTATGTATGAAAAAATTGAAAATGATGAGATGCTATTCAGTCAATACAAGTAAGAGCTATTCAGTGTGGTATTATTATGTCCTGTTAGTTTTAATAACGACAATCAAACTGTAGAAAATTTGTGTTTAGAAATAATTCTGCATTTATATATTTGTAAAATTAATAGAATTAAACATAAAAAAAGTGTTTGCCTTGTTTGTCTTAGCTTGCATTAGCAGAATAAGGAAAGGCTGATGTCCAGAAATCTACTCAAATTGTGAGTTCCATGAACCATCTCCTAAAGCATGCCGTTTTTACCTTATTTTACTTATGAATTTTTAATCCCTTTGAAAGAAATTTTCACTATAATTTTTGTAGACAGCATAAAATTACTTGCATCAAACATCAACACTTACCATGGTACCGTAGTTATGTTATAATTATAACTTCATTTTGAATTTGCATATTAACCAGAACAATTTCAGCCAACAACACCTACTTTTGAAGTTACCAAAATACCTCGTCTTTCTTTTTTTAGCACATAGTTACCTCACTGTAACCTCTTCTAAGGCTATTAATCCCTGAACTATAAAGTAGAGCTATAGTAACTAGTGGCCACTAGTGACTGAACATACAGAGTCAGCACTAGGAGTAACTATGCCGAAGAAAAAGAATACCAAATACTTTCATCTTTGGTAGGAGGTTGCACTCAACTTTGCTGCATATGCTTCTGGCTAGTTGCCAGGTTTTATTTGGCAAAGTAACAAGTGACACAGTGGCTCTTTTTCACTTGAGATGAAGAAAGTTTTCAGGCATAATTGAAAGACATCAGTAAATTTTCAAGATAACCTTAGTGGCAGTAACAGATATTTCCATGCTGCAGCCATGTGACAGCAACTGTTCTTCAAGTGTCAAGTATTTCAAACACTATGTATCACAATTTTGGAGTTTATACATTTTGTAATAAGTCATCAAACTTGGTCCATCATATTCATTCAGAACTACCTAGATTCACTAAGAATTTTATGCCAGTTCCAAAGTTCAAGTTGTGCTATGTGCTACCTGAGCTGGGACAGCATGCACTTGTGGTGTTCCAGAGACTTGATGTTAGAAAGTGCCTGATGTACAGCAGTGGCTTTAAAACTGTCTTGCTCATTGATCCTTCATTCAAGGCAGTAAGTTTTGGTTGAGATGTATGTGCAAACTCATGTCCTTGGTAACTTCATTTCAGTAGGTGTTAATTTCCCATCCAGCAAAAGCATTGCCAGGGATTGTCCAATCCAGCTCCCATTCCCTGATTCTTTTCAAGAATCATTCTCATGAGAATTCATGATAGAGTTGGCCTCATTAGCTTACTTAAGAACAGCAAAGGAACAACCACAGAGCTCAAGAGAAGTTTCTAGTTATGACTTCTTAATTTTTAAATAGCTGAGGGCTTTAGAAGGGTGTTGTCTAAAGATACATGTATCTACTCAAGTTAGTGCCCTGTCTTTTCTGCAATCATTCTGTCTCTTCAGAATTAAGACACTGCGGTTCTCTTGCTGCAAGATGTCTGTTTGCATACTGATCTATTCAGCTTGCAGGAAGTAGAGTGAGCACAAAATACTCTTTGATCATTTTTAGGATTATGTTTATTGGACTAACAGCGGAATGTAGACTTCACAAAGTTACTTGCAGTGGCACTAAGTCCCTCAAAAAGATGGACCATCTGTGTCTGTGAGATAACTGGGTGATTTTAGAATGCTGTGACAGTCTTCCCCTATGCCTCCAAATATGACTGTGAACTACAAGAGCTACTCTTCACACCAGAACAGACGTAGTATTTGTAAGAGCTGTTATTCAGTTCTGCTCAGTGAAAGCCTATTTGCCAAATATGGTTCTCATCTTATGCCACATGTCAACCCATTTTTGTCAAGACAACATCAAACTCTAGAAATTGTTACTAGCAGAAATAAACTTTTTGATTTTGCATGTTTTCAGGCCAGGAGCACACTGCCAGACTTTCTAAAATGACAGAATGTAAGCAGTTCTGAATAGCTTATTGTTGTGGTTTAACCCCTGGAGGGAGCTGAGCCCCACACAGCTGTTCACTCATTCCCCCTGAGCAGGTTGAGGTGGAAACTTGTGAAAACTTGTGGGTTGAGATAAGGACAACTTAATAGATAATGCAAAAGTTGCACACACCAACAGAACAAAACAAGGAATACATTCACTGCTTCCCATGGGCAGGCAGGTGTTCAGCCATCTCCGGGACAGCCGGGGTCCATCACGTGAAATGTTTTTTTGGGAAGACAAATGCCATAACTCTGAATGAATGACTCCCTTCCTCCCTGCAGCTTTTACTACTGCTGAGCAGATGTCCTATGGTATGGAGTATCCCTTTGGTCAGGTGGGGTCAGCTGTCCCAGCTGTGTCCTCTTCCAGCCTCTTCTGCACCCCCAGCCTGCTCTTTCTTGGGGCAGTCTGAGCAGAAGAGGCCTTGATGCTGTGAAAGCTCTGCTCTGTAGCATCTGAAACACCCTGTGCTATCAACACTGTTTTCAGTACGTATCCAAGCATAGCACCATACAAGCTTATATGAAGAAAATTAACTCTGTCCCAGCCAAAACCAGTATACTTATACACATTATTACTTTATACTGCATTCTGTCAGTGAAATATTTTTCATAGGGTTGCTTACCATAGAGGCCAACAACAAATACTCAAATAACTGAATAGTTGTGAGAGCTGCAGGTGACCTTTTTATTCGATATACCAAATAGAAAGAATTGTTACAGTTTTTAACCTGTATGTAAACTGTTTTAATAATATATGATAGATTAAAGCAAGGCACACAGTAGAATTTGGGAGTAAGGTATTTTGGTCACCTCTGTGAGGGGACCCACTCTCAAAGGGACATAAAGAAGAGGTCAGAGTTGCTGTAGCTGTTTGCTGTTGGGTTTTTTGATTTCTTTGTTCAGGAAATAATTGGAAATGATAAGTGTGATTGTTTTGCTTACTGTTTATGGTGGTCAGTAGGCCATGGTAAAGATCTGCAGCTGATAAAATCGTAGGGGTTATAGTGGGGGTTGGTTGGAGCATTTCCAGTTTCTTTAGATTATAACATCTTGGCAACTTTATTTCAAAAATTGATTAGTTCTCAGGAATTTGGAACATATTTTCAGTCCCACAGAAGGAGTACTTACTGCCTACCTCAGAATCTTACAAGCTGTTAAGCATGCAGCACAAAGTAACACTGACTTTTGCAAAGCAGAGCACTCTTACATTGTATTTTCACGTAGATGTTAACCTCAGGAAATCATTACTTTGGCTAATGTGAGTGGTGCTTTTGATGTCTGCTATCCAGGGAGATCTGTGTTTGCCAGTCAGCTAGGGCAGAAACCTTACCGACACATTCTTGAAGAAAGGAAGGTTATTTAAATGCAATAATCCTGTTTCTTTAAGATACCGTATCACTGTGGATCCCTTTGCCATTGGCACTGAAGTGCAGAATAGAAGGATCATAGCTCTTCCTGTAACATGCTTATATTTTAATATGGGAGCAGGAGGCATCCTGAGAAACATGAATTTACTCAGTGTTACTGATTGAGAAGTTCCAGTCTTGCCCTCATAAAGTGTCTGTGCACTTGTAGTAAGATCCAGACTGTCCATGTCTCAGTAAGGATGAGTCAGTTTAAGATAGAAAAACATGTTTTTCTGTATAATCAACATCTTAGCAATACTAGAGAAATAAGTCTGAATTGCTGCTTTTGTCAGTATGCCTGACTTTTTCCTTTTTTTTTTTTTTTTTAATTTTATTTTATTTTATTCTAACCTTTACAGTGAATTTCTTGGTCTTGTTTTTCTTGAGTTCAGGATAATTTTGACACTATATTAGAGGTGTTTATGCTAATTAGATTTTTTTGTCTCTAAGATTAAAAAGATTCACAGTCAACATGTTTACGTTCAGTTAACTAAAACTTATCTTTTTTTTTTTTAATTTCAGAGCCTAAAATCATTTAAAAAAATAAAAATAATAGTTAAAAAAATATTAGAAAAATCATAGTTAGAAATATAGCTAAACCCTGATTATTTTGTTATACAAAACCTGAGACCAGAATTCTGTGATAACAACACTTGTCAAAGCTGGAGTGACTTCTGGAAATTACCATGTGATTCTCCAATTAAAGTCACTACATGTGTCTAAACAAAGGAAGAAGTGTGTGAGAAGTAGGAGATAATACTTACTCTTGATGGATATGAGCCTGCGAATGCAAGCTTCACTATGTCTTCACAATGTTCAGAATTTTAATTATAGCTTAAATATGTTTATAGAGATGTTCTGATCACATGCTCCATTTCTCCTCTGTGGGTTTGTTGCAAACATCATGTTGATTTTAATTATGGGAAAGACCAGGTCTTTAGTAAGTATTTTTACTATTCCAGCATATATTTACTATTAAACTTTATTCCTTATCAATTCATATTTACAAAGTGTGGTCAGCAGCAGTTTGTTATTCTCCTCGTGTAGGCAAATTGCTGTAATTTGGGAGTCTGAGCCTTAAGATGTATGTGATGATAAATACTACTGTGTATTGTGATTATTCTTCACTAGCCTATATCCTCTGTGATTTTGGATATTTACTTTGTTCCTTCTTCCTAACTGTTTTCTAAAGCAACTTGCATTATATTCCATGTGCTTTCAAAAGACTTCTGTATTTTATGACTTTTCCAGGATGTCCTCTGACTCCACTTCTTTGACATACTTTCTGAAATGGGTTTAAAGGTAATGCAAACAGCAGTCCAAATTCAGCTATGTCAATTAATTTAACAGGGACATATTGCTCTCATTTTTTATTCTAATATTTTTCTTCCTATTTCTAACTTAATCTTCTTAGCTTTTTTAACTGTGCTAAATGTTGAGTAGATTTTCCAAGTGTTTATGGAGATACATACATGTCTTTCTCAATTTCATATAGTTAGTTTAGAATTTTAAGGTCTACTGATTGCTTAATCTCTCTGATCTTATATCTCTTCTGAGTTTGGACACTGAATGGTATGTTATTGTGTTCTCCAGCTACTTATTTGTCTTTACATTTTTCTTAGTTTCTTAGTTATTTTTGCCCTTGCCTGTTGTAATCACGTTATGTGCAGACTTTTAATTTCACTCCTTGCCCTTTCAGATCATTTGTAAATACATCAAAGCAACAGATATAGGATTTTGAAATACCCTGCTGTTGACCTATTCTTCCAATGAAAAATCTTCTGCATTTTTTTCATTGATATTAGAATTTGTCATCTCACCTTCTGACTATTTACTTCACTTTTCAATAGTCCTCTATGCAGGATTTTGTTCAGTTCCCTTTAGGATTATGTCTCAGCTGTTGGCTTGCTTAGCCATTGTAGGGAAGTGTGGGCAGTTTTCCTGTTTTGATTTTGTGATCTTGGTGGAAATCAAGGCTCTTGAGTTTGTTTCGTATTTCAAGAAAGAAAGTGTGTTTTCCTGTAACATGCATTCATCCTGAGGTGCATTAAAATTTCTTTACAGGAACACTTTGTTCTTTTGAAACAAGTCATGTTGTAAGTAAGATTACCATGATAAGAATAAGTATGTTATCTGTTTCACCTAGTTAAGTGATTTCCTATTCATACTACATGACAGTGATGTACACTGTTGTGCACCTTGCAACCTGTTTTGTTTGTGAGTATAAATTGAAGTAAAAATGCTACTGATGCAAGTACTTTTAGGAATATCAGCATATATGGGAAAAAGTTGTGTGTGAGACTTCTTTCTACTGCTCAGTGAAGAAAATTTTTTTTCCCACTGTATCTTTTTTATTGTTTTCCCCCCAAACCCATTTGCTAGACTGGTAATTAAAGTCATCCTTAAATTGCAGAGGAAGTTGACCCTTCACCTGCCATCTGAGAAGGACTAGAATAACATGTGGTATTGATAGATGTGAGAAAGACAGATTTGTGATGGCACAGACTTAAAAGACAGTTCTGCAGTTGATACTTTTTTCTTTATGTTCAATGTCATCAGTGAAAAATGGTGAAGACTGCATGAAACTCACGATATCGAGGCTGGGGTACATCACACAGCACAGTCTGTTATTTTTACACATATTTGCTGTGGCTGGTAGTACTGTATTTTTCCATGAGATTGTTGTAGCTGATACGTAATATGAGAAGAAAATTACGGTCTATGCCTGTTACATGTCTGTCATTCGAATAATTCCAAGTAGCATTTATGTGTTTCTTTCATGGGTGGTGGGACCCAAGAAAGGAGAGGTGTTAAAAGTGTTAGGTTTCACACTCTTGTTATATATATTCTGTGACATTAGGAGCGTGACTTTGCAAAGAAGTCTTTTCTCCATCACTAGATGGAGATCTTGGAAGCAAATAAGAGTGTCTATCAAATACTCTTGTAGGAATGGCTCTTGAATTAGTGATGAAGTCTCTTCATTATTGTTTTCGCTCATTTTATTGTGTTTAAGTATGCAAAACTTGTTCAGGTTTTATTTGGGTTGTAATGCAGATGTCTCTGAAATTCAGCTACTGTTAGTCTTAGTTTTGCTGTGGTGGATTTATTTTGCCATTTAAGGCATTATTTGGAATATGTCATTGACCAAGATTGTTCTCTGGGGAGCATGGGGGAAACTCCTCTTTTCTGCCTGCTGAAACAATAATAAAAATAATGGACAAGAACTATCAATCATTGTAAAATTTTATCCTGTTGTCCCTCTATTTCTTCTGCCTTTCACCAAATCCATGTTCATACATGGCTGTAACAAAAGACCTGTGCTCAGTTTATAATGACACCTAACAGTGTCTTATGGGAGTGTTTTGCTGATGATTGTTGTGGTTATTATTATATCTTTCTGTAATTAAGGCCACTTTTCCTTCTCATAATGCTGATAAATCCGCTATTCAGAGTCAAAGTAAAGTCCTTATCGCCGCCTATGACCTTGCTTACTGTCTGCAAGTTCCTTTTTACATGAGGAATTGATGTCAGTAAAAAAATTCTTCACAAATGGCATTTGTCCACGAGATGACAGTGCAGGGGATTGATTAAGTGAAGATGGCTCTGAACTAGATTCAGCCACTAGCAGAGAAAGAGGTTGACTCCTATTTTGTTTAATTTATATGCGAGGTATGAATCAAAGTCTCATCCTTAACTACCCCAATACCTGTTTAGTGGTCCAATTAGAAATTGTAATGTTGGCAGGCTATTTAAGTGCAAGTGAACTAGTAGCCTGAGTAGTTTTGTTATATGGCTGAAATTGCATGAACCTGCCAGATATTTTGACATTCTCTCATGCGTACCTGTTCAAGAAACGTAGTAGAGAATCAAAATAAATCTTTACTAATTCAGATCTGGTTTACATTTTCCTTTCTGGAGAGAGACTACCTTGGAATATTTCCAAATAGATGGATTCACTTTGTGTGTATTTCTATTAGGAATGAGTTAAAGCATTCTGTATTTACTTGGACCAAATACTGTACGAAGTTAAAAGAAACAGAGGAGAAGATTATAAAGGATGAAAAACACCTTGAGGAGTTAGTGAAGCAAAAAGCAGAAATCCAGGAAGATGCAAAACGTTGGAACAGCAAAGTGAGTCTTGAATATTTATAAACAAGCAAGTAAATGAGTATTTTTTATTGAAAAGTACATGAATGCCTGAATATTTCGTATGTTTAAGAGTGAAGGTCCTCTGTAAAAGTAGAAATACAAATACTGCTTTTAAAATGGTAGATTCTAGAGCACTCTCTCATTCATTCTCATGTTGTAGTATCATTTTTCAGCTTTATTTATTAAAAATATCATAATCAACTTACATTCATCTGAGTGACCTGGATATTTCTAGATGTTAGATGCATATCTGCTTAGTATTTCTGATCTTCTTAAATTGTCTTGAAGAAAGTGTGTGTTTGTTGGGACAGCATAAGCATCCTCCTGAATTAGCAGACTTTTTGACCTTGGCATGTGATGCACTCTTGCAGCATGCAGAGTGATACCCTAGTTTAATTAATATTCCCCTGTTTTCACCTATATTTGTTGAGGATTCACTTTGAAATCTTTACTTGGCAGTTTAAAATCTGAACTGGAGTTCCTCACACTGCCTGACTAGGAATTTTCAATTAATTGACAGCTTCATGTGTGAAAACAGTAGAAAATGCTTCAAACTGGATTTAGATGCTCACAACAGCACTTGTGAATTTTTTTTTTTGTAATATATGTATAAGTATGCGTATATACAAATATATCTATATATAAAAATAAAGTTTGAAATCCATTCTTTTGTACATGCCCCGTATTGTTGTGGTTTGTGCATCTAGATACCTGGGTCCTGGAATCCAGAATCTAGGTGGAGTATTTCTGCGAAGCTGAATCTACCAAGCACGCCCAAAACTTACCAAAAAAACCCCAAAGTACACCCCCTGCAAAAGTAAGGATATAGTAATATTTGACAGCAACCAATGGGCATGTTCTTGCCATTTGTTTCCAGTGGTGTATTACAATCCTATTCCTGTTATTGGCACCAGCAATTGCTACCAGCTGATAACTAGAACACCAGTGTTTTCAAATAGAAATAGAGCCAATATTTATTAGTGTCTTTTTTTTTTTTTTTCTCCTTTCTGGATTTGTTTCTAGCTGGGTTTGCCTGACCTGATATACTTCAGTATGTACTACTGGGGTATTTAGACAAACACAATGGAAAGAGAGAAATGTGCAACAGAAATGAGGTGGAGCATGGAACTGCTCCATTTTGTGACCACCTTTGGTTTGATCAGTTTATGCTATAGGTGAGCCAGAGTAGGGTTAGCATAAACATGTCCTGTTATTGTCGATTTTCTTCTAAAACATAACTAAATCAACTGACTGAATAAAGAAATCAGGATATTCAGAAAGCTCAAAGTGGTTGTTCTGGCCATCATAGAAATGTTACTGGGACAATGGGGTTATTCTGGGGATCAGGAAAATACTGGAATTATTTTCAGCTATTTCTGTGAGGTTTGAATTGAATCTAAATTGTAACATGACAATTGTCATGTACATCAACAAGTTTGAAGACAGAATTAGTGATGTAAATGAATAGTTTTGGACTTTTTTTTCCCCTGGCTTTTCCCTTGTGTAATTCATGCTGGTTTTTTACATTTTATGTATGACCTATTGAGAGCTGCAGCTTTTGACACTGTAAGAACAACTCTGTTTTCTTTTTTCCATGTTACCCAGATCTGCATTACAAAGGGTATCTGTATGCATAAAATCCATTTTCTGTATATACATGATTGATCTTCAAAGATTAGAATAAACCCTTCTTATATAATTAATGTCATAATGAGCTATTCCTCCTTTATTCTTTTATCTTCACTAATTACCTGCACAGTGTGACAGTATTTCAGGTCATTCCTGTCAAAATGGTTGCTCTGAAAACACTGAAAGAAGGAAAAAAGAATTCTGAATCATGTTTTTCCCATGTACTAACAATTTAAAAACTGGGACATTTTGCTCATATTTAATCTGTTGGGGATTTTTTCCCTGTGGATGTAACCAATTTCTTTGTCTTTCTCACACTTCCCCTGAACTATATTTCATAGAATATTTTACAGAGTGAAAGACTTAGCAATTTGCTTTTTAAACTCATTTTTCTAGATTATTAAAGTTGCTTCTTTGTGGTTCTTCTTCACAGAACATGTTCTATAATCCCAAACCATTCAGGTTAGGACCTTCAGTCCCCAACTAGTTTGGAAAGTACAGCCATACAAGGAAAAAAACCAGAATCCTAGCAAAGTACAACACAGCTATGACATTCTGGACAAGATAACAAAACAAATTGTTTCCCTCCTTAGCTGCTGGGACACAGTTACAAAGTATGTTTTGTAAATCTGCTCTTCATCAAGTTCTTGAAACAGCAGTAAGAAGTTGCGTGCCATTTAGAGTGCCTGTGTCCTAATTCTGTCCTGATCTTCCCACGTGTATTTTCTATCCCTATGCTAACATGTTTATCAATCCTGATCCTGCCCAGGCACGTTGTCTAGTCATATTCCAGATAGACCCACATGTCCATGGGGATTGTATAGGTAAGTTCTGCCAGGGTAGCTATGTCGTTTCAACCTCCGCAAAGGAAAGAGAAGTGAAGGCAACGAAGTTCATTAGGGTCAATGTGAGCAGGCATACCTTTACCTATCTAAAACCACTTTAGATGTCTTCCTTATCCTGTAGATGCTTATTTCCCTAACATCCTCATTTTTCCTTAAACTCCAGTGATTAAGTCAATAGGTATATTGAGATACTAAGGAAAATCTTGAGGCTGGGAGGAACTGAAGGTATTCTGTTTAATTATACCACATATGTCACAAATGAATTAGCAGGCTGTGAGGGTGTAGTGTAAAGATTCTTCAAGGATACATTGCAATGGCAATATATGCACATGAATACTGTATAATGAAATGTCTCTAGTTACTGTTTAACAGCCTTCCTTTTAAATGCGTTGTTTAAATATATTGTTGAATTATTACAAAGAAATATAGGACATATTCGTATTACTAACTTTACAAATATTTTCTAGGTAAACAATTTGAATAATAAACTAGCTGCCCAAGGGAATGAGAGCAGAAAAATATCAGATGCTTATTCTGAAGTGGTTAAAGCTGTGGAAGAATTAGTAAGTTCTTTATTGTTTTTATAGAAATGAAGAAAAAAATGCTTGCATACTTGCATTTTCTATGTTGGCCTCAAGTAATTTCAACTAGTGCTAAAGGTGTCTCTTAATGTTTTACTGTTCATTAGAAATCCACCAGGGAAAGAGATCTACAAAGTATAAAGCGAAAACTTCTCAATATTAGTGAGTCATTGAACATTTTGAAACATGAAAATGAAGAACTTGAAAGAGAAAATGAAGACTTTTTGAACAAATCCAGACATAGGTAATGCCTGCAATATAAATAGAGGAAGCAAGCGTTATTTATTCACTAAAATCATGCCTATAACAGTGAATCTTGCTTTTAAGTCTGTCTGTAATTTAATATTTCAATAATTAAAAATAATTTCAGGCTGAAATCTATCATCTGACTTTTTTTGCTATTCACTTGTTAAAATTCTGCAAAACAGAAACTAAGTTTAGACAACTAAAAGCAAAATGAAGAAGATTCTGAAATTCTCTGTATGTTAACAGAAACCTCAGTCCCCAGACATTTTGGTAAAAACTTGTATGGATTGTATTTGTATTTTTTTAATATATGACTGTTATAAACATAGAATCTGAAATACTGTTTTTCTCTATTTTCTTTGAATTCTTGTAAGACATTGTGCTCACATATTTTGTAGCTTTTTAGTTTATTGATTGCAAATAGCTAACTGTACATAATATTTTCAGTGCATTTGTAATATAACAACAAATAACATCAATTCTTTGTTCCTTCTTCCTTTGGACACTAGATTGATGGTGTTTTTATGTATCTGACAGGTTATCTTCTTTATGCCTCTAGTAATTTTGGATTTTATTGTTTGGTTTCAGCAAAGTCAACTGAAATATTCCTGAAAGTAATCATGTTCTTGTAAGTTTTGTAGAAATTGATGACTGAGTTGAATACAGACATGCTGTCAGCATGAAAACATTCCTTACTAGACCCCAAAAAATCCATACCAGAGATGCAGGAAAAAGGGAGGAAATAAAAAGATGAAAGAGAGGAGGAAGGATTTGCATACTCCTTAATAATGCCCTAAGTTGGAGCTCATACCTTACATACCAAAGTAAATCAATGATGGGACACAAATGCGTAAAAAAACAGGCTTCATTAGCTCTGATGTAGATGGAACTACGCATTTGGATTGTTAGAACATTTTAGAATTAGTGCTGTAGCTTTACAGATTTATTATTTTCAATTTCCTTGACATATTTTAGGTGGATTAGAACTTTTGTTTCATCATACATGTAATACAACAGAGAAAGAGCTTGCCCATGGTGGAAGTATTAACTGATAGGCTGAAAGAAGAAACTCTGATTTGTAGGAACATGTACAGGCAAATGCAGAATATAAGGAGAGAAAGGGGAGTTCTCAGAAAATAGGTTTGGGAAGCATTATTACTTGAGACCATCTTGTACACTAAAACTTTACAGGCATCTTAGAAAGACTGGACAAATTCATGAGAGAAATCCTTTGAGCATTCTCTATTTTACATATAATTTGTACTGTTGTGTGTCCTGATTATTGTCCCTCTGCATGTTCAGGAGTTCAAGAAATGCATATAAAAGTTCAGATTCAAGACCCAGAGAATGGTTATGACAAGTTCAGAGTAATGAAGGATTCCAGGAGCTCAGTTATTTATGTCTTCAAAGGATGATCTGTAGACATTCTTTGAAGGGGAAACGTCTTTTTAGACTGTTATTTAGTCTAGTCCCAGGGAACAATGAGTAGAACCTGAATATAGAATTTCACTCTAAGTATTTTTAAAGAAAAATATTAATTCAGAAGAATTACCTTTTAAATGTTTCTTCACTGGAAAAACAAGATTCTGATATAATCCCAGATTTCTATACATTGCTTTATTATAATTTAACTCTCAGAAGGCTTTTCTCGAATGCTATTTCACACATCCCCTACACTCTCTCAATTCTACTTTCAAGACCACTGTCCTAGCATGAAAGGTATTAGTTCTTAAGGGAGAAAGGAATTGCTAATCCCTCCTAAAAATGAGAAGTCCTCTTATGTGGTACTGAGTGGAAGAACAAGGGAAGAGTTCTGTTAACAGGGCTTTTTATTTGAAAATTCCCTCTTATCTTTTTGGACTTCTTGACTGAATAAGGAGTGTTTTACACAAAGGCTATAACTAACTATAGTTCTCTTGGGCAGTTTACTATTAAGTGCTATGAAGAGGCAGGATGTTTTCTTCTGCTCAGAAATTTTTCTCTTTGATCTGCCACTAATCTCTTGCTTTATATTGGAAATAATTTGAATGTCAGATCATTAGTTCGATACTCTGAGCCTTTTGTAGCCTCTCACAAACTATCTCAATATAATTATATTTTATTTTTCATTTTCCTTTCTGAGTGCATTGTGATCTCTGTATGGTATTTGGTATTAGGGAAGAATTGCTGTATTATATTTAATTGCTATATTCCATCTGAATGTGATTCTTAAAATCAACACGTTGTCTCAGTCTAAGATTTGCAGTGCTTGTTTCATTCAGTTGTATGCTAACAGAGTCTGACATGTTACTTCAACAGGACTAAAAAGTGACTGCCCACTTCCTACTAGGCTGCAAGAAGATAGAGAATTGTCTTCTAACACTCCTCCTAGAAAGCTTAGTTGTGTATCTTTCCTGTTTAAAACATGTGGTCCATACAAGAAGTGCATCTCATGATCAGCTGAGATTTTAGGGCCACATGCAGTCTAAACAGTCTCATTTCCTGTACAAAGTGGGTAAAAAACAAAGCTCAGCTGCCCGCAATTCCTCTTTATTGACTGAACTTCTAAGTTTGTGTCCAACTGTTAGTACTTTTATTTAAAATATTTCTGTCCTAGTTATGTTTCGGTAGGATTTCTAATACTGTGGTCAACTAAGAATATGTGTTGGCTTGTCTAAACAATTTTAATTTCTTTCTCTCAGCTTGCTTTAAAACAATTGTTCTTTTAAATTGGTCACCCAGTATCCCTACGGTATGGACATTTAAGTGTTAAATTCCCACTATGAAGTGCCAATTTCATTAAGCTCCCCAAACCTGTCTTCTGTGGTGGCTGTTAGATAAGAAGTGTTCTTGCAGTAGTAGCTTAGAGGAGGGCCTCAAATATCTTAGAAAAGAGAAAGTGCAAACACTGTTCAGCAATAGCTGAAATACTAGTGCAGTGCCAATGCTGTTTTAGCCACTAATCCAAAACACAGCACCATGCAGGCTGCTATAAAGAAAGTTAACTCCATCTGAGCCAGACCCAGTAAACCTGTCCAGGGGATTCCGTACCTATTATGAGCTTCACTGCTTCTCATAATTATCCTCAAAGTAAGATTGGACTTGTCACTCAGATGTCAGTATCCCCACCTGTCCAAAACAGTTTTGTTACCAATATCTTGCCATTGTCAAGACTGTAGACATCTTTTTACACTTGCATTGAACCCGAGGAGCATCTGTTGGCTGTTTTTTCTTACCCTCTTGTTTCTCATTTATTCTCACTGGTTTGATATTGCTATTTTCTAGTAATTGATTTATTTGTTAATATGTATTTAGCAACATAGACTAAATGGTCAGAAGGGTCATAGACTTTTATGTTGTTATAATACTGATTTTCTTACTAGATTTGAAGGAGTTTTAATTGCTAGTCAGCTCCTTTGTTTTCACTATGTCGTAGTCTCTTCCCATCCCCAGCCCAGTGAAATTTCTTTTCTGCTTTTCCAAGACACAGATCTGAAGAAATTGGGGAAGGTGTTTTCTGTTACTAAAGATTTTATTTCCTAGAGAGACTTAAACTTATTGCTCATGACCATGATGGGAACACTGTTCAATCTATTTCTGACTTGTTCACCACAGAATCTTCTTGAGTACTGTTTGTATTAATGGGAAAAAACAAAACAAAACAAAAAACCACAACAACAGCAACAACAAAACCACAAAAAACCAAACCAAAACACAGAGACATCCATACTGTGTTGGCTGATCCCTTTTATACTGTGTATGGCTTTTTTTCAAGACTTTTTTTCTCAAGTTGCCTTTTTACAGGAACCAGCCAGCTGGCTTACAAGTATTCTTAATCCAGTGTATAGACATCTTCCTATCAATAAATGTAAAATCCTTACCTCTTCTTACAAGGAATTAGCCATTTCAAAAAATTCTTGTGCTCTATCTTGGTAAGATATCCATTTCCTAAAATGGATGTCATATTGTCCCAATATCTTCTATGAGACCATTGAAGTGAGCCTACTTTTATAATCAGAGGTGTACTTCAAATTATATTGATGGCATTTGTGAGGACAACTTTGCACACATTGATACTGAGTGCTGTGCAGAAGCATCCAGAAATAATGTTGCTTTTGGCAAAAAAAAATAAATCCTGAAGTATTCCAAGACCTATCTTCAGGTAACATGTGATTGATCTTAGAAGGATCTAAAATACGAAGTTTATGCAAACAAGTATTTAGGTGGGGAAAAAAATTCCAGTTACTGAAATACTTTGGGATTTGTTGTCCATATCAACATTCACCTTCCATCTGTGTTGTCTTTCTTTCATAGCATGTTAAGCATCTTGGATGAAAGAAGCTGAGGAAAACAAGCGCATTTGACCTGACATGTAATGGCTGAATACATACATCTTACAGATACTCTTAGGTCAAAAAATCTCAGGTCCACATGCCATGCTCACTTACTGAATGTATGAAGGCTTAGGAAAAGAAAAATAAAAAACTCAAATGGGGAGTTCATGCGTAAGCTGCAGAAGTTGTGATAAAATTTTCAACATGAGTACATAGAGTGGAGTGTGGGACACATACACTGAAGAATCATAGTTCTTTCAGCTGTAGTCCACTTGCTTTTCTGCTTGAAATATTACGTTCCTCTTGCATCCATGCTTGAAGTGGTTTTACCTCCAGATTTGTGGGTAGCCTTGTATGCATCAAAACAGTTTTGCTCCACATGAAAGGTATAGGAAATCAGAGTGGAACAGTCATTGTTTGGTTCCTTTCATTTCTTTCCAGCTTCAGCGCAGATCTACTTGGTTTGCACTGTTCAGATGAATCACTTTTTTGGCCTTGGCATTTTGATATTTAAGTCTTTTTACAATCATAGATATTTTGGAAGGAATTTGTGAAGCCATTTAGTTGCTGTCTTCCTCAAAAGATTAGTTATATCCATTTTAAGAAAAAAACAGAAGAATATATTTGTAGGGTTTCCAGTCTTGCCTGTTTCAAAACTCCCCTAGGGAAAGTGAGTAGTTAGTTGCCCAGTGACCTTTTGTCAGTATTTTAGAATATGTGTTATTTTCTTCAGGTAATTTGTTTCTGGTAGATAATTGTTTTTCCTACACAGTCTGCTCTAAGTATTGTTTGTATGAAGATGTTATGGGGTATAAGTAAACATTAAAATTGCTTAATTAGGAGAACTGTATGTGTTGAAGCATGTGATTTGTATTTGCATGCGGAATTTGCTAAATCAAGTAATCTATCTCTGATTAAATAATTAATGAGAACTATTTCAGAATTAGGTCACCAGACCATCTCTAGAAAAACTTTATCTTGTGAAAGTGATGTGGCAGTGGTCTGAATAGTTCAAATCAGTGTTATCTGAGACTATAGAATTCAGAAGCTCTGTCATAGCTAATCAGAAACCATTACCAAAGGTGTATGGAAATGTTTTATTCAGGGACAGATTTACAGCTGAACTCTCACCTGGTAGTCAGAATATCCTTGAACCTCTTTTTGCTGGGTAGAGTATTGTAATTACTTCTGATCCCACCTAAGTATTTAGTGTTTTGTCTCAGGGCATGACATAGCATACCTTCACAAATTCCTCATTTGCCACTGATCCTTCATGGCATTATTTTCTTGACCTCCTTCATAAGCCTGTCTGTAACTGGCAATCCACTTATAGTTATAAGTGACGTAAGTCATGGTTATGTCACAACCCTGGTTACTACTCACATTGTTATTGTTGGTTTCTATTTATCCCATTGGCAACTTCACTGGTGTGCAGGAAAGTGTAACCAGTGTGTGACAGACCAGACCTGTGGAATTCTGAAGTGTAGAACTATTATAGTCTAATGAGATGGCTCCTGACTAAATGGTCTTAGACTTGGAAGTACTAGAGTACATTGGCTTTCATATTGTCTCCCTTCAGCCAAAAAAAAATCTCGGTTGCTCTTTATTGTTATCACCTTTGATCACTATCATCCAGGGCAGATCTGAGCTGTTCGCATGTGTACTCTTGGCTATATTTTTCCTAACATGATTGTAGTAGATCTTGATCATCACCAGTGTTTTAATTCACAGGGAATAAGATCTTTTAGATCTATGAAAGATCATTTTGTCTCAGCAGCTGCAAAAAAACCTGGGAATCCTTTGTATTTAAAGATTGTCTAAATTGATAACTAAATATGCAACACCTTGGATCTTGGGGCAGACCAGGGTGATCTGATTATTTAGATGTTTCAGGAAGCACCAGTGGTGTAGTGGTATCATGCAAGATTCCCATTCTTGTGACCCGGGTTCGATTCCCGGCTGGTGCAGAGAAAATTGCTGTCTCCTATCTTGCACAGCAGCTGTAGCCCTACAACTTCTGAATAATCAAGCCGCCTTGAGCTATCACAGAAATCTGTACTTACAACAGTGACAGGTGGTGAAAGTAGTCTCTCCTGTTTCATGTGGGTCTCAGGTTTTTGGTAGGGCTATTGCACCTTCTGCGATATCTTTGAAAAATGCTTGTATGTGAGTTTATGTAAACCAGTCAGTCATAAGGTGTGTGACATTTCTGTAGTCTCTGGGTCATGTTTTGCATTTTGGAAAGATCATGTTGCAGTTTCAGTTCTATTGGGACTGAGCTCCTATCTTCAGCAGATTGGTCAACTGCTTGGGAATCACAGTAAACTGAGTCTAGTTATGGGCAATCTGTTAATAGGGAAAGGGCAGTTGTAACACGTAAGGCATACATGGTATATGTTAGGTATAGTTCATCAAGATACATGCAGATATAGTTTTCTGTTCTCTTGCTTTGAACTTCTGTATTACTTGAATTTTGGGGAAGGGAAATTAAGCTGCTATAGGTGTGTGTAGAGTTGTGTGTGTGTGTGTGTGTGAAGTAATCCATGAGGTTTAGTCCTTACCTGGTTAGAAATCTTTGGGTTTTGTAAGATAAGGAAGTGTGTGATCAGTGCCAACCTGTTGTGAGTTTGCAGATTAAGTATCAGAAACAGAAAATCTTTACAATATCATTTAGGCTTATAATTCTAATTAGGCAAATATTCAGTGGTAGTTAACAGTTTATATTTCAGTGACCCCATTCTTCTACAAAGAAACATTCCATTGCAGAACATTAAGTTCTAATGATAGAGAGGCTGTATTCTGTCAGTCAAAGTAATATCAATGTTTACCTGTAGATTTTTCATATCTGATTCAGTTTGGGTTTTGCTGTGTAATCTGATAGTCTAATCAAATGGTATTTTAACTTCACCTCTGTTAAACAGTTCACTTCTACTGAAAGTTTGTTTGAATGCAAATAAACTAGAATTGTTTTATGTGACCTAAGAGTTCTGCAAATAGCAACATACTTAGAAATTTGAATTCACCAGCTGTATTACTCACCTGTACCACTGCACTGGTATGAAGTACTCTGGACATGGTCATTTATTATGAGACAGATGAACTGAGACTGTGTGACCAGTTTCAGCTCTTTCAGATAAAGGGGCTGTTTTTGCCATTTTCTTCTCATCTAAAATTGACAGTTTTATATTATATTTGGG
Organism: Streptopelia decaocto; assembly: GCF_964273445.1. Lineage (NCBI taxonomy): Eukaryota > Metazoa > Chordata > Aves > Columbiformes > Columbidae > Streptopelia > Streptopelia decaocto. The sequence goes on from NC_138655.1 coordinate 45,481,757, forward strand.
AAGAGTGAACCAAAAAAGCTGGTTAATATTCAAGGATCACCTCCTTCACGCTCAAGAGCAGTCCATTCCAATGAGTAGGAAGTCAGGCAAAAATGCCAGAAGGCCTGCATGGATGAACATGGAGATCCTGGCAAAACTTGGACAAAAAAGGAAGCATACAGAAGGTGGAAGCACGGACAGGTAACCTAGGAGGAAGCAGGGAACCTGATGACACAGGACATGGAAAGGGTGAAGTACTGAGTGCCTTCTTTCCTTCAGTCTTGATCAGCAAGAGCCATCCTTCAGGACTCCCAGGTCCCAGAGACGTGAGGGAAAGGCTGAAGCAAGAAAGACATACCCTTGGTGGAAGAGGATCAGGTCAGGGACTATTTAAGCAAACTGGACATACATAAGTCCATGAGTCCCAATGGGATGCACCCATAAGTGCTGAAGGAGCTTGCTGATGTCATTGTGAGGCCACTCTCAATAATCTTCGAGTGACAGAAAGAAGTGCTTCAGGACCAGAGGAAAGCAAATGTCACTCCTTTGTTCAAGAAAGGCAGGAAGGCAAATCCAGGGAACTACAGGCAGGTCAGCCTCACCTCAGTCCCTGGGAAGGTGATGGATCAGCTAATCTTGGAAACCATTTTCCAGGCACATTTCACAAGGACAAGAGGGTCATTGGGAGTAGTCAGCATGGATTCACCAAAGGGACATCATGCTTGACCAGGCTGATAATTTTCGATGATGAAATGACTGGCCTGGTAGATGAGGAGAGAGCTGTGGATATTCCCTACCTGGACTTCAGTAAGGCTTTTGACACAGTCTTCTATTAAGATACTCATAGAGAAGTTGCTGATGTACAGGCTAGATGGACAAAGACTGAGGTGGATTGAAAACTGACTGAATGGCCAAGCCCAGAAGGTCATGCTCAGTGGCACAAAGACAAGTTGGAGTTCAGTAACTAGCAATGTACCCCAGGGGTCAATATTGGGTCCAGTCCTGTTTAACATCTTCATTATTGATCTGGATGATGGAGCAGAGGGTACCCTCGGAAAGTTTTCTGATGACACCAAACTAGAAGTGACTGATACACCGGAGGGCCATGCTGCCCATCCAGAGGGACCTTAACAGGTTGGAGAAACAGGCCCAAAGGAACCTCTTGAAGTTTAACAAGGAGGAGTGCAAAGTCCTGCACCTGGGGAAGAACAACACTGGGCACTAATGTATGCTGGGGGCTACTCAGTTGGAAAACAGCTTGGCAGGATAGGCCCTGGGCAGTCCTGGTAGACACCAAGTTGAACATGAGCCAGCAAAGTGCACTTGCTGCAAAGAAGGCTAATGGCACCCTGGGCTGCATTGGGAGGAATATTACCTGTATATTGAAGCAAGTGATCCTTTCCCTCTACTCAGAACTGATGAGACCACACCTGGAGCACTGTGTCCAGTTCTGGGCTCCCCAGTACAAGAGAGACATGGACATTCTAGAGAAAGTCCAACCAAGAACCATGAAGATGATGAAGGGATTGGAGCATCTCTCCTATGAGGAAAGGCTGAGAGAGCTGGGACTGTTCAGCCTGGAGAAGAGAAGGCTCAGGGGGGATTTTAAGAATGTATATAAATACTCAAAGGGTATGGTTGCTGATGCAGGCTGTGGATTCTACATCCACAGAGATACTCAAAAGCCATCTGGACATGGTTCTCAGCAACTGTGTCTAGGTGGCCTTGCTTGAACAGATTAGTTGGACCAGATGAACTCCAGAAGTTCCTTCCAACCTTAGAAAAGGATACATATAATTGTTTGATATCAATGAACTATCAGGGCTTATACTCATGAATAAAGAGACTTTAAAATTTTTAAAAAGTATGAACCTGGTGTTTTCAGCATCAAATACCAGGATGATAAAATACTGCTTTTGATTTTAAATGTTTCAGCTTTACTTACTAAATAACGAGTTTTACTTTCATTTTTTTAAAATATACTTTATAAAAAGAACTGTAAAATTTTCTGTTTAATTTCAACAGCTCAAGAAAACAGGAGATGTACCAGTCAGAAATCAAAACTGCCTGCAGAAGAATGTGTAAGATTGAAGAGGAAATAGAAAGACTAAATGAAGATCTCTATAATGCTGCATTGTCCTACAGTGAGAAAAACACAAAGTATTTGGATTTAAAAAAAAACAAAACGGAAGAAGAAGTCTCTTTCAAGGTATAGTTTTTAATTTAAGTTCATTTTTTAGACCGTAAGAATAGAAAAAATTATATTTGTATGAAAGAATTATTGGGCAAGCAACCTAATATTAAAAAAAATAATAATTTAAATCTTATGATGGTAACTGTGTATTTTAAAACACTTGAAAAATGGCAAATAACAGTAGATTCTGAAAGAGAAAATAAACTTGTTGCTAGATGGTCACAGGTAATGGCAGGCTAAAAGGTAAAGTTAACACATTAAATATTCTCAACCATACAAAGATTTTTTTTATCCCTTAGTGATTTAAAATTAATACTAACAAATAACAATCAATTTCTTTATGTAACTAAATTATTAGAATTCATAAGTCAATATAGTTTTATTTTATGATAATGTAACCATTATGAATTAAATACTACATTAGAATAATTATTTAATTATCTTTTAGATGTCACTAGTTATCTAGAATGTAAGTTTTTGTTCATCCTTATGTAGAAGCCTTGCCATGATTATGAAGGCTTACAAGACTTAAAGTATTTTTGTTTTTTCACTTTTCATAATTCTTAATAATATTGTACATATGCATACAGCTTTTAGGATTAGTGTTATTGCAGAGTGTAAGATTAATCATTCAGAAATATGAAAAGAAAATAGTATGGGGACTTTTCAAGAGTCTTTTTATACCAGGGAGATAATAAATGGTATTTTGCATATTCTTCACTAGAGATCTTCTGCTTTATGTAAAGTACAGATTGCCTGGAAGGAAAGACTTTCGCTGTTTTATTTCCAGTAATAATTTTAGGATTTCCTAACTTTTAATCAGTAAAATTAAGAACATTAATGGTACTTTCCTGGTTATAGTGTGCATTGGTATATTAGGCACTCCACACGCTTCCTGCCTGCTTGTTAAAGGTAAAGGTATGTCCAAGTACCAGACTCTGCTTCTAAAAAGAAAGGAGGAATCATTGGATGTGATTTAAGACAGAGCCAGTTATAAAGCTTATAGAGCCAAGATAAAAAAATAGTAAAACCTGAGCCAGGGAAGCCTTAGAGCTGTTTTCAGAATAATACGAGTGAGTCAGTTTTGCATTTGTTAAGGCCTTTCATAGTGTCAGGTTGTCTTCTCTTGGATCAAATTTATATTCCTGGCAATATCTGAATTTGCACCATGTAGTTTTGTCCTATAAATTGTCTTTTTGGTATGTTATGCTGTTTTATAGCCATATGTTTTAATATTAAATGTGTGTGACTTTTCTGTCTTGTTTGTATATAAATTTGCCAAGCAACATTTTTTTTCCCACATTCTCAGTGTTGTGTGCTGAAATATTTACACAAATGCTTGTTCAACTATAAAATCAGTGGAATCAACTATGTTTCTTCTTATGGTTTAAATATTTAAGGGATGCTAAATGTTAGTCTAAGAAATTAGGATTTTAGAAGTGATTCAGGCAAAACCCCTGCTTATTTGCTGTCTTACATCCAATTTTTTGTCTTAATTTATATTTTCCCTCTATTAAAAGTTAATTTAGAATTTATGATTTTTTCTTCCATTAATTTTACAATCACATTTTGGGTTTTTGATATCTACAACATTCTGTGATAAAGACTTCAACAGTTTTTTCATGTGTTATGTGAAAAGTTACTTTGTTTCTTCATTTTCTGCCTAGCAGGTACTATCTTCATATAGTGCCCTGGTTCTTACTTTCAAAGACGTATTGGTCAGTCATTCCATATTCGCTTCCTAGATGTCACACATGACTTTGCAGGCTTTTATCATATTCTTCCTCCTTTTCAAGAGAAAGATCCATTAACTTATGTAATGAATGGGAACTGTCCCATGTCTGTCATCCAGTTCTGTCTTCCAGTTCTGTTATTACTGGGACAGAGCACAGAGTATTCAATATGCAGACACCTCTTCGGCATATATAATGGTATAATGATGACTTTTGGTTTGTTCTCTATTCCTTTCATAATAGTTCCTAACAGTAGATTTATTCTTTTAAATGCAGTGGAGAATTATATTCTCCACAATCTGGTTCCTTTTAGGTTACTAGACAGCTCAGAATCTAGCTTTTTATGAAGTGGGGGCTTTGTCCTAATGTACAAACATACATGAACCTTCATTGAATTTTGTCCTCAGTAAATAAAAAATAATTCATAAAAATGTGCCATTTTCCATAGTATTGCTCACTATCACCCAGATATCTCGTCTCAACATACTTCTTAAATCCTTCAGAAAACTGATGAATTTTGAGGCACAGCTTCTCAGTCATGCTGAGTCCTCTCCTATGCATCAGATTTTCAGTGTGTCACCTAATTATTTTTTCCATAATAATTCATATTATGAATTTGCTTCTCAGGGCTTTGAAGGGTTTTTTGTGTGTGTGTTTTGGAATTTGAGCTTTTTTTTCTCTATCATATATTGTTTTCTGAGTGCTTCATGGTAAGTCTGTAAGTGCTTCTGATCATCTGTTGGCCTTACATTGCATCTAGCAGGCTTCCTATCAGATGTTTTTGGAAAAGGACCTCGTTTATGTCCCTTGCAGGTTTTCCCAAAAACTCTTATTTAGCTTGCCTGATGGTATTTTCAGATTTAAACAGGGAAAGGTCAGAATGTTTTATGTTTTCATTTTTTTTAGACATAATTTTGACTTTTTTGTCTTGCTTCTGATAGCTTCTCTTCTGTTTAGTGGTATTAATTTTATTTTTGATATTTCCAAAGTGTCTGTCAAAACTTGACTTGCCTGTGCTTTGAGCTTCCAGTATGATATCTGTAAGAAATCTCCATTTGACTTGCAAGTATTCTACTCCTTCAGCTGTTCCTTGTGAAGCTTTTAATACACTTCACTAATTTTTATTTAAAAAAAAAAAAAATTGACTACAGTGTTACTCTTTGGATTTCATTGTCCCTTAATCTTTCTTCACAGGTCATAATGTTAACATCCCAGGCATGCAGTCAGTCAGAAATGTGTCTCAAAGCTATACATTTATGGGTAGAGAGGGAGTTGCATTCTGTAGATATTCTGGTTTACTTGTTGGCACAATTTCTACATGAAGCCATTACTAGTGGTCCTGCCATTCGGGTTGCTTCACTGACCTTGTTAATGAATATCTCCATTCCTACCACTTGCAGAATGACCATGCTGTCAATAGCTTTAAGTTAACATTGCTGTATTTAGTCTTAGTTACCATAAATTAGTAAAGATGTTGTATTCATAATAATTTAAAGCATACATATACACACAAAGAAATGCACAGGGAAGGAGACCAGTTGCAAGAGCTATTTGCAAGGTAAAAGTTAGTGCACAGAAACCGGGATACCTCTCTAACTTAGGCAACAGTGAACAGTGGTGAATTTTTTATATGATCATATAAATGAAGGTGCAATTTATAGTTGGCTGCCTGGTCTCTGCTGATATTCTGTGAGAGCAATTACCCCCTGGTGTGTCTGAAAAAAATGTCTGTCTGTAACCACCAGTTAAACTGTATCCTTGGGCTACTGAATAGAGTGAAAAATATGCAATCACCAAGTGTTATCATTACTCATTCAAAATATTGCTGCATTTTGGAGAGTAGTCCAGATGCCACAGTTTGTCTAATAGACTCAGAGATTTGGGCTCAAATAAATTATATGTATGTGTGGGCAAAGAGGTGTGAGGGAGATCGAAGGGCCATGGGCACGAGTTGTTGCTTGGAGTTATACTTGGAGCAAATATATAAACTTTCATCTGGAAAAAAAGGCTTTTACTCATTGATTACAAGATGTGTTATCCACATGAACAGTGATCTCTGTTCTATTTCCTTGAAGTTCCTAATAATGTTTGGGATTTGGGGTTTGAGAATATATGGGGAAGTTTTGCACCTGGTTTTGTATTTTCTAATGTATGTGGTATCTGGGAGAAGTTTATGACCTCTTTATGCAGGAACTTCTGTGCAGATATGCACAGATATGCACTCACAAAGTGCAGATATGCATGTGAGTAAAACATCCTGAATAAACACATTTCAATAACAGAATTGATTGAGTCAGTTTCTTACTTTACCATTGGCTATGATGTACTTAGTTTTGCTTAAATAATCAGTTTTCCCCAATTCACTTAAAAAAGGAAATAGAAGGCCCTAATTAGTGTTTGGCTTAAATTGTAATAACATATAGTTATGATGCTAATCTGATGTACGTTAAATTAGAGGGTTTCAAGGTGCAAACTGTAACAATGTGCTACATAACTGTTATCCTAGAGGTGATATGAGTAGGATAGTCATATAAGAAAGGGCTAAAATATGTTCAGATTTTTACTAGAAATTACAAAAAAAATGTCTCATCATATAAAATATAGTAGGCACTGAAATTTTTAAATTTTGAACATTTGATGTTCAAGATCAATCTAGGTAAGCCAGCTCAGCTCCTTCATGTATTTAATTATTTTAAGCTGCTAAAATTAAATTACATTAAATCTAGAAGATATGGTTGATTTTCTTATAGTATGGTCTGTATTTATTTACCTCTTGTGCCTGAGACTCTTTTGTAATTTTCCTTTTTAATATAGTTCTATGATACATGAAAAAAAATTAAAAGTGGTCTTCATCCTTACTGTGATGTTAGTGTTAAATTTTCATTGCCTTTGTCTAATAACTTGCTTTCTTATGCATTGTATATGTTTTATTTTTTTCCCCAAGAATTCAGAGCAGAATCTTAAAAAAGAAATTGAAGATCAAAAAGAATTTTGTGAAGTGACTCAGGTAAACATGAATTTACTACAAATCTAAAATCTGCTTCTACTTTCTTTTTACTTCTTACCATGAATTAACTTTGAGTACCTTGTGGCCAACTCAAATAGAAGGCTGATGGTTTTTGCGAAGTAGTGATGCCTTTTGTGTAACAACTAGGAAAATTTAAATACTCCTGAAAACATGAAACACTTTAGTTGTATCCCCGTTATTCACAATAATTTCCAGTTTGCTTTAAAAGATAAAAACCCTTTAGTAATATTCCATATATGCAGCAACATTGTCATTTTAATTTGTATATATTTCTTACTTCGGTTTCTGTAGAAAGTGCAATCAGACCCTCACCTTATATTCACACATGCATATGTAAAATAGAATGGCCGTAATGCCATTTATTTTCTCCTGGTGTGAACCACTAAATTCACACAACACACTTTGGTTCCCTTTTTCTATTGTCAAATTTAGTTCTTCTTGACCTCAGTGATACTTTTCTACCATCCTCGGGCAAGTATTGATATTTCATCAGTTTCTCTGACTGAAATCCCAAGTTTGGCATCACCAAAAGGGGTATTTTGTTTACATCCATCCTTTCATAGGTGGATTCCATCTGCTGTCTTCTGCAAGAGCATGCATAATGGTCATATTCAAACTGTTGTAATAACTACCAGGTCTTAAAGCCTCAAGCAGGACACTGAGTGGAAGCTCCAGGACTATTTTCTGAAGAAGTCCTTAATCTCTGCATTCAGTGTCATGAGCAAGAGACCTTAGAGCTGGGTTGTCACAACCAATCTTTGGCTTCTGTCTGAGCAGCAAGTTTTCAGAGATCACTTCTTTGTTCCTCATTATGCCAGAAAATCAAGGTCAATGTTTCCATGGCATTGCCATGGGCAATCTTCTAATGCCATTGAGTATAAAGCAATAGTGATCCAAAAATGTTAGTGGTTTTCTGGGAAGCTTGTTGATTCCACCTACCAACCATGTTGTCAACTGGAACATTATCCATAACTTCATAACTAACATGCCTATGCTGATTTTAGTTCCCATCAGAAAATATTTTCACTCTTGGCATTAATTTTTAGAATTTTAATTCCTCTTTTCTACTATTTGCTTAAATAGTTCTGTAAATTCATTGTCTGCTTCAACGTCATTTTGCATTTCCTAACATATCTTGCTGATTCCCCCACTGTATTTTTCTTTGGCAGTTCTGCTGACTGTTCAGCTTTTCCTATTCAAAAGCTTCTGGCATATGCCAACTTTTCCTTCCTTTTGAAGAAATTTTAATCACCTCATGATGTATTTGTTAACTTTTACTTTTTGTTAACTTTTAACCTTTTGTTTACTTAGGAGTATAAGTGTTATTTCAGATTTGGATTTTTCGTGCTCTACTGCTTTTGAAATACTGAAAGTTAATTCTATATATATTTTAATGAACAGGACAGGATTCAAGCAATATATGATGATCTAGAGGAAAAGCAAAAAGAGAACCTCAAGAAAAGAGAGGAAGATATGAAGAGGATAGAACAGATTGAGAGACAAGTGGCTGATCTAGAAACAAAACTTAAAAGAAATAAAGATATACTTAAAGAGAAGAATGAGGTAAAAGCAGTAGATTTTAGACCATTCACTAACATATTTTTGATCATTATTTAAGAAAAAAAAGGATACAGAAGTTCGTAGCTCAGAAGAGTTGGGTTATTAAGTGTGCAGTTGTGCAATGTAACAAAATATACAACATAATTTCAGCCTTATTTTTGACCTTTCTTGCTTTCTATATTAGAAACAATCTTCCTGTCTCTTTTAACTTCTGTGTTTTGTTTTCTTACAAAAGGGAAGCCTGTTTAGTACTTACTTGTTTCCTTTGTATTTCTTTTCTTATTTATAAACTGAAGACAACAACTAGTATATGAGCCATGGCATGCTGGGGACCTTCTTCACTTCCCTGCAGAATGGGTGATACTGATAAAAATGTTTTTCCTTCCTCTCATTAAAGCTCTTTTTTGTATAGTAAAAAAAAAAACCAAAAACAGAACAACAAGATTTTTGTATTAAGAACAGGTCCCCAACCTACTTGAGCTGACTCTTACCTTCCAAACATTTCTTCTACTTCTAGGAGAGCAGTCCTACTTTTATGGTGTGACATTTTCATTGGCACCTCTAGCATCTTGAAAGTACTACTAAAGAAGCCTTTTCCTCCAGTTATCCAGTGATAACGTAGTAGCCTATTCCTCATATTTGCAGGGTATACTAGTGGTGTTAACCTTTCCTAAGGTTAAAACCTGGAGAAAATTTTCAGAGAAATAACCTTTTGTCTAGATCTACTCAAAAGAATAAGAGGAATACTAATTAAGTTGTGTGACTGAGTTTTTCTTTCATTTTTAGAATTTTCTAGATCTGGTGATCTTTTAGATCTTTGAAAACTTGGCTTATATGGTGTGCTACAACAGTGGTAATAGAGGCCAGATTGCAAAGTGGGCAATGTTACCTAAATAAATTATTGTTTGAAAATAAGGCATTACAACGATGGATGCTTTTGAAAAATACCTGATAGTACGTGGATCAGTTGACTAGTAGTCCTACAGACATGAGACCTTAGCTAGGTAGATAATAATTTCCTTAAGCGGTACTGATAGCTGTATGTCCCCCTGCCACCTCAACAAATGTTTGTAGAAACAGACCTTGTTTTTCTAAAATGACGTGGAAATATTCAAAATCTGAACCATAGTCCAGTACAAGATATAATGTCTGTACATTATATTGAAGCAAAATCCTCAAACAAAGCCACTCAGTCTTTCTTTTGCAGAACTGTTTGCAATGTAGTTTATTTATAGATTTTTTTTTTTCTAATTAAGAGCATTTCCATACCTTTGCTTTATTCTTTTTGTATGTCTTTTTCTTGAGTAGGTGCTTATTCCTTTTTTTCTGTTTATTCTTTCTTCTTCGTTGGCTTTGACAATGACTGGAAACATTGGAAAAATGTCAATCGTTTTTAGTTTTCTATCATGAGTTCTCACAATCAAGTACAGTCAACATCTTTTGAGCTTATTCAGCTGAAATACAGGATTTTTTGTAGTAGTTGTTTGACGCTCAGACAGAAGAATTTCTGCTGCCTCAGTAAGAAGTTTTTTGGTGCAGAATCAGTCTGTAGGTTCATAGATCTGTTATCCAACTACTAGTATATAGCTTGTCATAGGAGATTTTCTTCTCCAGTTTTTTAATGTTATTCTATTTGAAGTGTTCTTGACATAGTCTACATACAGCAATGTTTAATCATTTTTGGAGGGGAAATGGAGGATGTTGAATAGTTTGAGTTCAGATGGTGGATTTTGTGATAGTTTATTTTTGATGCAAGCTTAATAAGTCAAATTGAAAAATTAAAAAAAAAAAAAAAAAGATTCCTCTAATAGCTAATAGTATTTTCAAAACAACGCATTGATGTCAGTGACTAATGTTGTTAGCCCTTCCCCAGCTAAAACTCAGTAGACACAGTGTGACAAAGATCACATCATTAGTTTCCTGGAAACCTAGAGAGGTGTGGTGTAAGTTATACATCATAGTCTGCAGCTGCGTCTTTGCTTCTGTTTCAAAAGCTTGGAAACATAGTTTGCACAAGCAGATTTGTATGTGAAAGATATGCAAAAGATAATTTGAAATAAGAACTTTTGCATTAAATTATTGTTTCAGAATGGAAATATTAATACCTATTTTAATATTCTTTGTTATATAGTCTAAAGTGAATTTAAAACTTTGAATAATATATTATGCTGTATATATAAGTGTACTTAGTAATGTAAAATTTTCCTTATCACATGTATTAATAATAATTTCTGACATTTAATATTTGCTGCTCACACTAATGATGCAAGTGAAATTAATACAATAGACAAGAAATCTTGTTTTTCTTGAGGTACTAATTAATAATTGAGTAGATTAATGGAAAGTATAAAAATGAGACATCCCAATACTTTATTTTATTTATTCTTTCTCCTCTTGTCAGCTGTCCTTAGCTGTATTTTTCGTGAGTTTGTGATAATAAGCAAGAAATATTTATTTTGCCTTTATACAAATTCCATGAAAGGTATTCCAAATACATATTTTGATTTAAGAACTTTATTTTTAACTTCTTTGGCAGAAGGAAAGGGAAGAAGCATGGAGAGCAGAGTAAGCAGTGGCATTTAGCTGTAAGATGACAAAGGCTATATGAAGTAACAGAGATATTTTCTATTGTAAATGTGGACTTTTGCATTCAAAACACAGAGTATATAAACCTACGTGACAGGAAAATGGGTATGGAAGGGAAAACAGAAATAAGCTTAAGAACAGTAATTGTTCAAGTATTTAATGATTAATGTATTTTCTGATTTCTATAGAATGTAGGAATGTAACTTTTGAATACTAACACTTCTGTTTATGTATAAACAATCCAGAAGTTCTCCTGTTTGGATCAGAGAGTACAAGAGCTAGATAAACAACAGAAGCAAACAGAACAACAACTGGAACAAAAAAGAAAAAATATGCAGCAACAATTAAATGATATACAGGTGAATAATTTAATTCTTGTATGGCTTTTTTGAAGTGTGTTTAATCTCAAAGGTTAGGCTGTCATTTCTACACAGTTGCCTTGGAACTATATACATGCATACAGCATATGTACTATTTTCTGTCTCTTGCTTGAACTAACCTGTGAGGTCCATAGCCTTGAGACAGCATAAAATACAAAGCAGAATTGATATTGAGGTCATTGGGAAGTCCTTTGCTTTCTTCATTTGCTACGCTGGCTCAGATTGCTCAAGGGGCTTTAGAAATGCAATGGAGAAAATCAATAAAGGACAAAAAAGATTCTAGTATGATAGGAAGCGCCTGCTGATTGCATGTTTGCTCAGCAGATGGCATCTTTTTGTAAATGATGGGTTGTATCTGCTGTATCAGTTACTAAACTGTATAATCCACCAAAGCGAATTATTGAATTTCGTTACTGAACAGTATACTTTATATAAACATGGTTATAATCATTAGAAGAAAAAAGCATTTTTTTTCTAGATTTTGTTCATTTTTATTATTCTTTCATTTACGTATTGTATAAACTGCAGTGAGATATTGCAGCATCAAAGATGAGCAATATACATTGAAAAAAAAAAAAGCTTTCATGTTGTTCAGAGTAGCTTTCATGAATCAGGTAATTTCTATTGAAAAAGTGAGACTTCCTATACAGGACAGAACTTTAAATTACACTTTGGGAAAATCATTGATTCACACAGGCTTCTACATTTGGCAGGTAAGACAGAGTTGATACATCCTTTTCTGTTGAAGACTATGTTCTACCAAGCTGCAGATTTACTGATAGATTTTAGAGCATGTGGAAATGGCTGATGAGTCAGCATACAGATAATCAGTATGACGTTTTTCAATGCAGTTATTTCCTGTACTTTTAATTATTATTTTTAATGTTGCCTTTCATAGTAACTGTAAATAACTGTATCCATGAATTACTTGAACAATATTTGAGTTGGTGTTCTGGAGGAGTATTAGAGAAATGTTCTCGGTAAGTGGAATAAAACAATGTACAAAGCCTATTTTATGAGAACTGTAGAGCTCTGAACTGGTAACAACACTTGGATACCTTAAATATTGCATTCTTAGAGCCTGATACCGTTCCTTGATCTTAGCAATTTTGTAAAAGAGGGGCTTTATAAAAGGGTCTGTCTTGTTTTTAGCAATAACTCGTATTTCTAGCTGTGCAGGGTCACACTATCTGATTCTGTTAATCATGTTATATTGTTTTTATGGAAAAGTTATTTAAAGTTATATTCAGAGATTTTAGTGCTCTCTCATGATTAAGACATTGGCTTATTTAAAGCTTGTCCAGTGTGTAGCTTAAATGATGTTATGGAAGAAATGACTATGATTCCACAGTATTCTTAGTACAGGAGTAATACAGAGTCTCCAGCTTCCAACAGATCAAGCAATTAACCCAATCCTTCATAGTTTACCTGTTTTACAACAAGAAGAATCACAGCCTGGAGGCTGCTGCATTTCACCATTCAATTTAAAGTGACATAGTTTGGTCTGCTAGCATTTAAATGTCTAAGAGCAAGATACCTAGATAAAAGCATCTGAATCCTACTCCATAATACACCAATGGTCTTGTTGAGCAACTAGGAAGAATGAAGAATACTGTTCCTGTATCAAACAGCTGAATGACCAAGTGCCAAGGGACTCATTCAGCTTAGACAGGATACTGGACTGTTACCCACCACAGCAAGCCATAAGGAGCTGATATTCAGTCTATCAATATTTGGGTCACAGAAAGTAGAGGAAGTCAGAATGTGCAGGAAGTCAAAGAAACAAAATTCTTCATTGGCAGTTTTGTTCTAACACAGCTCATATATGAACCTGACTCTTTGACAAAAAAAAAAAAAAAGTCATGGTTTCTTTGTGTACATATTTATATTTGGCCCTGACATCTTAATAATCTTAAATTTCCTTATTTGTAAAGTTTAAATCCAGTACAGACCATACAGACAACCTGTATATCCCAGGCTATCACATTTCTCCAGGTTCTCCTGGTACTGAACCTAAAACTAATATGATTTTTCATCAGAGATTTGAGACTCTCTATGGGCGGTTCAGTTACATCGGGATTTGCATTAATTACCATATCTTAATTTTCTTTCTAATTATTCTATGTTCCTGCAAGAAACCTGAAATTTCCATCTAATCCTATACAGATACTTATTACAACCCTACAAAGTTCAGAGGCCGTTAAAATGTTATGTTCTTGTGGTACCTTCTATGCCTTCATATCTGTGCTAACATCTGTTACATAACCTTTGATTCCTTGTTTCACAGCTACCTTTTAGATACACCTCTAAAGAAGCACTTCTTTCATAAAGAAAAAGATCATTAGGCTATGCATCAGGCTACTGCTTCAGAAAAATGGCGTAGTATCTAAAGAAGAAATTTTAAAAATACCAATCTTTAAGTACTGTGGTGCATTCTTTGCCTACTGAATCGTGTGGTCTTGCAATTTGGTGTTTATACATGTGTGCACTTAAATTATATGTGTGTATATAAGGATAATCAAAAGGTATTTTCCTCCCTCTTAATTTGACCCATTTACTTAGCTGCTTATAGCACATTAGGAGAGGTAACAAAATCTAATGCAGCAAGACCACTTTAGACCAAATAGAAGATTCCCACCTGCTTATTCCTATTGAACTGCTGCAATGCTTTGGGTTTACTTTGTTCATTGTGGAGAAGATACTCTCGCTCTTGAAAGTAGAGTTTGCTTGGAGCATGTATCTGCACGTTTTTTTGGTCCTGTGGCTGTCAGTGACTTTTGGTATGAAAACAACACTGCACTTTTATCTCTCTTCTGTAGAACAGGAAGTTTAGTGGAAACACTTTTGAATTTAAAGGTTCTTAGCAGCTTAATGTCAGCATCTCTTTGAGTTGTGTGCTTTTAGCTGAGGAAAGTGAGCAGGAGTTCAAGTCATTCCCTGTGCTTTAATCCTCCTCTGTCTGGAGTACAGGACTACTATTTCATGAAAAGCTTGACATCTAAAAGAAGACAACTCTGTATTTAGACAACTAAATGAAAAATACTGTTCTTCAGAGATAATTAGTAAGCCATACTCTCCCTGGAGAATGGTAACTAAAAATACTGATTTTTCCTGAAAGACAAGTATTTAAGGAATCTGCCTGAAACAGTATTACATTTTGTAAATACTTTGATGGCCTAGCAATAATAGCTGCTAGTTAAGATGCTGACTCTGCATACACTGAAATAAATAGGCCTAAACTTAGATAATATGCAAAATTGTTACTTTTCAGTATCATTAGTAAAGTTTTTGCTGTGCGAGCCAGTGCTTTTTTGCAAAAGTTCTATGCGTGAGAGCAAAATTCAAAGAGGATACGTATTTTATGAAGTTAGCGCCCTACAAACATGCATACATCCATATACAACGTAGGCAACTGCAAAAATACACATGCCATAATAAAATTTGTGGATCTATAGTAGAAGAATTGTGCAACAAGTTGAACTATAACTGGATGTGCAAAGCCATGCTTCTACAGCAATACAGTTCTTCCAGTTGCAGTAAGTGATCCAGCTTTTCACTCTGAAAGAAGTTCTCTTCGGTTGGATATACTATTTCAGGAATTGTTGCACATACTTATGTGCTTAAAACATAGTATTTGGAAATCTAGCCCTGCCTAATTTACATGCTATGCATTTTTTAATTCCCAGGAAAAATATTCATTTGCTTCAAGTCAAATTGCTGAGAACTTTCAAACTACAGAAAATTTAAAAAATGAACTTAAAGAATTAAATGAATTATGGAACCTGAAGCAAATACAGATGGAAAATATGGAAAAATGTTTTCCTGATTTGCGGTAAGACCTGCCTATTATACGAATTTTTAAAAAAATAGTTTATTACTTTTATTAAAGTAATTTAGTAATTCTACTTTATTACTATTATGAAACATAGTTTCATTATTTTACAGTATTATTTCTAGGAAATACAATGCATGTTTTTTCAATAATTGGAGAGTATTTTTGTCAGATCACTACTTGTACTTATAACGCATCTGTAGAAGCTATTCATGAAAAATTGCCAACGAAATTGATTTTCAGGCATCAGAATTACTTTCAGAAATCTGATAGTATACATGATCAGTTGCACCCTTAATTAATGGAGGATCCCATGCCCTCTCTGTTTTCTCTTGTTTAAGAAGTGTGGACCTACATTTACCATGTCCTGATAATAGTCTCAGAGGGCTCTACCCAACTGAGAATGCAGGCTGTCTTCTAGGCCACACAAGCCTTAGAGGGCCATATATGCTGAACCCACAGCAATGTCAAAGAGAAAGCAGCTTGGTCTGTTGAATTGTACAGGATGACTGAATAGTGAAAAACTGATCCTTGTATCGTTATACTACAGCTCCCTTTCTGTGATCTCATTCACTTTCATACTGCCAGTGTTGAAAGACCTTTGAGAGATTATTCCATGAAATCCTTGACTGGGGGAAAAAACGTATTTTTACATGTAGATTTTTCAGCTGGATATGTGGGACTGGGTATGTTTTTCTCCAACTCTTGATTAAAACAGAATGATTCAGAGGGACCCAGTGTGCATTGGAACTTACTGAACTTCAAGAAAGGAAGGCAACTTTCCATGACTGAAAATCTCTTCTCATTTTTCACAGCTCCTTAGACAGTAGTCAGTAGTTTCAGAGCAATGACATGCTATATTCAGACTCAGAGAAGAAAGGGATAATATCAACACAAAGTGATACTGAAAGTTCATTCCAGCAATTAATTGTTTCTATGTCATTAAGAAGTCCATCTCTCAAAGAAAAATTTTATTGCAAATTCTTCAGCTTCTAGACCTAAAATAGATAGTAATGAAAACTCAGCGTTTTTCTTGAGAACCTGCTTTTGGAGATCCCATCTAATAGAAAGAACAGTAAAGTTAAAAAAAAAAAAAAAGTGTAAAACCCCCTCTCTGACTTCCAAATTATGCATCCAAATGCCTAGTGTTCCTTTTTGTCACTCTCTGAACACAGAAGGAACAGCACATGGGAATTTCTCCATCATGTGACTTGCTGAAAACTGACTGCATGCTTATGCCTTCTGATTGTCAGAGTATTCAGCCTCTCTGTGCTTGAGAGGGAAAGGAGAAGAAGTGTTTGGAATTGTTGGTGTATTTTCAATATATTCTGCCCCTCATTAGTAAAGATTAATGGTGACAACATTCAGAAAAAAAAAAAAAAATTTCAGGCTAATCTACCTTCTATTAGTGTTTCCAATAATCTGACATATCACATAGCATTTCATCAATCTGTCTTAAGAAAGCCTGCCATAGCCATTTCCTGTTATATTTTGTGTTGTGCATGTAGTTCAATATTGAATTATCTATTCGAACTGATCTTTCTTCTTTTCATAAGAGTGCTGATACCTGTCTGACCTGGTAGAAAAACTAGTAATAAAGGATTAAAAAAACAGTTGTGCTTTTATTCTTGGCTATTATTTCCATTTTTGGAGGGCATGTCATCAGGCTAATTCTAGCCAGAGCTGGTGAAGAAACTCAAGGTAAAGGAGTCCCTACTTCTGCTTTCAGTCTTCACTATTGTCCTTTTACAAGTACTTCCTAGCATATTTCTCTGACTCCTTGACTTATTATTGCTTACCATTAATGCAATTAGAAGAATAGATAATAGCTACTAGGGTGAAATAGAAACATTGACATAATGTTATCAAAACAGCAGTCATTTGAAATAATTACTTTTTTTCACAATAAAATCAACTACTACAAAACTGAAGTCTAGTAAAAAACATAGCCTAACCTGCCAACCAAGGGAAAATTATATGCCACAGATATCCCAGGTATCTTATAGCAATGACTTTTGAAAAATTGTTTTTGCCCTGTTGGAACTCATCAAGACATGTCTTCACATCTGAATTTAAGAATGAACATGAAATACGTTCATTCCAATTTTTTAATCTCTGTAGAGTTTGAACCTAGTGAAATTAGAAAGACAATGAGCAAATCCTGTGAATTTATGGTCTGTGTGAGGAACATCCCTGTTTATGTCAGAGCCCTTATCATTTATATGCATCACTTCCCATGTGCTGTGCCTCCCTCCAGCAAGAAGGAAATAAGGGCAGAAAGCAAGTTAAGGGGATGTACTGGAGATTAGGAAGGCTGGAAGGGTGTTTCAGTGCAGAGGAACTCTAGGTAATTTCTGATGGATCCCTTAGCCCTTCTTTAGAGATGGTTTTCTAGACACTGATTCAGAGGAGGCCTTTGACACTTTAATTTTCTGCAAAGAGGATTGTTCTGCAGGGAGTCACAGAAGAGACTATGGGGAGAGTCTTGTGACCTCCAGAATTTACATCTAAATTCCCAAACTCCTAAATACATCTGTGCTGTCAAGTATCAGCTAATCAATAAGAAGGATAACAGGTTGTTATTGGCTCCAGCTGTTCATAGATTGGCAGCGTAAATGGCTCCTGAGCAGTCAGCATAATCTTTACATGACAGATTTTTCCCTTTCTCAGACCGTCTAATTTGTTTTAAAATTAAAATAAATTTTATTTTAGTGTTAAAATAACATTTGGTTTATAGGACAAAGCCTTAAAATTAGGAAAAAGTAGGCTTATACTGTTTCTTGAATTTCTGTTTTTGTGTGCACATTGTGATATAGTCGTTATTATGCAGCCAACCGTTACATTACCTACAAGACTCTAGCTTAGATTATCTTGCAGAAAATCTGTTAGATTTTTTTTTTTTTTTTTAATATGCTTCTGTCTAAAAGCAACAGAACACAGACCCCGAGAGGAGAAACTGTTAGTACAAAGTGAAAACCTCTGAAAATTCCTTGACTTCACATATGTACAGGCTAAAGAAACCATACTAGATGTGGACAGAGCCAGAAGCAAAATATTACACAAATGGTGTGAAGCTGCCATTTGCAGTCCCAATAAATAACAAGACAGTGGTTACCCAGTATGGCATGGGCTCATTCTGTGTCTCAAAATAGCATTATCTCAGCAGATACTTCACATGTGGGACTGAACCTGTTCATTCTCTATGAAGATGTTTTAAAAATGCAAGCTGTTTTTTAAAATTATGAAAGTTATGTGTCTTGATAGACTCATCGGATATGGACTGATTGCCGGAGTGGCTTTAAGTGGTCTAAACACTCATGATAAGCCCCATCATATAGCTCTTTTTTTTTTTTTAAGGGTATTATTATTTGCAAGAAGACCCTATTCAAGATGACCCTATTTTATCTATTATAGAATTAAACATTAAACCTCTAAGTAAAGACTAAAAAACAGTATGGCAGTTTATGTTGATTACTTAATTGAATCTTTTTTTCTTTCGAAGGAAAAATTTAAGTGATGTGATGTTTAAGCAGCAAAATATTCAGATGGTATTTAATCATCTCCGAGATGAACTAGCAGAATATGAGAAAAGGTTAAAGCAGGAAGAAGAAACATATGGAGGATTGCTACAGATTAGAAAGAAAGACCTGAAAGATTTAGAAGTGAGTATCATCAAAACTAGGTTTCTTCATATGGGAAGTGAAATTATTATTTGCTTAGTTCTGTCTCCTTTGGGGTCTAGAAAAGGTAGTTTTATCAGAAATTTGAAATAAGTAGTATCTTTTTGTCCATATGCAAGTTTTTCTAATTAATAAGTTGCTATTTTTCTGTAGTAGACTTCTTTATTTCTATGAATAAAGAAGTAATTCTGGGAAAATTATAAAATTGTTCATTTGCATCAACACTTGTAATTTTTCATTCATGCTTAGGCCTTTTTTCTCCTTTCAACAAGTACTCAGTAAAAAATAAATCTCAGATAATTTTCACTAAGACTAGCATGTTTCCATTCCTTTTTAATCAGCTAAGCATAAGAATAATGTTTAGTGTACGAAACATTCTTGACAGTGCAGCAGTCAAACTTTGGCTTTTTGGATAAAACTGCTTCTGAACAGTCAGGAGCTATTCCTTAACCAGATGCTCATCTGGATCTTAGATGTTGTGGTTGATACGACACAGATGGGAGGTAGAGTGTCCATAGATGTAACTGAGGAGTCAGAGGTATCTGAAATGGAAGTACAAAACATACAATCGTAATAACCACAAAATCTTGAGATAAATTAGATGCATGTATAATTCTCTAAGTTCTTTTCTGTATTATTTTAATAATTTTTTTTCTCTATGAAAATGCATGATTTTCTAATTCTTCATGTATAGTTTTATTTGTTTTTACGTGAAAACAGGTTGAAATGTTTCTAAATTGGGGAGACATTCCTAAATCAAGAATTTTGCAATTGTAGCTATGTTAAAAATAATCAAAAAATGTTCACTTTTGATCTTCTGTTCTTTACTTTTATGACCATCATATACTTTTCTCAGCTTAACATAGTTTTGATAAAGTAAGCTACTCAATTACATGCTCGTTAGTGTTCACTTGTACTCCCTATTTCTAATGTATTAATTAATGGTTCTGTTTGTTTTCACAAAATCTGTACTGATCAAGATATGAAAGAAAGTGAACATGTTTATAAAGAACAGAGATTGCCACTTTCTTACTTTTTACAAGGATAGAAGTAATTTCAAAATACCATATTTGGCTCTTGTGTTAATTCTGAGGTCAAAAATACTGGCCAGTATCTTGACTTGCCCATCATCACCTTAGCTTTAAAAATCACTATAAGGATAATTTGGTGACATACCCTTCTTATCTGCTTCTCTAGGACATCAAGATTTGATTTTCTTAACGTGTCCTGTTTCATCCTGTCTCATTTCTTCTCTCATCTCCTTTACACACTGAGTTATGGGTGTTCCATGAAGTACAGAACTCTGATCAGTATTTTGTTATTAAATTAATGTTGTGGTAATGAGATTATGCCAAGCTTTTGTTGGTTAAATGTAATTAGAAATATTGTGCTGTGTGCTTGAGAGCCCGTTTTAGTTTTTACTGGAACACATTTCTAGTCTCATGATGACATCTCTCCACCTAGGCCTACAGCTGGAATAGAGGCACACACTGTCACCATAGGATACTTACCTTATACATCTATAAAATCCCAAACCCCACTGATCCATTTTGAAATGTTTTAAAAAAATTAAGAAACAAAAGATAGAAAATGTCATAAATATTTTTATTACATCAGAAAGATCTCTGCCTTCTCACATGGAGTTCATTTACTCTCCTTTTCTGGGGAGGACCAAACTGGTGGTAATAAAACTGGCAAAGCCAAATATTCCTTCAGTACCTTAAGGACAATCAAAAAAATTCAGCAGGGTCTTCAGTTTACTACCCAACAGAAATGAGCAGTATTGCATGATAGAGATAAGTTTTCTTCTTCCATCAGGATGGAATGAAAAAGCATTTACATTCTGATTTTTGGGTGGAGCAATTTCTGTGGAAGTCCTGACTTTAGGTAATGTAGTACAATGCTTATGAGGCTTTGTCACCCAGTGTCTGCAGATGAAATCAGGTTTACTGAAGCAGTAATGGTGCATATGTGTTAGGCTGGTTTTCACAGTCCTTGCTTCTCTGAGTCTGAAGCTGGGTGAGACCATTCAATCCCCAACTGAGCAATAGGAATAGACTAAGCATATGTTTAAGGTGAGAGATTAGTCGCTGAAAAAGTAGTCCTCACAGGATTAACCCCCATGCGGAGGAAACAATAAGAAAGGGATGCCCTAACTTCTGGGGTACAGAGTACAAGAGGTGGTTCAAGAGGTTCTGATCTGGAGTTTCTAGAAATTCTAGTGAGACATTGTACTGAATGAGAACTGCCTGTCTTGATAGTGGAAAACATTAGAATGCTTTTTCCCAAGTGTCATGAAGTACAAAAACTAAAAAGGGATGTTTGCTATATAGGCTAGGAATATATTATATATTGTAACATCACACATGTTCATAGCTAAGGTGAAAACAAAACCTCAAGCAACTCAGCATAAGTTGTATCTTTTAGCTTGGGAAAAGTGCTGTTGGTTGCTTTGGTTGATTGATTCAGAGCCAAATTTAAGCAGGAAAACAAGTTGTTGAGATTAAACAATCTCCTTTCAAGAGATAAGCCGGCCAGAAACTAGATGAGAGATTCAGTGAGAAAACTAGGGACCCTTGTTGTCAGCATCATGAAGTGAAATGGAGTTGAAAAATAGTCCTGATTATGGGAGAATCTGCATGAGAAACTAGTGGCCCCAGCACAGATCCAGACAGAAAAATAAACTTTGTGGGGAGACTTTGCGGTGTATTTGTATCAGGAATGAACAGGATGAGAAGCTGAAGAATCCACGTGCCTGATTCTTGCAGGAATACACATCGTATGATTTGGCTGGAGAGAAGAGTCACAGTTTTTGCAGATCTTCTAGATTCTGTCTTCTCACAGGAGAAAGGACTGCCAAGTGTTAGGACTATGGCACATGAGTGTAACAAATGTCACAGCTAAATAGAAGGTGTGACTTCTGTTTACTGACATTCATGCTACTAAATGTGGCAAAATTTACATGTATAATAGGCCTATTTTATCAGTGCATTATTTGTAGCTACTCTCATACCATCTCATTACTTTATGTTCAACAGAGACAGTACAGTCCCCAAACTATCATATTGCAATTTGGTTCAGTGCTGATATCTGCTGTATTAAACACACAGATAAGAATTTTTTGACATAACAATTTATTAATGATTGTTGGATCATGTTCAGAATGATTATGTTGTGCCTTGTTTTCTTAACCTCAAAACAAGCCTGCCTGCTCTTATTTTCTGCTGCTAATGTGATTATTTTACTTTCAATTAAAGTAACTATAAAAATAATTATTGTGGTATTTGAAGACTGAATAAGATATTGGTGTGACCAGAACTCTTGAAATACAAAAATTTGTGCTCACTACTGTCTGCTATTGGACACATGATCCTTCTGAAGTCCAGGTCTATAAAGCTTTAAATTCAGACATATATATATATATAGACTTGTACTTTTGATAAACACATTAAATGCTGTTACCCAAAGCATTAAGAGATATATTGATACTTTGACTTTCTTTTTGTTTTGAAAGAGTAGCAATATCGTAACTTCCTAATTCTTTTGATTAGCATCAGTCTTCTGCTAAAAACTCCTTACGGCCCCAAAATGTTTCTAGATTTTCTATGAATTTATTTGGCCGTTGCATGATGCTGGGAAAGAAAATGGTAATAAATTGATATTTCTTTAGCAGTGTACCTTAAAATTACACAAAGTTCAGCAATATTTCATCTAAAATTGAATGAGAATTTCTTAGATATAGCAAAGGGCATTTGGAAATTCCTTTAAAGGAATGACACCAGTGCCTCCTTGTCAAAATGCAGAAAGTTTAAATGAGGGGAAATATACTTTAAAATATCAGACATTTTATAGATATTAAAATAATTTTTAATCAGTTATTAATATTATGAAGATGTTTAGTCTGCAAATATTTGATCATAATGTTTTTACCTTAACTGAAATGTTTTGCATTTTGAAACAAAACATGTTCCTATGAACACTTTTTTCTTTTATAGGAAAGCATTTTCCGTCTGGGGAATGATATATCAGAAAATCCATGACTGGTTCTAACAGCTAGTCATGATATGTTTTTTCATCAGATATTGAGAGTATGACTAATGAAATAATCTACAAAATGGCATATTTCAGAAGGGGTTGTTACAGAAATATGACAATATACTGCTGAAAGCTGAATTAAGAAATAGGGAAAAACAAAGTTAGATCGGGGGGCTGTTTATCATCATGGTATTAGGTAAAATCTACTGGGTATCTTTTGTCATTTAACATTCATCTATTTAGGTTATCTTTTCTCCTAGTCACTCTTTTCAGTCTTGCTGCACTAATACCTCCAGAGCAGTTTCCATCTCTTACTTTCAAAAAAATACTGTTAATCAATATTAATGTTACAGA